>NC_046683.1:14470000-15095000 GCF_009870125.1 Drosophila pseudoobscura
TTACGATTTGAGGAACATAAACCAACAAATTCGGAGTTTGTGGATCATAATTATGGTTACAATGTGGATGATAATTTTCGACATTTTAACGTTTTGCTTGCTGTGGTTTTGGATGTTCTTTAGTTATGTTCCTTTCTATAATATTGGTCATAAAGGCCTTTTTGAATTCGTTGATCAATGCTGCTTTTGGCTTGTACCAGGTGTTCGACGGTACCATTTGTGTCCGCCATTTAACTGTTCTTCAATAGCTCCTAAGATGATTATCTGTTGACGGGGTTCTTCTGTTGGGTGTGTATACATATGTATATTCCGTAACTCTAAATTCTGATGATTGGTATGGGGTGTTTCTAGATTGGAGTGTGGGAACGAGTTGTTTATCCGTAATTTTGAGCCTGAAAGAAACAGAAATATGTAGTCCTAAGTGATAAATGTTCCTAAATAAAAGATTAAGATAAAATCAGAAGAATATATGTATAGAAACATAGATACATATGTACCTAAAGATTGTTAAAGCCTCTACAGCCTCTAAAAAATACCCAGATTTGAAAAGCAGTAAGTAAGTTTAAGTAATGTTTTAGAGTAAACGTCTAACTTTATTGATTAATTGATAATTCAAGTAATATAATGAATACATATGTTAAGCTTAGTGATTTAACGAAAGAAAGACAAGTACATATCTGTTACTGCCCCTCCGCGGATCACTAAAGACAAACGTATCCTACCCAACCTTCCTGATGACCAGCCAGCTCTCTGTTGCCGTCTACGAAGCCCGTCGCTGTTCGGCATAAATGCTGACCAGGTGCCTCATGTGTGCTTCCAGGCTCCCACTCCACCCAGCGGCCAATTTTGATCCTAATGAGAGTGTCAACTCGACTATCTTGGTTCTTACTCTAAAAGCTACAAATGGGTCCTTGTGAACAGTTCTTATCAACGCAGCTTGCCTGACAAGTTCGAGTGTATGAGACATTGAGCTAACGTATCAGATAGCAACAATCTGTTCCCATATCTATACTCGTACCATTCAAGGATCAGCTTTTCTTGTGCTCAAGGAATGCCCGATCGTTGTAAGCGATATACGATTCGACAGAACTAGAGATACCAAACACTTCTCTTCTAACGGCATGATGACCAAGAAAAGTTCCTTTACTGACAACAAAATAGAATGAAGTCAGTAGATTGATTTTTGCCAAGGAACACATTGAGTTGCCATGGAATAAATTAAGTGCAGGTCGGACGAGTCAAAAATAGTTTTCTATAATGCTTCAATAATGATTTGGGTGAGTTTTTCCTACGATTTGGTTTGGCTGAAAATGTAACGGATTATCTTTTATAGGTTAAGACATTGATGGATATGATGGATGCTACCTTCTGGCCTCGGAAAAAATAGGCGAAACACACCAGTAAATCTGCCAATCAACTTTGGCAATCTTTGAAAAGATCCTACAGTTCGATTTCTGTAAAGGAATGCCAAGATTGGATTAAAATTAACTTTCAATACTCGTATATAAAGGACACTCTCAGGCAGTATTAATTAACAACAGTCTCTTGTGAATTATCTAAAGTTTTTGTCGTTACCACACGCTGTAATTATTTTAGTTACTTGGAAAATGAAAATCTTGTGGGATAGATATTTAAGGTGTTTATATTTTAATAAATAAATAATACATATTTGATGTAGTATAATATGCCTCAGGCTAGCGTTAAGTTATTTCATATGAAATATTGAACATTAAATAATGTGAAAAAATTTAAAGCGTTTGCACTATATTTATTTTTTGGTACAAAATGTTTATCAAATTAGTTGATGAAAACTTGTAAAGCCCTAAAAGTACATAGACCTTTATGAATATGAGTATTTTCTCAATTAGAGACCCTTGCTCTGAAACCAACAGGTAAACGGGTGAGCGAAAATAATGAGGAAGGCACATTAAAGTTAGTTAAATGGCTTAATTCAAAAATAAATCATTTCAGACAAAGCACTACATATATGGGACTTTCTGTATCGTAATAGTACTGCAGTAACTTTGTAAACTCTTCAGATTAAGTATATAAATATTTATTATCATGCTCAGCATAGCGCCCGCCAAAAGCTAACGGATGCTAACGGATAACAACGCTATGTTCTTTGCGCTAAGTTCGTTTTTCATCGGTATATTTACGGATATTTTGAAAATGAGATGGTATTTTGGTATATGTTGATAATTACATCAAAATGTAGTTAATATGTAACGTGTACCGTGTACAAAGTTAATTTGATCAATATTGTTGTTGACTTTTTTGCTTAAACTTTATTTTAAAAACATTCCGATAAAGATAAATTAACCAGTCTTGTACGAAATTGATTTATTAATTGGATAAATTTATGAGTTCAGGGCTGAGGGTCCCAGTTAGCCAGTAATACTCAACGGAATATCAAAATCGAGGAATATGATGGAATTATGAATAAAAGCTATTCGTCAGTATATTAACGGTATATTTTGAAATTTTGACGTGTTTTCGGTATATTTAAGGGTCAGACCGCACATCTGATCGATAAGTCTACGGTCACATTGGTAACCAAACTACCCGAACACGTCAGCTACGCGGATTGATCAAAAACAAATTAAAAACATCTCGTCAATCAAACTAATTGTCATTTACTCTGCCAGACTTTTGCTAGGCACTTAAAAGGTTCTTCTGTTCTATTTCAACTGCTGCGCTACAAAAATGGTAAGCGGAAACCGCGGTATACGTACACACACACGCCCCGACTAATACGTATACGTCGGCGATTTTCGCTGCCAATCTTCCCATATTCCCCACACCACAGGTACTCATTGCTGCGGCAGTCTGCACAAAGAATGGCAAAGGTAAGTTGTGGGGTCGAAGATGTCCCGATGGATGTCCATAAAACGCAACATCCATCTAATGCACTGCACTTCTATCTTACACCCACACACACGCATGTAGTCATACTGTCACGTCAGTTCGTGGAGATGACAAAGGCCCGTATCGAGGGTCTGCTGGCCGCCTTTCCAAAACTGATGACGTCTGGCAAGCAGCACACCTACGTGGAGACAGACTCTGTGCGCTATGTCTACCAGCCGATGGAGAAGCTCTACATGCTCCTCATAACCACAAAGGCCAGCAACATCCTGGAGGACTTGGAAACGCTGCGTCTCTTCTCCAAAGTGGTGAGTAGTGGTCTGAATGAAAATGAGAAAAAGTGGTGATGATCTATTACCTGATTCTTGCAGATACCGGAGTACAGCCACTCGCTGGACGAGAAGGAGATTGTGGAGAATGCCTTTAACTTGATTTTCGCCTTCGATGAGATTGTGGCCCTCGGCTACAGGGAGAGTGTCAATCTAGCCCAGATCAAGACCTTTGTGGAAATGGACTCGCACGAGGAGAAGGTCTACCAGGCAGTGCGCCAGACACAGGAGCGGGAGGCACGCCAGAAAATGCGTGAAAAGGCCAAGGAGCTCCAACGTCAGCGCATGGAGGCCAGCAAGCGAGGCGGTCCATCGATGGGCGGTCTCAGTGGCCGCAGTGGTGGCTTCAGTTCCGACAGCTTCGGCAGCAGTGGTGTCAGTGGCGTCTCGAGCAGCGTCCACGCACCATCCATTGAGTTGGACAGTAAACCCATTTCGAGCAAGTCGGCAGTGTAAGTAAATATTTCTCTTTGTCCGCCGGATCTGGAGTAATACCAAACATGGTCCTTATCTCATACAGGAAGCCATCATCGCGCAACGCCCTGAAGCTGGGTGGAAAGTCTAAGGATGTCGACAGCTTCGTCGATCAACTGAAGAGCGAGGGCGAGAAGATTGCCAATCTGGCGCCAGCAACGGCTGCCAGCGGCTCCGGATCGGCGACTAGCGCCAGTGCAGCGGCCAAGGCAGCCATGTCGGCCGACATTCACAAGGAAAGGTATGTACCGGTAGTGATTGCTGTTGTTTGTGGTCAATGACACACCTGCTTCTGCTCGGCTCATTACAGCGTGCATCTGAAGATTGAGGACAAGCTGGTGGTGCGTCTGGGACGAGATGGCGGCGTCCAGCAGTTTGAGAATTCTGGCTTGTTGACTCTCCGCATCACGGACGAAGCATGCGGCCGTATCTTGTTGAAGCTGTCCCCCAATCATGCACAGGGCTTGCAGCTGCAAACGCATCCGAATGTGGACAAGGAGCTCTTCAAGGCGCGCAGCATGATTGGTCTTAAGAATCTGGCCAAGCCATTCCCTCTGAACACCGACGTTGGTGTCCTCAAATGGCGCTTTGTCTCACAGGATGAGACGGCCATTCCATTAACCAGTAAGTGTTGGCTGTGCACACCCCCACACATCCTTCCCCTACCGCTCTCTCGCTCATATCCATGTTTGTCTGCTGTTGAATTCTCGCGTCCACAGTTAACTGCTGGCCGTCGGACAATGGTGAGGGCGGATGCGACATAAACATTGAATACGAACTGGAGGCTCAGCATCTGGAGCTGCAGGATGTGGCCATTGTTATACCCTTGCCGTGAGTAGCCGCCATGGACTGCTGCGGCATCCAGTCGACAGATTATAATTCTAATTCTTATTTTTGACTTCCCTTCGCAGAATGAATGTGCAGCCGACGGTGGCCGAATACGATGGCACCTACAACTACGATGCACGCAAGCATGTGCTGCAGTGGCACATTCCCATTATCGATGCCGCCAACAAGTCTGGCTCGATGGAGTTCAGCTGCAACGCATCCATTCCGGGCGACTTCTTTCCCTTGCAAGTATCATTCGTCTCGAAGACGACGTACGCCGGCGTGATTGCCCAGGACGTCATTCAGGTGGACAGCGAGGCGTCGGTCAAGTATTCAAGCGAATCCATATTGTTTGTGGAGAAGTACGAGATCGTGTAGGTCTCGCCATGCCTACACCTGAGTAGTACATAATACATACACCTAGAAATCCACTTTAATTTTTTTTGGAGCGACTTTTGCGCGTTATGATCGATTCGATTTGATTCGATTCGATGCTACTACATGTTATAGATTATTTTATTATACTTAAATGTTGCATTGGCGGAGATCGGCTTCTCAAAGACACGACCGACCCAACAGAGTAATTCCAAAATTTAACAATATCAAACGCGGAAACATTCTGCACTTTCACTTCCGATGCGTATGAAATGGCAAAATTATAATAAACAAACGGTAATTAGTTGTAATTGGCGATTGAAAAGTGTTTTGTTTAATCCAATTAATAAAATTTTGAATTTACTGAATTGTGGCGCCCTCAACAGGCTTTTTAGTATTTCAATTTAGTATTTTTGGTATTTCGATTCGTATATTTGGTATCTTTACAACCGAAGTCCATCTGATCCGATTTGATCAGAAACTTCCATGCGCACGTTTTTTAAATTTTCGCTCTAAAATCGTACTTACGTGCATCATTTATTTCAATTGATTGGATTTAAGTCCTGTTCGCTCATTCCGTTTCAAGCAATTAATATTTGGCGCGCACTACTCGTATCCATTCGATAGTATCGATATCCGAGCTTTAATTGAATCGGTTTAAGCCGGTAGGCAACAATGAGTCTCATTCCATACTTTTAAATAATGTACTTTAACTACTGTACTTTGATCGACATATGGTGATGATTGGAACAGCATTCCCCAACCATTGAAAAGATAAACCCAACGTGATGTTCATATTCAGTAGATGGTATTTGGATATACTTCTGAGGGTCAGACCGTATACCTTATCGGATTTTCTGATTTTCTTGCCACCATGTCCAGCTCACACACCTCACAATTTTTAAACTTTTCATAGAATTTTCGAGTATTTTCCAGTATATTTTAATAAGCTTTGTGTACTCCACCCTCTCGTCCAATGCACCAATGTATAAACCGTGTAGAAATTCCACTTAAAGCCATGTCCCAGGCCACATCGAATACTAATTCGTGATCAGCATCGAATTTCTGATCGTTTGACATCTCTCAATTTTTTTAAATTTCGGAAAAAAGCCATTTCTTAAAGTGGATAACGGAGGTTTTTCACACTGGCGCTTTTAAGGGGTTTATATGAAAAAAACGGTAAAAAATGTTTGAAACGTACACATTTCCCCTTCACATGTCGCCTTTGGTAATTACATAAAATTGTAGTTAATATGTGGCATTTGTCTAGTTGGCGTGTAGTTACCATGTAATGAAATGAATTTAGTGTTGACTCTTTTTAACATAATTTTATAAGCAATGCAATAAAGGTGAGAGCATAAAGTTACCAGTCTTGTAGAAAATCGATTCATCAATCGGATTAAGCTATGTGTTCTGGGCTAACCGAATATCAAAATAGAGGAATATGATGGAATACGAATACAAATAACTCGTCAGTATATCTTTGGTACATTTTGAAACTAAGAAGTATATTTTGGTATATTTCTGAGCATCAGACCGTATATCTTATCAATGGGACCGCGGTCACACTGTAAGTCACAGCGCATCGTCTCGGCGGCGTCTAACCGTATCCGTGTCCGTGTGTTTATTTACATTTATTCCTTGCTCAACTTCAGTTTGTTTTGAGTTGTGTTTTCGTTGTTTTCTCGTTATTTTTTTAAAGTTGCAATGCCGGGCTGTCAACTTTAATTCTAAGTGCGTTTGTGTTATATCGTCCACCTTTTTGCTTTCTTTCCCCTTGTTTTGCGGTTTCCTTTTGGTGCAGCAAATAAACTCGTTTTTTGCCTGCGACTGTGTTTGTGTTTGTGTGTGTCTCTGTTTGTTTGCGCGCGGCTTTTTTTTTATTGTTGAATGCAAATTTTAAAACATTTTTTGTACTGATTGCATTTGTAATTTCCATTGTAGCAACAATTAAAGAAACAGCAACGAAAAACGTTGGCACCGCAGCCTGAAGCAGTGTCAAAGCAGCAGCAACAGTTGAGGGCGGAAGCGGCGGCCAAAAACCGTAGGAAGAAGGTATGGTATGCGCCTATCATTTGAATTTAAATATCTTGACACCATTTCCCGCGTTGATTAGAATAATTTTAATTTTTGTAATTGAATTGACAACGGTACTTCCACTGTCCATTATTCCCCTCCCCTCCTCCCGCCACAAAAAGAAACTCAAACGCCCTTGACAGCTGCCAACTTCGAGAAGTTGCAGTGCTGCCTGCCGACACTGCCGTTGGAACTCGAGCAGCAGCCGAAGCAGCCGCAGCCACAGCAGCAGCGTCGCGACGCTTTAGTGAAAAGCGGTGAGAAAAGAAAAAGAAGAAAGAAAGAAAAAGGCAAGGCAAGAGAAGGCTTTCGGCTTTGGCTTCAGCTACAGCTACAACTACAGCTTTGGCTCTGTCTTGACTTCCAAATCAAATGGAATTTAGCCGGTTTCCATAAAAAGCAGCCCAGACGGTGTCGAGCGGTAGGAGGGGATGTGAGACGACACCATAGCTTGTGTGGAACGGTGAGAGAGGGGAACAAAGCGAGGAGCAAGCTGCAGAGGAGACCCAAGGCCCCTGGGAGTCACAGAGAGAGAGCGAGAGCGAGAGAGGGATTGGCAGACAGTTCTCAAGTGAGTGGGTCAGTCGCTGTCGCAGTCGACGTCTTGAGCACTTCTCTTGTCTTTACAACATAGCTCGAGGAGGGGGGACTGATAGAGTGAGCGAAAGAAGGATTATGGATGGGCAAAGCGGTTGGATGAGGAGTTGCAAAAGTTCAGTTGCAGTTACTTGTGCTCTCTCTCTCTCTCTCTGTCTTTGTCTCTCTTTTCAGTTGTTTTGCCGTTGTTGTTTTTTTGTGGGGTGTGGCTGCAACTAACTGTGAGCCGGGGCTTAACCTTTGTCCGCAAGGAGATGCATTCCTATTGGAATCCACCCAAGCAGAACCCCCGCGTGGAACACATTCCACAGACGTGTCAGTGGCATCCACTGATTGGCATATCCATAACGGTGGTAATTGAATATTGGGTGGAACGACTCCACCATTGCAGTTTCTAATAGAATCGATTCAATAAGAAACTTTCTTCAAGCCAATATAATCCACACTGGGATCCAATCCAAGGGAAAAAGCGACTCCTTAAGACTACAGAATGGATCGAATTCTCTTCTAGCAGCCTCCCTGGAATCCTTAGTCCACACTATACCCACATACACTAAGTTCCACACTATGTTCGATTCAATTCTATTAACAAAAATACACTGGAAATGGCGATGCGCTGTATACCCTGTACATCTGAAATACATATATGTAAATTGTATAAATTGGCAACACAAAAAGGCAAGGCCAGTCGCCAAGAGCAACACACGGCAGGGCGAGCTTAAATACACAAATAACAAGACAAATACCATATAATGCCCAAAACGAAAAAAGGCCAAGATACATATTTAATTATTTACTCGAGAACTTGTTCAGTTCTCTTCAGCGAAATTTCAAATGCGGGATTTCGATTTCAAACGTTCTCCCGCGGCAAAAGCACAAGATATTTATGCATGTGTATGTATGTATATGTAAGTGCTCTGCTCTGCTGTGTGTGGAACGTGTCGGAGATCAACGTGAGCGGAAAGGCCAGGGCAGCGAGCAGCAACAGAGGAAAGAAAACCAAAGCAAAGCAAAGCCAAGTTCAAGCGTAAATAAATGCTCGCTTGGAAATCTCCCTCCCTCTCTCTCTCTCTACTTACATATGTATATGTTTATATGATTTAGCTGATTTTACAGCATTAGCAATGCTTCAACTGAACGATTTCGAGCCGATTGATTGTCCATTTATCGATAGATTTAAAGCTTTTAAACTTGTTCAAAGAGTATTCGAAGTTCGTTTTGAAAGCTCTCTCTGCTTCTATCTCCTATATCCATTCTTATTTTTTTTTTCTATGTACATTTGCTGTTGTTTGCTTGCAAAATGATATTCTGTTAGGTGGGCAGTGCGGGGCTGCCGTTATTAAGCTTGAAGTCGGTTTTACAGGGTATATTCATGGCAAAAGGAACAAGTAACATGTGTGCACGCCTGAATCTCGGTAATTGCACAACGAGCGAGAAAACTTGTCAATTTGTCACGTCCAACGTCTATGAATCACACAAGTCACACGAATCATATGATCCACAGGGCTTTTTCCCTTCCCTTCCCTTCCCACCGACTTCTCTACTGATTACAGGATAGACTTTTGGTCGGAATATCGCTTACAGCGTTCCTTTTTCTTGGTCTTTGGCTTCCAAAGCCGATAGTTGATATTGCCTTAAATTAGTTTGTTGTTTTAGCCGGCTCTCGAAGTGAATGGTATCCGCTTATTCAGTTAACAAATGTGTATTGGTATTTGCTTTTGTTTTCTTAGCGGTGGGCACAAGATCTGACTCAAAGAAATGTGTCTTCCAGCCCACACGAGAAAATACATTTGATTTCATTTGGTATTTCTCGTTGTGTGCGTGTGTGTGCGGCACAAACAAGAGCTGGAGGGAGGCGCCATACCCATAATACCACTCAACATTGTCGTATTCCCCATCAACAGGCAGCTCGTATAAACATCAACATTGTTTGATTGCAAACGGAGAAGACTATTGCCAAAAGAAAACGGCCATCCGCAGCATAGAAAGCACACTCCCAGAGTCGACTGTGTGTGACACAGTCAGGGCAAATAGTTTGTTGACCAGGCGAAATGGAAATAAAGACAGATTCGCATATGTATGTATTTCCTCCGCCTAGATCCTTTGTTCCCCATCTATTCATCCATCCATCCGCTCTCTGGGTGGGCATTCCCTGGAAACTTTAATTATTGCAGACCATTAAATGCCTCAAGCGCATGACGGATGGCGGCTCCGACTTTCTGGATAGCTAGCTCTTTCATCATCAAATTTCAGTTGCAAAAACAATGGGATACCGAATACTTACATACACAGGAATTCCCTTGAATTCCGTTTCGTCGTGAGTCTGCCAGAAAGTCTCAAATTAAAGCCGAGTCTTCGGATTTCAGCAAGTGGATTAACAAACAAAAAAAATAAAACAGTGAAGGCCAGAAGGGTATTATGACTTTGTACAGAATTCTTTGAAATTATCAAGATAAGGGAAACAGTTGCAATGCAACATTTTTTCAGCCGAAAGCACACATTTTGTAATGCTTATTCAGAGAGACCAGAGAAACCATTCTAGAAACCATTTCCTTATAGTTGATTGATTGAAATGTAACCAATTGTTGCTTGTTTGTTCAAACTTCGAACCACTGTGCCCATGGAAGGGAGAAGCGGGCTCATTTGCATTACCGTTTCCCCCCGCACCGGCCTGCCTTATGCCTGTGCCTGTGCCTGTGCGTGTGTGTGCTTTGTTCTTTTTATGAGTTTTTTCCCGCATTTCACACTTGCACTTCTCCCTCCCTATTTTGTGTGTGTTTTTTTTTTAATTTTTCTTTTACGATGCTGCAGCTGCACATGTTTCATTTTCAGGGTGAAAACGTGGGGGCGGGCGGGGGGTGGCGCACCAGCATTGCCAATATTTTTTTCTCCACCAACCCAACCCCGAGTGGCTGCAATCTCCTGCTCCTCCAGTGCTTTGCACATTTGCATCCGACAGTTTTTTGTTTTTGTTTTTGTAAACCGGACGCACTTTGTCACCGTCGCTGCTGATCTTTAATGCTTCCTCTGTGTGCGTGTGTGTGTGTGTGTGTGTCTGTGTGAATGATAAATGACATGTGTATGTATGTATGGGGTGTACGATCGTGTGTCTGCATGACATGTGGCGATAGTCGGACGACGACACCTTTGTCGCTCTCATTTTACTGTTTCTCTCTCCCTCTCGCTATCTGGGGGTGTGTGTGTGTGTGTGCGTGTCTGTCCTATTTCTCCAGTTGGATGGCCCATTCCACATTCCCCTAACCCATCACATAACCATAAACGCACATTCATAATTCCTACAATGGACGGCAGCAACAGCGCAGCATAAAATGCAGACAATAATAAACAATACCAAAACAGGCGCTTCCGTTTTCCGGCCATCCATCCATCCATCCGTCGAGTCCATCCAAACGCATGAAAGAACCAACTAACACGAAACACTCCACTTCGTTTCGTTTCGTTGTGTTTCGTTGTATTCCGTTCTGTGCAAAAACAAAACAAAGCAGAAGGCAGAATAATGCGACTACCGACTAGCAGATACCCGCTAATGGGATTTCGGGTACTTCAAAAAAGGGATGACAGATTTTCCTAGCGATCCTTTCTCGATCTCTTTTCGAATGTTGAGACCAATAGCCTTTCCATTGGACTGTTACTACCCTTTCCACAATCTTCTTTCAATAAGTACTATGTGCTCGCTGCCCTTTTTGTTGCGGCAAAGAGTTCAACAAACCGGCCGGCACTCTGATTCCGACTCCAGGAGGGCCCGGAGACCACGCACAATGGGACCATGCGTGGGAGCGGGATGGCCTTCATCTTGCCTTTAATTAAACGCATTTCGCCGAGTTGAATTTAATTGAATCAATAAACTAAATCAAGTGTCTGCCAACATTAGCCAATGCCGGAGGTCTCCACCTCCACCACCCGCCGCCTACTTCGATACAGATACAGAAAGAGCTCTCGATAAACACGGATATATTTACATATCTGGGTGGATTACTGATCTCCCTCCATGGATCCATAATACAGATCTTGTTCTTCAGAATAGCACTAATTTGCTTTTGAATTCTGAATGAGATATTAATTACATTTTCGATTGTAATGTGGGGGTTTCCGTAATTATTATTTACATGTTTTTTACAATATATTATATCATACAAACGAGTGTGTACAAATGTATAATAGAGCTCTCGCTTTGTCTGTTGTTGCGTGTTCCATTAATGAAGTCATCCCCAGAGTCAAATCAAGTTTTTGTTTCCACTTTACTTTAGTTTTGCATTGCCCCTCCGCCCCCCACACACACACACACACACATTCCGCACACACATTGTCGGAGCAGCAATGAGAGACTTAAGAAAGAGAAACTTGCCTCAAGAATGCCGCAGCTGGAAATACCCTTGACGTATCGAATGTTTCAATGATATCCCACAGATGTGTAATCATGAACACGACATGTATGTTGTTTTTGGTACTATTTCACTTGGCTTGGAACAAATGGATCCCTCATGGATCTAAAAAGTCTGTTGAAAGTTGCAATACCCTCGGAAAGGGTACAAAGTGCCGTTAAAGTTGGTTTGCTGTGAGAAGGGAGGGGGGGCTGCTGTGATTGTCTCCTCTCGCTCTCTCTCTCTCTCGCTCTGCCTTGATGTCATGCAAAATGCAATGGCGGTTGTTTGATGCCGTCGGGCATGCATTTGTGGGGTATCTGCGCTGACATCACGCATTTGTTTGCATTTGCATTGCACCTCTGGCGGGCCCTGTCGCCCCCTGCTCACAAAACGATCCATAAATGATGTCCCATTGTCCCATTGCTTACTTCAATTGAACTCAATTGGAAATGGGTATGGAATTGGAACTGCGGAATGGGTAAGGGAATGAGGGGAATTGAGTCGAGTAGCTGAGAATTGTCGGGAAATTGTGTGTTAATTAGATTCTTCGACTCTTCATCTGTACAGCTCGTGCTTCTGCCCATTTTTGGGGATTTTCTCTTCAAGTGATGAGCATAATTAACAAGCCACTTGACACACAGCGCCTAACCCCATCATCTTTATCTTCAACCCTCCTCCGCCGCCGTCGCCACCATCGCCCAGTCCTAGAGATGAGAGAGTGACCAGGAATGGGGCTGCCTCAATTTGTTAGCTCTCAACATTTTATTAATTGTGCAAATGTGAAAGATGAAAAAGTGGGTAACTGTACTGTAGTGGTGTACACTCGAAGAAATACCTTCGATTAAATCTGTAACCGCTAGAATCCATTGGGAATAACTGTTTTCGATGGCCTTTAGCTCCGCTACTGTTTCCATAAAGATGATCGATTGTATCGTGTTTCTCTCAGTGTATGGTGTATAGATTTGGGTTGGCCTCCTCTCGAATTTAGTTCGTGACTTGCATGATCTCCGCCTTCCACGCTTCGCGGCCTCTCACTCGCCCATCTCTAGGGGTTTCTGGTGTGCGTTGGCTTTAATGTTGGTGGCCTTTTGACAGTTTCAAGTGGCGCCCACAATTTACCGTTAGCCATGGCTCACTTCAAGTGTGTGGGGTGTGGGTGAAGTTGAACATGTTAATGGCTGGATCCCCGAGAGAAATCCACAAAAATACAGCAGTCACTCGTCGCTCTTTGCTTCCCCAAAAAAGGTTTTCGATCTTGAAATATGTTGATTTTTTTTTTAGGGGAGGGATGAATCATAAAATCATCCATTTAGACTATTTCCAAGGAGAGCCCATCAAAGAATGGTTACATTTTCAGAGAATCCCTTTCCAAACTTCCAGTTTATGTCTCTGTTCCTTGGTAACCATTGATCACTGTAGCCGGTGGCATGCCACCCCGTATGACAAACATTTTTGGGGGCAGGTAAATAAAGCCATGATAATTTTCACACATTATTGAGCGCATCGCTCGCTGCCAGGGTGGTGCCGTGCCGTGCCGTGCCGTGCCGCAAGGTGCAGTGGTGCCATAAGTGGGTTGCACTTTGTTATGCATGGCAGGCGCACGCCCACCAGCCACACTACACCTGATGCACGTAACTGTGCCACAGTGGCAGGCGGGGTGGGGCATGTCCAAGACTGACCTTGCCTTTCCTACGCCCCACACCACACCACACCATAGCGAATGAAATCCGCGGCGATTTTGTCACAAATTACACATAAATTTGCGTGTGTTGTCTCTCCTTTAATTTCTCTCTTTTATATACCCTTTTAGAGGAAGGTATTCGGATTTTCATGCCCTGCCCAAGAAGAGTCTCTTCCATTTGGAGGCTGGAATATCTCAAAGAAATATCTATGGCATATTTAACCTCAACTCAATTAAATTCAAGCGATTTTCAGGCCTGAAGTTCCCAAAAGATCGAACCACAGCGAATATCGTATGAAAAGGGTATCAAGCGCCTCCTTCCGTCTGTTTGTATCTTTTTGGCCACGCTTTGTGGATCTAATTTGATTCACAATTTGCCAAAAAAAAAGTACATAAATAATGTTTATTTCGGTTAGCATACATAATTATGTCTGGGGCCGGGCCCGGTCTGTTTGAGCGAAATTTGCCCGTAATTGTGCCCCAATGTGTGTTCCACATTTGGTTGAACACCTCCCCCCGCCCCCCACCCGTACAAGTATTTGATGTCCCCGCGAAGGTCTGGTCGCGAAATGTACATTTTTGCGGTAAATGTATATAAGTATAAGTGAGTTTTTGCATTTACATAAGATAACGAACACCTGGCACAGGCAAGGGTGGGAAGGGAGGCGCATTCCCTAGGCATTACCAGTCAGTCCATTGTCCAGGTCACGTTCGTTCTCCACCGACGACAGCCGTGTATGACAATCTGCTTGAAATTCTACTCAAGAAGGGGCCCTGGGGTGGGCTTGATACATGCCTACAATATATCTTCAGGTAAAGCCATTGTATCCCGAATTGCAAACAGATCTTGGGGATATACATATGGCCAGTCGAGCTTCAGGGGAGCATTGCAGTGACGTTCACACGGAGACGCACCGCTAGTGGCCGTTCGCTTATGGTGCATTTGTATGGCGTATACACGATCCAGCCCCTACCCGCACTTTCGCGGATGGTGTCATACAGCCTTAAACCAAGAGCAAGACCCCTACGCTCCACATGGGTTCCAGGCGGTGGTTTGTTTGCTTCTTTTTTTTTTGTTTTGTTTTTTTTTTATGTGTTCAAACAGCAAAATTCAATTAGCGATCGGATCGCCCACCACCCAAGACACCGAAAAAGCGAATGTGCGTTTGAATTTTGTTTTTGGAACCACTAGAAACGAAAACAAAAACTGTGCCGATTGCAAATATTGACAGTTGGCCCGGGCTAATGCACCTTGCACAGCCTCCTCAGACACCCCTCCCCCCCACCACCATATCTATTCAGTAATTCCCATTTAAAGGCATAATCGAACCATCCATCCATCCATCTGGGAATATTCGAGGTTTCGAGGGGCTTCCACGAGTACCAGCTGTGTTTGGTCTCTATAAATAAAGTCAACTTGAAAATGGCAAAAAATATTCATGGAAACCATTTATGGAGATGGATCTTGAGACAGGGAAAGCACTGATGGGAGGAATTTTGCAGCTTGGGAAACCCGAGGAAATCGAAGAGTTTTGACACCCTTTTGTTGGGGGCCTTCTCCTCCAGCTCCTCCCATCGGCTCTAACCAATCCACTAGGCCCCTCCACGTGTCACTTTGATGAATGTTGTGTGCTGTTGTTGGTATTTTCATACCCGATACTCAAAATTAGTATAAGGGTATATTCGATTTGTGGTGAAAATGGAATAATAATTATTCAATAAAAATAAAAAATAATAATTATAACAATATTTATTCAATAAAATAAAAATCAAGAATAATAATTATTGAATAAAAATCAAAAATAATAAATATAATAATAATTATTCAATAAAAATCAAAAATAATAAATATAATAATAATTATTCAATAAAATAAAAATCAAGAATTATAATTATTCAATAAAAATCCAAAATAATAATTATAATAATAATTATACATAAAAATCAAAAATAATAATTATTCAATAAAAATCAAAAATAATAATTATTCAATAAAATAAAAATCAAGAATAATAATTATTCAATAAAAATCAAAAATAATAATTATCCAATAAAAATCAAAAAAAAGAATTATTCAATAAAAATCAAAAATAATAATTATAATAATAATTGTTCAATCAAAAAATAAATAATTATACAAAAAAAATTATTTTAATAATAATTTTCTGTCTCTTTCGCACGCACTCTTTGTCGTGTCGTGCAATGTTTGCGCCTTCTGGTGGAGGAGAGCCATACTGACTAAGTATCGGGTATATATGTAGCAGCAGCTCACAACGTTCCCCCTTGTTATGTTATCGCATTGTGGACCCTTTACATAATGGAGGGGCACACACACTATAGGCACTCCGCCGTACTGTGCATATCTCTGGCCCCTTTCTATGATTTTCATTGGCTTTTATCTAATCTCAATAAAATTTGAAATATACATATATGTATGTATGTTTTTGTTGATTTTTGTAGTTGTTGTTTTGGCCGTACAAAAGAAATATGCGACACATCGCTCGAAATGGAAAGGCTATGGTCCGCAGAATGGGCCACAACTCTACCTATACTATGGCTGCTCCATATTCTCTCTTTCTGGAAGGAAGAATCACGCATATGCTTTCGAAGTTGATGAATCCTCTAAAACGCAACAATTATTGCCAAATGCCATTCATCGTTTCGTTCGAACGAAGGCCCGCCTTCACACATCGACAAAAGGAAGCATTCCTTGGGCTCCCCATTGAAAATACTTTTCGCAGTGGATCTTCCACACAGACTTGTTCCATGTTGAGCTTTATGATAGGATATACCCATTCGTAGGATGAATCCAGGGAAAACTTTTAAATCTTTCCAACGAAAGTACAGATGTTACTCCCTAAATATATTCAAACATACATATGTTCCATTAACTTTGATCTGAAAACCTATTCAAATAATCAAAGGTTAACTTTTTCGGTATTTTGTTGGTATTTTTTGGTCATGTTTTCGTTTACTATTTTCTCCCATAAGAAAGATGATGCTTTGTTAACAAAAAGTCTCTCTCTATATTGGACTATCTAAAACAATTACTATATATTATTTAAACCTCTTTAAAAATCTAAAAAAAAAAAAACATCAAGGCACAACATTTATGAGAAATTTTTCTTTAATATATTGCCGCGAAATCCAATTTTATTTTTGTGCAAAAGTCTCGAAAACGAATAGTTGGCCAAACTCGATTAAGAGCCAATCAAAAGCTAATTTATAATGGAAAATCCATCTATTTTTACCTCTTCACCACTTGCAATGTGTACGACATCTGGGAAATGCCCCGATGCTAATCAGGATTATGGGATGCCCGGAAAGAATCCATCTCTGTGTGGATTGTAGTAGTACCCCAAGGCACCCCCCCCCCCCCCCCCCCCTACCGTCGCATTTCTGACTCATGGGGCGGGGCAGGGCTGCCTGTGTCCCCATCGTGCCTGCTCATTTCTGTGATCGTTCGGGTTTGCTCACAGCACATCACATCACCTTGCCATCCATCCAGTATCCATCCCGTCCATTCCGCTTTGTTTTTTCTTCTTTTTCTTTCTTCTTGTGTTATTTATTACACATCTTTTGGATCGTTTTGATGTTGCTTTTGTGCCTAGTCAGACTCCAGCTCCAGCTCCAGCGCCACTCCTCCTCCACCGAGCCCCCCTTTGCCGCCTCATGGGGTGACGTGCGGGCCGGGCACTTCCAAAAGCAAAGCAAAACAAAGGAAAAGAAAAGAAAAATAAAAGGAAAAGCAAAAGCAAAAGAAGAAGGCGGTAAAAATGAATTTCGTAATATTTTAGTGTAATCATCGCTTGATGATGGGGCCACTAGTGTGGATGTGGATGTGGATGATGATGATGATGATGGAGGGAGGGGGGAGAAGAGTCACGATCTCGATCCAGAGTCTAGACGGAAACCGAAAGTGCTCAGGCCATTACAAGGCGATACGGTCAAATATATTAGAAATGATTTTCCAGATATTTTCCAGACTTCCAGTCTTAAGCTACAAACTGTTCGGGTAGGCTTTATAGCTGCATTTATCAGCTTTATGGAATTGCAAAGTTCACTACAAACAAATGTAAAATACTTAAGTTATGTGGAAAAAAGAAGCCCAACCTCTGACAAAAATAACAGTGTCAAAATCTAGCGTTAAAAGTCGGTGTTGAAGGATCTACAATTGACTTGTGATATCTTTAAGATTCTATTACTAAGCATTGTATCCGCTTTATCCGTGAGATACGTATGTATGTTATGTGTACGGCTTTGTCATACTGTACTTTTTTTGTAGTATTTTGTAGTATTCAATCAATTCCATAAAACGATTCCATTGCTCAGCAACTTCTCCGGCCAATGATGTCATATGTACGAGTATGTGTTTTGGTGACTGACCGCCCCATCCTCAATTGGTGCCTCAGTGCCTTGCTTTACGCACTTGTAACTGATAAAGTTGCACTCACAACAGCAACAACAACAACAACCATCAAACCACGACAGCTCAATGATTTATAAACATTAAGTCTACAGTGTGGCAAGTGTAAAAAAACGGGGCGACAATCTCTGTAAGGATTACAATTTGATCAAAGAACTGGGAGATGTTCCGCTTAGTTGGGGGATCAATAGAATGGCTTTGTCTTTCAGTTCTACGAGTATCTATGGCATAAAATATAACTTTCTTACACCACTGTACATATGTATGTATGCTTGCATGTGTGCGTGTGCGTGTGTGTGCCGGTTTATGGATTGAAAACTTTATCAGGCCACTGCCTGACGGGACACTGGCCGCCGCGCTCCCATTTCCAGTTATCCAATACTGTCCACACTGTACGTTCCACATAGATATGTGGCGGGTGTGTACATACATACATACATACCTTCCACGAGTGTCATACGATCGATATTTGTACGATCCAATGCTGGGGGCTCTGTGGGACAAAGAGAAGGATCTGTTGTTGTTCCGCATCCTCCTCTTTCCTCCCCTTATTCCCATATTATTCCCCGCTGAATGATGATGATGTGCTCGACTCGTTGCCGCTTAATCGCAGTCGCCTGCTGCCTCGACCACTTTTGGTTTTTGGGTGTTTATGCCCCAATTCGGCAGTGGGTCTGGGGTCTGAGGTCTGGTCTTGGTTGGATTGCGTTGGGAGCATTTCGAACAAAAAAAGTGTTTGTGTAGCGGGGGACCCAAAAATAAAAGTGAAAACTTTTAATGCGTGTGTTCTCCGCCCCTACCCCCCACCCCTACCCCCCACCCCTACAGATCTCCGGCCGCTGTTTCAGGTCGGGGATTTGTTTGAGTGTGCGTGCGTGTGCGTGTGTGCCGTTATCAAATGCCATATTTTTCATTTATTTGTTTATTGGTGATTGATTAGGCCATAAGCAGGCCATTAGCTCTCAATGATTCGGGTTCAAAATATATTCCATTCCATAAAAAAAAATTATTTTATTTGGAAGGATACCCACATTATGAATTAATGGCAATAAAACAGGTAAAAACAGCACACAAGTATATAAATACATACATACATATCTACGCATGTATGCTGTGGCTACCGTGTACCTTATTCTCATTAGTTGGCTTTTCTAGCTATAAAACAGCTAGATGATCAACACTGCTGTTCTGGCCTTCGACCAGCTGTTAGGTTTCTCTCCATCACTCACCCTCTTTACCGTTTTGAGGGCACGTGCTGAAGCGCACGCACAATTAAAGAGAGGGAGGAGAGAGAGAGAGACACTAAGCCCCTGGTCAGTGTGTCCCTAAAACCCATTTGCCAATTCACAGCTGCAGCTGCTCATGCACTCCTCTCTCTCCCTCCCTCTCTCTCTCTCTGAGAATTTAACATTTCTATTATTTAATTTCCCTTCCATCTACATTTGTATTTGTTTTGCAGATGTCATTGACGAAAAAGGATCCATCGCTGCGTGTTGCCGCCTCCGATCCGCATCTGGTTAGCCTGGGCGGCGGTCGTTTGAGTACCGCCGTAACCATACACTACATACACATTGGTGAGTCGTCTACACACACACACACACACATGTAGAATGTAGATGCAATTAAATACACAAACGGGATACGGGACACGAACCGTTACTCTACCTCTGTTCGTGGCGCAGACACATGGGCACGCACGCACGCGCGCGCTCTCTCTCTCTCTCTGTCTGTCTGTCTCTCTGCAAGGTCACTTGTAAAGCGATAAGCAAAGTACCGAAAGAAACAAACGACACAAAAAAGAAAACCAATTGCGAAAGAAAACGCACAAAAGCGAAGCGGCAGAGCAAACGGCGATAAGGTGATTTTTTACAGTGGTACTCAAAACCACGCGTACGGAAATAATGACAAAATATCGGCTGGATTGGTAGTGATTTTTGAAAGTGCTTAAATTTGGAATATAGTAAGGAAAAACGAAAAAAAATTGGGTAAACTTACTTCTTTTGAGTGAGAGAAGCTTAGATCTTCAGAGCTTTTGAGATTATCAACCACTGTGCCTAATCTTTCGGGCCACATGCGGCCAGACCGATAAGAGCTTATGGGATGGATGGATGGATCCCAACCTCACATTCCCAAATCGAACTCCGGACGAAAAACTTGAAGTTTTTTTTGGCTTCTCTTTGCTAATTGGTTTTTTTTTTTTGGTCTTCTTCTTCGCTCAGGGGATACGACAATCGGATCGGCCGGGACGTGCAGCATCTCGTTGAATGGAAGCGGAGTCCGGCCGCTGCACTGCACCATCTACAGGAGCGACGCCAACGAGGTGACCCTGGTGCCGGAGCAGGAGGCGCGACTGCTGATTGACGGCGCCCCCATTCTGGAGGAGACAAAGCTCAGCCAGGGGGCGATGATCACCATCGGCAATTCGAATTACTTGCGGTTCAACAATCCGGCAGAGGCGCAGATGATGCGCTCGGCCATGGGCTCCAACGAGCGAATTTCCATGCCACAGATCGACTTCACGCAGTCGGCGCGACAGGCCCACGAGCTGAGTCAGTCGCTGGAGCTAGAGTCCTTCTACGAGAGCATCATCAATCCGATCAAGCACTCTGGAGGGCTCCAGTCCTCCGGCGGATATGATCAGCAGCAGCTGGAGTGCCCGAAGGTCTTCACCTCCGACCTGGTCACCGTCAATATGCCCGCCAAGGATGTGCTCGGTCAGAAGTATGCGAGCTTTGCCCGCAATCTGGCCGAGAACCATCGCAACGAGAAGCAGATGAATAATCAATATGCCAAAGGAGCAGGAGTCGGTAATAATTCCGGCTACTGGAACGTACCCACCAATGCGGCCATCTACAAGGAGCAGCAGCAGCAGCAGCAGCAGCATCAGCATCAGCAACAGCTGCTGCATCATCACCAACAACAGCAATCGCATCCGGATCTGCTTACCAAGGTGAACAACGATCGCTACGATCGGTATCCCAAGCCAGGCGGCTTCCAGATCTACTCCATGAACGGCGTCAACAATGACATCAACAATGGAAACGGGAGTGCAAATGCTAGTGGAAGTGGAAGTGGAGGAGCTGAGCTGGAGGATATGCTTAAGATCTGCACGGAGTATGCGGACAGGAATACATCTGCTGGTGCAGTGGCTCCTCCTCCTGCTTCGCACAATACATCGAGCACCTCGAGCATCACCTCGTCCCCGATTGTGCAGAATCGAATCAAGACAAACGGCTCTCTGCCGCGTGACAAGAAGTCGCCATTCCCCCAGCAGCCCAGTGGCGGCAGCGGCGGCAGCAGCACCACAAATCTCTCGCTGCTGAGCAGCGCCTCGGGCTACGAGAATGTACGTCTGCTAGGACCCAATCGCGTGGAGATCAATGGGCAGCTGCATGTGCCGGCCTCTGTGGCGGCGGCCGCCGGCACAGCGGGAAGCGGAGGAGCTGGCCCCAGTCCGGCGGTTCGATCGAGTCACGAGAATGTCAGTGGGAATATCAGTGGCGGGGCAAAGTATGTGCCACAGAGCCCCAGGACAAAGATACGCACCAACTGCATGTCCCCCAAGAAGGATGTGTCCTTTGGCAGCGCCTTTGCCCTGGCTACCGCCAACCAATCGCCACCGCCATCGAACGCCGGAGCAGGTCAAGCGATGGTAAAGCCGCCGCTGGCACCCAAACCACCGGCACCCAACCAGCAACGGGACTATGAGCAGCTCTTCAAGTCCTTTGAGCGCAAACAGCAGCAGCTGGACCGCCTGGTGCCGCCGGCCAAGCGCAGCAACAAGAATGTCAACAATCTCACCCTGAATCTGAATCCCGCCGAATCGCTCTCGCTGTCGCAGTCGCCCAAGCCCAGCCGCAAGCCAGCGCCAGCACCGCGCAGCATACACCTGGAGCAGCGCCATCGCCGGGAGCTGATCCAACGACGGAAACAGCTGAAAACGGAGTTGGCCGAGCTGCCGCCATCCACCAGCACACAGGACAATCCCGAGGTTGGTTTTGCTTCCCATTCGAATACGATTTCATATAAAATTACATTCCCTCTTTCCTTTGGCATAGATGGAGCCGCAGCAGGTCGAGCAGCAGCAGGTGACGCCGATGTCGCCGCGCCTGCAGCTTCAGGCCCTGCAGAACCGGATACGCCGCCTGGAGGCCCAGAGGAACGCCACGCGCGTGATGGAGGAGAATCAGCAGGCGAAGCTGAAGCAATCGATTGAAATGAAGCAGGATCAGCTGAAAAAGTGAGTGAACACACGAAGAAAAGAGAAGTTTATTAATTGAGACATTGAATTCGTTTCCAGACTCCGGGCCATGCTCAAGCAGAAGCCGAACAATGCCTGCCTCAAGGAGGAGCTGCAATTGGTGTGCGAATCTCTGGAGAGTGACCGCAAGACGTTCGAGGATCTGGAGTTTCAGTACTTCGAAGAGGAGTCCGAGCATCATGCCAGCCACGAGGAGCTCAAGCGCCAGGAGCAACGCCTCACGCTTGAGTCAGAGCTGGCCGCCTTGCGCATTCAGCTGGGCCCCGACGACGAAGAGCAGCAGCCCACCTCGCCAAAGAAGAGCGGATCGGGAGCCGGAGCCGAAACCGGACCCGCTTCCCCAGGCAGCAGCAGCAGCAATCTGATCAACGGCGTCATGTCTCAGTCTCTATTTGGATCTGCGGAACTGCTCTGCCCCAAGCGACACCACCAGGAGGATCTGATGTCGAAGAGCGTGAACGAGAATATGTTCTACAACCACAAGATCGAAGCCACCACCAGCACACCGAAGCGTCTGCCCCTGCAGCTGTACGAGGATGGCGCTGCGACTGGCAGTGGGAGCTGTGAGCAAATCAGCTTCAATCTGTCGCTGCAAAGCGATCGGTTCGAGGTGAATCCCCTGGAACGTCGCGTACCCTCGCAGGACGACATCGATCGCATATGCAAGGTGGCCAATGATGCACCCATCTCGACCAGTCAGGGAGCCAGTACGAAGATCTTTGACAGCTTCAAGGAAATTGAACGAAACAGGAAACTTTTGCTGGCTCAGCAGGGTACGAAGAAGGCGCATTCATTTATGTTCAATCTCATTAAGAATCTGTCTCTCTGTGTCCCCCTCAGGTCATCAGGTCATTGAGCATGAGCGACAAAAGATGTACGACCTGAAGAAGAAATGCCACGCAGAGGCACGCACCCAATATTTGCTATCCACACAGCAGTCGATGGAGCAGAAACAACTGGAGCAACAGCTCGAAACGGATGCCAAGTGAGTTGAACCCTCTCCTCTCTCCAGACAACAGCTAATTGAATGGCCACCAGAGGCAGCCCCCTCAAGTTTCGAGTTAATTAGCTGAGCAGCTGGCGACGAAATTGCACTTAGAATGCTGCCCTCCACTCCTTCCCCCTCACAAAGCACTACACCACAGGGTTTTCAGGCTCGTCAGTGGGGCTCATCCATAATAGCACTCTTTGAAGGGTTTTCAGTCGCCAAAGAACAATATTTCAAAATAGTTCAATCGAAACGCAAATGAAATTTCCATTAAAGTAAAGATTTTGCTTCCCGATTTACCCGTGGGATATTCGAAGGAAAATGCCAAACGCTCTACAGATTTCATCGAATAAAGTCCTAAATAAATAAAAGTCGAAAATTACATAGAACAAAAAGGATAAACCAATTCCACTTCAATTCAAAAAAAAAGAGATTAATTTAATTGATCATTTTGCAATTATCCAGAAGTACATATTTGATTTGAATTTTTGTTTATTTTGGGGACTGTTAAAGCTATGACACAATCTTATCTATCGAGCATTTGAGTAAAGTCGATGGCAATATTAATACACTCAGAGAAAAGGGGCATCGTTCAAAGCAGGGACCGTAACTGTCATCAGATTTACAATACAAAATTGCAGTCTAACAACTATTTTCCAATTCTTATAAAAAACGTGACAAATAGAACTTATTTCTTGTTTCTGATTTTTTTTAATGAAATTGAGAAATAACACCTCTTTTATTATTTCAATAAAAAAAGAAAATAAGAATTTTATTTGATTTATAGATTATTAATAATATAATTCTCTTTGTTTTTAAACATCAATTCAATCTGAATATAAAGCACTTTAAAATAAAAAATATATATTAAATTTGTAGAAAAATATATTTATTCTAAATACGAAGATATTTAATTTAAATATAAAGTGCGTCTTTTTTAAAGATGAAATCTATCTGTTTTAAAAATGTAATATATTCAAATCAAATATGTTCAAATTCATTTCAAAACGAGGGGGAACGTTGTGAGTTGCTGCGGACACCGCAACTCTACGGTTATACCCGATACTAAGTCAGTATGGCTCTCCTCCGGCAGACGCCGCTAATATTTAACGACACGACAAAGAGTGCGTGCGAGAGAGACAGAAAATCAGTATGAGCGTGACGTCGGGCGCTGCGTAGCCACTGCAAATTGATTTGTTCCTTTTGGCTATAAAAATGATTTGATCTGATCCAGATTCAGCAACCGGATAGATATGGTCATTATCTATGATTCTGCGTTTTTAGTTTTCTCAAATCTGCAATATTGTGGATGCAACAGATTTTCGTCCTTTGTGGGGGCGGATGGGGGTATGGCGAAATTCTGAGATATACGTTTTATAGTGACATCTTAAAGGAGTGTGTGTACCAAATTTGGTTACTCTAGCCTTAATAGTCTCTGAGATTTGTGGTTGCCTCAGATTTTCGTCCTTTGCGGGGGCGGAAGGGGGTGTGGCGAAATTTGGACAGGAAACGGTCAAGGTCCGATATCACAGGAGTGTGGATACCAAATTTGGTTGCTCTAGCTCTTATGGGTTCTCAGATCCTTGAACTCATATTTTGCAATTGGCAAAACCGACCATGAAACCTGTGTGTTAGAGTGAGACAGAGCGAGAAAGAGTGAAATTGTTTTCGTGATTCTGGCTATAATAATTATACGATCTGGTTCAGATTTTGCACTCTGTAAGATATAGTCATCTTCTACGATTCTGCGTTTTTAGTTTTCTCGTATCTTTAAAATTGTGGATGCCACAGATTTTCGCCCTTTGTGGGGGCGGAAGTGGGCGGGGCAAAGTTTTTAAATATTTTTGTAGCAGTGACATATCACAGAAGTCTGGATCCAAAACATCGTTACTCTAGCTCTTATAGTCTTTGAGCATTAGGCGCTGAAGGGGACGGACAGACGGACAGACGGACGGACGGACAGACAGACAGGGCTCAATCGACTCGGCTATTGATGCTGATCAAGAATATATATACTTTATAGGGTCGGAAACGATTCCTTCTGGACGTTACACACATCCACTTTCACCACAAATCTAATATACCCCAATACTCATTTTGAGTATCGGGTATAATTAAAGGGATTTTTACAATTTGACCTCACGCAGAAAATTATTTTATATGAGTGTAGCTGATTTTTGTTGCATCTTTATTTATAGCCTAGATATTTATTATTTTTGTGAATCAGAATTTATTACACATTTATGAATATTAACGAAAGTTTTTATGCAGATTTATACAAATTTTACAATTTAGGGAATGGATGGCTTTTTTTATTTTTGAAAACTCTCCTCTCTTGACACTTTCAAATGCTGTGGTGTCCAGTGTAGGCTTTAAGTGCCTTATGGGGAGACATGCTCATTGAACTCGTCGCCGTCTCTATAATTAATCAAATCTGGTTGCTAATAGCCAAACAATGCGCTGCGCTGCCTGCCTTCCCTCTCCCGGTCCCTCTCTTTCTGGCACTATGCTCCACCTCATGGGTGGCTGTCGTCTCCAAACCGGTTGCCAAATCACTTTGAATTTTTTTTTTTTATTGAAAAACCAAACAAAACTCTTCCCAACACACACCAAAATCAATAGACTAGACGTGAAGGCAAGTCTGCTCTCGAAGGTCGAAGCTTCAGATACCCTTTGCCGATTGCAAAATTTTAGTTGAATTTCTTCTTTCTCTTGCGCTCAGCACTCTTGAGAGCGCTCTGGCGCCATGAAGAACGAAGTTTGCTATTGTATTGAGCAAAATAAGACCCGAAAAGAGAGCGCGATGCGGGAGTGGACGTTTATTGGTAGTATCTTTAATTTAATTTAACGAATGAAGAACATTGAAGAATCCAAAAGAGTGCCCGCACCCGCTCAAATGCGCCAGTCTTCTCTTCATTGCACAGAGGCCTGCCCGGAGGTAATATGCTTCCCCGGGAAAGGGTACACTTGTGGAATATGTACTCCTCTCCACTTGGAGTTTTTTGTATATTTTTATTCACGGCCTCCGATCGAGTGGCGGCGACGGCGACTACGACGACGACGTCACCTGTGCTCTGCGATTCGCTTCAGTTGAACTGATAAGCTTATCAGCTGATTCTGTCCCTGTGTGTGTGTGCCAGTGATAGGGTGCATGCGAGTGTGTCTGTGGCCACAGGTGATTGGGGTGTGGGGTGTGCACCCGCTTAGTCAGTTAGTCAGTCAGTCAGTCAGTCTTCGGTTGGAACTGAGCGCGCGCTGCGAGCGAATCGAATGCGAATACGAAAACGAATACGAATACGAATCGGTTTGGCGGGGGAATGAGTCATTCCATTCAGAGAAATGCACCGTATAAATGCGATGATTCCTTGCTGGTACGCGGGGACTATACGACAAATTACTCAGAAATTACTCATTGATCACGCACTAATCTCTCTCTCTCTCTCTTTTTATGCAGCGGCGGCAAAGATGCAAAATTGTTTGAGAACACGGAACTGCAAAAGCTTAGCGGCCCTGAGGCGGATGCAACGGAGGAGAAGGAGCAGCAACAGCAACAGAAGCAGAAAGAACAAGAGCAGAAGACAAACAACGATAAGGAGAATAACGGTCAGAGCAGAAAGTCAATCGGAAGCAGTCCCTCGGCCACAACAGCGACAACAACACCCCAACAGGTGAGTGGAGAAGAGAGAGCCAGAGAGCAAGAGAGCAACGGACGAGAGCTGCTGCGACGCACCGTGGATCGGTTGCCAAGAACTTGCGGCAAATAGTCCATAAGCGAACGATCGAATTGTCTAGAATTATAAAATGTGCGTTAATCTTAAGTAAAAAAAACATACTCTATCGATGGAAAGCCCAAAGAAAGACTGAAAGTTCCCAGATATTTATCTAAGAAACCCTTAAATTAAGGAAGTAGGTATTTGTAATATTTGGGCAGTGTAGTGCAATTTTTTGTACGAAATTCAAAAGTATTAACATAGGATTTTGGCCTTTTGAAGTTCCTCGTTTGCTTATTCTGTTTAATTGGTGTATTTAAGATTAATGTATCTGAGCATTGATTGATAATGAGTAGAGTGATTTGTGATCTCCATTATTCCATATACAGTCGAGCTTCCATACAACGCCATGTATGGCGCAGGACTTTCTACGGAAAAAAACAAATATTTTAGATAGATTCAGATGTATCCGATTATTTCTCATTATTAAGAACGTAGACTGTGTGGCCGATCTATGCTCTACAAAGTAGATCATATCATATATTGTATGTACTCGTACCGTCAGCGTTAGGAGTGATTGAACGACTTGACCTCCCAGCACACAATTGACGACCTAGGCCAAACAACACGGCGATGGATTTTGTTTTTATTCCACATAGGCATTGTTGTTTTTGAATCGATTTCTGTTTCTCTTTTTCTGTCTGTGGCTTCCGGGAATTCTTGTTTTCGAAAAGACGCATTTCCCCCACTCGCACCATATATCTCCAACGCCTTCCCACTTCCCGCTCTTCCGTTCGGTGAGTAATTTCCTTTCTGTCCATAAACAATAACATTTGCGAAGAGCAGCCATTCGTATTGTAATTCCCGAGAACATTGCATTAATGCAGCACAAAAAAAAAACAGTTTACTCATTGATAATGTTTATGGCAGCCATCGATCGAGGGTTTATTCCACTGTTGATCAAATTTGTTCTGATAAGCAATGGGGGTCATTATTTAGGATATTATTCGAACACCATCTAACCCACCTCCAGTCAGATAGCAAATAGATTCGTGAATAAAAGTATCGTTCCAACCCAAAGATTGGGGATTTTACTGGAAGGCTATGGCGAGCCTTTTGCACGTCTATTGATCACTTAATGGTGCACTATTGATGATTGATTGAGCTTTGTACACCCTGTAGAATATTATGAAGGAGATCCCAGTAGAGTCACGGTTGACAGAAATAGTTGTTGGGCTCTTTTATATAGAGGACTGTGCCATGACATTGTCTGTTCTTTCAAAGAATACCACTCATGTAGTAGTTCTAGAATCATAGTAAATATGTCTGTTGCTCACACGGAACCACCCCGATTTTATTTATCCGCTCTCTCGTCAAGTTCATTTGGATCAAGGCCTGTGAATATAAGGTGGTACTCTCTTTCGCCTGCCTATCTGCCCAGCATCCTGTTTGCAGTGTTTCGTTTTTGTCTGGCTTTCGCCCCTGCCACAACCGCGATAGTCGGAGGACCGGCCGACACCAGGCGATCCATCGGCAGCTCATTAGTCACGAGTTTCTGCTCTCCGCGTCGGCATTCTGTTTGCTATTTTATTTTAGCTTGTGTTTATTTTAAAACAGTCGTCCCCTTCCCGTTCCGGCCGGCCCCGTACTGCCCGCCGTCCCATTCGCCATTCCGGTGATCGGCAAATGCTTTAGCTCTCAATTGCAGATTCTATATGGACTACACTTATTAATAAGTTTAATATTTTCAGCTGACGACTTGTTGTTTTTTGTGTGTTCTCCCTGATACCCGGTACTCGAGGAGGTGCCAAGGGTATATCTTCGATTCGGACAAGTCACAGCCGAGTATATGGCCGATCTGGTCAAGATCATAAATATATGGCATTCCGTTCTTACCAAGAGCCGCCAAAGGACTATCCTAACAGTCGGATAGGGTTGCCATGTCTGTGGCGATAAGGACTATGCCTCGTCATGGGAATACTTGTGATGATATGATGGTAAACCAGCCTAGCGTAGCGGGTATTCCGTAGTCGGTATCTCGTCTATAGCTCATCCTACAACTTGGTTCTGTTTTGTGCTCTTCTCTGGCCCGAACTCTGTTACGCATTTTTGTTGTTTTGCTGTTGTTTTTGGGTTGTTTACGTATTACCCTTTACCTTGGTTTCCACCATATTTGTTTACACGTTGGTCCGTGCACGTTGGATCGTTAGCCATCGTTATCCCTCGTTCAATGGCCACACAAATCTTTGCTCCATTACGAGTATAATTACCTCGATCTCAATCCGCTCGGCTGCCTGTCTGCCTGCCAGTCTGCCCGCCAGTCTGTCCGCTTCTGCTGGACAATGTTCGTGCGCGCCTCATTTGAATGGCCATAGGCGGAGGCACCACCAGCCAGAGATCTCTCCATTCGGCACTCGCGCAGTTTGAATCGAATTTCCCGTGGAGGAGCAAGTGCTTCTGCAACATGTCCGTCTGGATGACCTACGTACAGCATCGTCGCACGGATGCGAACGCACGACAACGCATGGAGCTGTATTATCTAGTGAGTGTCAAGGTCATGCATCACTCATCGCGCCTAAATCGGATAAATATGTGCGATTATAGCTAGTATGTTTATGAAACCGCAGCGAACAGCAGCTCCTGTTCGTCCTGAGAAGGAATATGGAAGATGGCATAGAGATAATTCCATCCACTAACTTGTTTTCACATTCCCATTTCAGCAACGTCACTCGCAGCCAGAGCTAGAGCATCATGCCATAGCGGTGGGCATTGGAAGTGGCAGTGGATCCACAGCCCAGATGATGGCTCGGAGTCCGCGTCCTCTGTCGGAGGCCAACAATTGTGACGCAACAATTGAGACGCCCAAGTTTGCCAACGGAAGTGGTGGTGGCATGGAATTGTCGGCCATCGAAAACAAGAGGGCCAGCAGCAACAGCAATTCCCAGGACACGGCATCGGCGGGCAGTGGCAGTGGGAACAGCGGCAGCGGTGGCAGCACAGCCAGCGAACGGAAGCGCGCCCTGCCGAAACACCAGCGTCCCCTGACCCGCTACCTGCCCATCTTCTCGCCAGACCTCAATCTGAGGCATCACATTGAGACCGCTGGCCACCAGATCGATCTCTGTCCGCATGTTTTTGTCGATGCGCACAGTTGTCGCGGGTGAGTAAAGCCACCACGCCACGCCACAGGACATGTGTACTATGTTCTTGTTTCTAGATATCTACACAAGCTGGGGGCCACGTTCCACGCGTGGTCGAGGCGTTGGTTTGTCCTCGACAGGCAGCGCAGTGCCCTGATCTACTACTCGGACAAATCGGAGCGGAAGCCACGAGGCGGAGCCTACTTTGCAGTGAGTTGATCATCAGCATATGTAAATTGCACCTTCAATTTGATTACCAACCAACGCGTATCCGTGTTGCCCTTGCAGACCATCGACGAGGTGTATCTGGATCATTTGAATGCCTCGAAGAGCGGCCGACCACATTGCACCTTCATTGTGAAGACCAAGAAGCGGAGCTACAACCTTCAGGCAGCCTCCGATTCAGCGGCGCGCATTTGGATAGACGCCATCATCACGGGGGCCCAAGGTAATCTGGATTACTAAGCAGCCAGTGCCCAGTTCCACCACTAAACTTTGCCCAGTGCCCACAGCAGCTGTCTCAGCTATTAGATGGCGAATATTTCTACTCTAGCATAAGCTCAACTAACTGATGGACCCCAACCCCATCACACACAAGAAAACTGTAGCTCTGTAAGACCAAAACAAAAGCAAAACATCAACCTATTTAGGGGAGGACCTGTAACAACACACATCCTTTGAACAGGCAATAAATTAGAACTTTTACTTTTGGCGAACTAACGAAATCCGAGATTTCAGTACTGGACCAAAGTTAAGAATGTATTTTTTATATGGAATATACATATATGTACTGTATATGATATGATGTATTTACTTTATTTACTATATGTACTTGTATGGCTTTTAATTTTTTCATAAACTAGCTAAGAACTCGATATATTTTCTATAGGACGAAATGTGTGTACAATACAAAATATGAGAAAAAGCCCAACGCTAATAAAACAGCCATTTCGTAGCCTAATCAAACAGATAAACACTTAAATCAGACTAGCTAACATCCATTTTGTACAACTACTACGATAACGAGAGTATTTAAATGTAATAGCCAAATGGAAGAGCCCCCCATATGACACCTTTACACTTGAAGTTTCATTGTGAATTTACCTATATATACATATATATACATATATTTTGATAACTGTATAATTGGAGGGATCGAGAGAGGGACAAACCGTTTGTCCAGGACTAAGCCTAAGACTAAACAGAACTTGGAACGATTTGCTCAGGCAGCTGGAAAGGATAATCAAAAACACACAAAAAACAAACAACTTTAATATATATATATATTATACAGCATAAGAAATAACTATAAATATGTATTTAGTAAATAAAAATCATTGTTTTTTTTAGATAAACATAAACGGAATTGTTTTGTGTTCTCTAATGCCATAGGAAGATAGGAAGGCCTTTCAGATTTGCACTTTTGCCATTCCCAAGACCCATATTTGACCATGTTTTTACAGCGTTCACTGTTCATAGTAAAGGTTCATTATTTGGACTATTTTCATTAATTATGAAGGTTTAATTTGTATTCGAAAGCATGGACAAGTGAGTTCGAAGCCCTTTCTTTATTGATTAATATTACAATATTATATTAAAGCTAGTAAGCGTGTGTAACAATTCGTGGGTGAACTCAAGAGATATGCCTGTGCATATAAAATTTTAACAATTGCATGATATGATATTAATTTGAAGTGTGACAGTGATTGTGAATGTTATTGTAGAAAGACTAAAATCATATTAAAATACTTCCAGACGCATGGCCAGCTTCGCAAATGACTCGTCGAACTGATTAGCGCAAATATGTTTCTGCGTAGACATCTGCAGGAAGATAATTAATCAGTTGAGAGGCTTATATACGGATCCGCTTACGTGTGAGATCAGGCTTCTCTCCGCTGGTGCCGCAATGCCGAGAACATCGATTAAGCTAGAGCAAGAGTAAGTGTAAGTGTAAGTGTAAGTGTAAGAGTAAGTGTAAGTGTAAGAGTAAGAGTATTGGGTGTATGTTGGCAGTGTCGAGGTGGGGTCGGTGGGGTCGGTGGGCAATGGTCCTTGAGAATCAGTTGACAAAATTGGGAATGACTTAGTTGTGATACGCAGAACGCCTTGATCTTCTTTGACGTCGACGAGGGATATGTCCTTGACCTTGTCCTTGACCTTGACCTGGTCTTGATTGGTAGTTTTGGTATCCTCCAGATCCATAGTGACCAGCTTGAGGCTGGTATTGGGATTGTGCGGTAAACCGCCGTGGAATGTATTCTGGAACGTTTGAATTGAGCCGTGAATTGAGCAGCGCAGAAATGACATCTGGAGTACCATCTCCTGCTTCTGCCGTTGGACTTGGAGTAATTTCCTTGCAAATGAATTCAAAATCGGTGCAGATGACCCTCGGGTCAACGGAAACTTCTCGTTCTTGTGTAGGAGAGATCGGTATGGGGTATTTATCAATCCCTTCTGACGACTGAGGTTTGTAGAATCCGGTGCCGGGTTTTGCGTAATATCGTTGATTTGGATCTGTAGCAGACTCCGAGCCGGGTGCTGGCTGAAAGGAGGTCGTCTCGCCTGGAATTGGACAGTATGGAATGAAATTCCCATCGGTGTGTGGCACCAGGAACTGAGGAAGCGCCAATCCCGTTCGTGGCCACATCTGGATGATGGTAGGCTGCACCGTGCCGATAAAGTTGAACCAGCCCCAGCCCGATCCGTTCCCACCCCCGTGCTCGGGAGGCTGGCCATCCGAAAAACCGACTGGGACACATTGTAATTATTGTTCTCCAATGCGGCCGGCACCGGCTCCGAGTCCAAACGGGCGGCTATCGTCCCCGTCTCCGGATTATAGATCACCATCGATGTTGATATGTGCTCTGGAATATCGATTCGACCAGGTGGTATAAGAATTTGCACGGCCATTTTTATGAACCTTCCCGTTTCACCATCGTATTGATCAAACGGAACAGCCAGAAAGCTAGCCGGATTTGGGCACGAAACCGAATCCGTGGTCGTCTGCGAAATAGGGTTTTGGTCTGGAAATTTACAGTTGCAACATAGAGTTTCCAGTGGTGGTTCCACCACCGGGTATGCATTCCCGATTCCCACGGTCCCGGATGGCATATGACGCATGACTGTGCGTCTTAAGCGCTGGTAACGGCGTCGCATCTGTTAATGGTAGAATGCAGAAGTGCAAAAGGAGTGGAACTGGACAAACAACCCAATGGGGTATGCATCACTTACGCTGATCTTTGTCGTATCCCAGCGATAGAACTCTGGTGGCAGAGGTTGTTCCATCGGATGCATCCTTCCGGTCAGGACACTCGGTTGTGTGGCCACCTGCTTTTGATTCCCGTACCGTTGGGTGCGACCATTCCGATTCTGAGTGTTGATTATCTGCTGGCGCCCACGGTGATACATGGTTGTAATTTGTTGCTGATCTGCGATTCCAATGGGGCCACAATTGGTTCTATTATATGACTGATGCTGGACTCCACAATTGGGTCTATTATATGACAGTGACTCGTTAATGTATTGCTGTTCTAATGCAGCTTGGTACGGCTGCGAATGCCCGTTATATGAATCCCGTTTGACGTAATAGCATTGTGGCGGCAAATTCCCACTATACGGATCTTGCCGGTGCATCGAATCGACCATATATTCTAGCTGCACAAAGGCCGTCTTCTTGCGTCTGCCGCCCCTTTTCCGGGGGCGTGTACGTGCAGTTGGTCGGATCAATGGGTCCACAAAAGTCTGCCCCATCACCGGATTCTGGGATGGACCCGCAACAGCCTGCCCCATCACCAGATTCGGGGATGAGTCTACACTGGAAGCTTGAAGGGATAACGGTGCTGCCAGATTCCACGTTTCTGGAGTGCCTTCCAGACCAAAATACTGCCCGATGCTTGTAGTGCCCACGAGAGCGCCTCCTTGATAAAGACATAGAGGACTATTGGGGGATACCCAGACGCAGGGTGCTGCTCCAGTCAAATCTTGTCTATTGGCAGCCGCTGCAGTTGCAGGCCCGCCATCATTTTGATGACAATTTATATAAGAGGTTCCATCTGCAGACGTGTCTGGAGGATCGTCATTTTGAGGGGTATTAGTACTGGGGAAACTGGCTCCATTAGCCGCCATCGGCCTTTAAAAAAAAGAAAAACCAATTTAAATCTACAGCCCAAGGGATGGATCTAAGGACACACTCACGGATCGGTATCTGTCGGTTCTGGTGTTGGTGAATATAGCTCCTGATCGGGAATTGTAGCGATTTTATAACCAAATAGCTGATGGAATTTTACGCCAGGGCGGAATGGCTGATTGTATCCAAGATCGGCGGTATATGGATTCTCGTAATTTTGGAGGGTTCCATTATCAGGACAATTGGACCCAGCCGGACCGCCGAATTGATGGCACTGACTGGAAAATGAAAGACACCATTCAATCTACAGCCTGAGGGGGGGGGGGGGATCTAAGGACACACTCACGGATTGGTATTTGTCGGTTTTGGTGGATTTGACTCCCGATGAGAACGATTGGATCCAACTGCAGAAGCGGATGGCCTGCCGCCATTTCGACGGGATTTATTACCAGAACGATTGGAGGCGAACGGCCTGTCGCCATTTCGACGGGATTTATTACCAGAACGATTGGATCCAACTGCAGCTTTGGATGTCTGATCGTTATATTGATGAGCACTATTACGAGAGCGATTGGATCCATAAGTCGCCATCGGCCTGTACAAGAAAAACTTCATTAAATCTACAGCCAACAGAAGAATCTAAGGACACTCTCACGGCTTGGTATCGGTCGGATTGACTGGATCTGAGCGATTGGATCCAACTGCAGAGGGTGAAAGCATTTCGCCATTTTGACGGGCATTCTTGCGAGATCGATTGGGTGGCTGACGATTACGAGAGCGATTGGATCCATTAGTCGCCATCGGTCTGTACAAGAAAAACTTCATTAAATCTACAGCCTACAGAAGAATCTAAGGACACTCACGGCTTGGTATCGGTCGGATTAACTGGATTTGAGGGATTGGATCCAACTGCAGAGGGTGAAAGCATTTCGCCATTTTGACGGGCATTCTTGCGAGATCGATTGGGTGGCTGACGATTACGAGAGCGACTGGATCCATTAGTCGCCATCGGCCTGTACAAGAAAAACTCATTTAAATCTACGCCCAAGCAATGGATCGAAGAACACACTCACGGATTCGGGTCAGGGGTCGGATCTGTCGGATTTGAATTGTCATCGTCGCGCAAGAACTCGTTCAGTGACAAAGTTGTACCACGGCGCCGTGCGCCTGGGTTCTTTTTAGGAGGCATGGCTGGAAGTAGTTCAACAAAATATTCAAACAAAAAAAGAACAAACAACAAACCGTCCAGATGCACGTAAGGCAGGCAGGCGTTACCCCTGACTCACGGGCCGCTAGAAGGCTAGAAGGCCGCAGGCGCAGGCGCGGCGACAATCAGCGGAAACAGCGATGGCGTCTCCGTCACCGGACCGACGCAGAACAACACAATTTGAAGCTCACCAGGCTCGCCTTACGAATGTTGCACGAAAAAAAACGGATGCACAGTTCAGTTGCCGCGGCAAGTATTATTTTCAGCCGAATATTTTCCCTAGACTTTGCTAGCACTTGTATTTTTGCAGTGTATGCCGCGAAAACTTCTCTGGTTTTTTTCACGACGATATATGTATCGTTTGTTCAATTTAACAATTTTTACAAATTTTTCGTATGCTGACTGTTTAATGCGTTGGCACAGAATGTTCGAGACTGTTAATGTTCTACTACTTGACAGCAAGTTCCAGGAAAAGCAGAGTTGCCAGGAGCATGCATCGACAGGAAGTAGAGATGATAATGTCAATTGTCATCCAATACAGGCTGCTTGTATGTATGTATGTATGTTTATGGAAAAATGGAAAAATAAAGCTGATGAATAGCTTAGATAAATTCTTTGGGTACTTGCTGATTAATTGATTGGCTTGAAACTATCACGGTTTTGCTTCTACTTGACAGTAAGCTCTGCAAATGGCGCAGGGTTGCAATGCGAACGTATCGACCGGAAATGGCGGAAATGGCGGAAATGGCGAATGGCAAATTAAGTTCCAGAATGTTCTAGAATGTTCTAGTATTGCCAAAACCACACATACATACACATTCCTTCGACGTTCTTGGACGTGTGCTCCATGGTTTATTTGAAATTAATTATTAATTAAATAATCCGAAAGTTAATAATTAAATCAATCAGATCAAAAGGAAGAAAACTTCCCATTTTCACGAACAGGTCACGAGAATTACGCTTTCGAAGTCTGGAAACAAAATACTGAGTCTATTTCGTTGCAGGTCGTAGTAATCTAGCAGCATCCATGGATATTGATGACGGGCCTGAGCCAAGCTGCTCAAAGCGTAGCAACGGGAATGATCCAGCCGATGACAAGGATAACGAGATGAGCCTTAAGCGCAGCCGCCGCGACGATTCGAATGAATCCGTGTCCCTGCCTGCCGCTCCAGTTACTGGAGTGCAGGTCAGCGCAATGGATTACGACATGCAGGCCAGCAGCGCTGCTGCCGCCACAGGAATAATGGCGGAGGCAGAGTCTCAGCAGCAGGAGCAGCAGCAGGAGCAGCCGCAGGAGCAGCAGCAGGAGCAGCAGCAGGAGCAGCCGCAGGAGCAGCAGCAGGAGGAGCAGCAGGAGCAGCCGCAGGAGGAGCCGCAGCAGCAGGCTCTGTTGCCGCTGCAGCAGGCTCCGTTGCCGCAGCAGGATCCGTATCAGCAGCAGGGGCCGTATCCGCTGGGGGTGCCGTATTCCATTGTCCGTTGCCCGGTACATCCGAATCGCGTATATGTGTTTCACTGGGCTTGTCTCCGTCATCTTGCCTACAATATGCCGTTTAATGATAAATATCATGGACGTGACCTCTAAACATATCGTCCCGAAAGAAAAACTGCTAGTAACACGTGGACCAATAATAAATCTACAAACCAAAGAGGGAGTAAAAACAGCAAACGGGCAACGATGAACTATCAATCAAAAAATATATAAATTTGCATGTATTCCACAAGGAATTATACCCATTAAAGAAAAAAACAAAAGAATTACTATTCTTGTATTATTGTATTGTACCTCTACTTAATATGCAAACATCAATCAATTCTTGACTATAACTTGATGAGTTAACTCCTGTTTCGCTGAATACTTTCATCTTTCCTTAGTTTTTCTTATAGGTATTGGTGGATCCATTTATCCATAAATAATCCCTTTGATGATATGTATTGTGGGACTATTATTGTTATTACACGGCTTTTTCCACTTCGACCATATATTTAGAAATTTCACTGGGGAACTTCAATACTTATAGCCAAAAAAGTCCCTCAAACCAATGCGGAAGGCTGACCACAGAACGGAACCCTTGGGAGTAGTACAATTCAAAGACAACAAAGATTCATTCCCCCACAACACAATGTTGCACAATTTATAAATTAATTAATTAAATATTTTCCATAAATATGTAATGTAATCGGGATTAATTGGAACATTTCCTCAAAGCATAGACCAAGATGCCTCCAATCATTTTAGCAATCACCAATATCACTTGGTATAGCATAAGTACCACATCTTTGGAGGCGACTTCAGAGCGAATAATGCCCACGACAAGGACCACAATGACGGCCGCGCAGAACAGGGAGAGCACCAGCCGCAACAACCAAGTTATAATATACCACATGATCAGGAAGAGCACTATGCAGCCGATGAGCGATGGTGAATATAGCTCCTGATCGGGAATTGTAGCGATTTTATAACCAAATAGCTGATGGAATTTTACGCCAGGGCGGAATGGCTGATTGTATCCAAGATCGGCGGTATATGGATTCTCGTAATTTTGGAGGGTTCCATTATCAGGACAATTGGACCCAGCCGGACCGCCGAATTGATGGCACTGACTGGAAAATGAAAGACACCATTCAATCTACAGCCTGAGGGGGGGGGGGGATCTAAGGACACACTCACGGATTATAATTTGTCGGTTTTGGTGGATTTGACTCCCGATGAGAACGATTGGATCCAACTGCAGAAGCGGATGGCCTGTCGCCATTTCGACGGGATTTATTACCAGAACGATTGGAGGCGAACGGCCTGTCGCCATTTCGACGGGATTTATTACCAGAACGATTGGATCCAACTGCAGCTTTGGATGTCTGATCGTTATATTGATGAGCACTATTACGAGAGCGATTGGATCCATAAGTCGCCATCGGCCTGTACAAGAAAAACTTCATTAAATCTACAGCCAACAGAAGAATCTAAGGACACTCTCACGGCTTGGTATCGGTCGGATTGACTGGATCTGAGCGATTGGATCCAACTGCAGAGGGTGAAAGCATTTCGCCATTTTGACGGGCATTCTTGCGAGATCGATTGGGTGGCTGACGGTTACGAGAGCGATTGGATCCATTAGTCGCCATCGGCCTGTACAAGAAAAACTTCATTAAATCTACAGCCTACAGAAGAATCTAAGGACACTCTCACGGCTTGGTATCGGTCGGATTGACTGGATTTGAGGGATTGGATCCAACTGCAGAGGGTGAAAGCATTTCGCCATTTTGACGGGCATTCTTGCGAGATCGATTGGGTGGCTGACGATTACGAGAGCGACTGGATCCATTAGTCGCCATCGGCCTGTTCAAGAAAAACTCATTTAAATCTACGCCCAAGCAATGGATCGAAGAACACACTCACGGATTCGGGTCAGGGGTCGGATCTGTCGGATTTGAATTGTCATCGTCGCGCAAGAACTCGTTCAGTGACAAAGTTGTACCACGGCGCCGTGCGCCTGGGTTCTTTTTAGGAGGCATGGCTGGAAGTAGTTCAACAAAATATTCAAACAAAAAAAGAACAAACAACAAACCGTCCAGATGCACGTAAGGCAGGCAGGCGTTACCCCTGACTCACGGGCCGCTAGAAGGCTAGAAGGCCGCAGGCGCAGGCGCGGCGACAATCAGCGGAAACAGCGATGGCGTCTCCGTCACCGGACCGACGCAGAACAACACAATTTGAAGCTCACCAGGCTCGCCTTACGAATGTTGCACGAAAAAAAACGGATGCACAGTTCAGTTGCCGCGGCAAGTATTATTTTCAGCCGAATATTTTCCCTAGACTTTGCTAGCACTTGTATTTTTGCAGTGTATGCCGCGAAAACTTCTCTGGTTTTTTTCACGACGATATATGTATCGTTTGTTCAATTTAACAATTTTTACAAATTTTTCGTATGCTGACTGTTTAATGCGTTGGCACAGAATGTTCGAGACTGTTAATGTTCTACTACTTGACAGCAAGTTCCAGGAAAAGCAGAGTTGCCAGGAGCATGCATCGACAGGAAGTAGAGATGATAATGTCATCCAATACAGGCTGCTTGTATGTACATATGTATGTATGTTTATGGAAAAATGGAAAAATAAAGCTGATGAATAGCTTAGATACATAAATTCTTTGGGTACTTGCTGATTAATTGATTGGCTTGAAACTATCACGGTTTTGCTTCTACTTGACAGTAAGCTCTGCAAATGGCGCAGGGTTGCAATGCGAACGTATCAACCGGAAATGGCGAATGGCAAATTAAGTTCCAGAATTTTCTAGAATGTTCTAGTATTGCCAAAACCACACATACATACATACATACATCTGCACCTCTGCTCACAAGTGCGCAGTCAGCTTGAAAAATTCTGCTAACCTCTTGTCGGTCAGAAATACACATTCCTTCGACGTTTATGGACGAGTGCTCCATGGTTTATTTGAAATTAATTATTAATTAAATAATCCGAAAGTTAATAATTAAATCAATCAGATAAAAAGGAAGAAAACTTCCCATTTTCACGAAAAGGTCACGGGAATTACGCTTTCGAAGTCTGGAAACCAAATACTGAGTCTATTTCGTTGCAGGTCGTAGTAATCTAGCAGCATCCATGGATATTGATGACGGGCCTGAGCCAAGCTGCTCAAAGCGTAGCAACGGGAATGATCCAGCCGATGACAAGGATAACGAGATGAGCCTTAAGCGCAGCCGCCGCGACGATTCGAATGAATCCGTGTCCCTGCCTGCCGCTCCAGTTACTGGAGTGCAGGTCAGCGCAATGGATTACGACATGCAGGCCAGCAGCGCTGCTGCCGCCACAGGAATAATGGCGGAGGCAGAGTCTCAGCAGCAGGAGCAGCAGCAGGAGCAGCCGCAGGAGCAGCAGCAGGAGCAGCAGCAGGAGCAGCCGCAGGAGCAGCAGCAGGAGGAGCAGCAGGAGCAGCCGCAGGAGGAGCCGCAGCAGCAGGCTCTGTTGCCGCTGCAGCAGGCTCCGTTGCCGCAGCAGGATCCGTATCAGCAGCAGGGGCCGTATCCGCTGGGGGTGCCGTATTCCATTGTCCGTTGCCCGGTACATCCGAATCGCGTATATGTGTTTCACTGGGCTTGTCTCCGTCATCTTGCCTACAATATGCCGTTTAATGATAAATATCATGGACGTGACCTCTAAACATATCGTCCCGAAAGAAAAACTGCTAGTAACACGTGGACCAATAATAAATCTACAAACCAAAGAGGGAGTAAAAACAGCAAACGGGCAACGATGAACTATCAATCAAAAAATATATAAATTTGCATGTATTCCACAAGGAATTATACCCATTAAAGAAAAAAACAAAAGAATAGTATTGTACTTCTACTTAATATGCAAACATCAATCAATTCTTGACTATAACTTGATGAGTTACTTCTTAACTAACTCCTGTTTCGCTGAATACTTTCATCTTTCCTTAGTTTTTCTTATAGGTATTGGTGGATCCATTTATCCATAAATAATCCCTTTGATGATATGTATTGTGGGACTATTATTGTTATTACACGGCTTTTTCCACTTCGACCATATATTTAGAAATTTCACTGGGGAACTTCAATACTTATAGCCAAAAAAGTCCCTCAAACCAATGCGGAAGGCTGACCACAGAACGGAACCCTTGGGAGTAGTACAATTCAAAGACAACAAAGATTCATTCCCCCACAACACAATGTTGCACAATTTATAAATTAATTAATTAAATATTTTCCATAAATATGTAATGTAATCGGGATTAATTGGAACATTTCCTCAAAGCATAGACCAAGATGCCTCCAATCATTTTAGCAATCACCAATATCACTTGGTATAGCATAAGTACCACATCTTTGGAGGCGACTTCAGAGCGAATAATGCCCACGACAAGGACCACAATGACGGCCGCGCAGAACAGGGAGAGCACCAGCCGCAACAACCAAGTTATAATATACCACATGATCAGGAAGAGCACTATGCAGCCGATGAGCGAGCCCAGGTCCGACGCCATCGATAGCTGGTTCAAAAAGTCATAGATTGTCTTGTAGAACGGGCCGTTCTCCAACTGGACCAAAGCCTGAGCTTTGGGTGGGGTTCCGAACCTGGCAGCTGGCTTCATTTTCAAATTTTCGTTCGTATATTTTTGGAAAATATTTTTGTGATCTAAACTGAGGTAAACTCCAAACATGAATGGATTGTCCAAACATTTATTGTTATATCTATTTCTGCCTATTTGGTGATGACATTTTTGGTTTGTTTGAATATTTGTAATAATAGATGTATGAAAGTAAAACGGTTAGTGGCATGGCATATCTTTTGCCTGGCTACATTTCTCGTACCTTTTCTAAAGGTAATAAGGTAATGTACCACTGAGAGCCACCAACGACATGGTGATGAATCACAACTGGTTAATAAGCGTAAGACCACACCGCAGTTGTTTGTTTGCTTTGAGCGCCTTACGAGTTACAAAAAAAAACAAACAAAAACACCAAAAAATAGAAAACTTATAGTTAATTGAGTGTTGCGTTATTCCATTTCGCCCCAGCTGCCGGTACTGCGGCGCTTGACTTGAATGCCCAGCTGTTCCTCGCCATATCGATCGAGGTAGTTCAACAGCCAGCGTGTGAACTCATCCATGTACGGATCAATGTGGGAAATCACACTGAATGTCTCCACCGATGGTGCGGGCATCTCTTGGGCACCAAATATTTTCTGCACAAGGTGCTCGCAGTGAAAAATGGCTACAATCACATCCGCTTCGAGGACTTCCAACCGCATCGCCAGCTTGGCAAACGACTCGGCGAACTGTTTCAGCACAATATACGTCTTGCTAGAGAATACAGCTGTGGCAAAGAACAAGAGAGAGGGTGACAGGTATATTAGGTATGGTAGTAATCCATCAATTAGAAGAGGATAGATAGATCCGCTCACTTGGTCGCTGCTTGCGTGAGATCACATAGTATTTTTGCAGCAAGCATTGGGCCGCATCCCCAAAGACCACCTTCCGCTTGTGCAGCAAGCCGAGAAGCATGCGCAAATCCTCTTCAGGTACGTTCAGTCCATCCTGCTCCGTCTTCTGGCCGTCCTCGCTGTGCAGCTGGAGCAGAAAACCCCACAGGCTGTCGCTCACCTGCTCCCCCATGTAAATGGGCAGGCCAAAGATACTAAAAAGAAAGAGCGTCAATCATTGAATTATTGATTCTATGGTAGGAAGCGTACGGGCACAGTTTGGCAAAGGCCACTGTCTGATTGTTGGCATTCTCCGGTTGCCAGTGCGTCCAAATGGCGGCTTCCAGTGGCTGCTCGCCCTGCGTCTGCGGCACGGGCACCGCTCCGTTCTCGATAGCCTTCTCCAGCTGTTCGCCATGCTCGCGGGACAGACGCGTCCAATCACCGACATAGTAAACGCCCTGTTGGGCCATCAGCAGGGGACTGGCCACCACCCAATTGTAGCGCACGGGCAGTGCCGAGTACGTGGCCTGCAGACCGCCCTCGTGAGGGCCCAGGAAACGTGGCGCCAACTGACCCACACTGGACATCAGACGATTGGCCATGGTGCCGTCGGTGGCAATGATGCACAGCGAGATGGGGGACCGCAACTCGTCCGGCTCGATGGACGCAATGCTGGCCAGCAGGACCATCTTCAAGTAGACGTAACAGTCCATGGGTACGCACTCCTGGCTAAGCTGGGCGCTCAGGGCATAGATAAAGGCATAGTCCGAGTACTGCGAGCAGATCAGTTGATACAATTTTTTCACGCTCGACGGCGCAAAGTTGAGGTCCGGCTTTGGGTGGGCTTCATTGGCTGGCCGACGGCTAAAGAGCTGATGGCGAGCCACAGTCGAAGAACTCGATTGTCCTGGAGGAGCCGCAGTTGGGAGAGACTTGAGTGCACTGTGAACTGTGCCATGTGTGTCTGGGTCTTCTTTGTCAATTTCAATATCAATTCCAACCATTGCCTGTTGGTTGTTGTCCTCCAAGTCCATATTGAGGAGCGGCCGACTGTGCATTATATCCCTGGCCAAATCCCCCTGACTGAGGTTCCATCCCTCCTCCCATCCCTGCGCACGGGTAGAATTGCTGCGGGGGGTTTGGGCATTGTCCGTATCCAGGATTTGGTTGGAATGCTGGTGGTGGTCCGTTTTGAGGTTGTCCATAGCTTGTTTGTTGTCCATAAAAGCCTGCTGCAGCATGTCGCGCATTGAAGTAATAGTTTGTTCCTGGTTTGGATACAAAGAGCTGATGGGACAACGGTAAATGTCCGAACTTTGGCACAAAGACACCACTTCTGTCTCCTGGGACGCGAATGTATATGATGGGTTCGATTCTTTGTGGTACCAAGAACTGAGGGATGGCAATTCCTGGCTGGGACCTGATATAGAGGATGGCAGTCCGCAACCATCCAACTGTGTAGTAGTAGCCACAGCATGATCTGTCCCAGTTCCCACCCCAGTGATTGGGAGGCTGGCAAGCCGAAAAACCGACTGGCTCACCATCGGGTGGCAGTTCTCCATGGGCGCAGGGTGCTGCAGCGGCAGTCGATCTTCTCGTGCCAATATTTCGCCTGTCTGTGGGCGATAGACTACCTGGGATGTTAAAACATTCTCTGGAATATCAATCCGTTCAGGCACCAAAAGCACTTCTATGGGCAATAGCCCTGGATCTGAAGTCAATGCTTCGGGAGCATAGGATGGAATAGCCGATAATATAATCGGATTCGGACCAGGAGCCGAATAAGTCGATGGAGCCGGAGCTGGAACACTGCAATAATAGTTGTATGGGAACGGTTGAGGCATGGGATTTTCCATTTCCGTCATCTCTCCCTGATTGGTATTCAGATAAGCCAAATCCTTGGCCGCAATGGAGCCTATCTTGCGTCGGGGACGACGGGCCTAAAATCGGTAGGCTTATGATAAGATGTGTCCCTCAGATTGGTTGTAGTACATCACTTACGAAGTTCATTCTGGTACGCTGAGTGGCCACTGCTTCCTGAGCCTGTGGTCCTACTCCCCAATCGTGTATGGCAGTGCCAGTGGTTGTTGGCAGCTCCTCTGGCATCACACTTAGCTGGGATGTGGCCTCGGGCTCGGCTTGGCTTCGTAATTGTCTGGCAAGACGACGATGATTCCTGTTGTCAGCTGTTTCCTGGGGTTCACTAGCAGATAGTTGAAAGGCATCGGCATCGGCATTATTCGAGTGATCGAGTAAAGCGCAGCCCTGAACAAGAGCCTCAGGCTGCTCCAGCTGCTGCCGTGTGCTCTGTATTTTTGTGGGCAGCGAGCTTAGCCATTTGGCCACCGACTCGCGCTTGTCGGGCTTTAAAGGTAGCGTCGGATCGTGCCAATATGCATCCTCTTTAGCCAGAAGAGCCCTCGTCTTGGCTCCAACAATTTCAAGCGGATTTTCGGATGCGTATTTAACAGTCTGCACTTTTAGCGACGCTGCCTGTTCGGCTTTATTTGGAGAACCTTCGATATCGTCAGAGTCCCAGTCGAATGCTGGCAGAGTGGCAACCACAGGTGTAGAGTTTGATGGCTTTTGATCGTTGTCTTGAAACGTTGGGGTTAGAATAGGGGTAACATTGCTGGTGTGACTGAATCCGTTTGATCCAGTGATCGTGCTGTAAAGGGAAAACTCGTTGGAATCTAGACCCTTTCATCGTCAAAGGCGCATCACACACTTACCCAACGGCACCGACCGGATTCGAGGTATTTTCCGACTCCTCGTCGCTGCAGAAATATTTGTTGAGTGGGACAGCAGCCGTACCCTGGCGGCGTGCCCCTAGGCGCTTTTTAGATGACATGCTTCAAAGCTGTAATTCGTAGATCCGGAAAAATGCCCAGTGATTAGGTATTTGGCTCCCAACTTCAGGTCGCAGGTGTAGGCATAGGCTAAACCAAAGCATAGGATCGTATCAGTTGTGTTAAGAGAAGGAATGGTTACTCGGAGAACTCACCTCTAAGCCGTACTATGGTAGGGCGATGGATACGGTCAACGGTGCGCGGCGTCTGAACGCAGGAGCTGGGCAGAATGGCTAGCAGGCGATAGGTCTCTGTTACTCTCAATTTTTGGTATTCACTCATAGGCCGCGAGCAATTGGGGCACAATGGCGCTAAGGGAGAGGGGTGCACGTTGATATTACTATGGGAGGCATGGGTTGTGGCAGGTGTGTGTCGTGCAGCTAAGCGGTAAGATGCACATACCATCTGTGGCGCTGGTCTGCAGTGCGTTGCGCATGCACCCGCTGCCGCAGTACCAAGTCGATTGGAGGCTACACGCGGATGAAGAAAGAAGAGAATATCGCTTAGGAAAGAAAGAGAGAGAGAGAGAAAGAGGGAGAGGGGGGAATCGACTGTCACCGATTTCGCTTACACCTGTGTCTCAGTTGGGGTATAGGCCGAAAGGATGCCCTGGACCAGGGACAGGCCGAGGCGTAGCGAATTCGCGGCCGGATCGAACAGCAAATTGGGACTATAGGGCAGCCCCACGACGCGCCACTGTGCGTGCAATTGGCCAATGTCGATTGGCTTGAGGCCGGCTACCTTCAATTGGTCCCGCACTAGGCCGTACACCGAATACTTGACGGCTAGGCCAAACTGCAGGGGCTCTTCGACTATGAGCGGCAACAGCGATGGAGCATGCGTCAACAGATCAGCGTAGATAAAGTCGAGGCGCAGCAGCAATGGCGTCAGCAGTTTTTCGGGTGTGCGTGTGCGTCTGTAGTCCTCGATGAATGATGCAACGGTCCCTTCGACTATTTTCAGCAAATGTGTCTCGCGGCAGAATTTTTCCACTAACTTTTGCTCTTGGAACCTAAGCAGCGTGCGGCCATATAAAACATTGAAGTGTCAAATAACATTGATGTGCAATTTGAGTGTTATTTCAAGACAATGGTATTCTCATAATTCTTCGACATTTGTTGTATACTCACTGACTAAAGCGTTGGCGCAAAATGTCGTCGTCTCTGACGTTCGAAAGATTCTCGTTGGCTTCTGGCTCCGCGAAAATGGGATTCACATTGAACATTTTACTGCGCAACACGAGTACTCGCTTGCAACTGCAATTCTAATGGGTGCAGCTTATTTTCACAGCACAAAACGACGCAACAGCCAATGTGTGGCGAATTTGAAGACTCTTTTGAAAGACGGTGCAATTTTAGCGGGATAACAAGTGCTCAAAATGTTAGCGGTGAGTGTCCAACTATATCGATGGTAGATTCGATACATCGAATGATTAATTCAGTAAAATATCAAATATCTAACAAAAATGTACGACTACCGATATCAAAACTGTCGATATATCAATAAAGGCGCTCTGGACATGCAACTCTTCTAAAGCAGCACATTACACACACTGACATGGCCAATATGTATGTATGCATGCATGTTATATTCTTCGGCCTAAGAACAGAATTAGTTTCCATCTAGTTATAATTGATTCATCCATTGTCAAAATTCCAGTCAGTGGGGACAAGCGAAATATCCTTTTGTTCTATGACGCAGACATTCACAATGTGCGAACATACATTTATTCAGCACTAAATACTATTAAAAAAAAAGGATGATAGGATCATAAATTAGTTTTTTACACTGTTTATTGGTTGGATCTTTTCATGTTTATTTTCTTGTTGTAAATTTAGTGTAGCATTACACGCGTTATTTTGTATAAAAAAAAAACAGACACAGAAGCATGTTTTTTGTGTGGTTGTTGGTTGCTGCCTCTCCTTAACGGTTGGACTTGGCGACACGCTCCAGCTCATCCTTCTTCTTGATGGCGTACGAGTTGGAAGAACCCTGGAAAGAGCAAACAGAGCAGTGGTTACAATGGGATCCAATATGAGGTTGATCATCAGATGTAAGGTGAACAAATTTACTCAATTCTGATGCTTATTTAATGTTCTTCTACGTTTCTCGTGTGCATTGGACAGGGGAAAATGCCACAAGCACAAGGATAATAAAAGATTTGTGGATTAGTTTTGTCCAAAAGCGAGACTACATAAATAAACCATGATGCAGAATTAGATTGGACCGAATATACACTATATATTCATGGCAATACATCTTCCTATTCATATTTACAAATATATCTGTTCTTCTACGTTTCTCGTGTGCATTGGACAGGGGAAAATGCCACAAGCACAAGGATAATAAAAGATTTGTGGGTTAGTTTTGTCCAAAAGCGAGACTACATAAATAAACCATGATGCAGAATTAGATTGGACCGAATATACACTATATATTCATGGCAATACATCTTCCTATTCATATTTACAAATATATCTGTTCTTCTACGTTTCTCGTGTGCATTGGACAGGGGAAAATGCCACAAGCACAAGGATAATAAAAGATTTGTGGATTAGTTTTGTCCAAAAGCGAGACTACATAAATAAACCATGATGCAGAATTAGATTGGACCGAATATACACTATATATTCATGGCAATACATCTTCCTATTCATATTTACAAATATATCTGTTCTTCTACGTTTCTCGTGTGCATTGGACAGGGGAAAATGCCACAAGCACAAGGATAATAAAAGATTTGTGGATTAGTTTTGTCCAAAAGCGAGACTACATAAATAAACCATGATGCAGAATTAGATTGGACCTATCCAGAAGATATCTCAATTGAGGTGAGAGTGTAACACTTGAATAAGGAGAGAAGCCATGGGCATGGCCAATCTCCTGGGTTTATTCGCAGTGTGGAATATTCTGGTCTACAAGCGAGGCCAGACATTTTGGCGTTACAATGCCTGGCATTAGAGTAGACCTCTACAAGTCCCTATATACATTTATCGAGATCTCCGGGTGTCGGGTGGTGCATACCTTGGCGGCGTTGATCAGCTCATCGGCCAGGCACTCGGCGATGGTCTTGATGTTCCTGAAGGCAGCCTCACGAGCTCCAGTGCACAGCAGCCAGATGGCCTATAGAAAAGAGAGAAGGAGAACATTTCCAGTTAGCTTTGGGCGTACAACAAATCTACGGAGTGGAGTATGTGGAATGTAAGATGTCTCTTCAGGTCATACGCCAAATGTCGGATTATATTACACATTGTGACGCTACGGATAAGATAGAAGAATGTTCTGGCCAAACATTATAAGCAAGCAGTCGCCAATCGAACCACAAGCCATTGCTGCTGGCTGCATGACGGAGGAGGGACGGGACCCAATTGAGAAGCCACTTGCCTGGTTGACGCGACGCAGAGGCGACACATCCACAGCCTGGCGACGCACGGTACCGGCACGTCCAATACGGGTAGAGTCCTCACGTGGTCCCGAGTTGATGATGGCGCTCACCAAGATCTGCAAAGGGAACAACAGCAAAATCAGAGTTAATAAAACGGTCTTCCAACCAGCGACGAGACGACGCTATTTAAAATAGTTGGGGAAATGTTGTTTTAAGTTCCAAGAGAGCGGGAAGAGGGTCTATCTTCAGGCACTAGGATATTAAAACATTTTCCTTCAATATTAGTCCATTTCTATTGGATGCTCAGCTGGGAAGGGGTTTTCCTTTCAGCTGGCATTGAGGTGGACTGACAAAAGGTTCTATATGATGGAGTGGTGGGTGGATGTTGATTTTAAACTTTATTAAGGTTCGCATATTCAAGCCAATGCCCTTAAGAGGAATAGCAAATCATGGGCTTTAGTTTGGTCCTATTGAATACCACAACGACGTGTGAAATCATCGCTGCAGTTTTAGTTTAGGACGGAGAAGGAGGATAACCATCTCGTGGATCTTTTGGTGTGGCTTACAAATGTTGTTTTAAGTTCCAAGAGAGCGGGAAGAGGGGATATGGTTCTTCAAGCACTAGGATATTAAAACCGTTTCCTTCGAGTCCATTTTTAGTGGATGCGCAGCTGGGAAGGGGTTTTCCTTTCAGCTGGCATTGAGGTGGACTGACAAAAGGTTCTATATGATGGAGTGGTGGGTGGATGTTGATTTTAAACTTTATTAAGGTTCGCATATTCAAGCCAATGCCCTTAAGAGGAATAGCAAATCATGGGCTTTAGTTTGGTCCTATTGAATACCACAACGACGTGTGAAATCATCGCTGCAGTTTTAGTTTAGGACGGAGAAGGAGGATAACCATCTCGTGGATCTTTTGGTGTGGCTTACAAATGTTGTTTTAAGTTCCAAGAGAGCGGGAAGAGGGGATATGTATCTTCAAGCACTAGGATATTAAAACCGTTTCCTTTGAGTCCATTTTTAGTGGATGCGCAGCTGGGAAGGGGTTTTCCTTTCAGCTGGCATTGAGGTGGACTGAATGTGGTTCTCCCAAGTTCAGACAAGTGTAGTTTTAAGTTCCAAGAGAGCAGGAAGAGAGGCTTATCTTCAGGCACTAGGATATTAAAACTCTGATTTAATATAAGTCCATTAAATATATTTATGCTTCGGACAGTCTGGGCTACGACTGTCCAGCATTGAGGAGGACTGGAGGCATATCCGAATTGGTTGCAGGTGTAGTTTTAAGTTCCAAGAGAGCAAGATGAGGGGATATGTATCGTCAAGCACTAGGATATTAAAACTTGTGGGTTACTCTGCGTACTCATTCTACCCATGTCCAGGTGGGGAGTCGCTGAACACAGTTTAGCATGAGACGGTGGAAGGGGATCTGGGATCTGGATATGGCTATGGCGAAAAATTACCTGCAGAGGATTCTCGCCAGTCAGCAGATGAATGATCTCGAACGAGTGCTTGACGATGCGGCAGGCCATCAGCTTCTTGCCGTTGTTGCGGCCCTTCATCATCAGGGAGCAGGTCAGGCGCTCCACAATGGGGCACTGGGCCTTGCGGAAACGCTTGGCGGCATAGCGGCCAGCCGAGTGGGGAAGGTAGCGAGCGAACTTCTCCTTGACCGAGATGTAGTCCTGCAGCGAGATGTCGTTGACAGTCACATCGTCGCACGACCAGCGTCCGAAGAGCTTGATCTCCGGCAGCTCAGTGGTGGACACCACATTTGTTTCCAGAATGGTCTCGGCCGCCTCGGCTTCCACAGGTGCCGCCGGCTCCTCGAAGGTTTCCACCACGTTTTCAGCAACTTCGGCCATGCTGCAAGTGTGGGAAGATCATAAAAAGAGAGCAAAATGTTAGCCCGTTTCTGCTTGAGAATGCCAATGACTGCACACACACACACACGCGCGCGCGCATTTGATGCTGCTTCTGCTGTTGTTGTTGTTGATTTGTGACTTTATTAAGGTAAATATCTTCAAGGCGATATCCTTAAGAGGAATAGTTAACCATGGATGTTACTTTGGTCCAATTGAATACCACAGCGACTTCAAAATCATCGCTATAGTTTTAGTTTAGGACGTGCAGGAAACAAAAAAATACAAAAAAAAAGATGAAAGAAACCAACACGTGTGACGCACACATATACACACACACAAACAAAAAGCCGCCCGTATTTAACCTCATTTTTCGAACAATGCATTTTTATTCATACGTCCGACAAATAATGCACAAAACCCTCTATGTTCACAGTTAGCCATCACGTTTAGCATTCCTTTGGTTATAATTTACTGTTTATACACAGATTTTTTTAGCAAAATTTCTTACTTTTTCACAGAAGAAATCGAGATACGATGTCAGCGCAAAGGCAAACGCCTGAAAAAGAACATGTTTCGGCAGTGTGGGGCAATGCCAGCGAAAATCATTTCCGCCATTGCCTACATGGTTGTATTTCACATGCAGGGCTGCCTAAAATAGCGAATATCGATACATGTTTTGTGTGCGGATTTTGCGAGAGTTAGCCCTCTGTTGCTTAATTAAATTGTTTTTGGCTTTATTAAGTACAAAATTGGATTTTCTGTTATGTAACAGTGCAACACGAATGTGATTGTTTCATTATACTTGCTATTTTTATTTATCAATATTTAATACATATATCGATACTAATTTTCTGTAACGATATTGGTTGTTTAGATAGTTGCCAGTCACCGTGTAGGTACCATTTTTGAATACACATTTATTTGTCATTCACAGTGAGTACCGCGATTTTTCTCGAATGCTCAAAAGTGTCATCACTAATAGGCAACAACAACAACAACATGTTTGTTGCTCGAAATCACCGCAAATATTGTATTTCGAAAAGTTAATAAGCTATATTCCATTGCAAGCGGCGAGGCAACATGACAACCGACGAGAGCATTATGGAGGAAATGCTGGGTAAATGAAATTGCGAAATTGTTCACCTTCCACACTCTCCTGACATAGCTCGCCGACGCATAAAATCTACATATAACTCTACTCCTTCCTGCCTCTTTCACTCCTCCTCCAATAACAGACCGAGCAACAAATCCGGCTAAGAAAAGAGTCGACGAGCTGGGCGTTCAAATGTTCTGCATTGTGGTAAAAAGTCATGTGCAGCTGGTGCACAAGGCTCAGGAGATGATTGTGGCCAAAGTGCGGTCAGCAAACGTAACCGAAGCAACGCGAGCCATTTCGGTGAGTGGGGTGGGTGGTTAACGGGGCTGTGGCTGGGACTGTGTGAAAAATTGCCTAGACAAAAGCCCCCACACACAAACACACACACACACATACACAGCCATTCAGTCATACAGTGGGGCCCATAAAGTTGGCAAACACATACATACATGCATGTGTACGAACGCACTTGTGTGGCTGCGTTCGGCTCAAATATGTTATCAAATTATGTGCAGATGTATATGTTATAAAAATGTATTGCCAGGGCGAGACAGGGACAGGGACAGGGCCAGGCACAGGCACAGGAACCCAAACAAGATTTTTGGCCAAAGTAACATTAGATATGTATGTATGTACAAACCATTTCCAGCTGCTGGAAGAATGCATGACTCAGTGCGGCGAAGAGTTCCAGGACGAGGCCGGAAAGTTTCGCTTCCTCAATGAACTGATCCGGCTGGTGTCGAAAAAGTACAAGGGAGCCGAAACGCCGCACGAGGTGAAGCAGCGGATTATGGAGTGCCTGCTGCTGTGGACCACAGAGTTTCCGCAGCGTCAGAAAATACGCGATGCCTACGACATGCTGCGTAAGGAGGGCGACATCGAGCATGGCCAGACAGAGGCGCCGTTGGCCAATCGCGAGAGCGTTCTGGGAACCATCGACGAGGCCCGGTTCGCCCAGCTGGTCAAGAGCAACAATCCAGAAAACTACAAGCGGGCCAATCTTCTGCTGCAGTATCGCATAGCACAGGAGGCGCGACGAAACGAACTTCTGTCCCAGCATCGTCTTGGGCTCAACGAGGTCCTGGAGACCATGCAGCTGCTCAACCAAATGCTGGACACCTATGATCCCTCCAACAAGGATGTCAGCGAGACAATAAAAGACCTCTACAATATCTGCAAGAAGCACAAGCCGATCTTCCAGCATATGACGCAACTGTTGGATGAATCCGATGCCCAGCTCATAGGTAAGTTCTGCTGCAGTCTTGGTGGATCTGTCTCTCAATCTGTCTCTCTCTGCAGCTGACACATTGGATGCCAATGGGGCCCTCCTGGTCACAATGCAACGCTATAAGCAGCTGGTTCCCTCGCCAACTGAACCTGCACCTGGCCTGACCACGACAGCATCAACATCCACAGCAACAGCAACATCAACAGCAACAGCAGCAAAAGACAAAAGTTCCAATAACGATTTGCTAATCAACGAACTGCTGGGCGATCTCCTCATTGGGAGCAGTGAAAACGGAGCAGGAGCAGAACCAGAAGCTTCATCTGGACTTGGAGACGTTGCAAAATCAAACACTTTCACGGCTCCTGCTTCAACCGATCCTCTGGCTGATCTGAGTGACATCTTCAGTAGCGCACTGGCCGAAAGCGAGTCCAAAAAATCGACTGATAAATCATTCCAACATGCCAGCTCAGGTGGCGGCGGCGGCATGCTGGAGCCTGAGGTGCTTAGTCCGAGCACAGCCAGCGATGGCCTGGCCAATGGCAGCTCCAGTTCCGACTCCTCGCGAAAACCCGGGTCGGCCAGGAAAATGCCTCAGATTGATATGCTGAGCGAGGAGCTATTCCAGAAGATATTGCCCAGCCAGGAGAGGATGAGCAGCTTCAAGCGGGATCCAGAAAAGGTAACCCTCAACGACATGGCCAAAGAGAGGATGCAGGTGAAGCCACCCGAGATGGCACAGACACAGACACAGACGCCAGCAAAGCCAGTACCAGCGCCAGAGGTACCTACAGCAGCAGCAGAGCCTGTCGATGATGTTCCTTTGCTAAGCAATGCTCCCGTTAACGATGAGCAGGAGCCGCAGGTCGAACCACAGCCGCCCACGCAAAAACATCTCAGCGAGATCAGCATCGAACTAGACAATATCCAGGCCACCGGGGAGCAGCGCGTGGTGCTCGACGATGATGACATGCAGCTCAGCTTAAACTTTACCAGCGATCGTCCAGGCCATCGTGTCTCGGTGATTGTGATATCGGCCCAGAACAAGAGCCGTCAGCCAGTCCGGGACTTCCACTTCGAGGCGAGTGTCAAAAAGGTGGGCATGAGCATGATCTCAATAGTAAACCCGTCTGATTCCACATTCACTTGTTGCTTTCCTTCATTTCCAGCCATGCAAGGTGCGTCTGCTGCCGCCCACGGAAAGCGCGATGCCACCACACAAGCCCTTTCGTCCAGCCACGCCCATCAATCAGGTGATGCTGCTGCTCAATCCCACCGGCAAGGCCGTGGACGTGACCTGCATCGTGGGCTACAAGCTGGGCGACGATCCCGATCCCATCAAAGAGTCAATTGTGGCCCAAGGCATTGCCTACGTGGACTAAACTTGGGGAAAAAAAAAACTTAAAACACCCGCCCATAAAAAAACCATCACAATACAAAACAAAAAAGACATCATAACAAAAAGTCAATTCCCCGCAAGGCTATTGCTTTCCCTGCGGCTCCTTTTGTGGGCGAACTCCTTCCCTCCCCCTCCGTTAATATTATTTTCGGTTTCTATATGTATTTGTATATTTATTAGGGTTTTATTCAAAATTACATTTCGCATAAACGATTTAGTTTAGTCGTAATTCAATACAATAATGATATATGTATATCAAAGGTTTATTTATAAATTATGAAAAAGTCGCTACAAAAGCCAAGCGCTCATTTTCAGAGGTAGTTTAACAATTAGTTATTTTTTCTCAATTTATGTTGTTTTTGTTTTTGTGAACTGTCCGATCCTCTGTCGTTGAATTGAATTGCTGTTCTCTTGCTGATTGAGGGAGGAGGGGGCGATCGGGATGCCCCCCCCCTCAGATTCGATTGGATGAATTTTCAGTTCTGGTTGATGATGGAATCGCTGTGTTCTTATCTACGTTAACTGCCTCCAAAAATTGCCAAATTATTTGCCAGAGCCTAAGAGTTGCCTTTCAATGCCTGCCCATTGTCGATTGTCTCTCGTTGGGATCTCACTGGGAATTCGGATTCGGGTTTTGGTTTCGGTTTGGGTTTGAGTATAGTCTGTATAATTGGTGGGTGAATCCACAAATAAATTCAAATTCCGTCTTAAAAAGCACCGAAAAAAGGTTTCAAAGAACTTTGGAAATATTTTGTGTCTTAAAAACTAAACTCCAGATTGAGCAAGAGGACCTGAACACCAAAGAAAGACTGGATAAAGATCCTCCAGATTATCGTTAACCATATACTAAATGCAATAAACTGTATGAATATTTAAGGAGAGACTACCAATATTCCCAAACAGGACCACAAAAGAGATGTACATTGTTCTTCGCGGGGAGACAATCAAAACGGATGGCTTCTTAACTGTGACACAGTCACAGAAAGCTTACGATCTAGATTAATGATGCTATCAGCTAATGATTAACCTTTCTTATAATCTCATCCTTGAAGGACAGGGCAGTGATGGCCTTAGTATGGCCGGTGTATTCCCGCGTGGGAGTCTTTGTTTCCAGCTTCCACAGACGAGCCACTCCGTCTGAGGAGGCGGTGAAGAGCCACTTTGAGTCTGCACTGAAGGCGGCATCCCACACCCAGTAGTTCTCAATGCAAAGCTCGCGCCACTTGCTGAAGTCTGAGGTCTTCCAGAGGCACGCCGTCCCATCGCCGGAGGTGGTCAGCAGTAGGCGCGAGTCGGGGCTAAACTTGCAGCGCAAGATGTACCGGGTATGTGCCTGGATCTTCTTTGTGGGCCGCATAGTGCTCATCTTTTGGTCGGGGCTGCTGCACAGCGACCAGATGTAGCAGTTGCCCTTGTTGTTGGCCGCCGCTAGATAGTGTCCGTCGGGCGAGATGGCCACGTCCTGGATTGAGGCATCCACCTCGGGCACGATGCATTCGTGCTTTTCTGACTTGACATCCCACAGGAAGACGTTGCCGTTCTGGGAGCCCATGCCGATCTCCACCTGGTTGGGGTGCAAACAGGCGGCATTCACTGGGGACTCGCAGTCGAACACCCGCGAGCAGTGGGGCGGGGCCGAGATCATATCCCAAATGCGCACATGATGGTCCTCGCCGGCGGTGAACATCCAGTTACCGTCTTCCTGGAAGCCAAGGCGTGTCACGTTCTTCTGAACTCCATCAAAGTTTATCACCGGAGCGGTGCAGTTCGATTCCAAGTCGTAAAGACGGATGCACTGATAGCCACAGGCCGCTAGGCGCGTTTTGTCTGGCGTACGGTCTAGGGCATTTACTTGCTGCAAATTAAATATTGAATTGCATTCGCAGTGCAGATGTATGTGCGTTGTGGTTCACTCACAGAAGTCTCTACAAAGCGCATTGTCTTGATGCAGTTGCCGGTATGGGCTTGCCACACCTTGATTGTGTGATCGTATCCACCGGTGGCCAGTATTAGTTGGTCCCCCATTGCTTCCATTAATCGTCAATTAGGCGATTCTATTATTTTGTTATCATTTAATCAGCGGTCATCTGGATTTTGTAGGGCTGCAAAACCATCGATGACACTATCGATGGTTTTGGAATTGTGCGATAGATCGATGGTTTCTTAGATCATGGATGGTTTTGCAGCTCTATTCAATTGGTCGGTGTGACCAGCCCTGAGAAAATAGTGCCTAGAAAATTCCATACGCAGGTGTTTTGAATTCCGATCAGACAACGATTAGCCCATTGTAGACCAGTGGGTATTAAGATAATTAAGATGCACATAAATTATGAAACTAAGCGAATTTTAGCGCAGTTTAGGTGAGAAATATCGTGGTCTTTTTGTTAAGCAAAGATAAAGGATGGGGGTAGACCTACAAGAGTAATTATTATTATTATATTATTTTATCGATAGTCCTTTTACGGTATTATTAGTACATTTCGGTATTTTTTTAAGGACAAAATTGAGCCGACGGTATATCGGTATATAATGGTATATTTGATCAATATTTAAGAACAAAGGAAATATGTAGAAACTTCCATACGCAGGTCCAATAGATTGCATTTAAATCCTTTTCTCATTCACTTTCAAACAATTTCTATTTGGCGCGCACCACTCGGTAATGAAAGTTATTCGGTAGCATGAGCGTCATTTCATACACAAAAGTTGCGGCAGCATTAAATTTGTATGGGCCATGTCTTGTCTCATGTGTCGAGAAAACATTCTGTATACCCTTGGGAAATGGATTTTAGAGAATTGCGGGAATGTTTGTCCTCCCAGGCTCTAATGAATGCAGAAATTAGTCAGTCTCTGATTTAAAGGAATTTCAACGGCATTTTGCAATTAGTGGTCTTACAGAAGCCAAGAATGAGTATCGGGATCAGGATATACAGGACTACAATCAAATGCATGAATACGTCTAAAACATACCAATTTGAGAAAATTTATTTATTAATTGCGTTTTAAAACAGTATCTTCATATTAAATTAACGAAATAGGGTATACAAAGGCATATACCACGGCTTAAACACAACATAAAGTTGGCCATTTGTAAAGTGATCTATAATATAATCTATAGAGCACATACTCCATCTTTCTTCTGATTTTACTCTTATTTATTTTGTCTAAATAATAATATGCAATATGTTCTTTGAACATTATTTTACCTTAAAGTGTTCTACCGTTTATGTATATATGTATGTACCATATGCTCTTAAATACTAGTGTAATATGTGCATTTATTGAGGGTACACTGTACCCATCGGTTAACCATAAATATATCAGCAACACATTGTTGCAGTACACAAACAAAACCATTTCAAGTGAGCGTGCAATATGATCGCCGCTTATGCGCTAAGCTAAGTCAGCATTCCCACGCTGATCACTTGAAGCATATATATATGTATACATATGTATACACATATGTATGTATGTACATACATACGGCTCTTGCCCTCTCGATTATGCCGATAAGACAAAAATGTATGACGCGACTCCGCTGTTGGCGTAACCGGCAGCGCAGCTATGCGGTCTGAGTTGTAAGAATAAATTCAATAAAGATATTCTAAAATCCGAATTCAGACGGCACAGACGTGCCAGTGTTATAATTACAGTAGTGACATATTACATGGCGACCGTGACAAGTGTCACGAACATGTAGATGTTCGGAAACAAAAATATATTGAAAATAAATCATATAAAAAAGCGGAGAGAGAGAGAGAGCGGCGAGAGCGGACAACAACAGCAGCACCACAGCAGGCACCACTGGAAGCAGCAGCAGTCCGACCAACAGGAGAATTACCAACAGTAGCTGCAGCAGCAGCAGTAACAACGAAATGGAGCGAAACTGAACGCAGTAAGTAGAGTGGTATGTGTGGCAGAAGAGGCGGCGTAGTAAAACGCCTGAGAGCCAGAAAGTCCAAACTGCTCAAACTGCTAAATAGCAACGAGAATTTGCCGTGGAGCACATCTGTGAAATTACACACAGAGCTCGATCACATCAAATTGTTGCTAGCAGAAAAGAAAAAGCAAGAGCCAATGCACACAACCACCTACACTGCAATAAAATATTCACATATTTAAATATTAAATATTTAGAGTTTTTACTTCAGTAATAGACTCTGATTCAGACTCAAAGTGATCGGCTAGTGTGATTACCGCTGGTATCGTAAGGTCGCCTAGGTCTTCTTCTTTTATATACATGTAAATGTGTATCTGAACCGCTTGCGATTTCAGATTCGCTCTCTAAATCTGTGTTTGTTTCTTCCTCGACTAATACTGGAGTATTCAAAATCGAAGATATAGTTATGTCTAGTGAATATTTTGATTTAATGCTATTTTAATTTGTTTTTAATCTATTCAAAAATACATACGATACATACGACCAATGCTGAGTATTTAACTTTTCTTTATTGTCGTGTATCAGGTAACGAGCTTGGTTAAAACTAATATTGTCGCGTGTCTACTTATAGTTTCGTTTGAAATATTCCTATTTTGTGCTTGACACTTGTATGATTTATCAAAATTTTATTTTAACTAATGCGGCATTAATATTTTGCCATTCCATTTCATTTTAAAATAAGTTATTAAAATGTGCAAAAACATCTATAGATTTTCAATCAAATAATGATATATTTTTATTCATGTATTCTTCTGGACTTTTTCTTTTATTTTTAAACAATTTTTGTTACTATTATAAATTTGTTTTAAATTTTGTCCAGGTCATCTGCCCGGCTTTGATAGCGTTTCTTTATGCATCTATTGTGTAGTTTATACAATTTATATAATGGATGTCCTATGATTATTATGAAAATAATAGCAACAAGTATTGTTATTAACTTTAGGTCGGTGTTATTGACTTCGACTTTGTTTATTACATTCGCTGTCGAATCTAAGGATTTTACATCTACTAAGCCCATTTTGTCAAAAATTTTCAAATATTTCTTCAAATTTACCTATTTTGTTTGTTTGTGACATACGTATATAATTTAATGCAAAAAGAAATTTCTTTTTTTTTCTTTTATACTACTGTATACATTTTTTGTTTTTAAATTTTTGAAATTAATTTATGTATATTTTTTTTTGTTTTTACATTATTTCCTGATACTTGAAGCCCTCTAGCCCTCTCGATTATGCTGATAAGAAAAATATGTATGAAGCCGCTCCGCTGTTGGCGTAATTTATAAGTTTTAAGAATAAATTCAATAAAGATAGTCTAAAAACCGAAGTCAAACGGCACAGACGTGCCAGTGTTATAATTAAAGTAGTGACATATTACACTAGAGGCAATCTCAAAGCTCGAATAAGTATATCGTACGAAATCCGATATGAAGGTAAAAAAGTTAGTGCAGAAAGCGTTTTGTCGTTCCGTAATTTGTATACAGTCTTATCCAAAAATTACAGATTCAGAGCCGAAGCAAAATTCTGAAAATGAAGAAAAAAGTACTTGAAATCTTTCCTCTTCGGGTCTCCTCAACCCTTTTTGACATGCAAGGAACCTGTAAGGACATTTTATGAGAGGTCCGACGATGATGCTGATGATAATGATGGTGATGGTGATGGGGGTTAGGACTAACTCAATCTTTGTTTAAATTTAAGCGCTGGCAATTATTAGCCAAGTCGAGGCGAAAGGGTCTGATATCTGGGTGAGATCCGCGGGTGTGCCGCCTCCTTCATACATCATTCATACGCTTAGCGTGTTAATTATCCTGAAATTCGGTCTATTAAAGTTTCAACAGTCTCGCATACATTGGGGGATGCTCCTTCGAGCGAAGCTAACCCCAGTTTTTCCCCCAATTTCCACCCATCTCAAACGTAATTAATGAAAGCGTACTTAAATCATTTTTGTGCGTGGGCCCCACAAAAATACCCACTAAAAAAATATACCAAAAAAATACAATTAGTTAACAAGCGAGAAAAGGAACAAGCATTGCAAACGAGGCAGACAGCGAGGGGGCGAGAAAGTGGGAAGAGAAAAGAGGGATGAGGGGATGATGGGAAGATGGGAAGACGGAAAGAGAGGCAATGAGGAATACCCAAAAAGCAAATCCAGCAAAGGTGCCAGGCCGCGCGCTAAAACGTTTCAATTTTTCATAAATATTCAAAAAGGTAACAAAACAGCACCAACAAAAACAGTTTCCTAAGAAGGGGGTATGGGGTGGGGGATGACAACAGCTGCCCCTGTTTTTTGTATATTTTCTGAGTAATTTTTTGTTTTTTTGTGTGAGTTTTGCAAGGAGCGCGGATTCCTCATTCAACGGTCAGCTTCAGAGTTTCAGCTCCAGCTTCGTTATCGCCTTTGTGTTTTGTAGGTGTTGTTACCAATCTTTTTTGCCCCCTCCCCGGCTAACTGCTGTTCGTTCCTCTCTTCCCCATGGAGAGAAGTCCTGGAAGCTACTCTTCTGCTCTGTCCCTTTCTCTGTCCGCGCGAGTGGACAACAAATAAGAAATTCAAGTTGAAAGCAGGGCCCCACGAAGCTGGAATACTCTAACTGGGAAATGGGATTTCGGAATGCTCCTTTAATTCTTACATTTCTTACATTTCCGACAATTTTTGCCTATGGCAGGGGACAGTAATAAAAAAGAAAAAAAATGTTGTGGAAACGTGAATAAAACAGAAAACAAAAATTTCTTATTTTAAGATCCTTTTAGGATACTTTTTCTGAAATCTTGCAGGCTTCGACCAACGAATGGATCCGTGGATCTAAAAACCTTGGGGAGAATACAAACCTCGACAATGGTTGCCATCAGATTTTCCCTCACATAGGGTATGCGAATAAACAACAACAGCAGGAGCGAAAAAGCGGCACCCGAAAAAGAGGAAAACTTTTTCGATTTAAGCAATTTTTATTCTCGCTGTTTTCGCAGGGTAGCAAGGGTAGGCAGCTCCAGGGCTACTTGTGGCCAATTGAACAATTGTATAAGCATTTAAATTTGTACAGAACATGCCAAAAGTTGGGTATTTTCAGTTCGCAGCTAAATATTTACAAATTTATTGAACAAAGTAGATTTGAATGGCTCTTACTCGCAGCCCTCCTTCGTATCTCCACTGTTGACACTTTAATTTAATTAATCTTTGATTTTTTTACTGTCGCGGATGCCTTGACTCTCCTGCGATTCGCACCGGTTTCCAAGAGTTTTTTGGATATAGATAGGATACAATTCGTATACAAAAAACTGATGAGCAGATTATGCAATCCTATTCATCCAATTCACAATACCGCACAAACTTCTGTTCTTTGGTTTTCTCTAATTTAATTAGATTAGTTAATTAATTAAATTAATTTTCCGATACATGTTCACATACATGTATAATTTTTTGATATTCTTGAACTATTTTTATTACAATTCATTGTCGATTTCATTTCGTAGTTCTACGATATAAAGTTGGTCGACTACATTCGTTGCAACGTTGTGCTTTTATTCATATACATGTGTACATATGTATAGATATATACATACATACTATGTATATGCATATAGAATGTTCTTTCTTTCTTTTGGAGAGCCCCCGACGAGGTTCAGTTAGGGCTAGGCCAAGGCAGCCAAAGAGCGTCCGAAAATTAATGCAAATTTATATCGTGGAAAACTTTTCAATTTGTTTCGACTTTTTTACTACCCCCGACAAGCCCCCACAAGCCCCTGCCTGACCCACTCTTTCTCTCTCTTTCTGTCTCGTTTTCTCTGTCATTTGCTGCAGAATCATCCCAAGTGTTCCGTCGCGTACCCCTCGTAGCGCCTTATCTCAGTCTGGTAAGTATTTTGTATTTAACATGCACAATTTGGCCATTTTTGGAGCCATAATTAACGTGCCGCCAATGCATATATCCGGATCCAAGGACGACGACGAGGACGGGGACGAAACAAGCTAAATGACGAGGTCCCAGTCTGCCAAGTTGGGCCACCTTGAATTAGTCTTTAGAGGTCTGGGCGTCTCTTGGGCAATGCAGACACTGAGAGAAATGTTAGCAATGTGCGACAGAAGTCTGAACCACATACCAAAGAGTGAAGAACGTGTGAGTAGAAGTAAGGAGCAAGGAATGTCCAGTACGAAATTGTGCGAGTGAGCATGTTTTGCTTAATATTCGTGCAGATTGTGGACCATGTTCTGATCGTATTTTTGGTACCAAATACAGTAGGTCGACCCGTTGCTGTTTTCCAATGAACAATGTTATGTGTTACCAGTTAATCCGGAAGGAATAAACTTGGATTTTTGAATAAGTTGGCTTTGTGGGGCAGCATAATCCAACAAGTGTTTTGGGGCTCTTCGTTATGCGAAACGAATGTATATTAGAAACAAACAATTTTACAACCTAACTCGTGTCACTATTGCAAGAGGCAAGCTAACATATAATCGTACCTGGAATAGCAACGAACAGGGTGTCGTCTGGAGGCTTTACCTCTCCACCCCCTTTGGAAGCTGTGTCCCAACTGAAGCGCGCTTTTGAGGCGGTGGCCAACGGCAATCCCTCCGTGGGACTCAAGGCTTCTCATGGCGTTGTGCTTGCCACAGGAAACAGGCTAGGGGCATTATATGGGGCCCACATTCCGCACTTTGTGACTGCGATTGACAAGCATATTGGTGCCGCGTTTTCCGGACTGTGTCCCGACTATCGCCTTCTCGTGAAGAGGGCCAATCAAACGGCGAGCGACTATCGTTACGCTCACAAGGAGCCGATTAGAGTGCCGCAGCTGGTGAATGGCGTTGGCACCTTCATGCTGGAGTACATCCAGCCCGGGGGCACTCGCCCTTTTGGTGCGTCTATGTTGATCTGCGGCTCGCACCAAAAGGATTACTATATACCCCTGCAGGCCGTTGCACAGGGCGTCAACGCAAAAGAATGCAACATTTTCCGGGCGGATCAATACAAAGCTGATTTAAGGATAGAGGAATCCGCTACACTAGCAGTTCGCTGTCTGAAGAAAGCCTTCGGGAATGCCCTGACTGGCGTCATCGTTGAGGTCGGGATTTGTATGGCGAGTAGATTCCAAGTTCAGAAACCAACGACCGTCGCTGAACTTATGGCCAAATGGGCCTAAACACTCAACACGCCACATCTAGCTATCTATCCACTCTAGCTATCTCTCTCACTCTGTTAAAAGTACATAATACATTCCTTAATTGGAAGGCATTCCAATATTTCCTTCAACGTTCCTTCACAATAGAATACCAGAGCTCGCGAGGAGATCATAGAATATCAGGTAAAACACAAGATACTGCTACACAACGTTGTAAATATTCCCTATTTGGAGCACCTCATTTCGTTCAGTGTTCCTCCTTATGCCGCCCATTTTCCCCGGACGTGAGTGGGGGCGGAAGAGCGAGGGCAGTGAAGAGCGTAGACAGCCAAATGCCGCAATCAAGTTATTATTAAGTTTTTCTATTTATCCAACATAATTCATAATTTGTTTACAAAGCGTATAATAATATTAACGTCTTATCCCGGCTTCTGGGCCTCCGTATTTGCCTTCTTCAGGGCTGGCTGTCTGTTGCTACCGTCAGGGACCGTCGTCGCCATGAGCTCTGTTCCCGTTCCCGTTCCCACTGTCCCCGTCCCCGTCTCCGTCTCCGTCCCCGTCCCTTTTCCTGACCCTGACCACTGCCACTAAGTCCGCTGTCAGCGCGGACCAGATAATCAGCTACAAAAGTCGACGTGGACTTTCCTCATTTTATCCTTCGCTGGTGTCTTGCTTTTTCTTTTCTTTCTGTTTCGGTTTTTGGTTTGTAGAGCAGCATGGAAATCACATTAGATGGAGCGACACGGGGGCGGGCGGTGGCAGCCGCGGAAAGGGGCAGTAATTTTTGCAACGGACAGCTGTAACTTGCCCGGCCCAGCCCAGCCCGGCCGTGTCTAACCGGACATTAGAGATGGTCTGTAGCCCAGGAAGCAGTGTGTGTCTTTTGTCACGAAACTATTGAACAGCGCACCCAAGAGAGTACTCATTTTTTGAGTTTTATCATTATCCCTGGAAGGGATACCCCCGAGAAGGGTAAAGACGTTCGTCGAGCAGACGAAAATAAGTTGTCGGCATATATAACTCGAAACCTGTACTCATTTTTTCTATGTAAAACATTTAAATATACCTTCTGAAGCTTTCCTGATATTAAAATATAAAGAGTTTTTGACATTCAAGACATTTTTTTGACTAACAAATATATGACCAAAAATTTAACTTGTCTTCTAAGATCGTGTTTTGGATAGAGCCTTAAATCTGCTTTGAAGTCCAAACCTTAAAAATATTCGAATGATCTATTGAACAAATATGAACTATCCTTGAATGTCCTGGGCAAGTCTAAATTTTGTCCTAATATTAATCGACTTGAGAATCACTTTGTGGAGAAGCGTTTTCGACGTATACTTAATATTTTAAGAATCATTTTTCGACAAATTAGTATTTTTGCAAACTTTTGTTCATTGGAAAAGAGTTGCACAGTCAAGTCTAACTATTGAATAATAACTATTGAAATTTAACAACTTGAAAAAACGCTTGCCAACACGCTGGTGGTAATACCAGTACTATATGTACCATAAAATACTGTCTTATAATATTTAATTCTGGCTGTATGGCTATCTGAAATCTAAGTGAAATGGTGAAAAATATAATATAATATAATATATAATCATGGACCTGAGGCGGTGACACACACAAAAAACATGTATCATATTATATATCGTGGTTTTGTTTTAAAAAATTGCGAGAGAGTAGCACCACTGAGACTATGACGAATAAACATCACTCCTATCGTTCGCTTAATGAGCACGAATGAAGCCGAAGCCTAGTCACGCGCACATCCCTGAAACCTGGCTAGAACGATGACGCGAAGTGACGGCCGGCCTCCCATAATCGCATTAGACAAAGCGAACGAGAACGAGAACGAGAACTAGAACGAGATAGAGAACGAGACGAAGGCAACGCACTTTCTAGACCAGAGGCATTTGGTATACATATATATTACTTTTTTTATTGGCCAACTTCCGGTGAAAGTTTGGTGACCACAGCCGCGACCGTACTCAACTGATTATTCTTTTGCTGCTCCCTTTTCGGAGATTTTTTAGCGTTGTCATTCTTAATTTTTTTTTGTTTGCCTGGGTGACACTTTTTAGGGAAAAGTGCACACGGTTGAGTAGTTGGGGGCAGAAGTGCTGAAAATCGCTTTAAATCAAAATAAATAAAAAATACATGACTCGAGGCCCGGAGTGGAAGTGGAAGTGGGAGTGAGAGCTGAGTTCTGGTGCGGGTGGTGACAAAACATTACCCCCAGTTTATGCAAACGGGAATTAACTTAATTGAGTAGCGTGAACAGCACAGCACAGCACAACACAGAGAAAAAGGGGCTGGAGCAGCGACTGTGACAGTAACAGTGACAGGAGCATAGCCAGAGAGAATAAGGAGAAAGATGCTCCCTGCTTTAGAAGCGCCAGCGATGCACTGAAAGAAAGAGCTAGTGCAATAGCTTCAGAAATCTCATGTCAGCATTCCCCATGGGATCCCTATTGTATCGCTAAGAGGATGTTCAAACCTTCACTGAGAGAATGCTTTTGGGTACTCTCCATATAAAAGAAATGTGCTTAAGTATATCTTCTCCTTTGCAGTCTTAAAGAGTTAAAGAGTCGAATTATATGGATTTGCTCAGTCTTTTTGCGTGTGTAAAGATGCTCAAATGGTATCACAACAGGTCCTTCTACCTTAAAAGTGGGCTCTTCTATTGAAGGAAGACCATATTGAATCTCGGAAAACCTTAATACAAATCATTGTTTAAGTTCAATTGAAATACATATGTAAGTATGTATCTGATTTTGCACATACATATATGTGGTTGTTTCCTATTTGTCGTGATTACAATGAAAGAAAATAATCTACAAAATATATACAAAGTAGTGGTAGAATACCATCCACATTTTCCATTCGCTGAAATCACAAGGAAAACGTATGCGTCTATAGAATACATTTATGACCTGCCACTCGACACAAGTCATCACATGAATCTTATACATTATCAAAATTGACAGCTTCGGTAACGTCCTCATTAAAAATGCATCTATTGTATTCAAAATTGCAACTATTCTGCCATGGGTACCATCGTATTCAACTGGACTGGTTTGGAGAGCGGCGTTCCCGTCATGACACCTTCTCCGACCAGCTGATCAATGGAATCTACCTTCTGTAAAGCTCTTCCGAAAGTCTTTTAAGTCTTTCACTGAAGAAACAGGATTGATCGGGAACACTGCATCTGATAGGTCGCACCAGGTACGGACAAATTGAATATTGTACATACACATATTGCTGGCTCTAAGAGCGAGTATTTCTTGCTCGTTGAATCTACTACGAGTATTACACCTTTTTGTTCAGTGCAGCAGAAAAGGCCTCTGCCAATGGGAAAGCACGAGACAACAGACAAATGGCAGAATGTAAGAAGAAGGAGCAGAACTACCGTTGGAGTTGACAGCACGCGGGAGAGAAGATACGAGTGTATCTGCAAGGCGAAGAACGCTTGACGGTAGGAGGCAGATGAGAGGGAGGAGAGCTTTCCCAAGGTTACAGCTTGCCCCATAATTGCGCATAAAAGTGAAGCGATTTATATGCGCGTATTTTTAATGTTTCATAATTGGGTAAGCCCATCATCAGATGGGGAAAAATGGAAGACAAGGGCGAGGCGGGGAGCAGGATGGAAAAGGATATGTGAGCCTCTGCTGCCTAGCAATACCCGTGTGTTAATGTCTGCTTACTTTCTCCCTGCTTTCTATTTCCCCTAAGCCCTAATGAATAAACGAGTTGTGGGCGCAGAGGCTAGCAGGGACAAGTCGATCCAAGTCTGTCCTCAACAAATTTGATGATCGCTTTGGCTAATTCGAATGAACGTATCTGATAGAGATGCATCATCAGATAGATCATCAGGGCAGGAGTGGCATATCTATCGGAACTCGTAAATTCACGAAATAAACGCCAGCAGTATCACTTCAAAGGCAAAAACTACAAAAATTAATTGTTCCCGCTGTGGAGCAATTAAAACTTCATCGATGAAACAGTGATATCTGATCTGCCATGGACAATCACTCCCACACCCACACACCGATTTAAATAATTACATGTACAGTATACACAGAGGCAGATAAATTAGTTGTGCAACGACTCCACATATCATTTATAGATAATAATGCACAATCACCATAAAGCAGCACCGTGCAACTCTGCTGCCGATAACGAGACGGGTAGACGATAACGTCCATCGCTGGATGGAAGATTATAATAAATAAGCCATAATTCATTTGTTAATTCAACCATAATTCGGTCTGCTTTAATGTCCATTATTTGTATTCATTCCTTGAAAGTTCATTTAGGGCCCAACCATCCAGGAGATGTTGAAGATGGGTCGAATGGGTCGAATGGGAATGGATAGGATGCTGGCAAGATGGAAAGATGGAAAGATAGGGAGAGGGGAAGATGGGGGTGTGGTGTCACTGTTTTGGGGGGGCGTTGCGTTCATTAAAATTGAAAAACGCCACTTTAATGAATTTATTTGCGACACTTAGCGCAAGTGAAGGCAAACGGAGAGAAATGATGTTCATTAACATAAAAATGGCGCTTTTCCACCAGAGTGGCCATTCTTCTGGCGACCCCAAACTCCATCCCTCGGGCAGGGGCAGAACAACCATTGACAGTGCGGTAAGGTCGGCTGGTGGCTCGTGGCTCGCGGCTCGAGGCTCCACGGCGCGTGGGCTTGTCTTGGGTGGCGGTGGGTCTGACCTGGCAATTGTCATTACCATTTCGACTGTTGCCAAAGCTGTTAGCCTTCAATTGATGACTCAATATGTCACCGAGTTGACAGGTCACGTTGCACCTACCCACAAGGCCCTTCCCTGCCTCCTGCCTCCTGCCTCCTGATCCCACACCCCCGGCAGTACGTCCGGCCTTATTACTGTTCGAATAGTTATTATTGAGACTTTCAACTCATTTCCCATGTTTCGCTGTTTCAGGATGGCGAAATGGCTTGTGAGGTAATTTAATTAATGCGAATTGCAATCATCAATCCACTGTCTGTTCCCCATTCAGATATGGTGTATGACTGTTACGTGTGGATACGAGATATTCCGTGTTCTCAGTTAGCAGATAATCCCCACCTTACTTTATCAATTAGTTTTTTCCAGTGTGTTCTTCCATTTCTTTCGAATGTCTGTCACTGACATCCCTTCCAAAATTAAATCCCCCATTACGTCCATCGGTTCCCCAAGGGGAAGTGTGAGTCCTCCCTGCAGCTGTGTGTTGGCACAGGTTGGCAGCCCTCTAATCGAAACTGTAAACTGGTTGGCACTCGCATGTGTTTGGTGTGATTGGCCTGGCCCACGACGAGAAGGCGAGAGAAGGTAGCAGAGAGGCAGGTGACGGGTCAAGAAGTCGGGCCACAAGCAATTACATTTCAGTTTATGCTGCCTGTGTGCCCTGTGTTGCACTTTGCTGCCTGCCGCTTTGCTACCTCCTCCGAGATCGGGGGATCCTTGCTGCTGCTGTTTCTGCTGGCTATTGCTGGTTGTTTCTGGTTGTTTGTGCGCTGCTTTCGCTTTTAGGGGCCCGGCTAATTCAATTGCTTAGGCACAATGAGCAGAGCCAACAACTCAGCTGCAAATTGCTTAATGCTCCAAGTCACGTGTTCACCCTGTTCAGCATATTGGACGCTTCTTGCGGTTAATTTGCTGCGTCTCTACGTCTATCCCGCCTTCCAATCATAACCTCTTTCCACCCTGCACTCACCAATCTCCACTTGAGCCCCCTCGTTCGAGTCCTGTGTAGAGTTGGGCTCGTGACACGAGCGAAGGGGAAGTGAGAGCCTGATCAGTGATTGCCCAGCCCAGATCGCGGCGACTCGCCGAGCATTTACTCGGCATATCGAAATAGTACGTCATGTTTCTGAGGCGACATTTCTAATAAAAGTAATTTTTTAAAGAAAGAAAAATAATCAATTTTCTATTGGATACTTGAATGTGTTCATACTTCATTATTTAATATCGACTTTGATTCTTGGTTATTTGTTTTTGGTATTGGTATTTCGAATATTTTACTTTAGGATATTTTCCCACTGTAGAGATTATAATTTCCCGAGTTAGAACCGAATGATGCTCACGTAATCGACTAACTTCAACTTCGAATATCTCTGCGACCGCTGACTTGCGTGAATGAATATTCTCATATCCCGTCACGAAACCATCGCTAGATGGGTTGACCAAAGTCAACAATGACACATGCACAGGGAAACCCGTCGTCGTCGCCACTTTGCTTGCACTTGGAGATTTGGAGCCGTGCCTCCAGTTTGGAGGCCCCATGGAGGGCATGAACTCATGTGGATGTTTGTGCTTGAGTGGGGGCCAGTGTATGGAAAAAATCTTCAAGTGTATCAAAACACGAAAATGAACATCAGCGGAAAACTTAGGAACTACACGAACGGGCATGCAGCGGATAAAAGCTGGCGGCGGAAAGCTTACTTTTATACGTGCTTTGAAGCTACATAAGCAAAAGCTCCGCACCGCACCGCACTCAACTCCCTTCCATTCGGAATCAATTACCTCACAGAAAAGCTGCTCCAGGAGTGAAAAAAGTAGTTAAACGCCAAGGGGACAGCGGCCAACAAGCACTCTTAAGGTCTATAGCTTTTCTTCACGAAAGTTTTGGTTTAATAAAACGGTTCTATAAGCACGAAATTCGCTCCCGATTATCTGCCTAGATGCTCGCCATAGAAAATTACCAAGATTGTGCCATTTTTAATGACTTTACTCGTACAGCATTCCTAACAGATGATCAGCATAAATGGAAGAGCAAAACAGAGGATCATGCACGCTACTCGTATTTTCTTCGACCCCTGGTCTCTATGGTCCAAGGGGCTTCCCCGTTTGATGAAGGTGGCGCATGCTCCCGCTTCACCCTGGGCTCCTACCTTCAATAGAAGAGTCGTCCCAGGCCCCGTCCTTGGATGTATTTCTTCATCGCGAATAAGTGAAATAATTGATCAACTGAATATAATAAATGCGAGCAAATGTTTCAGTAAATTGAGGAGTCATAAATCCCCTATTATATCTGAGTAAGTATGTCATGAACAGAACAGAACAACATCACTCGGATTGAGATTTACACATCTGGCGCCACTGGTAATCTAAAAATTAAATCTTATGTACTAGGAACACCGAAATGGAAGATCCCAATGCAACGGAAACCCTCCAGGCAACGGCATCGAACTTCAATACAGAAGCTGAAAATTTGAGCTGGTGCCAGATCGAGAGCGATCCCGGTGTCTTCACACAGCTGATACGTGACTTTGGCTGCGTGGGAGCGCAGATGGAGGAGATCTGGAGCCTGGACCCAGACACATTCAAGAGCTTGGAGCCGATACACGGCCTCATATTTCTCGTCAAGTGGTTGGCGGACGAACAGCCCACTGGCCGTGTGGTCAGCGACCTTGGCAACATCTACTTCGCCCAGCAGGTGGTCAGGAATTCCTGCGCCACCCAGGCCATCATCAGTCTGTTGCTCAACCTTAGTCACCCGGACATCGAACTGGGAGAGACACTAACGCGCTTTAAGCATGTCACCCGCGAGTTGGATCCGCTCAGTCGCGGCTACTGCCTGAGTAACGAAGCGAAGATCCGCACGGCCCATAACTCGTTCGCCCGTCCCCGTATAAGTGTCCAGCCACGTTCCACTTTCGTTGTGGACGAACCCCAGCAAGACGAGAGCGATGCAGACGTCTACCACTTTGTCGGCTACATGCCTATAGGCGAGAAGCTCTACGAGCTGGATGGCTTGCGGATGGGACCCACGGAGTTGGCCGAGATCGGACCGGGCCAGAACTGGCTGGACATCGTCCGGCCGATAATCGAGGAGCGCATGCAGCGCTACAGCTCCGATGATCTCAACTTCAATCTGATGGCACTGGTCTCGGACCGGCAGAGCTTCTACGAGAGCCAAATCGAGCAGTTGCAACGGCGCTCGCTACAGATGCCGAAATCCCAGCGAGAGTCGGAGATGAACGATCTGCTCGACAGACTGCGAATCGAGAAGGAGAAGAACCGTCAATACCGCATTGAGAACACACGCCGTCGTCACAACTACTTGCCCTTCATCGTGGAGCTGCTCAAGCAGATGGGGAAGAACGGCCAACTACTGCCAATCTTGAAGCAGGCCCAGGTAAATAGAACCGAGTGCGACCAGAATAGCTGTAATAACGGGAATGCCGAGAAACACTAAAATTATCAGCCATATATGCCTATATCATTTGATGGACATGTACCAAATGGAGCGAAAGATATTGATGATTCTCATTAAACGAATTGCGTATCCGGGTCCTAAGATTACTGTCTTTTACTGCCTTTTGTTGATATCTGCTAGCTAAGTAATAATATTTGACACAAAACTGTCGAGCTCCAATTATTCATCCATTGGTTCTTCTCTTCCCGGAGATAACTTGGTTTAAGCTCCGTCAAAACTCTGTCAAACTGGTCAAGGCTTTCCACTACAATTCCCGTTTAAACAAGGCCCACGGCCAGGCCCTGCCCCCACTCAAGCACAAACATTCACATGAGTCCATGCCCTCTATGGGGCCTCCAAACTGGAGGCAGGGTTCCAAATCTCCAAGTGTAAACAAAGTGGCGCCGACGACGGGTTTCCCTGTGCATGTGTCATTGTTGACTTTGGTCAACCCATCTAGCGATGGTTCCGTGACGGGATATGAGGATATTCATTCACGCAAGTCAGCGGTCACAGAGATATTCGAAGTTGAAGTTAGTCGATTACGTGAGCATCATTCAGTTCTAAATCGGGAAATTATAATATCTACAGTGGGAAAATATCCTAAAGTAAAATATTCGAAATTCCAATACCAAAAACAAATAACCAAGAATCAAATGAGTATTCAAAGTCGATATTAAATAATGAAGTATGAACACATTCAAGTATCCAATAGAAAATTGATTATTTTTGTTTCTTTAAAAAATTACTTTTATTAGAAATGTCGCCTCAGAAACATGACGTACTATTTGGATATGCCGAGTAAATGCTCGGCGAGTCGCCGCGGTCTGGACTGGGCAATCACTGATCAGGCTCTCACTTCCCCTTCGCTCGTGTCACGAGCCCAACTCTACACAGGACTCGATCGAGGGGGCTCAAGTGGAGATTGGTGAGTGCAGGGTGGAAAGAGGTTATGATTGGAAGGCGGGATAGACGTAGAGACGCAGCAAATTAACCGCAAGAAGCGTCCAATATGCTGAACAGGGTGAACACGTGACTTGGAGCATTAAGCAATTTGCAGCTGAGTTGTTGGCTCTGCTCATTGTGCCTAAGCAATTGAATTAGCCGGGCCCCTAAAAGCGAAAGCAGCGCACAAACAACCAGAAACAACCAGCAATAGCCAGCAGAAACAGCAGCAGCAAGGATCCCCCGATCTCGGAGGAGGTAGCAAAGCGGCAGGCAGCAAAGTGCAACACAGGGCACACAGGCAGCATAAACTGAAATGTAATTGCTTGTGGCCCGACTTCTTGACCCGTCACCTGCCTCTCTGCTACCTTCTCTCGCCTTCTCGTCGTGGGCCAGGCCAATCACACCAAACACATGCGAGTGCCAACCAGTTTTCAGTTTCGATTAGAGGGCTGCCAACCTGTGCCAACACACAGCTGCAGGGAGGACTCACACTTCCCCTTGGGGAACCGATGGACGTAATGGGGGATTTAATTTTGGAAGGGATGTCAGTGACAGACATTCGAAAGAAATGGAAGAACACACTGGAAAAAACTAATTGATAAAGTAAGGTGGGGATTATCTGCTAACTGAGAACACGGAATATCTCGTATCCACACGTAACAGTCATACACCATATCTGAATGGGGAACAGACAGTGGATTGATGATTGCAATTCGCATTAATTAAATTACCTCACAAGCCATTTCGCCATCCTGAAACAGCGAAACATGGGAAATGAGTTGAAAGTCTCAATAATAACTATTCGAACAGTAATAAGGCCGGACGTACTGCCGGGGGTGTGGGATCAGGAGGCAGGAGGCAGGAGGCTGGGAAGGGCCTTGTGGGTAGGTGCAACGTGACCTGTCAACTCGGTGACATATTGAGTCATCAATTGAAGGCTAACAGCTTTGGCAACAGTCGAAATGGTAATGACAATTGCCAGGTCAGACCCACCGCCACCCAAGACAAGCCCACGCGCCGTGGAGCCTCGAGCCGCGAGCCACGAGCCACCAGCCGACCTTACCGCACTGTCAATGGTTGTTCTGCCCCTGCCCGAGGGATGGAGTTTGGGGTCGCCAGAAGAATGGCCACTCTGGTGGAAAAGCGCCATTTTTATGTTAATGAACATCATTTCTCTCCGTTTGCCTTCACTTGCGCTAAGTGTCGCAAATAAATTCATTAAAGTGGCGTTTTTCAATTTTAATGAACGCAACGCCCCCCCAAAACAGTGACACCACACCCCCATCTTCCCCTCTCCCTATCTTTCCATCTTTCCATCTTGCCAGCATCCTATCCATTCCCATTCGACCCATTCGACCCATCTTCAACATCTCCTGGATGGTTGGGCCCTAAATGAACTTTCAAGGAATGAATACAAATAATGGACATTAAAGCAGACCGAATTATGGTTGAATTAACAAATGAATTATGGCTTATTTATTATAATCTTCCATCCAGCGATGGACGTTATCGTCTACCCGTCTCGTTATCGGCAGCAGAGTTGCACGGTGCTGCTTTATGGTGATTGTGCATTATTATCTATAAATGATATGTGGAGTCGTTGCACAACTAATTTATCTGCCTCTGTGTATACTGTACATGTAATTATTTAAATCGGTGTGTGGGTGTGGGAGTGATTGTCCATGGCAGATCAGATATCACTGTTTCATCGATGAAGTTTTAATTGCTCCACAGCGGGAACAATTAATTTTTGTAGTTTTTGCCTTTGAAGTGATACTGCTGGCGTTTATTTCGTGAATTTACGAATTCCGATAGATATGCCACTCCTGCCCTGATGATCTATCTGATGATGCATCTCTATCAGATACGTTTATTCGAATTAGCCAAAGCGATCATCAAATTTGTTGAGGACAGACTTGGATCGACTTGTCCCTGCTAGCCTCTGCCCCCACAACTCGTTTATTCATTAGGGCTTAGGAGAAATAGAAAGCAGGGAGAAAGTAAGCAGACATTAACACACGGGTATTGCTAGGCAGCAGAGGCTCACATATCCTTTGCCATCCTGCTCCCCGCATCGCCCTTGTCTTCCATTTTTCCCATCTGATGATGGGCTTACCCAATTATGAAACATTAAAAATACGCGCATATAAATCGCTTCACTTTTATGCGCAATTATGGGGCAAGCTGTAACCTTGGGAAAGCTCTCCTCCCTCTCATCTGCCTCCTACCGTCAAGCGTTCTTCGCCTTGCAGATACACTCGTATCTTCTCTCCCGCGTGCTGTCAACTCCAACGGTAGTTCTGCTCCTTCTTCTTACATTCTTCCATTTGTCTGTTGTCTCGTGCTTTCCCATTGGCAGAGGCCTTTTCTGCTGCACTAAACAAAAAGGTGTAATAGTAGTAGATTCAACGAGTAAGAAATACTCGCTCTTAGAGCTAGCATGTACAATATTCAATTTGTCCGTACCTGGTGCGACCTATCAGATGCAGTGTTCCCGATCAATCCTGTTTCTTCAGTGAAAGACTTAAAAGACTTTCGGAAGAGCTTTACAGAAGGTAGATTCCATTGATCAGCTGGTCGGAGAAGGTGTCATGATGGGAACGCCGCTCTCCGAACCAGTCCAGTTGAATACGATGGTACCCATGGCAGAATAGTTGCAATTTTGAATACAATAGATGCAATTTTAATGAGGACGTTACCGAAGCTGTCAATTTTGATAATGTATAAGATTCATGTGATGACTTGTGTCGAGTGGCAGGTCATAAATGTATTCTATAGACGCATACGTTTTCAGATCTATTTTCCTTGTGATTTCAGAGAATGGAAAATGTGGATGGTATTCTACCACTACTTTGTATATATTTTGTAGATTATTTTCCTTCATTTTAATCACGACAAATAGGAAACAACCACATATATGTATGTGCAAAATCAGATACATACTTACATATGTATTTCAATTGAACTTAAACAATGATTTGTATTAAGGTTTTCCGAGATTCAATATGGTCTTCCTTCAATAGAAGAGCCCACTTTTAAGGTAGAAGGACCTGTTGTGATCATCCCACTCTGAGACAATAGCCCTTTTGAGGCAGTATTATACTTTTTTCACTGTACGCCCCAAAGCAGAGGGGTTTCTGGATAACACAGAATTGAGCCATTCGACACTACCATTTGAGCATCTTTACACACGCAAAAAGACTGAGCAAAACCCATATAATTCGACTCTTTAACTCTTTAAGAGTGAAAAGGAGAAGATATACTTAAGCACATTTCTTTTATATGGAGAGTAGCCAAAAGCATTCTGTCAGTGAAGGTTTGTACATCCTCTTAGCGATACAATAGGGATCCCATGGGGAATGCTGACATGAGATTTCTGAAGCTATTGCACTAGCTCTTTCTTTCAGTGCATCGCTGGCGCTTCTAAAGCAGGGAGCATCTTTCTCCTTATTCTCTTGGCTATGCTCCTGTCACTGTTACTGTCACAGTCGCTGCTCCAGCCCCTTTTTCTCTGTGTTGTGCTGTGCTGTGCTGTTCACGCTACTCAATTAAGTTAATTCCCGTTTGCATAAACTGGGGGTAATGTTTTGTCACCACCCGCACCAGAACTCAGCTCTCACTCCCACTTCCACTTCCACTCCGGGCCTCGAGTCATGTATTTTTTATTTATTTTGATTTAAAGCGATTTTCAGCACTTCTGCCCCCAACTACTCAACCGTGTGCACTTTTCCCTAAAAAGTGTCACCCAGGCAAACAAAAAAAATTAAGAATGACAACGCTAAAAAATCTCCGAAAAGGGAGCAGCAAAAGAATAATCAGTTGAGTACGGTCGCGGCTGTGGTTACCAAACTTTCACCGGAAGTTGGCCAATAAAAAAAGTAATATATATGTATACCAAATGCCTCTGGTCTAGAAAGTGCGTTGCCTTCGTCTCGTTCTCTATCTCGTTCTAGTTCTCGTTCTCGTTCTCGTTCGCTTTGTCTAATGCGATTATGGGAGGCCGGCCGTCACTTCGCGTCATCGTTCTAGCCAGGTTTCAGGGATGTGCGCGTGACTAGGCTTCGGCTTCATTCGTGCTCATTAAGCGAACGATAGGAGTGATGTTTATTCGTCATAGTCTCAGTGGTGCTACTCTCTCGCAATATTTTAAAACAAAACCACGAAATATAATATGATACATGTTTTATGTGTCTGTCACCGCCTCAGGTCCATGATTATATATTATATTATATTATATTTTTCACCATTCCACTTAGATTTCAGATAGCCACACAGCAAGAATTAAATATTATAACACAGTATTTTATGGTACCTATAGTACTGGTATTACCACAAGCGAGGTTTGCATGGATAGCTCCCGACTGTAAAACAGTCTAGAGGTCGTTTTTGTACACTTTTCGATAGGCACTTCAAAGGGATGGGAACTGAAAGTCTATTCACTTTTAGGCTCTTAAGCCTAGAGGGGTAAAACTTCGTAGCATCGTCGAACACAATTTTTGTTTAACTTTATTTATTTTTCACAGATTCCTGTTGATCTATAGTAGTGGCAAGTGTTTTTTCAAGTTGTTAAATTTCAATAGGTAGACTTGACTGTGGAACTCTTTTCCAATGAACAAAAGTTTGCAAAAATACTAACTTGTCGAAAAATGATTCCTTAAATATTAAGTATACGTCGAAAACGCTCCTCCACAAAGTGATTCTCAAGTCGATTAATATTAGGACAAAATTTAGACTTGCCCAGGACATTCAAGGGTAGTTCATATTTGTTCAATAGATCATTCGAATATTTTTAAGGTTTGGACTTCAAAGCAGATTTAATGCTCAATACAAAACACGATCTTAGAAGACAAGTTAAATTTTTGGTCATACTTTTGTTAGTCAAAAAAATGTCTTGAATGTCAAAAACTCTTTATATTTTAATATCAGGAAAGCTTCAGAAGGTATATTTAAATGTTTTCCATAGAAAAAATGAGTACAGGTTTCGAGTTATATATGCCGACAACTTATTTTCGTCTGCTCGACGAACGTCTTTACCCTTCACGGGGGTATCCCTTCCAGGGATAATGATAAAACTCAAAAAATGAGTACTCTCTTGGGTGCGCTGTTCAATAGTTTCGTGACAAAAGACACACACTGCTTCCTGGGCTACAGACCATCTCTAATGTCTGGTTAGACACGGCCGGGCTGGGCCGGGCAAGTTACAGCTGTCCGTTGCAAAAATTACTGCCCCTTTCCGCGGCTGCCACCGCCCGCCCCCGTGTCGCTCCATCTAATGTGATTTCCATGCTGCTCTACAAACCAAAAACCGAAACAGAAAGAAAGGAAAAAGCAAGACACCAGCGAAGGATAAAATGAGGAAAGTCCACGTCGACTTTTGTAGCTGATTATCTGGTCCGCGCTGACAGCGGACTTAGTGGCAGTGGTCAGGGTCAGGAAAAGGGACGGGGACGGAGACGGGGACGGGGACGGAGACAGTGGGAACGGGAACAGAGCTCATGGCGACGACGGTCCCTGACGGTAGCAACAGACAGCCAGCCCTGAAGAAGGCAAAGACGGAGGCCCAGAAGCCGGGATAAGACGTTAATATTATTATACGCTTTGTAAACAAATTATGAATTATGTTGGATAAATAGAAAAACTTAATAATAACTTGATTGCGGCATTTGGCTGTCTACGCTCTTCACTGTCCTCGCTCTTCCGCCCCCACTCCCGTCCGGGGAAAATGGGCGGCATAAGGAGGAACACTGAACGAAATGTTGTGAACCAAATAGGGAATATTTACAACGTTGGGTAGCAGTATCTTGTATTTTACCTGATATTCTATGATCTCCTCGCGAGCTCTGGTATTCTATTGTGAAGGAACGTTGAAGGAAATAGTGGAATGCCTTCCAATTAAGGAATTTATTATGTACTTGTAACAGAGTGAGAGAGATAGCTAGAGTGGCTATTCTATGTTGCGTGTTGAGTGTTTAGGCCCATTTGGCCATAAGTTCAGCGACGGTCGTTGGTTTCTGAACTTGGAATCTACTCGCCATACAAATCCCGACCTCAACGGTGACGCCAGTCAGGGCATTCCCGAAGGCTTTCTTCAGACAGCGAACTGCTAGTGGAGCGGCTTCCTCTATCCTTAAATCAGCTTTGTATTGATCCGCCAGGAAAATGTTGCATTCTTTTGCGTTGACGCCCTGTGCAACGGCCTGCAGGGGTATATAGTAATCCTTTTGGTGCGAGCCGCAGATCAACATAGACGCACCAAAAGGGCGAGTGCCCCCGGGCTGGATGTACTCCAGCATGAAGGTGCCAACGCCATTCATCAGCTGCGGCACTCCAATCGGCTCCTTGTGAGCGTAACGATAGTCGCTCGCCGTTTGATTGGCCCTCTTCACGAGGAGGCGATAGTCGGGACACAGTCCGGAAAACGCGGCACCAATATGCTTGTCAATCGCAGTCACAAAGTGCGGAATGTGGGCCCCATATAATGCCCCTAGCCTGTTTCCTGTGGCAACCACAACGCCATGAGAAGCCTTGAGTCCAACGGAGGGATTGCCGTTGGCCACCGCCTCAAAAGCGCGCTTCAGTTGGGACACAGCTTCCAAAGGGGGTGGAGAGGTAAAGCCTCCAGACGACACCCTGTTCGTTGCTATTCCAGGTACGATTGGAAAATAGCAACGGGTGGACCTACTGTATTTGGTACCAAAAATACGATCAGAACATGGTCCTCAATCTACACGAATATTAAGCAAAACATGCTCACTCGCACAATTTCGTACTGGACCATTCCTTGCTCCTTACTTCTACTCACACGTTCTTCACTCTTTGGTATGTGGTCATCAGACTTCTGTCGCACATTGCTGACATTTCTCTCAGTGTCTGCATTGCCCAAGAGACGCCCAGACCTCTAAAGACTAATTCAAGGTGGCCCAACTTGGCAGACTGGGACCTCGTCATTTAGCTTGTTTCGTCCCCGTACTCGTCGTCGTCCTTGGATCCGGATATATGCATTGGCGGCACGTTAATTATGGCTCCAAAAATGGCCAAATTGTGCATGTTAAATACAAAATACTTACCAGACTGAGATAAGGCGCTACGAGGGGTACGCGACGGAACACTTGGGATGATTCTGCAGCAAATGACAGAGAAAACGAGACAGAAAGAGAGAGAAAGAGTGGGTCAGGCAGGGGCTTGTGGGGGGTAGTAAAAAAGTAGAAACAAATTGAAAAGTTTTCCACGATATAAATTTGCATTAATTTTCGGACGCTCTTTGGCTGCCTTGGCCTAGCCCTAACTGAACCTCGTCGGGGGCTCTCCAAAAGAAAGAAGGAACATTCTATATGCATATATATAGTATGGATGTATATATCTATACATATGTACACATGTATATGAATAAAAGCACAACGTTGCAACGAATGTAGTCGACCAACTTTATATCGTAGTACTACGAAATGAAATCGACAATGAATTGTAATAAAAATAGTTCAAGAATATCAAAAAAGTATATATGTATGTGAACATGTATCGGAAAATGAAGACAAAAAGATAAAGCTGTTGAACAGCAGAACATAGGATGCTAGAGAAAACCAAAGAACAGAAGTTTGTGCGGTATTGTGAATTGGATGAGATGGATAGCATAATCTGCTCATCAGTTTTTTGTATACGAATTGTATCCTATCTCTATCCAAAAAACTCTTGGAAACCGGTGCGAATCGCAGGAGAGTCAAGGCATCCGCGACAGTAAAAAAATCAAAGATTAATTAAATTAAAGTGTCAACAGTGGAGATACGAAGGAGGGCTGCGAGTAAGAGCCATTCAAATCTATTTATGTTCAATATTTCTCCTGTAATAATGTTTGTACATTTGTAAATATTTTGCTGCGAACTGAAAATACCCAACTTTTGGCATGTTCTATACAAATTTAAATGCTTATACAATTGTTCAATTGGCCACAAGTAGCCCTCGAGCTGCCTACCCTTGCTACCCTGCGAAAACAGCGAGAATAAAAATTGCTTAAATCGAAAAAGTTTTCCTCTTTTTCGGGTGCCGCTTTTTCGCTCCTGCTGTTGTTGTTTATTCGCATACCCTATGTGAGGGAAAATCTGATGGCAACCATTGTCGAGGTTTGTATTCTCCCCAAGGTTTTTAGATCCACAGATCCTTTCGTTGGTCGGAGCCTACAAGATTGCAGAAAAAGTATCCTAAAAGGATCTTAAAATAAGACATGTTTGTTTTTTGTTTTGTTGTTTTGTTTCATTCACGTATCCACTAGTTTTTTGTTCACTTTTTAGAACTGTCCCCTGCCAAAGAATGATTGGAAATTTCGCAACAAAATGTTTGGTGTTTTCCAAAAGGCTAAAATTGTCGGAAATGTGAGAAATGTAAGAATTGAAGGAGCATTCCGAAATCCCATTTCCCAGTAAGTGTATTCCAGCTTCGTGTGGCCCTGCTTTCAACTTGAATTTCTTATTTGTTGTCCACTCGCGCGGACAGAGAAAGGGACAGAGCAGAAGAGTAGCTTCCAGGACTTCTCTCCATGGGGAAGAGAGGAACGAACAGCAGTTAGCCGGGGAGGGGGCAAAAAAGATTGGTAACAACACCTACAAAACACAAAGGCGATAACGAAGCTGGAGCTGAAACTCTGAAGCTGACCGTTGAATGAGGAATCCGCGCTCCTTGCAAAACTCACACAAAACAACAAAAAATTACTCAAAAAATATACAAAAAACAGGGGCAGCTGTTGTCATCCCCCACCCCATACCCCCCTCTTAGGAAACTGTTTTTGTTGTTGCTGTTTTGTTACCTTTTTGAATATTTATGAAAAATTGAAACGTTTTAGCGCGCGGCCTGGCACCTTTGCTGGATTTGCTTTTTGGGTATTCCTCATTGCCTCTCTTTCCGTCTTCCCATCTTCCCATCATCCCCTCATCCCCCTCTTCTCTTCCCACTTTCTCGCCCCCTCGCTGTCTGCCTCGTTTGCAATGCTTGTTCCTTTTCTCGCTTGTTGACTAATTGTATTTTTTTGGTATATTTTTTTAGTGGGTATTTTTGTGGGGCCCACGCACAAAAATGATTTAAGTACGCTTTCATTAATTACGTTTGAGATGGGTGGAAATTGGGGGAAAAACTGGGGTTAGCTTCGCTCGAAGGAGCATCCCCCAATGTATGCGAGACTGTTGAAACTTTAATAGACCGAATTTCAGGATAATTAACACGCTAAGCGTATGAATGATGCATGAAGGAGGCGGCACACCCGCGGATCTCACCCAGATATCAGACCCTTTCGCCTCGACTTGGCTAATAATTGCCAGCGCTTAAATTTAAACAAAGATTGAGTTAGTCCTAACCCCCATCATCATCACCATCATTATCATCAGCATCATCGTCGGACCTCTCATAAAATGTCCTTACAGGTTCCTTGCATGTCAAAAAGGGTTGAGGAGACCCGAAGAAGAAAGATTTCAAGTAATTTTTTCTTCATTTTCGGAATTTTGCTTCGGTTCTGTATCTGTAGTTTTGGTATACGACTGTATACAAATTACGGAACGACAAAACGCTTTCTGCCCTAACTTTTTTACCTTCATATCGGATTTCGTACGATATACTTATTCGAGCTTTGAGATTGGCTCAAGTATTTAAGGGCATACCTTAAGAGCACTTTAAGGTAAAGGAATATTCAAAAAAAATATTAAAAATTATCATTATTATTTATACAAAACAACAGCACACGTAAAAAAGTGACTAAAATAATAATCGTAATATTCCACTATAGATTATATTATAGATCACTACAAAAATTGTCAACTTGAATTGTTCATATCTCTTGAACTCCTTCTCCCCCCGATTTCCTTGAATATTATGGTTTTGATGCGTATCCATCTATCCAATCCAAGAGGAAGGTTAAGTCGGTAAATGATCGGTATTGCACGAGATTTGTAACGTTGTGTTTGTGCCCCACGCAGCATTAAGGCTCGCAAGATCCAGGCGCTGAAAGGTGGAAGCAAAAGGTGGTATGGTGCCATTGCCTAGCTTATTGGGACCTTGATGCCTCATGAGACGGACGTTTATTTTCCAACACATCAGAAAGAGAGTTATCGTTGTCACGGAGATGCTTTGCCGAGGAAGATGACACTCATATGCTCTCGGATATATGTATTTATGGATCTAACAACAATAATGTTCTAGAACCTCTTCAAACAGCCGCAAACAGTCCCATCTGGACTAAAAACTGAACATCAGAAATACTCCATGTCCTGGAAGAATGTTTGGGGGTCTACTCTAGGGCAGGTTAGGCCTTTAGATAATGCTATATTTCTATAGTTGGCGCGACTTATACTCGGCAATGCAATGAATGCTTGTAAGTAAAAATATACTGGATTTCTTTTTTAATTAATTTATGTTTGCTTTGTGGCATCACCACCAGGTGGTTGTAACGAGAAGAGGGAATACATACCCCCGAAAAATGTGAGACTTCTGCTTATAATTAATTTCAATCAAATAATTCTTCGAATTTGAGCCCCCAGCCCCCCTCTGGGCGCCTCCACTTCAGTATCAGCATCAGTGTCAATGTCTTGGGACATTCGGGGCTTTGGCTTGTCTCCCAGCTAGCCTGTCAAGTGTCACGTGTGGCAAGGACTTTTCATTAACCGAGTGGATAACTAGTTCAAAGTCTCCAGGAAGGACAAAGTTAAAATTCGGATAAGAAACTTTTTTTTGGAGGGGGAGAAGGAGTGAAAGTATCAAGTTATTTGCCTTTCCTCTTAACAAACTAATTGATCTGAACGGGACGCATTAGGAGGGCGAACTTAATTGATAGGTTTAAGGCTGAAACTTTGATGTAAGCATCTGAAGATATTCACATACTCGCATACATAAGTATTTACAATGTACTAACATACGTACGAGTTCAGATGCGCTCAAAATAATAGAAAACGAGTGGGTACGTTGTGAGTCGCTGCTACGGCCGCGACTCTACATTGATACCCGAAGCCCAGACAGTATGGCTCCCCTCCACCAGAGGGCGCACACAATGCACAACAAAGAGTGTGTGAGAGAGATGCAGAAAATGAGTAAAATTCATTTGGTCCGTATGGCTATAAATAATAATGTTCCGATCTGATTCAGATTTTACAGTCTGGAAGATATGGTAATTTTCTGTAATAATGATTTATGATTTTGAGCCCATAATTTTTGGTTTTCTCGTATCTTCAAAATTGTGGATGCCACTGAGGGACGACCCTTTGTGTGGACAAACGGACGGACAGACAGACTTGGCTCTATCGACTCGGCTATTGATGATGATCAAGAATACATGTATGGGGTTTTTTTTTGGGTTTGGAAACACTTCCTTCTTGGTGTTATACACACCAAATTACCCCACAAACCCTATATACCCCTATATTCTTTTTGAGTATCGGGTATAATATATAATAAATGCAATAAACAAATAAAAGTTGTAGTTACTAGTTGAACTATCGGCTGACGGCATATCGTTTCAATGCGGTATTTAGTTGTGGGGTTGAAAAACGTTCTTTGACAAAGCGTGGGATAATTTTCAATTATAATTTATTAAATAACAAACTGAAGGCTCATGCAGCGGAGCAAAAATGTCAATTTCACCATGGATTGTTTAAGCCGAGAAAGTCGTCGAGAAAATTAAAACTAAAGTAAAGAAAACTATGAAATTTGTTGACCATTTGATGGAGCAGCTCTCGTTGTGGCGCAAGAACCCGCTGTACGGTTTTACGGTCTGCCCTAAGAAAATGCAGTAGGGAAAACCGCAACCAAAACCAAATTATCTAATCTGGAAGTGCACCGTTCCAGGCGAAGACAATAGGCCACGGGGACAGGCTTGATACCACCTCACACTTGCTTTCATCTGCCAACATACTCTGGGGCCACATGACGCTGCAGCGCAGGAACCTGGTGGGGCTCACCATACAGCTCATGCTCAGCCATCCGGACTTGAGTGATGCGATGCATACGGAAGCCCATCATTGTTATATATCAAACCCCGATTTGCAGTGTTCCAGGCACCTCATCAGGCGCTGACGATTTCGGAGGCAGAAGCGGCTCTATACGAGACGGACCAAGGCCTAGAATCGAATACACCCGAGAAAATGAATGTTCTTAAAACACAAGAGTGATTGTACCATACAGGTAAGTTAGCTATGTGGTTTCAATTAAATCAGAAAATAATTATGATTCTCTTAATTTCAGAACGCCTTTGCCCCTTGCAAACGAACGAAATAGAAGGCTCTTGGAGCAGAACTCTAAAAACCATATATACATATGTATATGTATTGTTGCATGTGAAACAGAGAAAAGGTTTTCTCTTCGTGCTTTGTTTTACATTCTTCGATGGATTGATCGATTGCACTCTTTCGAAGAACCATTTTGAGTGTCCAAAGTGACTAAATGGCCTTTGTGAAATTATCTATTCTTGGGCCACAATCAGTCAAGTGGTAAAGGCTGGGCTGGGCCGGAGCCCATCTGGAGTGTGCAGACAAATGACTTAATTACTTTTTCAAAGTCAGTTAATTAGTGTCGGCCAGGAGCAGCAGCAGACCAAATGAAAATGGCCAACGAACGATGACAGGAATAGCCGGTCGGCTAAGATGGGGAAAATGAGTTACCAGCAGGAAGAGCGCAAAGTAAGGGGGGAGTGAAAAAGCAGAACATAAATTACAAGAAATTGAAGTGGCCTGCACTGGCCTGCATTGGCCCATGGCTCTGACCCCGAAGGGGTATGAGCATGAAGGACTCAAGTCGAAGGTGGTTATGCGAGAGTTCAACATTTATTGATGCTGTTAACACTGCTTAGCCCCTCTCCCCACTCAACTTAATGTGTCTTCTGTCATTTGTCCAAAGACGATCCATTAAACTTAGCCCTGCCCGAGCGTACAGTGGGCCACACAATTATTGGGGGGCTACTGAAATCAAGTTTAATTTCCACTTACTTTAAAATACAAATCTACGAATAATTTGATTTAATCTGTTCTTTCTTTTTAAGGACATTGTTGGGCCAAGGCAGCCGGTTTTTAATTAAATGGAATTATATAAAGTAAATAAGCATATTATTGGAGAATTACATTTATCGCTCATTTGTTGAATAATTCTCTGTTGGTATCAATTGTAGACCACTGTACATAGACCCATTGTGCAGGGCTCTCGTGTTGTTCGAATCAAAAGCAGAAAAAAGGGAGATACAGTTTTATACATAAATTAATGGACCACGCCCAAAACTTATCGAGTGGCAGTGGGTGTTGTTGGAGTAGTTTGTTGTGGCCCTTCTTGTATGCCCTTCAAAAGAGTACAGGGATTGTCCATCGGCCCATCACAGTACCAAATACGGAATGGCCAAAAACGGATAACTATGTCTAGATAGTGGCAGCTGCAACGATTGGAGTTGAAGATATTTAAAACAATAATATGTATACATACATACTAGGTAGAAAGGATCGATCTGCGAGGGTATCTAACGCCTCGGCCCCCGAAACTAGCCTATCGCTTTTATTTGTTTGTTTTGTAAGTGTTTGTTGTTTTCCCTTCGATTGTTTTTCCGCACTAGCACTTCGCTGCAACCCCTCGTAATGGCATAATGGAGTTGGCGAACGAGATTGGATAGGTTGAGGGAGCAGAGGTTTTTATGCTGGCATCGCGTGTTTTATGATACAATTAAATGGCCCGATATGCAAGCTGGCTTGCAAATTGCAGCTCTGAGTTCAAATTAATTGCTTGCTATTTTCAAATTACTCATACGACCCGTTGGCCCATAGCCCATGGCCACGGCTGCCGCCCACCCTTGCCTATTCATTTGCTTAAGATGATCTCCAGCTTCAGCTCCACGGCCAACTACTGCTGGCCTGTGTCATTTACATTAACCATTTCAGTTTCAGGCAACAGCTTCGACTACAGTTTTGTAGCTCTGAATAGAGCTCTAGGTAAGGTCCTTTTTGGTCGAGGGGCACCTGGCGAAAACTGTTGCCGGAAGCGAGCGCTCGTAAATTACTTGAATAATGCAAAATAACAATATTTACTCATTGTTCTCACTCGTTCTTTACCAGTCCTACCCCTTGTCCTCAGTGGGTGGCTTTTTTTGGGGATATTCTGTAAAATACTTTCTCCCGGAGAGTGCTGATAATCTCCTTGGCATTAAATGGAATTTAAATTATCCCAAACAAAAGGTAGCGTAAATTCCATTTTTGTCGGGGAATAAAAGTAATAGACGGTATATTCCAAGGTAAACTCCAGAAAGTATTTTGCACAAATGAGTCCAACATGAATTTAACCACGACTGAAGTACTGAAGTTAAGCCAGAAATAACCTGGAGATTACCAGAAGAAAAAAGTAATGGGAAAAGTAGGAGGAATCCAAAGCTTAAGCCAAGTTTTATAGAACATGCATCCTCGTGAACTTAACCAAAGGTTAATTGAGAATAATAGAATAGAATGGAATAGAATAATAGGATTTCCCAATGGAAAAATAAGGTTATTAACCAAAATGAAGCTAAATGATTACTTCCTCTTGCCGTCTATAAACTTAAATCTATTAAATATTGCACAAAATTAAAATCTTCTAATAAAATGTAAGATTAAATACTATACGACCTTATAGATTTTAGATTTATATCGAGCTTTAATTGTAGTTATATTCAGTTGTATTTATCTGAGAGACAGCATAACTCTCCACTTTTCAATGGGAAAACCTCCAAAATGCAAATGTGTAGATGAAAGAGTAAACATATACTTACTATATACAATAAATATAAGTGAATTGTACATAGTACTGATAAATGATGATGTTCATTATGTGCGGGGTGGCGCGAAGCGTCTTTTGCGATTTAATTAAAGCTCAACTGGAGCGCAACAGCCAAAGGGGGATGGGTGTTGGGTGGCTGGGGATTAGTGCTGTCTGTTGATTGCCTCGCATGTTGGCCAGCGATTTTTCAGCAGCTTCAAGACAGAAAGATTGTGAGTTCGAGATGGAGATGGGAATGGAGCGGCATTATCCCCATCATCATCATCATCGATGGATTGCCGGTTCCATTAAATGGCCTGATGATGCCGACCGATTGCTTTCCCTCAGCCATCACATATAGCCAGTCGGTCTGTCTGGATGTCTGTCCCATTCTCTTGGTTCCTGCTGTTGCACACGTTCCAGTTTGTTGCTGCCATCGTGCACGTAATTTCCGTTTCCGTTTCAGCGAACGGCAGCCGGTGACACGCGACAGCTGTTTGCACATACTTAACGCACACACACACAATCACACGCACACGTACACGCACACGCATTGGTAGGCTTACATGTGTATGCCTTGCCTGTATTTGTGTTACTATGCCATTGACTGCGAATCGGAGCGTGAAGGCCATTACAAGTCTGATTATACTGAACCAAAGATTCAATATTTAAAATTGCGCGCACACAACTCAACCCCGAAGCCGACCCCGCATACATACCCACACCACCCCCTTTCAACCACATTCATCGTCACTTCCGGTCTGTGCTAACTGTTTTTGCGGCAACAGACAGAGACCGATACATACTTGCATACATATTATATGGGAAAAGTTCGGCTGTGCCTCTCCTTCGGAGTCCATTCAGAGTCGACCTGGAAATGAGCGACTGACAGAGGTGTGGTGATGTGGGGGTAGTGGGGCAGCTTCCTGGGTATACGAGAGGAATTCAAGCGGAAAGAGCAAACAATTTTAAATTACTGTTCAAGCAAAACGAAGTCAATAACAATGAGTGAACAATTTGGTTGACTTTTTGTTAATTATTTTTGTATTGATCCAGTGATACCATGAAGGAAAACGAAGGGTAGAGAAAGCGTCAAGTGGGGCATCGAGGGAAAAGCACTGAAAAATATATACACAAAAGTAAGAAGTATAAGTTTTTGGTTTGGCGACACTTCGCCATGAAGACTACAGAATCACCACAATGCTCATAAACAACTTACATTTGATTAATGCGAATCGCCTTCTTCTTCTGCTCGTCGAATGTAATCTTGTTCTTGAACTTCTGCTCTTGTCTCTGTGTTCTCGTCCTTCTTCAGTAGATTGATTCACAATGCTCCGATGTCTAACTGAACTACAGTCTCAACGGGAAAGATTAGATCTTAGCTGCTCTTATAATATTTATTTTTGGGACGATAAGAACAACAAACTCGACAGGTTGATATGGCAGCAAGTATATTCAACTATTTTAATTATTTGTTTAGTTAGGCCCACTCTTGAAAATATTCGTAAAAATTATTAAAATTACGGTTTTCCGAGCCTCGGCTGCGCTCGATTTTAAATATAACTTATAACCATTCTGGGACCCGATTTTATGATACAAATATCGAAATTGTAGCTAAATCGGTGCATTGTCTTCCATAAGGGATGCCCTATAATATATGTGGCTTGAATATGTAAGTTAGAGAATTTCCCATAAATTAAATATACTTTTGGATGGCTATCAATTAAATTTGATTTATAGCCTCTGAAAATAAAATTAATGTGCGGCATATTCGATTCTACAATATTTTTCTGGCGCTTGTTTTTTTGTAAAGCGCATTCTTTGAAAAGCTTTCTTGAGTGTAGCTCTTGCAGATTATAGCTCTTGGAGATTTTGCAAATTGATTGTACAGTTTTTGCATATTTATAGTAGATATTGTACACTTAAGAACTCTTGTAGATTGATTGAAGGTGTAGATTGTAGATTTGAGTACTTTTGTAGAGTCCTTGATTGTAGAATCTCATTGTTGAACTGTTGGAGAGTGCAGGATTAATTTTAGACTAATGAACTTATGTATTCCTCCTGCAACTTGCCTAAAACATGCAATTATCCCACCCGCTCAGCCCTTAAAATCCATGGACCTTCAGTTGATGGCCCTTGGCCAATCCGATCTTAGTCAGCCACTGGCAAATGTTCTCCCGTTGATCGCCTTGGAGCTGTAGCACCTTCCCGTACTCCTGGTGCTCGATGACAGTGCCGTTGCAGGCAAACTCCTTCTTGCAGCTGCGTACAATTTTCTTGAGGTCGTACTCCTGCGAGAGACCCTGGACAGTGGTCAAAGTTTTGCGACCTTTGCGCTGCTGGATGCGGATGTGGACGAGTCCATCCTGGATATCGTCGTCGTTGCACTTCGAGGCATCCACAAAGGGATCACGAGTGTTTAGGTTTTGGATCGACATTATCGTTAATAGTCGCGCGTAAAAAATATACAATACAATAATCGAACTCTAAAAACGGAATACAAATTGAGAAAATCACAATGTGAATAAGCTGCAGCACACATTTACTTTGAAATACGGCAAGATTATGAAAGGCAACTTGATTTACCTTTCCCAGAAATTAAAAAAATAATTTTTGTTTGTTAGGAACAATAAGACGACACGATATATACGGCTAGAGCGGCACAATGAAATGAATTGGGAAATCTTCTATTTCATGAAAACTGCACGGCCTGCTGCTTTGGCAGGTGTCTATGCCATTCATCTGGCAGGCTTGGAAACTACAGTAGGATATTCTTTGATCAAAAGCAACTGTCAATGCCCCCCTATGGGTTTCGTTGGGGAAACATTCACTTTTTTGGTAGTAGTCGTGTGAGACAGACCTATTTATTTCTTGAAAAATATGTCTATTCAAAATTTTTAGAACAAAATTGTGGTGGAAACATAATTTAATCTAATATTCAAGGAACGCCCTTAGAGATATAATAAAAACCGTTCCCGTAGGAGACAGGTAAGATCCAAGACTACACATGAATCTATTAAATAAACAGCGAATTGCATTCCGTAAAATTACAATGGTAAACTGTAAATAGCATTGAAAGGATTTTACTTACATTTCTTTAACAGACTAACATGAACGAAAGCGTCGTGCGACGCGACCCCGCCTGAAGGAAACTGACCACGATCATGCCGCAGCGAGTGGCGAGTCCGGGCGACGACAGAGTCAGCGAGAGCGTACAGTCGCTGCCACGGTAGTCGGTCGTCGCCTGGTTGGGCGTGTTCTGAACGCCACCATCGTGATGGGAGCGATCGGGCGGCGTGTTAAGGCGAGGTCCGTCAGCAGCACGGGATGGGCTTCGGTCGGGGTGTGCAACTTGCTGTCCAGCGGTAGCTCGACGAAGTGTTGTTGATGTGGAGAGTGTGCGACATCTGAAAGTGGTTGCTCCGTGGTTTGCTCAACATCTTCGTGCATCAAAGGTATTCGGTTGTGTTTCGTTCAGCTTATTGAACAGCTCGTCCACGGTACCGGGATTCTACGGGCTTATTCCATGACTGGTACTATAAGTGGTGCTGGCGGGCTGAATGCAAACACAAACTTAATTCTTTTAACAGTGTTTAGAAATCGTTTTCCGAGTTTGTAAATGTAAACTATGTTTAGCAACTTCAAAGAGATGTGGCCGCAACCTGAATACTAATAAACCAAATTAATACAAATTGATCGCTTGTTTACCTAGCATAGGGGCCTAGTGTTGTGAAAATGTGTTGTTCTTTCCGAAAGCAGGGGTGCATTCGGAATATTCGATTATTTATGCGACTTACAGCACTTTTGGCCATATTTCTGCCTATCGCCGCAATTATCACCACTAAGGGCATAGAAAACAGCTGATCCGTCTATACAATTTTGACGGTTTAATAAGCTTATTCTCGGCTAATTGCTGGATTTCGACAGTTTCGCAAGAATACAAAAGCCGTGTGCCGTGTGTAGCTGTGTGCAACGATCGACAGGGCATTGCGTATTTCGAGCACCAATTTCTGGCAAAAAGCAACATGTGAGTACTTGAAATGAATCAAATATAACTTTACAAAAGAGAAAAGGGCTTCAAATGCGATTGCGGCTAAATATTCCATGTTTCATGTTATATGTACATACATATGTGGGCTTGGTGCACGCTGGCGTGTCTGCGACTGCAACTGATGTTAGCGGGTGACGTCACATTTCAATGTTTTGTGCGCTTTGTTTTTTTCAGGACCGAAAAGAGGCTGAAGGAGAGAATCCAGATGATGTCCTCCGAGGGAGAACGCATTATTGTTGATAGGAAAGTCGCCAAGCGATTTGTTGGAGAGAGCAGGATGGGAAATGAAATTGAGCATCTTTACTTTGAGAATGTAAGATCTATTGTTTTGCGGAAGCTAATTTTGTGGTCATACTATCATAGGGATGATCCTCAGCCCGAACTCAGCGATACCCAAGTAAAACAATGGTACACCCAATTCTTCGATGAGGATCAGGAAATTCTCTTGGAACTGGCTGAAATAGCCGATACCCTGGAAATAAAGAGGCTTTCCCATATAGCACGGCAACGGCTACTAGATGGTACAACACCTAAGAACAATTGAATAACTGCTCACGAGCTTCGATTTCAAAGTTAAACATATGTCTAGTAGTTCCCCTTAACTGTTAAAACGAAGTCACGAATTAAATGGTTCTGCAGATAATCACAGGTTTGTTTATCTTGAGATAAATGCCCAGGACCGAAGAACCTGGAGAACTTCTGCGCTGCCTTTCAAATCGTTCTCTCAAACCGGGGCAGCATTTACTCTAAGTCAGGGGTCGGCGCGGCCCTGCTGCTGCGCTGCCGCTTACGTACACGTGTGTAACAGTGATCGTAATGCCATACCAATACCATAACTGTCTACGCGCACAAGCGCTCTAACACCTCGTTCTCGCTGAAACCCCAACATGATTTTGGCAAAGCGAGACCGAGCTCAATCGAGTCCAAGCAACGAGACCCATATCAAGTCGGAATCGCGACTTCCTCTGCTGTCAACGAATTGCAAACACGAAAAGAAGAGAATCGGAGAGTGGGACAGGGAGAATATCAAAAATATACTCCAACGTTAAACAATCCTCTACACTGCTTCAAATGGCGTGCGTTCTTTGAAAATCATTTAATTGTTGTCTCTGCCTGTGTGTCATACGCACCCAAGACACAAGATTTTGCAAATTGATTGTAGAGCTTTTGCATATTTATTGTAGATATTGTACACTTAAGAACTCTTGTAGATTGATTGAAGGTGTAGATTGTAGATTTGAGTACTTTTGTAGAGTCCTTGATTGTAGAATCTCATTGTTGAACTGTTGGAGAGTGCAGGATTAATTTTAGACTAATGAACTTATGTATTCCTCCTGCAACTTGCCTAAAACATGCAATTATCCCACCCGCTCAGCCCTTAAAATCCATGGACCTTCAGTTGATGGCCCTTGGCCAATCCGATCTTAGTCAGCCACTGGCAAATGTTCTCCCGTTGATCGCCTTGGAGCTGTAGCACCTTCCCGTACTCCTGGTGCTCGATGACAGTGCCGTTGCAGGCAAACTCCTTCTTGCAGCTGCGTACAATTTTCTTGAGGTCGTACTCCTGCGAGAGACCCTGGACAGTGGTCAAAGTTTTGCGACCTTTGCGCTGCTGGATGCGGATGTGGACGAGTCCATCCTGGATATCGTCGTCGTTGCACTTCGAGGCATCCACAAAGGGATCACGAGTGTTTAGGTTTTGGATCGACATTTCCGTTAATAGTCGCGCGTAAAAAATATACAATACAATAATCGAACTCTAAAAACGGAATACAAATTGAGAAAATCACAATGTGAATAAGCTGCAGCACACATTTACTTTGAAATACGGCAAGATTATGAAAGGCAACTTGATTTACCTTTCCCAGAAATTAAAAAAATAATTTTTGTTTGTTAGGAACAATAAGACGACACGATATATACGGCTAGAGCGGCAGACTGAAATGAATTGGGAAATCTTCTATTTCATGAAAACTGCACGGCCTGCTGCTTTGGAAGGTGTCTATGCCATTCATCTGGCAGGCTTGGAAACTACAGTAGGATATTCTTTGATCAAAAGCAACTGTCAATGCCCCCCAATGGGTTTCGTTGGGGAAACATTCACTTTTTTGGTAGTAGTCGTGTGAGACAGACCTATTTATTTCTTGAAAAATATGTCTATTCAAAATTTTTAGAACAAAATTGTGGTGGAAACATAATTTAATCTAATATTCAAGGAACGCCCTTAGAGATATAATAAAAACCGTTCCCGTAGGAGACAGGTAAGATCCAAGACTACACATGAATCTATTAAATAAACAGCGAATTGCATTCCGTAAAATTACAATGGTAAACTGTAAATAGCATTGAAAGGATTTTACTTACATTTCTTTAACAGACTAACATGAACGAAAGCGTCGTGCGACGCGACCCCGCCTGAAGGAAGCTGACCACGATCATGCCGCAGCGAGTGGCGAGTCCGGGCGACGACAGAGTCAGCGAGAGCGTACAGTCGCTGCCACGGTAGTCGGTCGTCGCCTGGTTGGGCGTGTTCTGAACGCCACCATCGTGATGGGAGCGATCGGGCGGCGTGTTAAGGCGAGGTCCGTCAGCAGCACGGGATGGGCTTCGGTCGGGGTGTGCAACTTGCTGTCCAGCGGTAGCTCGACGAAGTGTTGTTGATGTGGAGAGTGTGCGACATCTGAAAGTGGTTGCTCCGTGGTTTGCTCAACATCTTCGTGCATCAAAGGTATTCGGTTGTGTTTCGTTCAGCTTATTGAACAGCTCGTCCACGGTACCGGGATTCTACGGGCTTATTCCATGACTGGTACTATAAGTGGTGCTGGCGGGCTGAATGCAAACACAAACTTAATTCTTTTAACAGTGTTTAGAAATCGTTTTCCGAGTTTGTAAATGTAAACTATGTTTAGCAACTTCAAAGAGATGTGGCCGCAACCTGAATACTAATAAACCAAATTAATACAAATTGATCGCTTGTTTACCTAGCATAGGGGCCTAGTGTTGTGAAAATGTGTTGTTCTTTCCGAAAGCAGGGGTGCATTCGGAATATTCGATTATTTATGCGACTTACAGCACTTTTGGCCATATTTCTGCCTATCGCCGCAATTATCACCACTAAGGGCATAGAAAACAGCTGATCCGTCTATACAATTTTGACGGTTTAATAAGCTTATTCTCGGCTAATTGCTGGATTTCGACAGTTTCGCAAGAATACAAAAGCCGTGTGCCGTGTGTAGCTGTGTGCAACGATCGACAGGCACCAATTTCTGGCAAAAAGCAACATGTGAGTACTTGAAATGAATCAAAAATAACTTTAAGAGAAAAGGGCTTCAAATGCGATTGCGGCTAAATATTCCATGTTTCATGTTTCACGCTGGCGTGTCTGCGACTGCAACTGATGTTAGCGGGTGACGTCACATTTCAATGTTTTGTGCGCTTTGTTTTTTTCAGGACCGAAAAGAGGCTGAAGGAGAGAATCCAGATGATGTCCTCCGAGGGAGAACGCATTATTGTTGATAGGAAAGTCGCCAAGCGATTTGTTGGAGAGAGCAGGATGGGAAATGAAATTGAGCATCTTTACTTTGAGAATGTAAGATCTATTGTTTTGCGGAAGCTAATTTTGTGGTCATACTATCATAGGGATGATCCTCAGCCCGAACTCAGCGATACCCAAGTAAAACAATGGTACACCCAATTCTTCGATGAGGATCAGGAAATTCTCTTGGAACTGGCTGAAATAGCCGATACCCTGGAAATAAAGAGGCTTTCCCATATAGCACGGCAACGGCTACTAGATGGTACAACACCTAAGAACAATTGAATAACTGCTCACGAGCTTCGATTTCAAAGTTAAACATATGTCTAGTAGTTCCCCTTAACTGTTAAAACGAAGTCACGAATTAAATGGTTCTGCAGATAATCACAGGTTTGTTTATCTTGAGATAAATGCCCAGGACCGAAGAACCTGGAGAACTTCTGCGCTGCCTTTCAAATCGTTCTCTCAAACCGGGGCAGCATTTACTCTAAGTCAGGGGTCGGCGCGGCCCTGCTGCTGCGCTGCCGCTTACGTACACGTGTGTAACAGTGATCGTAATGCCATACCAATACCATAACTGTCTACGCGCACAAGCGCTCTAACACCTCGTTCTCGCTGAAACCCCAACATGATTTTGGCAAAGCGAGACCGAGCTCAATCGAGTCCAAGCAACGAGACCCATATCAAGTCGGAATCGCGACTTCCTCTGCTGTCAACGAATTGCAAACACGAAAAGAAGAGAATCGGAGAGTGGGACAGGGAGAATATCAAAAATATACTCCAACGTTAAACAATCCTCTACACTGCTTCAAATGGCGTGCGTTCTTTGAAAATCATTTAATTGTTGTCTCTGCCTGTGTGTCATACGCACCCAAGACACAAGATTTTGCAAATTGATTGTAGAGCTTTTGCATATTTATTGTAGATATTGTACACTTAAGAACTCTTGTAGATTGATTGAAGGTGTAGATTGTAGATTTGAGTACTTTTGTAGAGTCCTTGATTGTAGAATCTCATTGTTGAACTGTTGGAGAGTGCAGGATTAATTTTAGACTAATGAACTTATGTATTCCTCCTGCAACTTGCCTAAAACATGCAATTATCCCACCCGCTCAGCCCTTAAAATCCATGGACCTTCAGTTGATGGCCCTTGGCCAATCCGATCTTAGTCAGCCACTGGCAAATGTTCTCCCGTTGATCGCCTTGGAGCTGTAGCACCTTCCCGTACTCCTGGTGCTCGATGACAGTGCCGTTGCAGGCAAACTCCTTCTTGCAGCTGCGTACAATTTTCTTGAGGTCGTACTCCTGCGAGAGACCCTGGACAGTGGTCAAAGTTTTGCGACCTTTGCGCTGCTGGATGCGGATGTGGACGAGTCCATCCTGGATATCGTCGTCGTTGCACTTCGAGGCATCCACAAAGGGATCACGAGTGTTTAGGTTTTGGATCGACATTTCCGTTAATAGTCGCGCGTAAAAAATATACAATACAATAATCGAACTCTAAAAACGGAATACAAATTGAGAAAATCACAATGTGAATAAGCTGCAGCACACATTTACTTTGAAATACGGCAAGATTATGAAAGGCAACTTGATTTACCTTTCCCAGAAATTAAAAAAATAATTTTTGTTTGTTAGGAACAATAAGACGACACGATATATACGGCTAGAGCGGCAGACTGAAATGAATTGGGAAATCTTCTATTTCATGAAAACTGCACGGCCTGCTGCTTTGGAAGGTGTCTATGCCATTCATCTGGCAGGCTTGGAAACTACAGTAGGATATTCTTTGATCAAAAGCAACTGTCAATGCCCCCCAATGGGTTTCGTTGGGGAAACATTCACTTTTTTGGTAGTAGTCGTGTGAGACAGACCTATTTATTTCTTGAAAAATATGTCTATTCAAAATTTTTAGAACAAAATTGTGGTGGAAACATAATTTAATCTAATATTCAAGGAACGCCCTTAGAGATATAATAAAAACCGTTCCCGTAGGAGACAGGTAAGATCCAAGACTACACATGAATCTATTAAATAAACAGCGAATTGCATTCCGTAAAATTACAATGGTAAACTGTAAATAGCATTGAAAGGATTTTACTTACATTTCTTTAACAGACTAACATGAACGAAAGCGTCGTGCGACGCGACCCCGCCTGAAGGAAGCTGACCACGATCATGCCGCAGCGAGTGGCGAGTCCGGGCGACGACAGAGTCAGCGAGAGCGTACAGTCGCTGCCACGGTAGTCGGTCGTCGCCTGGTTGGGCGTGTTCTGAACGCCACCATCGTGATGGGAGCGATCGGGCGGCGTGTTAAGGCGAGGTCCGTCAGCAGCACGGGATGGGCTTCGGTCGGGGTGTGCAACTTGCTGTCCAGCGGTAGCTCGACGAAGTGTTGTTGATGTGGAGAGTGTGCGACATCTGAAAGTGGTTGCTCCGTGGTTTGCTCAACATCTTCGTGCATCAAAGGTATTCGGTTGTGTTTCGTTCAGCTTATTGAACAGCTCGTCCACGGTACCGGGATTCTACGGGCTTATTCCATGACTGGTACTATAAGTGGTGCTGGCGGGCTGAATGCAAACACAAACTTAATTCTTTTAACAGTGTTTAGAAATCGTTTTCCGAGTTTGTAAATGTAAACTATGTTTAGCAACTTCAAAGAGATGTGGCCGCAACCTGAATACTAATAAACCAAATTAATACAAATTGATCGCTTGTTTACCTAGCATAGGGGCCTAGTGTTGTGAAAATGTGTTGTTCTTTCCGAAAGCAGGGGTGCATTCGGAATATTCGATTATTTATGCGACTTACAGCACTTTTGGCCATATTTCTGCCTATCGCCGCAATTATCACCACTAAGGGCATAGAAAACAGCTGATCCGTCTATACAATTTTGACGGTTTAATAAGCTTATTCTCGGCTAATTGCTGGATTTCGACAGTTTCGCAAGAATACAAAAGCCGTGTGCCGTGTGTAGCTGTGTGCAACGATCGACAGGGCATTGCGTATTTCGAGCACCAATTTCTGGCAAAAAGCAACATGTGAGTACTTGAAATGAATCAAATATAACTTTACAAAAGAGAAAAGGGCTTCAAATGCGATTGCGGCTAAATATTCCATGTTTCATGTTATATGTACATACATATGTGGGCTTGGTGCACGCTGGCGTGTCTGCGACTGCAACTGATGTTAGCGGGTGACGTCACATTTCAATGTTTTGTGCGCTTTGTTTTTTTCAGGACCGAAAAGAGGCTGAAGGAGAGAATCCAGATGATGTCCTCCGAGGGAGAACGCATTATTGTTGATAGGAAAGTCGCCAAGCGATTTGTTGGAGAGAGCAGGATGGGAAATGAAATTGAGCATCTTTACTTTGAGAATGTAAGATCTATTGTTCTGCGGAAGCTAATTTTGTGGTCATACTATCATAGGGATGATCCTCAGCCCGAACTCAGCGATACCCAAGTAAAACAATGGTACACCCAATTCTTCGATGAGGATCAGGAAATTCTCTTGGAACTGGCTGAAATAGCCGATACCCTGGAAATAAAGGTGCTTTCCTATATAGCACGGCAACGGCTACTAGATGGTACAACACCTAAGAACAATTGAATAACTGCTCACGAGCTTCGATTTCAAAGTTAAACATATGTCTAGTAGTTCCCCTTAACTGTTAAAACGAAGTCACGAATTAAATGGTTCTGCAGATAATCACAGGTTTGTTTATCTTGAGATGAATGCCCAGGACCGAAGAACCTGGAGAACTTCTGCGCTGCCTTTCAAATCGTTCGCTCAAACCGGGGCAGCATTTACTCTAAGTCAGGGGTCGGCGCGGCCCTGCTGCTGCGCTGCCGCTTACGTACACGTGTGTAACAGTGATCGTAATGCCATACCAATACCATAACTGTCTACGCGCACAAGCGCTCTAACACCTCGTTCTCGCTGAAACCCCAACATGATTTTGGCAAAGCGAGACCGAGCTCAATCGAGTCCAAGCAACGAGACCCATATCAAGTCGGAATCGCGACTTCCTCTGCTGTCAACGAATTGCAAACACGAAAAGAAGAGAATCGGAGAGTGGGACAGGGAGAATATCAAAAATATACTCCAACGTTAAACAATCCTCTACACTGCTTCAAATGGCGTGCGTTCTTTGAAAATCATTTAATTGTTGTCTCTGCCTGTGTGTCATACGCACCCAAGACACAAGATTTTGCAAATTGATTGTAGAGCTTTTGCATATTTATTGTAGATATTGTACACTTAAGAACTCTTGTAGATTGATTGAAGGTGTAGATTGTAGATTTGAGTACTTTTGTAGAGTCCTTGATTGTAGAATCTCATTGTTGAACTGTTGGAGAGTGCAGGATTAATTTTAGACTAATGAACTTATGTATTCCTCCTGCAACTTGCCTAAAACATGCAATTATCCCACCCGCTCAGCCCTTAAAATCCATGGACCTTCAGTTGATGGCCCTTGGCCAATCCGATCTTAGTCAGCCACTGGCAAATGTTCTCCCGTTGATCGCCTTGGAGCTGTAGCACCTTCCCGTACTCCTGGTGCTCGATGACAGTGCCGTTGCAGGCAAACTCCTTCTTGCAGCTGCGTACAATTTTCTTGAGGTCGTACTCCTGCGAGAGACCCTGGACAGTGGTCAAAGTTTTGCGACCTTTGCGCTGCTGGATGCGGATGTGGACGAGTCCATCCTGGATATCGTCGTCGTTGCACTTCGAGGCATCCACAAAGGGATCACGAGTGTTTAGGTTTTGGATCGACATTTCCGTTAATAGTCGCGCGTAAAAAATATACAATACAATAATCGAACTCTAAAAACGGAATACAAATTGAGAAAATCACAATGTGAATAAGCTGCAGCACACATTTACTTTGAAATACGGCAAGATTATGAAAGGCAACTTGATTTACCTTTCCCAGAAATTAAAAAAATAATTTTTGTTTGTTAGGAACAATAAGACGACACGATATATACGGCTAGAGCGGCACAATGAAATGAATTGGGAAATCTTCTATTTCATGAAAACTGCACGGCCTGCTGCTTTGGCAGGTGTCTATGCCATTCATCTGGCAGGCTTGGAAACTACAGTAGGATATTCTTTGATCAAAAGCAACTGTCAATGCCCCCCTATGGGTTTCGTTGGGGAAACATTCACTTTTTTGGTAGTAGTCGTGTGAGACAGACCTATTTATTTCTTGAAAAATATGTCTATTCAAAATTTTTAGAACAAAATTGTGGTGGAAACATAATTTAATCTAATATTCAAGGAACGCCCTTAGAGATATAATAAAAACCGTTCCCGTAGGAGACAGGTAAGATCCAAGACTACACATGAATCTATTAAATAAACAGCGAATTGCATTCCGTAAAATTACAATGGTAAACTGTAAATAGCATTGAAAGGATTTTACTTACATTTCTTTAACAGACTAACATGAACGAAAGCGTCGTGCGACGCGACCCCGCCTGAAGGAAGCTGACCACGATCATGCCGCAGCGAGTGGCGAGTCCGGGCGACGACAGAGTCAGCGAGAGCGTACAGTCGCTGCCACGGTAGTCGGTCGTCGCCTGGTTGGGCGTGTTCTGAACGCCACCATCGTGATGGGAGCGATCGGGCGGCGTGTTAAGGCGAGGTCCGTCAGCAGCACGGGATGGGCTTCGGTCGGGGTGTGCAACTTGCTGTCCACGTAAGTGCTCAGGCAGCGGTAGCTCGACGAAGTGTTGTTGATGTGGAGAGTGTGCGACATCTGAAAGTGGTTGTTCCGTGGTTTGCTCAACATCTTCGTGCATCAAAGGTATTCGGTTGTGTTTCGTTCAGCTTATTGAACAGCTCGTCCACGGTACCGGGATTCTATTAGCTTATTCCATGACTGGTACTATGAGTGGTGCTGGCGGGCTGGATGCAAACACAAACTTAATTCTTTTAACAGTGTATAGAAATCGTTTTCCGAGTTTGCAAATGTAAACTATTTTTAGCAACTTCAAAGAGATGTGGCCGCAACCTGAATACTAATAAACCAAATTAATACAAATTGATCGCTTGTTTACCTAGCATAGGGGCCTAGTGTTGTCAAAAAGTGTTGTTCTTTCCGAAAGCAGGGGTGCATTCGGAATATTCGATTATTTATGCGACTTACAGCACTTTTGGCCATATTTCTGCCTATCGCCGCAATTATCACCACTAAGGGCATAGAAAACAGCTGATCCGTCTATACAATTTTGACGGTTTAATAAGCTTATTCTCGGCTAATTGCTGGATTTCGACAGTTTCGCAAGAATACAAAAGCCGTGTGCCGTGTGTAGCTGTGTGCAACGATCGACAGGGCATTGCGTATTTCGAGCACCAATTTCTGGCAAAAAGCAACATGTGAGTACTTGAAATGAATCAAATATAACTTTACAAAAGAGAAAAGGGCTTCAAATGCGATTGCGGCTAAATATTCCATGTTTCATGTTATATGTACATACATATGTGGGCTTGGTGCACGCTGGCGTGTCTGCGACTGCAACTGATGTTAGCGGGTGACGTCACATTTCAATGTTTTGTGCGCTTTGTTTTTTTCAGGACCGAAAAGAGGCTGAAGGAGAGAATCCAGATGATGTCCTCCGAGGGAGAACGCATTATTGTTGATAGGAAAGTCGCCAAGCGATTTGTTGGAGAGAGCAGGATGGGAAATGAAATTGAGCATCTTTACTTTGAGAATGTAAGATCTATTGTTTTGCGGAAGCTAATTTTGTGGTCATACTATCATAGGGATGATCCTCAGCCCGAACTCAGCGATACCCAAGTAAAACAATGGTACACCCAATTCTTCGATGAGGATCAGGAAACTCTCTTCGAACTGGCTGAAATAGCCGATACCCTGGAAATAAAGGTGCTTTCCCATATAGCACGGCAACGGCTACTAGATGGTACAACACCTAAGAACAATTGAATAACTGCTCACGAGCTTCGATTTCAAAGTTAAACATATGTCTAGTAGTTCCCCTTAACTGTTAAAACGAAGTCACGAATTAAATGGTTCTGCAGATAATCACAGGTTTGTTTATCTTGAGATGAAGTCCCAGGACCGAAGAACTTCTTCGCTGCCTTTCAAATCGTTCGCTCAAACCGGGGCAGCATTTACTCTAAGTCAGGGGTCGGCGCGGCCCTGCTGCTGCGCTGCCGCTTACGTACACGTGTGTAACAGTGATCGTAATGCCATACCAATACCATAACTGTCTACGCGCACAAGCGCTCTAACACCTCGTTCTCGCTGAAACCCCAACATGATTTTGGCAAAGCGAGACCGAGCTCAATCGAGTCCAAGCAACGAGACCCATATCGAGTCGGAATCGCGACTTCCTCTGCTGTCAACGAATTGCAAACACGAAAAGAAGAGAATCGGAGAGTGGGACAGGGAGAATATCAAAAATATACTCCAACGTTAAACAATCCTCTACACTGCTTCAAATTTGAGTAGTATCAAAGTGAAAGTGAAAATGGCGTGCGTTCTTTAAAAATCATTTAATTGTTGTCTCTGCCTGTGTGTCATAAGCACCCAAGACACAAACAAAACAATTGCCATTTAATCGCAGTGAAAACGAACTTTTCGGGGCTCTCACTGATGGAATTTAATTACAAAACCACCCGCTGCCGAGCGGTTGGGTGGGGGCAGGGTGTTCGCTGCTGCAGTGGTGGGAAGAGAAGAGTGCTAAGCAATAAGGATAAGCCGGAAGGGGATTCCCACAAGCAGCTCGACAACTCTGGCTGGATGCCTGGATGCCAGCTGGATGTTTGACTGGCGGCTTAACACGCCAAAAATTGTAAGCCAAAGGCATGACAGAGGGAGACAGAGACAGAGCCGATGTAATTACACACGCGAGTGTGTGTGTCTGTCTGTGTGGGAGAAACAGTGAGAGAGATTACGGTTGTTGTTATTGTAAATGTTATTTTTATTTGCACGTCAACCGCAAAACCTCATCCAGCCCGAAATTGAAGTAAAAACAAGGCTTAAACATCTTAAGGCAGCTCATTGTTGGGGTTTGCAAAATGATGACAACGCTTGAGGTTTTCTGCGGCTGGAGATGGAGATGGGCTCCGGCAGGGCTCCGGCAGGGGTTCTTTCTTTTAGCCACGGAAACACGCGAACTTGAAGTCACGAAACGAAAGGAGCACGAAAACGCACATCTTTCCACAACCTTCGGCCCTTTTATGGATGTACCACGATTTATATTTATAGACTACAATATTCTACACATATTGATTTGATATATATGTGATATATCTTAATAACTTTGCAGAGCGAGTAACGAAGCATTTTCGATACCCGTAAGTACCTGCTCGTATCCTCCAGGTATTAGGAGTTAGGATATACGCCCGTATCTTAAGCTATTATTGGATTGCTATATGGTTTTTAACAATAAGATAGTTTTGTAACTAGTTCTGTTGTACTCGAATATGTTGTAGATGCTTTCTAGAGCACGCACGAGGCACGGCTTTTATGCCACATCTCCAGTTGTCTCCTTGGGTCCGTCCTTTGCCCCCAGTCCCTCTCGCACTGTATCTCTCCATCCTTTCCCTTTCTTTCCATTCCATTCTTCTTTTGCATTTCGGCTGTAATTGTTTGTTTGTTTATTTAGCCTGCCACCTGCCTGCCAGCAGATTAGCAGCAGGATTTGATGAGCACACACTGTGCGCCAAGAGCACGACCGACAAAGCGGGACAAATACAGAGAAGGCCTGAGATCCAGAGAATGGCAGAAAGAACACACGATGGGGGTGTGGGAGAGAGCTGCTAGAAATATTGCGCCAGCTAAAATAATTCACTGCAATTATATGCGAATGCTGGAAGTCCCACCTTCCTGTCCGTTTCGAGTGTTTGCTTAACTGTTTCACTACCCGCAGAAACCACGGGACCAAAGGACCAAGGGATATGCTAAGAACGTGCCGGGCACGCGACGCTCTCCATACCCTGTCAAATCGCTGGAAGTGGGACAATATCTACTCATAAGTTCCTTCGAGTGTAAATCTCAATTTGTAGTGTTATATACATGCTTATCTCGTGCACCAACCCCTGGCTCACTAGCCTCACTCGCTAGCGTCGAAATGAGTAACATATCGCTCTTTCTCTCTCCGAGTACCCCCTGTAACCACTTCACTTTAGAATAGTCGGCTATCGACGCTGCTATCCTGTAATAACTGTGTGGGGGGTATAACCGTTTAAGCTTGGCGCATTCATAAACCTTTTTCCAGCTCGACGTTTCCTTTTTCTTTTTTGGGCAATTTGGTGTAATTGAAAAGCGCTGAGCGGCTTGGAGTTCTGCAATGCCGAAACAGGGAAATAGGGGCGTGAGGGCGAGATTGATGGTAGAAAGGCAGCAAGGTAGCCATGGGGGACAGACGGCAAAGCAGCAAAAGAAAATCAGGGCGCAGGACGCAGGACGCAGGACGTAGGGCGTTGGGCGAGCGGAGGCATCTCGACATCGGCAAAGTTTACTTATCATGGCAATGCCGCCATATCCGCTTGGTAATCGAAATTTCCAAAAGGGGCTATAGGGATGTGTGCACACCCACAGACACCTACCTACCTACATACCCAAGCATACACGCATACTATTACCGCATGGAAGGGTGTTTAGCAGGTGTTTGATTCCCCCTCCGAAATATTCATTTGCATCTAGAGGAAATTGTTTTGGTTTCAATTTTTTCTCCCATCTTTCTCCTGTTTAGATTTTGGGGAGGATGATTCCAAAGGATTGTAAAATTCTGTTAAAAAGTGAAAATCATGGCCGATGTTCCCATGAAGAGAGAGAGAGAGAGTGCGGCTGGGTTGCGGATTCCTAAGGCATTCCCCAACGGAAACCCCTTGTGCGGTTGGAATTCCTCGGCTTAAGCGAAACGGGCCACATCCCCACCGAAAACCACACCATCAGATCCAGAGCCCCAGTGTCTCCCATTGCCCCCATAATTGGCCAATTGTCGGGTGTCATTAACGGGGCCGTCGTTATTGGCAAAGTCCCTGGGCGGACTGAGGTCCGGAGTGGCTCCACAAACTCCTGAATATTTCATCCGGCATCCACTGAAAGCGTTCAACATCAAATATAACACACAAGAGGTGTTTACAAATTAAATTAAAGTTGAAAGCTCACAAAAAATAATGAAATGAAATGAGCAAAGTACTCCACAAAGGGCGGGTGTGCAAAGGAGAGGGCAGAGCTGTTTTCAAGGTGGGATGTGATAGATTGATGGCTACAGCAAATAAAAATTACAGTGGCAATTGGCAACCGGTCGCGCGACAGCATACCAACAATAATAAAATCGCGGTGACAATTCAATTAAAATATTTCTACATAAATTTTCAACGCCCTGCCAAAAGCCGCTGAGTAGGCGCAACAGCATGAAAGGCCAGGTAGGTGGAGCTTGGGGGGAGGCTGTGTGGGGAGCGACTGGGTCCGCACTTACAAACAATCAAACCGCAGCGGTCATCGGTATGTGTGTGTGTGTGAGCAAGCCAATGATTGAATGAAAATTTCATGATTGTTCCGTTGATGTGGCGGAAAGTAGCGGGACAATGGGAAGGAAATAAGGAAAACGGCTGGCAATATCTCTATAAAAGATCCTTTATGTACAGATGCACTTATGTATGAATTAATACATATGCACTCATATGACCGCAAATTGCATTATTCATAAAGGATTTTATGTGTGTGTGTATGCATCTTCTATAAATAGTCGAATAACAGAATAATTTGGGTACCAGCTTTGACTGACTCACATATACACATCTACTCGTACAGATGTATGACCTAATCCCCGAAACAGAAAGATGTATCAAAGTGAGATAGAATCCCGTCCCTTTGATGAGGAGTTCAGTTCTACTACGATTATAGTTCCCATTCCCATCAGTTCATGAATTGCAAAAACCCACAAGCGGAGCGCACATGTGTGTCGCTGAGTGTGGTGTGAATATCGTCAAGTGTTTCGCTGTGGCCACCTTAAGCTCGCTGACAAATTTCCCATAGAAAAACCCACAGAATGTAAGGGACACATCCATCCATCTCCATCTCCATTTCCATCTGTGCGAATAGCCACCTCCTGCTCCTATGTTGTATCGTGAATGGCGTACACTGGTATGTATGTATGAAATTGAAATGATAACAATAAAATCTAACAGAAAAACACACAAATTTCCACCCACAAATTGTCCACACACTATCCTGTTGCTGGGTTCCGTTTCTCCGTTCCGTCCTGTTATATTCTTTTCTGTTCGGGAATGTTCCGTTCGTCCTGTGCATCCTGTCTATCCACCGTAGTACCTCCTCGTTGACATTGTCATCTGGCATGGACCCGACACCCGGCACCCGGCTCCCGGCTCCCGGCCTGGGCAACAACATTAGCAACAACACCATTTTGCGGTTCCTGACAATTCGTCAGACATTGTTGACACAGTGTCTGAGCAGTTTGGTTTTCGTTTCTGTCAGGGGCTGCTTTCTCCTGTCCATTGCGGTTGTTTGCGATTGTCCGCAACACTTTTCTTTCACTCATACGTCCAATTTTGGTTTCTTTGTACCAAGTACACGGTGAGTACGAGGCTGTATGGTTTACGTATGTAAAGGAAGTAAATATATTATATGTACCCATTCATCTATATATTCCTTAATACCTTATACCTTAACAGAATATGTAGAGGTCTATATTTCAGTATCTTGTATCTAGGTACTGGATATCAGTACTAATAATTCTATCTAAAAGATAGAATTGAATATTTTGTGTTTGTGTTATTGGAGTCCTGCTAAATTATTGCCAGGGTATCCTGGGTATCAATAGCCTTCCAGTTTGTTAGATACTCATGTTGTTGGTGTAACATCTGCAATAGCAACAGACAGGAGAAGCAGCATCCTAACCACAGGTGAGATTTGCACAGTTTGTTTAATTCATTCCATTTGATATTTTTGCTGAATATTTGAAAGTTTTCCCCGCATTTGACAATTCGATTTATTGCCAGTCAAAAAAGCTTTAGTTCGGTTTAGGGTTTCCGCTCGGCAAGCATCTGAAAATTAACCCAGAAATCTATTTGGAGCTGGCCTTTTTCCGTGAGTTCTGTTTTTCACATTTGCCTGTTTATTTAGACTTTTACAATTTTTGTGTTGCTCTTTTTTTTTGGATGGCTGGTACCCATGGCAAAGGGTCAGACAAAGGGAATGGAATCAAATGAAAACCAAGTTTGATTTTAATTGGTATGCGTTTGATTATTCCGTCATTGGAAGTGGCTTAACTTATTTCCTTTAATTAGCAATTCCTAAAATTCCAATATCAATTAACACCCCCTTTTGCAGCATCCATAGAGCACAGCTCTCCAAAAAGGTAGGAACATTTAGTATATAAACCCTTTTCTAGAGCTCAAACTTCGTTTGCTTCAACCAATAACCCCTATGTTATATTCGACCGATCTGGAAGGGTATCCGTGACAGAAGTTCAAGCTCCACCCTCGTAACGTACATAAATGTATATAAAAATCCCATTCAGTGTAATCCGTGACTATTACCTGGGAGGAAACTAACATGTGTTGCGTTTGTTAATAAATTTTAAATGTGCATAATAATATTTTGACGCTGCTTGCTGCCATACCTATTCAAAGCTTCCTTTTCGTTTCGCCAAAACTCCGGTTTCCGCATTGTTTTGTTTTCTGTTTTCCAGTACTCTCTTTTGTTTTTGCATTTTGTTTTGATTTGGCCCCAGGCACAGGTGGCAACCCTGGTTGTAAGCCTTTTGTAAGTCGCTTTATGTGCATACCCTAACAGAGAGAGTTGATGCTTTTCGAACGCAGGGAGTACTGTTTCTTTAGTACCTCAGATCTGCAAGGGTATCTGAGGCATCGGCCAACGTAGATAGACTTTCCTTCTTATTTAGCTTGGTGTTTGCGCTTTCCCTCATTTGGCACCACTTTTCCCGCTTTGCCTACCGAAAACATTCGAATGGGGCAGGACACAGGCAAAAGTCCTTTTTCTGACATGTTTTATGCCACCTGCTGCTCTTGCTGCGCTGATGCCACTCGTACCGCCATTGTTGCTGCTGTTGTGGTTGCTGTTGCATGTTCCCATGGCTGCTGCCGTTGGCTGCTGGCTGTTGAATGTTGTGTCTGTGTCTGTTTCTGTGTATGTTGCTGGTTTTGGTTTCTGGCTTAAATTGTTGTTGCTTGTCTTTTATTCACGGCTTTCGTGTTATGAATTTTTCAATTCCATACAAATTTTTATTTTACTTTGCGCGCATTCCTCCTCTCTCTCTCTCCCGCTCTGTATATTTCAACGTTGGGATAGTGGGACTCCCCTGAAAAGTGTTGGTGCTGTTTTCCGCTTTGCTTTTTTTGCTTCTGCCGCTGCAGCTGCTTCTTGGCCTGATCCAATGTTGCGCTTGTTGCTGCTGTTTGCTGCTAAAGTTTTTGTTAAAACAAACAGCTTTTAAAAATATCCGCATCATGATGCATGGCACATTTCCAAAGCTTTAGGGGACTTTTGCTAAATTCTTTTGTTTTATGGGTAATTCAGCCACTCAAACTTCACTGTCATCGGCTTTCGGAAACTCGATGACAAAATTAAAAATTAATATTCAAAACTTTTAAATGGAGTAAATGGATGCGAAAACTGAAGACTTATCCAGCACCCTCTTTACCCATTCCCCCCTTTTCCAACCCAATGTAATTAAGCGATTTACAATCCGAGTGTCGTTCAAGATATTTAGTTTAAGCCGTTGTGATAAGAGGTTTAGGGAGTTAATTCTTATTGTATCATGATGCCATGAAACTTTAGTAAATTCGAATGAAAAATTTGCATTTCCAGTGGCGTGGCTAAGAGCACGGTGCCCTGGACTAAGACCAGAAAACCTTTAATTACAAAAAATACAGGCGCATCCAACAGGGGAATCCCCTCTCTGCAGTAATCAATGAGCATGGAGCATAAACACCAGTCTATTTCTTTGTAAAATCTTTACTTATTTGTCACTGTTCTTTGTACTTTCCGTGGGTCCGTAGGTCCGAGAGCAGTGTTGACTATTCCTGGGTCTGGCCTTCAGCTCAATCCGTTCAAGATGTCCGAGAACAAGATCCAGCCACCACGTCCCGACGGCACCTTCAGCGTCCACTCAGCTGACTCAAGGCCTGGACGACAAGGCTGACATTCAAGTCTAGCATGTCTATAGCTCGTCCTCCTTCCGATGCATTCAGACCTCCGCCAGTGACTTGGAGGGCCTCCAGTAGGGCGCAGGTGGACAGCACAAGATCAAGGTGGAGCCAGGTGGCTGACCAAGGAGTAACTTGTTCCATAACCCGTTCATTCCGCGGGGGAGAATGCGCAAAATCCCCTTCTGCCGTCTGCTCACCGTGGACCAAGTGGATGCCTTTGGAAGCTGGTGGCGCCTGAGTGTCTGCCGGTGACGTACAAATACGGGAGATACTGAAATCTGTTCTATGGCCGAGGTTGCCGGCTGAGCAATGGACACGGCATTATCCCGGATAAGGGTAATGCATTGTCGCTTGCTCTGCCCGAGGCAATGCAGAGTCCAGCTAAGGCAAGTCGGGGAACTGAACCAGGGCCAAGGCTAGGCCGTATGCCCCTTCCGGCCAAAATATGGCGTGAACACACGGTTCAACACGGTCCTCTCTGCGTGTAGCCAGCGGTCACACCTCGGACATGGCGGGAACAGGCAAAGTCAGTTGTTTTACTACTGCCAAAAGAACGACTCGCTGGAGTCTCGGACAATCTTGGCTTTAAAGCTGAACTCTGGAGTACAGCTTGTGGCGTTAGAGGAGAATTACTTTTACATATATTTATCTATAAATGAGTTGAATTATATTTGTGAAATGGCACGTCCAAACGTTCTGAAAGGTTCTGCTCCCGAAAATAACCGTATTTTCTATTTGTCTTTTAGCTTTTGTGCTGTAACATTTTCAGGTGTTTAATTGTGCCAGAGTTCATTTTGAACATGGTTGCGCAGGATGGAATGCAGGGGGGCTGAGGGTGGCACTGAAAAATGAACAATTCAGAGTTTTCCCAGAGGCAGAGTGTGCGGGATGGGGAGGTGGGTGGGTGGGGGGTATCGGCTGAACTACGGGGTAGGGTGGGTGTTCGATGTGACAGTAGTTGGCATTGTTGTTTTAATAGGCCGCCGGTCATGTTCAGCAAACATAATAGAGTTTTGCGTCAGTTGCAACGTTTTGCCTCCTATGCCATGCCCCCCTTTTCTCTCTCCATCTGTGCCCCTCGTGTGCGAACCCACCATAGAATTTCCATCGACAGGTGCCCATTGCTTTCATTGCATAAGCTGGAAAATGCTTCAGTTAAGCAGTTCCGAATTTCCCATGTATTAGTGTCCAGGTGTGTCTCTAGGTGTGTGCTGTGTCTGTGTGTGTGTGTGTGTGTGTAGCATAGATGGCATTATGAAGTCGAGTGTCCTTTTTTTCGGTTTTGCGGTTCCTATGGTTTGTTTTTTTTGTGGCGAAACTTTTGAGAGAATTTAGGATATGGTCAATGTGGGGAAGGAGTCTCGAGTTTACCAATTATCAGAAATATAATTTTAATTATACATACAAACATTTTGCATACAATTTTATCGCTCTATAAAAGCCAAAAGTTTTCTTGTTTAGCCTCCCAACCAGAAGAAAAAGAATTTTCCTGGGAAAAGTTTCATCGAGAAATCTGAGAACATTTTTTTTTTTTGTTTCTTTAACTTTGGGATCTGGATTCAGGCTTGCTATTAGCTTAAGGACTTACTTGAATTCTTTGAGTAATCTCTTAGGGATGATAAGGGGGGAACAATTGATACGGACATAGATAAACATAAGTATTTGTGAGTATTTAGAGGCTACTGAAACAGTTTTGCCGACCCTTATTGGGGGTACTGTTCCGGACATAGTTATGGAGAGACCATATAACAGGCATCTTTATCCACAAATAAATGACGTATACTTTTGGAGAGTCCGTATAGACCGACTGCCACGTGGACATAGCTAAGTATAGGGATACAAAAATGAATATTTACGGCGTGTCCCTAAATACGGATACGGATACGTAAGCGCAGAACTACGGCACGGACAAAGCAGGAAAAAGAAAAGGATGTCCGGATTGAATTTGCATGTACCTTCTGCCCGTATTATATAATTAAGGTCGGGTCTGGTGTGGGGACTATTTCCGAGTCCTTTAATCCTTGGAGACTCCTGATTAATAATTGCAGTGCTGGATTGGCACTTAACAGCAATGATTGCGAATAAATTAGGTAGGGGGGGAACGAAAGTTGGAGACCAGCTTGAAACTTTTCTTGGGCTGCTCGCCGTCCGTTCGTCCTTTGGGTTATACACTCGTTATCGTACACATCCTTGTCATTACGATTATGGCTCGTACATTGCTACTAATCACACTCAGAGGCATTATACACATTAGATTCGAAAGGCAAATAATAAAGCACAAGTCCGCACACACACAGTGGAGGAGCAGGACACCGCTGCAGTGGGAGGAGAACCAAAATTATTTCTTATTGAAGCAAGCAACAGCTGCCAGAGTTCTATCCGTTGTTACTCCGTTGGTTTTGTTGTTTCTGGTTTTGTTGTTGTTCTTGTTGTTCTTGTTGTGGGTGTAGCTTTTTCTTCTTCTTGGCCTTCTACTCATTTGGTTGTAACTATAGCAACCTTTGACCACATTCGTTGCCTTTGCTGCCGCTGCCGTTGTTGCTGTTGTTGCCCTGTGGCCTATGGAAGCGACAAAATAGGACAGAAAAATTGAAGCAAAAGAATGTCTCTTCTCCTGTCAACCCAGCTCTTTTCCTATCCCCTACTGTGGCTGTGGCCTCTCCGTGGCCCAGTATCTCCCATTCAGTGGCCATACAATGATGCTTTTGGTCTGGTCTCAGTTGTCCTGAGTCCCGATGCAAAAACGCAGTCCTGAAGTTTCTTTTATGTGGGTTTTGGCTCGCCAAGGGAACAACACATTTCTTATTTGCGATTGTTCCTTGCAGAATGAGGGAATATGTACTTGTTAGAAAAGGATAATTAGGTGCTATGTATAAGGATTTGATGTGAATGTTTTCAGCATAGCAAATATCTGAATCTATTAAATGTTCGGACAGCTTATAGAATACTCCTTGCATTTTTCAATTCTAAGATTATTTGTAGATTCCCCAAATAGCAAGGTACAAAAACCCTTTGAATATTTACTATTTCGACACTCAAGTGCACATTTTGTAAATAGTTTTGGTTATCAATCGAAATACTTCTTTGATATCTGAATGACTGAATATCTGAGACCTAAATATCGCTTTGAATTTTTCCCACATTTTCGTCTCCGAAAAATATTCATACTTTTTTTTTTTTTTAAATATCTTCCTTATCTCTGCTGCTGTAGTTTCTGGTCTGAAATTGTCTGAATACGAAAGGTAAACAAAGGAAAACCTCCGCCAAAGGGAAAACAGCAACAGGAAAATGCATTCCAAACATATTTCAAAATGTTTTCTTCAGACTGTGATCCCAGAATGTCATTTGACATTCCCACCACCCAAAAAAAAAAAAAAAAAAAAATATTGCAAAGAAAAGAAGGAACAAAAAATACGGATTTTGTTGTCGTTGTCAGTGGGGTTACAACTTCCTTGGGCCAGGAAGACGCCGGAACTGACTACGGAAATGAGTGAGAAAAATCTACAACACACTCAACGCTCGTTCTCTCACTACTGTTCCCTCTCTCTCTCTCTCTGTCTCTCTGTGGGCAGGGTGTATTTATATTAGGTGATGGCCTGGCACATCCTCCACATTCGCGAATAGAACTGGTTTCACTGATAAATTAGCCATTTTTGTCCCAAATATTATCAAATATTCCTTTGAGTTTTGCACATTGATTGTTCCTGCCATACGTCACCTAAAACATCCAATCTGACGAATCTTAAATATAGGCGCGAACATTTTAAAAGGTTTCGACACATACGAGTGTGCAGAATTTTCTCCTGGCTTTTTCCAGTGATGCCTATGTATTATTGCGTTTGTTTTCTGGCATAAGTGATGATGACGAATTAACAACATAATATTACAGTCAGGAAGGTAACCCCTCGGCGTGGGAGTCGAGGGCTCGGATATGCATCTGGTATTGCCCGTGTCATTCCAGAGGTCCTTGCTGTATCTGCCGGACACTGGCTTGTGGGTATGTAATGAGGACGTTTTGCCTGACCATCCAAATGCTTGGTGTTTGGTTAAAGTGTCTCGAGTGGATATAAACAAAAAAAGTCTCTCTTTGGGTACTCTATGATGGTAGAATGGCTTTTTTTGTTGTTGTCCAGCAAACAATACGCTTCAGTCTTTTGTGTAATCTATCAAGGATCCCAATTCGGGAAATAACGTTTTTTTAGAATACATTTATTACATTACGGTAAAGAATCTCAGATAAACACTTTTCTGTTCCTTGACCTCGAAGATTGTTTAGCTAAATATTTATCAATTCGGGTGATTGAAATGATTTGCCTATTAATTTATACGAAATCCGTGTGTCACGTGAGTAAAACCACTCAGGAGCGCTCTCTGGGAATGTCTCACCCTACATTAATACACTCTGAGGCTCGATGGAGTGGTCTCTCTCGGACTAAGGGGAAATTTCGTGTGAGCTAAAAATAGTCGGGAGCAGGCGAAACAATCAGTCGGGTGGCGTTCGTCTCGGCTCGGCTTTTACACTCACTCAGCATTGAGTGGGAGCAGATAGATTCCGAAGCAGCCACTGTGGAGGCGTAGGGGCGTTGGGGCAGGCAGGCACAAGGGCGGAGGAAGGGGCTGTGGCTGTGACTGTGGAAGCAACATCAGCATCAGCAGCAGCAGCAGCATCAACAGCAGCGGTAGCAGTAGCAACAGTCGAGTTACCGACTCGATGCAGCGCGGTGGCACATTCCAGATACCGTTACGCTTAAGCTTTCAGTCTACGTCGAGTTGGCCACGTGCACGGACACGTCGAGTCGATTCGAGCGGTTCGCGTGCCCCAATCACGTTCAAGAAACAACAGAGAAACAGCATAACAAAAACATCGCGTTCGCGGTTCGTTCACAAAATCCAAATAAAACTCTAGTGAAAAGCGCCTCTCAGGATATTACTTTGGATAATTCAAATAAAAGTTATATTTATGGTTAAAATAATTTCGTTTTTGTTGTAATTTTTTGTCTGTGGAAATTCGAAAGTGTGAAAAGTGTACCAATGTGCCGGCTGGGGAGAAATGCGCGCCAAAAATTGATAAATATACTTCGAGAAATGTAATAGCAACATTTCAATGGAATCTGAACAACAGAAAAAGTATACAAAAATATATTTATTCACAAATAGAAAATGTTTTTGAATTTCGATTAAATTGGTTTTGGAAAAACATTAATTTTTTCGTCAAATGTCAATAAAGTAATAAATAAAATATGTGTTCAAACTAATATCTTAATACAGATACAATATCTTTAATAACCAGTTAAAAAGTTTCAAGTTTAAACAAAAATTGTGTGAGTGTGAATATCGTATGTTTTTTGTAGCACAGAAAACCAATATTATTTCAAAACATTAATTAGTTTACACGGAAATATCAAACATTAATTAGTTTACACAGAAATATCAATTTCCAAAGCATAACAGAATGGAGAAACACCCAAAAAGAAAACAAATATGCAATAAATTCAGCTAAATATGGAATAATAATAATAATCTCCAGAGTAAGCAACAACAATATCAAGTTTTAAAGTGGAAAAAAAACGCAACACTTTTTGGAGCAGAATCAAATCTGCATTTAATGAGCTTGAGCCTCGGCCCCAAAATGTAGTTTTAATGAGTTAAAGTTGAGTTTGAATTTGGATTAAAATTTCCCGGAAGAAGCTTCTTTCAGCCAAGCCTTGGGGAAATGGAAAATACGAGGATAGAAAAACAGGCGGGTCCATTGTGTATCTATGTCTGTATTTCATTCTTGTCTTCTTTATAATCACAGCTATTATTTTTCCATATTTTATAGAAAGATGTGTAGTTTTTTACAAATGCCTTAAACTATTTTTGAACATTCGATGGGGTATACACTTCTTATGATGATTATTGGTTTTCCTCATTCCTGCTTCCTCATTTATACAGTAAAAATCGGTTGTTAAACAAATTTCCTGTCTTTTCATCAATTTTATTGCTGAATATTTCTGTTTTTTTTTGATTAATCATAATCATAAATTCTTTATCTTTATGTATTTGAAAACAAGTTGCATTTAGGCAATTTGCACTGTATTTTCTGTGTATCCCATATAGACAAGTTTGGGGCCACTTAGCGAATTGGCAGACATATTTTTAGACCTAGCCCAAATAGTAAAAAACAAGAACAGAATGAACGAGAAAGAAACACATAAAATAGACGACATAGCGAAGCAGCAGAGGATAGAAAAGCCAAAGCGAAGCAAAGCAAAGAAAAGAAGAAAAGAAAAGAATTGAGAGAAAATTCATTAATAAAAGGCGGCAACAAAAACAAGAGCAAAAATTAAACGCCTGCCATCAAGTTTTTCCCCCACCCCAAGCCTGCTTGTCCGACACAGCTGTGATCGAAAAAAAGCACAAAAAAAATAAGGAACAAAATCGGAAAAATGAAAATGAAAATTATTACACATGCGTAATAGGCGCAGTGTTGTTGCTGTTATTGAAAAAGATTTGCCTCTCAGAAAACAACAAATTTTGATAGCGGCAAGTTTGACGAAGGTTTTCCTTCGATTTGCCCCTGGATACCCCAGAACGCATTTAGCGGTTGAGGGTATAGTTCTTTTTCCGATTGACATAAGCTGAAATTCCTTTTCTCTCTTAAAAAATGCCTTTGTGACAGTCTGATAGCAGCCTTGAAACACTCTATAACAAATCGAACCAAACTTCTTTGAAGAACATTCAAGACTATCTAAAGATTCCTACGAATTCTGCTAGGCCTAATCCCCTGAGGGCTGCCATGCCCCATTGCCAGTCAACGAAAGGTAATTTTTTTTCGAATAATGTCCCAAAATACTAGGGAGCAAGCACTGCGCCCACCCCCGGCTCACTAGCTTCGCTCGCTCGCGCCGATATGAGTAGAATATGGGACGACGACGAGCCAAAACTTTTTTGTATATTAGAGAGGTAAAACTCGTATTAATGATGACGATTCTTAGATATTCCGCTTGAGTAGGGGTTGATTGCTAATTATTATTATTATTATTATTGCTAATATTTATTGAGCCCGATATTGATAGCAATTATAGCTTTATCCGTGAATTGTTCTTTAATCCTCAATCCTCCGATTGTTACCCTTGTCTCGGCTCTTCTGTCTAGAATTTTTTTACATATCTGCTTAAAGAGCACTCCGCTAGTCGACTTAGTTTTGACGATTCCCACTAAGTTTTTTTAAGTTTTCTTTATTTTGTCGCCGCCTCAGTGAATTCTCTCGACTTCCACTACTCTCTCTCTCTCTCTCTCTCTCTGTCTCTCTCGTTCCCTTGTACATCTCTTCTCTTCCGTCGGATGCCAAAGTTTTGCATTATGTTCATCTGGTTCGACTTGTCTGTGGCGGCGGGGCTCTCCTCCCAATCCCAATCCGTTGGGCCCCACATATGTGGCCCAAGGCTGTCGAGTATACGCACTTTTTGCGCCATCGTCGATTTCTTATTCATCTTGTTTTCCATTTTCCGCTCTTTTTCTCATTATAATTTTCCTCTTCTTGTGCATGTTTTTCCCTCAAAAAATTTGTGCAAGGCAAACAAAATGTTTGCGGTAAAGTTTTTTCTTCAATTTGGGTTGTTCTTTGACAGCATTTTTGGAAGGGACAACAATTAACCCTTTGCTGACGAAAAATCCAAGAACATGTTGTTTCGGCTTTTATTTATTTTAGTTATTTTATGGCACTTTAATTATGATTTTTTATAATTTATAAGAATTTATAAGGATCAGCCAAGGTTACAGTCAGATATGTAGCTTTAAAACACTCGATTTAAATAAAAATTACTTGTATTCCTTGCAGGAAATGCAAATATCTATTAAAAATCATATTATTCTCTGCAACGATGTATGTATGTGTGTACAAGTGTGCTATTATTATGCGTTTTTGCGTACAATTTTTAATTTGCATAAAGCAGATTCATCATACACACACACATACATATAACCGAATAAACTGGGCTTTTGTTTAAACATTTGTATGCAGTCTTCCCCTTCATTATTTAAGCGTCATTTATTTTTATCTCTCTGAATTGGTGGGGGATTAATTTTATTTCAATTTTTGGTTCCATTTATTTCAATAAAATTAAGCCAAAAGTTTTTTTTTGTGCCGTTAAACCCAAACTTCCTTTAACGATTTTTCCTTTCTGGATTTTCTCTTTTTTTTCTGCTTTTGGTTAGCTTAACTGCCTTCCCCTAGCCAGCGCTACCCCCCTCCTCACCACCCTGGCCGACTGACCCTCTGACTCTTTTGTAGGAAAAGCAACAGGTTCTCTCATTTGTGAGGATTTCTTGTTATTTGTTTGTCGTTTTTGTGCTTTTGTATTCATCCCCGTATATTATTTTCATTTATTTTTGTGTGTTTATTTCTGCCCGAAAGCCCTTTGCATTGTGCTAAATTTTCCAGCACTTTTCCCAGGGAATGTAAAACTAATTGCAGCTGTAGTCAGAGGGGATTACCATTGGGAAAAGCGGAAAGGGTACTGCCACTGCAGTGTTACGCAGTTAACAATATCAACGCAATCGCATATAACTAATCAGAACAGCAAAAAGAGCAAGCAGAAAAAGAAAAAGAAAAAGTTGGCAAAAAGGAGGGGAGGAAGCTCCCAAAAGAGAAAAACGATTTCAATAAATGTCATAAATTCACCCGACAACTTTACAAATAGCAAACTGAGAGTGGCAGGGCAGGGAAAATGGGAGAGGAAAAAGAGGAAATGGCTTCTTTCCATTCCTTATTTTTCTCAGAGCGCTTTTCCATCCAGACCAGACCAGACCCTACCCCTACCCCTACCCCTACCCCACCCTGCTCCTGATTATCGTCCGTGCTTTGCTGTCGGCTTGTAATCGCTTTCATTATGAGCAGCAGCACCACCACCACCACCAAAGAAAAAACTGACCAAAAATAATAAAAAAAAAAATAAGAGAAAAGAAAAGAAAATGCAAAATGGCATGAAAATGGAAAACCAACATTGCCATTTCAACAAAGAAAAAGAAAGAGATCGCTTATGAATGAAAGCGAATGAGAAACTAAAGCTTTCACTTTTTGCCAGCCTTAAGTTCTGTTTTTTATTTGATTTTCGCTTTTTATTTGTTTTATTTACACTCGCAATGATGAGCTTAAATGGTTGCCTTGTAAAGTCTATAGCCGTAGAATATATCCTTAATATATGTAACTTTTATAACCACTTTTCTGCGGTTTAAGTTCACGTTTTTTATTTTTCCTTTTCTTTCCTGTTCTGTTCTGTGCTTCTTTTTTTTTTTTGCGGCAACTGCAGAAATTTGTGCCACAACAAAGCCAAAGATGTAAAGTGGAAATACTCATGTAAATACATGTATATATACAATATATAATATATGTATATGTATGTATATTGTAGTACATCTGCACATTGTTATAGGAGCCGGCTGCTATATGACCTGATTGCGGTTATGCGTTCAAGACTTGGGTAAATGTTTCTGGAAACGAACGAAAAGGGAAACAAGACAAGATAAAAATTAAGACAAATTACTTTTTGATATCCCCCCTTAAATCGTTAAACGTGAGCTTTAAAGAGTATAATTAAGCTATGCAAAAATGAGAGTCATTAAATCGATTTGGCAAAACTAAACAAATGAGATCTGCCAAAGAATGATATCTTTAGCTGCAAATCAGACCACAAAAAAAAGCAATAGAATAGCGATATTATATGTATGCCTAGAGGGGGCTTGACAGGGATTACGGTGCATTTTTGTGGCCAACACACAGGCTTCGATCAATTAAAGTAATTCCCCAAGGCAAACAGGAATTAAATGGGATATATTGTACTCGTAGTGACGGGCAAATGGTGAATACTCGTAGGAATGTGGCATGCCTCTGGGCAAACAAACGGAGTTTGTGTTGTATCTCGATGCATCGCTGCAAATTTGCTAACATTCTGCTCCCATGATTTTATTTAATTTTAAAATTAACATTTTTTCTCTTTATCCTCTTTTTTTTTTTTTTGCTATATGCGATGCGTGCGTATATTTTGCCATTATTTGCCTGCTTTGTGCGACGAAAATTGCAATATTAAATTGTAGATTGCATTGTCATCAGAAAATGCTGAAATTGTCTCGTTGTTTTTTGTGTGTGTTTGTAGCTATTTATTTAGCTTTTGTTGGCCACTTTTGCCTGCATTTTCGGTTGTATGGATTGGGACGGTTCTCGTCGCTAAAATTCCGTGTCTGTTCCTGTTGTGTTGGCCATTGGTGAAATTAGCTGAAATTACAAAACCGCACACGAAAATACAATCTATAAACACGAAATCCATTACTAAAGGTGGACTGATTGACACCGAGGCTACTGCTCTGCTACTCTGCTGCTCTGCTGCTCTGCTAGTCTGCTGCTCTGATGACGTTGACGTCAGCTTCAGCTTCGGCGTCAACCTTCGCAGAAAACTAAAAGAATTTGGTTCAAGTGCCAAATGAAATATTGACTAGGCAACGGGGCAGCGTCGCTGCGATAGCCACACCGAGTGGTTGAGACTTTGAGGCATATGGCGGCGCGTGTGTGACCATTGCCATCCACCAGCGCCGTCTCCTCCTCCATGGGGTCGCCTCTTATCCACCCAGTCAACCCAATCAATCACGCACACTCACACGCCCTTACACCGACGGATACGGCTATCATGTTGTTGTTCTAAAATAATAATAAACATGGAAAATATTTACTCCTTATAGACCGCAGGGTATCCGCGGGGATATGCGAACTGGGAAATACTATGTTCTTGATTTGTTAGAGATCGAAATGACTGATTAACGGAACGGACTCCTTACGATCCAAGAAATTCGAAGTCTTGCCTGTTGTTTTTAAAATTTGCACATATTTTATTGCTATACAGAAGAATTTAGATCGAGCCTTGGGGGGAGCCGCTATCAATTGTTTCAATCGTCCTCAGACCTGGTATCCATCTGTGTTTACCTTAGAGGGTAGCCATCGGTCGACTGCTTGGAAATCCCTGCCCGAGACGCGTGCTTGCGACGCTCGTCGACTCTTGTGGTTGTTGCTGCTGCTGCTGCTTCTGCTGCTTCTGCTGCTTAGTTGTGGTTGTAGTTGTAGCTGCTGCCGACAACTACATAAACAGCTGTCATGGCCCTGCGAGCAATGCAGTCGCTGCTCTGCCGCTCTGCCGCTCTGGTCGTCTGTCGCTCCTGCTGGTCGGTCTCTCTTCTCTAGGAGTATTTCTGCTCTCCTTTCCTCTACCTCTCCCTCTCTCACTCCTCCTACTCTACGGCTTGACGCTGGCTGGCCTCGCCTCGTGGCGTCTGCCTCTTTCTAATAATAAATTGCCGAAGAATTTGTGTTTGCCGTGGGGCTGACTGCAGCAGCAGCAAACATGTCTGCCAGCTTCTTCATCGCCGTCTTCTTGTCTTTCCATACCTGTTACTCCCACAGACGACGGGGTGTACTGTATTCGAGCATCTGTAGCGGACAGCGGACAAAAAACGGCAGCATCCACAGATAATTTGAGTTATGGAGAGCTGTAATTTTCAAAAAAGGTTTAAGATAAAGTTATTTTTTATAGTAGAAGAACGATGAAAGACTTACAGTTTTGTTGCAATTCCATTCATAAAGAAGTATCGACAAAATGAAGCAATAGGTATCCTGTATTCGTAGCCATGTTACGATATTCTACTGTTCTCCTTGCTGGTATTTTATACGATTTTTATTTTCATATATTACATACATATGTATGTATATGTCTTTGCTCTTCATCCCGACCATCTTAAAGGTGCAATAGAATTTTCCACTTTCACTTTTCTTAGCATTTCCTAAGGTTCTGTTCTGTTTTGTTCTGTTGTGCCTCTCTTTATGCTGCACTGCTTATGCGGCCTTTCATCAGCTTCTGTCTGCGTCTCCGTCTCCGTCTACGTCCCCGCCCCGTCCCCGTCTGTCTCTGGCGATAATAAGCTGTAACATGATGTGAATTTCCCAACACGCTGACAATTCTATTCGACTATAAACCTGCATAGACACTCGCACAGGCACAGGGACAGGCACACGCACACATGTGGGAGGGAAGTGTGCCAGTGTTGTCAAGGTTAGGCACAGTGTCTGCCAATATGCACACACACTTGTCGCACACTTATGTTCTGTTGGTTCTTGGAATATCCTTTAATTAGGCAATCATTTTCCATTCAATTTCCTTCGATGCGTAGATGGCTTTCCCGGAATGCCGCACATTTGCAGATAATTTTTGAGCCGCGACTCTTCTGCCCCAGAGTCTTGTTTCTGCCCCACTGAGCAATCATCAGTTGAGACTTATTGAGAATTTTAAATAGTTGTAGTACGGAATAATTACCTTTTAGACCCTGGACACACGTTCCATCAGTTCGTATAGCAGGCAGTCAACGGCCCCTTCTTTGCCAGCGGCGAGGTTCTGCAGCTCCCACGGTGCTCGGCATAGGCCCAGCTTTCTTAGAACTCTGAAATTAAACACTCTCCAATTCTTGAGACGCAGTGCTACGCTGCTAACTGTGGGGTAGCAGTTCAGGTCCACACGCTTGTGGCTCCTCTTGAATATCCGAGCCACCGGCGGCACATTGCAGTAGACATCCCGTCGGGTGCGGTCGTTTAGAGTGATGTCTAGATCCTGCAGCCACTTCTGGAACCTGTGTTGCTCACTCGCGCTCAGTCTTCGAATATGGGTCATGGTTTTTTCTGAGTTTTTGTAATCTTAAATTTTAAAATAAAATGGCGGAAAAATTTTACTGAAATTTGGTTGTTGATTTCGAATAGTCGTCACGTTAAATGAGCCTGGTGCGAAGGATTACTAGATGGACTGAAACTGTTTTGAGATACATATTTGAAAAGGAATGTATAACAAGGATTAACAAGTGCAAATTCAAATCCAAACTCAAATCTACAGTCGATACCATCTGAGAACAAAGCACCATTGTTTAAAGGTTGTTTATAGCAACTACAATAGTTAAAATTTACTTGAATTATGGCGTTTATCCAACGATTCGATATTACTTTCAAAAGATTCATGAGAGTGCAATTCCTTTGGCTTTTTGTGACGAGGCGACAAAAGTTTGCTTCCTTTCTTCTTCAGCTGATATTCTTGGTCTTGCGTTTAATTGAATTCGGAAAATATGTGAACCAAATGCAAAAAAAAGAGAGGAAATAAAATTTCAAATACTCATTCCCCAAATTGTGGGCATTTTCGTTGCTGTTGCCACAACAGCGAAGGGGAAATGGGAAAAATGAACTGAGCGCCGAAAACTTTTTCCGTTGAACGTTTTTCAATTGCTCCGAAAACTACTTTACTTGCGCCCAACTTTCACTTGCAAATGGAGGCAAACTTTCGACGGTAACTGTATGAAGGCGAGTGTGGGTGTGGGTATGGGTGTGGGTGTGTCGGTGCCTGTATGTCGGTCTGTCTGCGCCATTTTCCAGTGTGAGATATTAATTAATAATTGAAATAGCTGGGCTCGTTATAAAGTGCGGCACTTTCGGCCTGAATACCCCCATAGCACAGCCACATCCACATCCACAGCCCCGCCAAACTAAACTCCGTTTTCCGCCTCACTCTCAACTACCCCCATGGGCATGTGTACGTGTATGTGCGTGCACTTTCAAGTTTAATTTAAAGTTTAGCTGTAATTTTGTGCATTTTTCGTTGCGAGCGCAATTAAAAATTCAACGCGCAATCTGCAAAATGAACCCAAAAACACCAGCAGTGAAAACGGGGAAAACCCGCAATGAAAACTAAAGGAAGACTAACTTCAGGGCCTCAAGGATTTCCTTCCTTGTATTGAAGACTCTGGCACGGCCTCTGGGGCTGCATCCAAGGGCAAGAATTCTGAACTTGGAATTTTGTGGATCTTCTTCGCTCTTTAGTTATTCATTTTTATAATTGATCTTGATTCCTACTGATCAAATAATTTATGAAAAATCTCTTATACTCTTTTGCAGAATAATCCGTTGACTCAATGCGAATTCAAGCTGGAAAATCATAGAAATTCAATAGAAAGAAACAAAATAAATTAACCATTCGATCAACAACATGGCGTATGATTAGCATACGCACTTTTTGTTTGCCGGGATTCCTGTGGTAAGTGTAAAATATAATTATTAATGAATACCACAAACTATCCACAAAACTCAGCAAAAACTGGCACCCAAGCGACAAAAACTTGAATATCGACCGCAGCTGGGGTCTGGTATCGATGGCCAATTGTAAATGCGACTTTTAACGTCCCATAAATTAAACGACAACAAACAAATTGCCCTTGTTAGCTTTACACACACACCGTTTTTTGTTTTGCAGATAAATTCACAAAAAAAACGCAACTACGCAAAAAAAAATACAGGAGTATTAGCCCTAACGTTCTAACTGCTCCTAATCATGGCTATTAGCAGCTGATTGTTGCACTTTTATTTTCGGAATTAATAAAAACAATATTATTGAGTAGTTTGGTAAATTAAACAACCATTTAGTTAGATTTAAGCCTCAAGATAATGGGAGCTTGTTACTTTGAGAAGTGTGTATGCTCCATGAGTACATATATCTAGTATGGATGGAGAATGTCAATAGATCGATCAGAGAAAAAGCACTGAAACGTGCACGTGGCTGCGAATTGTCTAGAGTGAATGGGAACTTGGAAAATATCATCTATTCGCTGCTAGAGAATGAACTCCAAAATTGAACTTATCAGCGAAATATCACGAAATATCGCTTCTAGCATACCGTCACACGACCTCCTAGTTCATTTGTTTAACTTAATGGTTAACCAAAGTATGCCCAAGACAACAAGTGGCACTCAAAAAACATTAAGATGCTGCAATACTTAAGATTTTACGATGAAACCCTTAACGACTTTAACGTCCAATCTGATTTTGCTTTGATTTTTGTTTTTATTATTGTTTGATATTTGGCCAAATGTGCAAATACGATTCATTCGCCACTTTGTGCTCCATAGAAAAATGGATATGTGTACGAACATATGAATGAATGGAGGCGGCTCGGCAAGTCCTTGCAAAAGGCTGAACGGAACGGAACCAAACCACCATTTTGCATTTAAAGTTTTGTGTATTTTATTGCGTTGGTCCGTTTTGCTGGTAATGGAATGGGGTATCGGTATCCTTAGCCGCGGTCCTCCATGTTGTTTCAATTTCTCTCTTTCTTTGTACCCTCGTTACTCGTGCAGTGAAAGGGTATACTAGATTAGTCTGCAGGCAAGAGGGATGCGCTTTCGATCTCAGAAACTACGTACTGTACTACACTTTTCTGCAAGCCGAGGACAAATGGATCCTTGTGAATTACTTGAGGGATGTATAAGTTCTGTGACTCATGTGCTGCTAGTTAGTGTTATGCACGTTTTGACAGGAGTAGCGGGTATCCCATAGTCGGAAAACTTGACTTAACGTTCTTGCTGATAGTTTGTTGGTTGTTTTTTATTTTTGGTGGTCCAATGCCCAACTGAAATATGATAAAAGTCTGAAGCGACGCAGAGCAGTGCGATGCTCCACTCTGCTCCGTTCTGCGGCGCTTTACGTTTTGATTTGTGTTGGTGACCCAAAAAAAAGAAGTAACAAGGAAAACCAACAAAAAAGGCATGCAAAATGCCGCAAACAAGCGAGGTGAAGCGCAACGACAGCGATGGAAAAGGCAACACGCTAAAAATCGACAGAAAAGTGAAGGGTGTGGAGGAACATAATAAAGCACAATCGGATGCGCGATAATGCCTGCTGCAGCCACCCAATGCCCCTTAAGTAGCTGCCACAGCAGCAATAGACAGAAAGTTGGATAAGACAACTTAAATAATATCCATCGTACATAAAAGTCATATTAAGCCGATTTTATATGCATACAATTCTTTGCAGTTGAATTCAAACAGTATGTGCTTCAAAAAGACATCAAACGCAGTTCAAAGGTACATCAATCCAAGCAAAGAGCACACTTGAAACGTGCATCACCACATGAATAACCATTTGGCACCACTTCCCCTGGTTGATTTAGTAACTTTCAGAGATTTCAGATTGGCCTACCCCACAGCGGAATATCATGGATGCTTATCGACAAATAAATTCTTTGCCTTGTCAAATACAACTACCGACTGCCTCCTCCCGTTCTCGAGTTCCTGAACAGGGGTTCGCGGGTCATAATAAATAGCCTGACGTAGTAATGCCACAGACACTAACTCACAACTGTCGCACTGTTGTTGAGTTCGAGTTCTCGACCGAAAAGTTGACGCCTATAAAAGGGATATAGATGTGCACCAAACTGTGGCACACTCTGGTGGCCCCCACTGCTGGCACCCTCGTCGAGAGTGTTGACAAATTTATGAGCTTGTTTTGCTTTTTCGCAATTTTTGTTTGGCTGATTGAAAGTTTTCCTTATTTTACTGTCGGGTAAATTGATGACCATTCAAGGGAGAGTGAGACCCACCAGGGGTCGGCTAGACAGCTTAATCGATTTGGTTCTATGTACACGTGCACATATACATATATTTATATTATTATTAGTTTTATTGATTCGCATAACTAAATGAAAGCTTCTGAAATGTTTTCTGCTGCTGCATCTCCATACACAAGAGAGTGTCCCCATCCCGAAGGGATGACTCGAGTTATCCACCGATCACCCGATCCAGGAAATTATGTGGTGTCCTGGGCTCCTTTAAATTTAGAACGCGCTGCATCTAATATACTATGTTCTGTATGATACATAGAACCTGACGGAACCTCAGGGAACATCAAGATATTTAGTTTCGTTTCGTTTATAGGCGCTGCATAAATTAATTTACTTAAAAACACGGCCCGAGTCGCGCTGCAACGCCTCCGACTCCGTTGTGCGTCCTCTGTAATCGATGATAAACTTCATTTTAAAAACGTAGTCCATGTCATGAATGCATTATAATATGTCATATGTCCAAAGGACTAGCGCCCGCTTCTCTTTGGTAACAGGTTGAATGTACAGTTGCAAGTACTTTGGAAGTTACTTTGGATCTGTAGACGTATTGTCATTTTATACGGCAGCCTAAGCAAGAAGTCGATCTTCAAAGACTTCCCGGCTAAAGAGCATATAAGTCCAATAATGAAATTATACAGAACGCCTGCATATCTATGACTCAGAGACTTTTGACAGGTTTAATAACAAAGTAACTACTGATCCACGGGTGTGGTTGGCCCCAGTGACTGGGCGTGAGCTATTCCTTTCTATTGAAGACACACTATTCCTTATGGCTATGAAAAATTAGTTTATTGCTTTCAAAATATATGAACATAGATATTACTTTAGTTTCATTGATACCTAATCGAATACATTGCAGGTCTATTGAAATATTATGGTTGGACTTGTAAAAATTTAGAATACACATATGTAGATAGCTTACGCGCGATAGAAGGGTTGATTGCGGATAATTTTAATTTTCATTTCCATTTCAATTCAATCTGGAATATATGAATTCTTAATTGCGCATAGCCAGGCAATTGGTAACCTCGCTGCTTTGACGACAAGTTTTCAGCGCACGATCGAACCACTGTCCTTGAGGACAGTTCTGGCGCCTTGATCTCTGCCCTTCGCACACGTAGTAGTGGCGACAATGGCGTCTGTCGGCCAGATAGGTACCTTCGTCCTTGCCGCGACAGTCACGCCGGGAGATCAGAATCTGAACAAGAGCCACGTTCCCGGTATTTTCGTTGTTGTCGGTGTTGGTATTTTCTTTGTTGCCAGTGTTGGTATTTGAGTTTTTGCCAGTATTAGTATTTGCGTTGTTGCCGGCGTTGCCTTTATCGTGTGAGGCGGGGGCCTTCGCTGGGGCTGGTGTGGGGCACGGAGTGGTGGTTGGTTCCGTACATGGAGTCGGTGTTGTTGTACATGGTGGCCTTGTTGTTGTACATGGGGGTCTTGGTGTAGTACAGGGTGGTGGTGTTGTTGTACATGGGGGCCTTGGTGTAGTACAGGGTGGCCTTGTTGTTGTACATGGGGGTCTTGGTGTAGTACAGGGTGGCCTTGTTGTTGTACATGGGGGCCTTGGTGTAGTACAGGGTGGCCTTGTTGTTGTGCATGGCGGCCTTGGTGTGGTGCAGGGTGGCCTTGTTGTTGTACATGGGGGCCTTGGTGTAGTACAGGGTGGCCTTGTTGTTGTACATGGAGGCCTTGGTGTAGTACAGGGTGCTGGTGTTGTTGTACATGGAGGCCTTGGTGTAGTACAGGGTGGCCTTGTTGTTGTGCATGGGGGTTTTGGTGTGGTGCAGGGTGGCCTTGTTGTTGTACATGGGGGCCTTGGTGTAGTACAGGGTGGCCTTGTTGTTGTACATGGGGGTCTTGGTGTAGTACAGGGTGGTGGTGTTGTTGTACAAGGAGGCCTTGGTGTAGTACAGGGTGGCGTTGTTGTTGTGCATGGGGGACTTGGTGGCTCGTCGCTAGGAGGAGGGTGAGCACCCACCGATTCCGCGCTGACACACAACGCAATCAAAACTCCAATCAGCAGCAAGTTGACTGGATGAAAGAGGAATACCATCAGAGTCGATTATTAGCGGGTGCTTCCGGGAGCTACTCACAAACTCTCATTTTAGAACTTTTTCCGTGTTAATGGTTTCCCTATTGAAGTTTCTTCTTCTCCGCCGAGTGATAATGGTTGGACTGCATTGGCAACGCCCTCTGGTGGGTCTTATATACCAGTTTCCTCAAGCTTTGATCTTATCGCTGACCGGAGGCACTTGAACGGTGTCAAGTGGTACATGGTATATGGTCCACGATCTGCCGGGTACAATCAACAAATTAAGCGAAATACTTGCAGTTCAGATATGTAAGGATTCGTTGGACTACACAAGCAGCAGCGAAAGATAAAGAATATTCGAAGTGAATTGTTTTCCTCACTGCGTAGATACCACAGCGCCACAAAAAAAAAGTGTCGTACGCGCCTTTCCAGAGCATCATATCCCTATGTATTTTGAGGACCTCAACACGAATCCGAGGTAAGATTTGCTCCATCACGTCATGTTTTTTTCTTACCTCAAAAAACCAATCTGGTCGAAACATGGTGGAAACAGATTACGGTCGCTGATTACGAATTTGATGTTAGTTTCGTGTTTCGAGATGTATCGAGTTATTTTCTCTTAAAAAGATCTATTCAAAGGTGGAAAATTTAGATGTAGCAAGGCCGGGGCTATTCGGTTTAAGTAAATTCGGCCTTGTTTGATCCGCCATTTTGAATTTTGGAAAGCTGATTTAAAAATCGTAATTATTAACCCCGAAAGCCCCGGAGTGACGAGTTTCAAGCAAATCCTCTTTTTGAGGTTAGAAAAAGAAACCTGACGTCATGGAGAAAAACAGACCCTGGATTTGTGTTCAGGGCCACAAAATACATAGGGATATGGTCAGCAGCACGACAATTTTTTTGTTTTAAGGGCTGTATAATCTTTGCTGACTGCTGTGTTATTCCCATTGTGGAACATCTTGCCGAAGAAATCTGAAAATGGGCTGACTTTGTTGTGCCACCTTCCTAATTGTGGCTAACAGTCGAATATTATTCTTTCAAAAGCTTAGTCCATGTCATAAATCTATTATCGTCTGTGTTGGGGGCAGAAGCAATCATTTTTGAAACGGCGGTCATATGTCCAAAGGACTAGCGGCCGCTTCTCTTTGGTAACAGGTGGGATTTATAGTTGAAAGTACTTTGGAAGTGACTTTGTATATGTAGACGCATTGTCATTTTATACGGCAGCCTAACCAAGAAGTCGAGTAAGTACTGATCCACGGGTGTGGTTGGCCCCAGTGACTGGGCGTGAGCTATTCCTTTCTATTGAAGACACACTATTCCTTTTATGGCTATGAAAAATTAGTTTATTGCTTTCAAAATATATGAACATAGATATTACTTTAGTTTCATTGATACCTAATCGAATACATTGCAGGTCTATTGAAATATTATGGTTGGACTTGTAAAAATTTAGAATACACATATGTAGATAGCTTACGCGCGATAGAAGGGTTGATTGCGGATCATTTTAATTTTCATTTCCATTTCAATTCAATCTGGAATATCTGAATTCCTAATTGCGCATAGCCAGGCAATTGGTAACCTCGCTGCTTTGACGACAAGTTTTCAGCGCACGATCGAACCACTGTCCTTGAGGACAGTTCTGGCGCCTTGATCTCTGCCCGTCGCACACGTAGTAGTGGCGACAATGGCGTATATCGGCCAGATAGGTGCCGTCTTCCTTGCCGCGACAGTCACGCCGGGAGATCAGAATCTGAGCAAGAGCCACGTTCCCGGTATTTTCGTTGTTGTCGGTGTTGGTATTTGCTTTTTTGCCAGTGTTGGTATTTGCGTTTTTGCCAGTATTAGTATTTGCGTTGTTGCCGGCGTTGCCTTTATCGTGTGAGGCGGGGGCCTTCGCTGGGGCTGGTGTGGGGCACGGAGTGGTGGTTGGTTCCGTACATGGAGTCGGTGTTGTTGTACATGGTGGCCTTGTTGTTGTACAAGGGGGTCTTGTTGTAGTACAGGGTGGCCTTGTTGTGGTACATGGGGGCCTTGTTGTTGTACAGGGTGGCCTTGTTGTTGTACAGGGTGGCCTTGTTGTTGTACATGGTTGGCGTGTTGTAGTCGTCGTTGTAGTTGCTGTTTCACAGGATGTCGTAGTTGTAGTAGTGGTTTTTGTTGTGGATGTTGTTGTGTCACAAGGTGTAGTAGTTGTCGTGGTTGTTGTTGTAGTCGTTGTTGTGTCACAGGTTGTTGTTGTAGTGGTTGATGTCGTCGTTGTGGTAGTAGTGGTTGTTGTCGTCGTTGTCGTTGTTGTAGTGGTTGTAGTGGTTGTTGTCGTAGGTGTTGTTGTTGTTGGTGTGTCACAGGGTGTTGTTGTAGTTGTGGTTGTTGTTGTCGTTGACGTTGTTGGTGTAGTAGTTGTTGTTGTCGTTGTTGTTGTTGTCGTTGTCGTTGTTGTAGTGGTTGTTGTCGTCGTTGTTGGTGTAGTAGTGGTTGTTGTCGTAGGTGTTGTTGTTGTGGGTGTGTCACAGGGTGTTGTTGTAGTTGTGGTTGTTGTTGTCGTTGTCGTTGTTGGTGTAGTAGTTGTTGTTGTCGTAGTTGTTGTTGTCGTAGTTGTTGTTGTCGTCGTTGTTGTTGTTGTCGTTGTTGTAGTGGTTGTTGTCGTCGTTGTTGTAGTAGTGGTTGTTGTCGTAGGTGTTGTTGTTGTGGGTGTGTCACAGGGTGTTGTTGTAGTTGTGGTTGTTGTTGTCGTTGTCGTTGTTGGTGTAGTAGTTGTTGTTGTCGTAGTAGTTGTTGTCGTTGTTGGTGTAGTAGTGGTTGTTGTCGTAGGTGTTGTTGTTGTGGGTGTGTCACAGGATGGTGTTGTAGTTGTGGTTGTTGTTGTTGTTGTTGGTGTAGTAGTGGTTGTTGTCGGAGGTGTTGTTGTTGTGGGTGTGTCACAGGGTGTTGTTGTAGTGGTTGTCGTTGTCGTCGTTGTCGTGGTTGTCGTCGTAGTAGTTGTCGTTGTTGTCGTAGTGGTGGGGGTTGTCGTAGTTGTTGTTGTTGTCGTTGTCGTTGTTGTAGTGGTTGTTGTCGTCGTTGTTGTTGTCGTTGTTGGTGTAGTAGTGGTTGTTGTCGTAGGTGTTGTTGTTGTGGGTGTGTCACAGGGTGTTGTTGTAGTTGTGGTTGTTGTTGTCGTTGTTGTTGTAGTAGTGGTTGTCGTTGTTGTTGTTGTGGTTGTCGACGTTGTTGTGGTTGTCGTCGTTGTTGTGGCTGTGTCACAGGTACATTCTGTGGTAGTGGTCGTTGTGGTTGTCGTCGTTGTTGTTGTCGTTGTTGGTGTAGTAGTGGTTTTTGTCGTAGGTGTTGTTGTTGCGGGTGTGTCACAGGGCGTTGATGTAGTTGTGGTTGTTGTTGTCGTTGTCGTTGTTGGTGTAGTAGTTGTTGTTGTCGTAGTTGTTGTCGTCGTCGTTGTTGTTGTCGTTGTTGGTGTAGTAGTGGTTGTTGTCGTAGGTGTTGTTGTTGTGGGTGTGTCACAGGGTGTTGTTGTAGTGGTTGTCGTTGTTGTGGTTGTCGTCGTAGTAGTTGTCGTTGTTGTCGTTGTGGTGGGGGTTGTGTCACAGGGCGTTGTTGTCGTCGTTGTTGTTGTAGTAGTGGTTGTCGTTGTAGTTGTTGTTGTTGTGGTTGTCGTCGTTGTTGTGGTTGTCGTCGTTGTTGTGGTTGTCGTCGTTGTTGTGGTTGTCGTCGTTGTTGTGGTTGTCGTCGTTGTTGTGGCTGTGTCACAGGTGCCTTCTGTGGTGCCTTCTGTGGTAGTGGTCGTTGTGGTTGTCGTCGTAGTAGTTGTCGTTGTTGTGATGGGTTCTGTGTCACAGTTTCTTGTTGTAGTGGTTGTGGTTGTCGTAGTAGTTGTTGTCGTTGTTGTGGTGGTTGGCTCGCAGGGTGTTGTTGTTGTTGTCGTCGTTGGTGTAGTAGTGGTTGTCGTCGTAGTTGTTGTCGTAGTAGTTGTTGTGGTTGTTGTGGTAGGCGTCGTTGTTGTGGTTGTCGTCGTAGTTGTTGTGGTCGTTGTTGTCGTTGTAGTGGTTGTTGTCGTCGTTGGTGTAGTGGTGGTTGTCGTCGTAGTAGTTGTTGTGGTTGTTGTGGTAGGCGTCGTTGTTGTGGTTGTCGTCGTAGTTGTTGTGGTTGTTGTTGTCGTTGTAGTGGTTGTTGTTGTTGTGTCACAGGGTGTTGTGGTTCTGGTGGTTGTTGGTTCAGAGGGTGTCGTTGTTGTAGTTGATCGTGCACAGGGGGGTGTTTCCTTAGTTGTGGTGCATGGCGTTTCCGTTGTGGTAGTTCTTTTACAGGGTGGATCGAGGGTGGTTGTTGTCGTCGTCCGTTCACAGGGTGGCCTCGTCGTGGTGTCACATGGCTCGGGCCTGGGCTCGTCCTTAGGGGGGTGAGCACTCACCGATTCCGCGCTGGCACACAACGCAATCAAAACTCCAATCAGCAGCAAGTTGACTGCATGAAAGTGGAATACAATCAGAGTCGGTTATCAGCGGGTGCTTCCGGGAGCTACTCACAAACTCTCATTTTAGAACTTTTTCCGTGTTAATGGTTCCTCTACTGAAGTTTCTTCTTCTCCGCCGAGAGATAATGGTTGGACTGCATTGGCAACGCCATCTGGTGGGGCTTATATACCAGTTTTCTCATGCTGTGATCTTATCGCTGACCGGAGGCTCTTGAGCAGTGTCAAGTGGTACATGGTCCACGATCTGCCGGGTGCAATCAACAAATTAAGCGAAATACTTGCAGTTCAGATATGTAAGGATTCGTGGGACTACACAAACAGCAGCGAAAGATAAAGAATATTCGACGTGAACTGTTCTCCACACCCCATAGATAATGGTTGCTAACTGCTGTGTCAGTCCCATTGTGCAACATCTTGTCCGCACTCCGAAGAAATCTTAAAATGGGATGTGGATCGAATTTTTCCCTTTGGAGCTCCATATTTGCTGCTGCGTTCGAGCTGTGTGGGTCTGTCAATGGTATTGACATTTGGCTTTGGTAATTTGGCATGCTGTACGCAGTCTGTAAAATAGTTGAAATTGCCTGTTAACTCATTCCGCAGTCGGCCCAATATCCCTCTGCTGAACCCATCCCGGCCAATAGAAGTGCAAACAAGAGATTTCGGTTTATGGCCTCGCCCGGAAGTGTTAGGCCAATGGCAAAGTGGCCAGAACTGGACGGACTGGAGTGGACAAGTGTCGGCCATTTGGCAGCCGATAAAAATGGCAAAGAGCCTAAGGGGGCATGTATGTGTGGGTGTTTTCTGTATGTGTAATAATTTTCCAGCCTTCTACACTCGCTCAACCCTCCGCCTCATTGTCACTCCTTCTACAATCATCGGGCGGGAAAAGCAGGAAAAACAAAAAGGCAGCCAGCCGCCAGAAAGGACCCGTGTATCCGTGGTATTGTCCCGGACAGGGAGTCCTTGTTGGACAGTTGGCAAAACTTTTGTAATTAAATATGGTTGTTGCAGTTAAGATTTATGAGCGAATTTTATACCTGATACCCAGCCAAACCAAGCCAGATATAGGCGGGTGGCAACGACTATGTAACTATTTCGTTATAGAAACAGTTAAAATTGAGGCGTCAAACATCTGATAATCGTTTCAAATATTAATAGCTATTAAATTATTACATTATAACTTGTACGACGATATTCAACATAGAATTTGTACTCACTTAATAATATTGAAGGGTATACATGCTCCACCATCACCGAGGGTGTCATGCACAAAGGAAAACAAAATTGAAACGAAAAAAATCTGGACAGCCTTCAGGCGCTCAGCCCATTGAGTCCTCGCCCCCTGATCGTAAATAATTATTTATTTAAAGCGTTAACCATTCTCAAGCGCCGCAAATAAACAGAATCAATTGTTGTCACATTTTAAAATTTATTATGCACACATCTATTTTTGGACATCTTTTAGCAGCATGGCTGTGCCTGGCTAATGCTGCGGCTATTTACATATGTATGTACGAGTATGTATGGTTCGGGAATGGGCTCTGTCTGGCTTGGGTCTTAATTTCTAGAGTTTGCTCGAAGATCCTTTCAGTAAGATCATATAAAACAGGTTCGATTGGGGCTTAAATTAGGCAGGATTGGATAAGGATGGATTTCGGGTTAATTTTGATCAGGTGGAACGGTTTTCAATTGATGTTCGATACAATTTGGGTTGGCTTTGTTGCATATGACTAATATGCCATACAGGCATATATGTATATGTAACCCTACTCTGTTCGGTGGTGTTAAACTCGATTGATGCGGTTCATTGCGTCCTGTTTCAGTCACTTAGCCCCCCCACCACCCAATCCAGCGGGTGTTGGAGCGGGTGGAGCCCACCTTCGCCTACACAACTTTGCCATTTGCCATTTGAAATTACTCATACGCAGCATGTGATGTGAATATTAAAAAGGGGGAAAAGTTTATGATAAATTCACCTCTCCATGTCTTGTTCGTATATAGTAGAATACATAAGTATGGATGTACAGTATATCGAATACTTTGTTGGTGAAACAATCTCAGATTATGCATGAGATTTAGCCGGTTGAGCCAGATGGGGATATGCTCAGAATAGTTGAGGAAACTAGCTCAGATTATGAATGAATCACTTTCGCCACAAGAAGTTGAGCCAGACTCTCGCCGAACCCCGATAAAGTTTGCCGGCAAATGGTGTTGAATACTTTAAGGAGTTTGCCTATAAACACCGTCTCAAGATCATTTGAGGTTGCGTGGGAGTTAAAGCATCTTTCTGGTGGCTACGGGATGACCCTAAGAGAGTGTGCGATAGCAACTGCCTGGCACTTTACCGTTTTGAGAGTCTTTTTGAAATTGTGTCCAAAGTTAAATCAACAATGGTTAAAAATCCATTTCGAGCCACTCAGACTGCCGAGAGCAGCAAATACTTTACCTCAATTATGTTAACTCCTTCAGCCTCGGAGCGAGGCTTACCTTTTGTTAGGTTTTTCGGAACTCTTTCACTTATCTTCCGGCCATCGAAATGAATTAGTCCAACAACATAAATTAAGCACTTAAATGTTGTAAACTTTTGTCCCTGGCAAACTTTTTTGGGAGTCCTAGCTCCATAAATGATGACCCCCGGAGATGGAGCCGGCTTGGGGCGACAAAAGACAAACAGAGACACGGCTCAATGGAAGACCCTTTCTGCCATTTCGCCCTACACTCAACACACATGCACTCAGATGAAGAATGGGAAATTAAATTAAACACACACACACACATGGCTGACAAGTGTGTGTGCGTGTGTTTGTGTAGGCAAGGATTGGATTTAAGGATTGTTTGTCCAAGGACATTGTATCAACAATTTTCACTGGCACTGTGTGGCAGCGTGTCTGTGCTACGAGGCATTGTAAAACTCATTAGTGAAGTGACCGGAAATCTTATGAAATCTACAAAAAAAAAACAAATAAAAAAAAGGGAAAACAGGAAAAACCGAGAAGAAAAACACTACAAGCTAAAAAGCTTGGCACATCCTGGCGGCTTGGGATGGCTTGCGATGGCTTGGTATGGCTTGGGGGGCCAGCCTGTGACAGGCCGGAGCACTCATGCATGTACTTCAATTTTTCAGCAGAAATGAGTGCACATTTGACAAAACACACACACACACACACACACTGTAACGCTCTCGCACCTTCGGTGTCGGGCCAGTGGAGCCCTAGGAGCCGTAGAAGCCGTAGGAGCCCCGTAGCCCCAAGCCACGAGCCGGCCAAATCCCTACAGGACATATGTCCCTGCCTCTCTCTTACATGTTTTTTTATCAGCTTCTTTCTGCCGCCCGTGCCGGCCCCCCAAAACTTCAGGCACACGAATATATGAAAACTTTGCACAAATATATTTGTCGGTGTGCGTGACTGCGTATCTGTGTGCTTTTATACGAGTATATGGGTGTGTGCTGTCTATGGTTGCCTAATTCAAGCTCATATTTTATAGCACGGCAACAAAATCACTGCATCGGACGCAGCTACACAATTTTTGTGCCACGACAACAGAATAAACCGACAACAACTACAAAAAAAACCTGGGTAAAACACCCGAAAAAAAATCTGTAAACAAGACAGACCTGGACAGGGAACAAACTACGGAAAAACTACGTGAGTCCCTGCCATAATGGCGATGTGTGGAACAGAACCGCTCAAGACTTACTCAGTCGAAGAACTTTTTCGGGTTTGAGCGATTCACATAATGAATATATAGTCTCGCCAGATGGCGAAAGGGATTGAATAGGAAACTTTTGCCATTATTATATACATTTTCTTTCCCCTGTCTTCAATCAAAGTGAATGTCGCAAAGTCAATATATAAACAAAACAATAATAATATTACATATACCTATTTCAATTAATAAATAATAATTTAAATGAAATAAATTATTCATTTATTATTATTATAATTTATTATTCAAATATAGATGGAATTCACCAGGAATTCAAATATGCAAGTCAATTATTTGACACAAAATATATATTTATTTGTGTAATTAAGTTCAAAAACCTAATCTTTTTAATGATAACTATGTATGTATACATTTACTGTATGCTGGATGATTTTAGTCATATATTAACTTTGATGATTGGCTGTGCTATCCATTTGAAATGATGAGATGTGCATTTGCGATTGATTTAACAAATGAGCGTAAACATATTTTTTATATGGGACTCTGTGTGCTATATCTTTTGAATAACAGAGTTTTGGTCTATATGTTTAATAACTATATTTAATAACAAACGAGTACATGAAAAAACTCTACTCAAACTAAACCCATTGTTTGGATAATATTTGAGAAGAACAAAAAGGGAATGAATGAGAAAAACGGTTTCAGCCCATTAAAAACTTTGTTGCCCATAAATCAATACCGCCAGAGTTGTGTTCGTTCAAAAATGGATTTTTCCGCCGTGTAAATTTGTAGCAATTAATTTTATAGGTCTTAATATTTCAAACATTTCTAAAAACTCGTACAATTTTTTTTAAACCAATTTTTACTGAATCTTCTATTACCAAAGAACCCATTCAAATCGATCGTTAATATGGTATTCCATTTCTTTTTACTATATGCTTTTTGAGACATTTTCTCACAAAGCCTTGTTTACCGGTTTATACTATATATTCCGGTAATAATTGCTGGTCTATTAATTATTATAATCCTATCGAGTTCTAGGAAAAAGTCGAAAAATATTAATCTGTCTAAAGAATAGCTTTTGCAGGGGTACAGAAAAATCCAGAAATAGAGAATCAATCAGTCTAACACCATCGCTCTGAAGCCCTAAAGTGTATAGTATTTAAAAACATTTTCTTTACCTTTGGTATTCACATTTATTATTAGGAGTCATTCCAAGGAGTTCTTCCGAACTTTCGCTCAAAATTGCAATAAAAAGAGCACTGCAGAAAAACATAAAAAAATATATTCTGTTTTTGTATGTACATACATATGTACATATGTATGTATATAGTATTGTATATAAATTCGAGCACACTTTTGTATGGCAAAAGTTTGAAGAACTTTTCCTTCTCCCTCGCCTTCCATCTGAAAGGCAACTCCCGCCCATCCAGCCTTGCAAATTGTTGAATAATTGCAGTTGTTCCTTTGGTTCGGCTCTGGTTGTTGTTTTTGTTGCTTTTGTTGCTGTTGTCGTGTGGCAGCTTTAACATTTTCCACATCGGCATCGCGTTGTTTTCGCACACAAATTTCCAAGTTTTTTACTTGTATTTTGTGTTTGCTCTTTATTTATGTATACTATTAGGCACCGTTCCCGTGGGGTAAAAGGGTATACTCTATTCGTATGGATATATAGTACTCTTATGTAGCAGGCACAGGCTAGCGCTTCCTTTCCCAAGACCCTCCTACGAAATACAGAGAAATGGATTCGAAAAACGCACAATTTAAAATGTAAAATTACTTATTATTCTTCGTCCTTATTCGCCGCAAAAATCGGACATCACTAAATCAATGAAATTTACGTGTTTTTGCCTCCCTTCATCTATGCGAAATGGATTTTTGGGCTCCGCACGCAGGTTTTAATAAGATTGAATGCACTGACTGCCCCCCCAAGGCAAGGCGGAAATGTGCATCTTATCTGGTAGAGAATCAACGCGCCAAAAAACGTGGCCGGAGCACTCAGCTGTCATGTCGGCAGTGCCAGTGTCCAAATGTGTCTCATCGAAATTGCTAGTGAGTGAGCCGGACCTTGCCCCGCAAACTCAGCATATTTCCTCCGTTGTCCGGCAAGTAAATGCATAAAAATGAACGGAATACAACAATATTTACAACTAGCCAAATCAAAGCCACATGTTGAAATATATAAATGTGTGTGTATTTTACAGAAAATTAATGCACCAAATGTGCTGTTAGGTGCAAACGCTTGAGGTATCGGCTGTCACAGTATGGGTATTCCTCTGATTTATTTTCACTCTGGTCCCATTTGATTTGATTAAAATATATCTTCAATTGCTCAGCTAATTGGATCATGATCAGCTGGTGAAATAATCAATTATTCTAATGGTAAAATGGTAAAAAATTTGTCTTCCAGGTATCCAATTTGTTCTGCATATCGAACCTTTTTTACTATGTTTTAATATTAATCTCTTCGTTTTGTTGAGACACATATCGCGGTAGACGGTCTTGTTGCGAAAAGCTGGCTAATGAGATCCTATGAGACCTATGAGATCCACTAAAGTAATCATAAGATACATCATAAGAAAGATGTGGTATGTGCATAAAAAAAGAGTCGAAATTGCTGTTCACTAAATTGTCAACTTTGAAGTTGACCTAAAGTTCTAAACTAAAAATCCGATTTTTGTTTTCTATCAGTTGCGTTTATTAAAAATATCAACAGCACTCACTTTTGTCTACATGATGTGGGTGTCTGAATGAAGAATTATCCCTCAATATTATATCTCAAATCGATCGCAACTAATAACCAAATAAACTAAACGATTAACTCACGACTAAAGGCTGCAGTAAGTAGTTCCACTATCGGCTGACCAGCTGCGATATCTACTTGTTGTGTGTTATCCAACACTAGGCACAGTATCGATGCGGCGAGACAGCCAACATAAAAGGCAGAGTAAATACTGAAGAAGATGTCCATTGATGTTATAAAACTTTTGATAGCGGAGCAGAAGCAGTGGCTGAGGTATCCGATCCCGGGATTTTTTGCCGGCCCGTCGGAGAACGAGGACGGCACCAAAAACTGGATGGTGTGGAACTGCGTGGTGTCAGGGATGAAATCTACGCCGTGGGAGCACGGGCGCTTTCCCGTTCGATTGTATTACAACAATCTGTATCCCGGCTCGCTGCCGCTTGTGCGCTTCGAGTCGAACATATTCCACCCGAACATTGGTCCCACGCGTTACCTGAAGATTCCGAGCCAAGTGCTCGAACCCACATTCCTGGCCCCGAAGATGGATGTCAGGATGATACTACTAGCTATCCAGCATATTCTGGTATATCCGGACCAGAGTCTGAGTGCGCGGGTGAACAAGAAGGCGCTTTATTTGTACCAGACCAACCGCCCGCACTACAACTACCGCGTCGCATATGTGGCAAACAAACACTCTGCCACATCGGGAGATGCAGGCACACACATAATAAAAGCAGAAAGGTTCGCGGGAACATAGCAATCCCGCATCCCAGCACTCCCCCAACAAAAAATTGATCTTCAGATAAATATCAAAAGTACAACTTTAAGTTAAATGTTGTCCACTTAGTATCTAAATAGAGAGGCCGATCCGATCGGAATAAATCCTGTAAGACTGGAATTTTGTTTGGTTTCATTTGATTTGGTTTGGTTGCATGGCTCTCTGATTTTTATTTATTTGTGCTGGACGTTTTGTTTGAAATTTGTTCTTTTTTTTGTATTTATTTCATCAAATGTGTGTTCGTCTGTTGCACAATTGGAGTTGCAACAAACAGCGGCAGTGGAGGCAACAAAGTTTGGACCAAAGCGCTTGAATGAAGTGTGTGAAGTGGCTCGAAATGGGGTTGTGGATGGGGCAGGAAGGGGATTCGAGTGGAGCGGAGTCCAAGTTGAACAATTAAACTTTTGGCCCACAGGCAACAGCCAACGGGACAGCAGAGAGGACTGCAATGGACTGAACTGAACTGAACTGGATTTGGCGGTGGCTGCAACGTTTTGCTGCACTTTTACACATTCCCAGAGCCAGACCTATGTACATATGTATATCCACATATCCACATATCAACACACCATGGCCGACCATGGAGAGCCCAAGTTTTAGTTGAGTGGGTAAACCCAAAACAAATTTTGACTCCATTGAGTTTTTATCTCTTGCCTTCTTTGTCCAAACTTTCTTCCTGGTCTCCCACTCCTCACTTGTTCTCTCGCCATTTTTTTTGTTTTTTTCCCAAATTGAATTGTTAAGCGTGTGGGCGTGTACGTGGGCGTATTTGAGTATCTGTTTTTCTTATTTTTATTTTTTTTTTTTGCTTTGCGCTTTACAGATAATATTATTCGAAAAAAGTTTTGGTGCGTGACTAAGCGCTGAAAATGTTGTCTGAGCACTTCCCTCTCGCTCTCTCACTCTCGCTGTCTCATTTTTCTTCTTTTTTTTGACTGGTTTGAAGAGTTGTTTCAAGTCGCTTGTCCAGAGAAAATTTTACGGAAACTTTATATGATTTTTCCAGATGTTCATCCATATGTATGGGGCTACGATTCTGGGAAAAAGGTTAACGAGTTGAAGTACACGTGGACTTGCAACTGTCCGGCAATCTTTTCCAAGTCTGGTCTACTTTCTGGCCTACATCGAAAATCGACCATTGACCCTTCTGTTCTTTATCAGTCCGTGGAATGTTGCCTTTAAGTGTTCATTGATTTCAATGTATTTCTAATTATAAAGTGCGTATCTATATGACCGCGTAAAAATCTTTAACCAATTTGAAGTGAGAAAATCCCTTGAGCTAAAGAATCCGAAAATCCATGAGTTATTCATCAGGCGCATTTAATTAAAGTTCCTTCATGGGGATCTGGGCCGAAGTTAATGAAAACTACACACACACACACACACACACAGCATGGGACCTGGATGTCCTTCTTCATATCCTTGCAAGGGGTATAATGACATGCAGGAAGCTCTTGCGACACTTTTCGGTATTTATATGTAGATACTTGGCGAATGACGACGATGACCCAAAACTTGTTTATATAAGACAAATAGACAGATATAGTTAAAGGCTTCGAAGATCGTATATATTTATGTATCACCACATCAGTAGGAATGTACATATCATAAATCGATCATAGAAGGGTAGTAGGGTAGCGATCGACGGTAGGGTGTGTAGATCTCCGGCTTTGAACTGTCCATCGTTTCTTAGTTAGTTGCTGAAATCGAGACAACAACTTCATGTGATGGGTGTGCAAACAAATTGAGGAATGCAACAACTACAAAGCAACAGCAACAATCGGAAGAACTAAAAGAGCAAGAACAACAAGGAAAAGGACATTAAAATGTATGACCCAAGGCCCAGGGCCAGGGCGGCCCTAGTGGAAGCTAAATAGATTGTCCTACCCACCCAGACAGACAGACAGATGGGCAGACAGACAGACAGGCAGGAAGAGAGATGGCGAGAGGTTCGTGATGAAGAAGGTGAGGTCGAGTTGGACAAGGAGCAAAAGGAGGATGAGGGTTAGGTGCTGATGAGCAGACAATGGGCCAAAAGTGCTGAATATGCCTTACAGGTCATCAGGTGACCCCCAACCACACAGTCCTGGTCTCCTCTACTCATTTCAGTTTATCAGCCCACTTAAGAGAAGTGACAGGGAGGAGGGACGAAGGCGGAGAGGCCAAGTCGGAAAGAGTGCGAAAGAGTGGAGCGAAGAGAGGGAAGTGGAGCAGTGAACATTGATGTATATCCTCACTCGGGGCTAATTGAATGGAAAAGGCTCCAACCTCCCCTTTCGGGGTCCCTTTGCCACAATCCCCCTTTTATGACCGTTTTCCTCAGCATATTTTCCCACCTCCACCCGCATTTCATCCCCAAAAACCAATTTAGTTAGCACCTGGAAAATTTGATTAGCTTCCAACCCATGGATGCTGTCTGTGTGCCTGTGTGCTTGGGATAATAATTCGTAAATGTTGCATGTAACCCGTTCGCCATATGCATTTATGCATTTATAATTGCCCAGACAAACGGTTTATCAACCGCCAAATACCCACAGCCCCACAGCGCCCCCCTGGCTCCTCTTTCAAAGCAACTCTTTCAACTAGCCGCACATTTCGATACAAATACATACATGCATACATATGTACATATGTACATGTATGTATGTATGTATTTGAAAATTCATTGGATTTTTCAGTCGGCAGTCTGCACACGGGCATTATAATTTGTGTGTGGCTTTTCATTTTTAATGCCCAACGAGCGGGCATTGAAATTGTTTTCGGCCTGCAAAAATATGTGTTCGCTTAAAGGGGGATGGAAAAGTACAATGCAGTCCATTTCAAACTGTTCCACTAGTTTCGATCCAAAACCATCTCTAAATCAAATTCGATAAGAGTGCAAATACTTGATCGATACTGCGGAGTAAGTATCGAGTATTTCTTACAATGCAATAACACTGTAATCTTGGCGAGTACTTTGTGTGTGTCCCGCCTTCCAGCACCGTTTCCAACACTCTACAAACAGTAAAAATAGTCTCAGGCACGATGCAACTATACAAGGTGGTCTCGTCGGGAGCCGAAGTTCGTTCGTGTTGTCCGTTATCGTCAGTGCATGCTTGCCTGTTGATGATGAAGGTTGTTCACGGAGGAATTTTTGATATATTCTTAACCCTTATGTCCCGACAACAAAAAAATTACATATTGCTTAATATATAAATAGCACAGAATTAGAAGTAATATTTATATATTATGTAAAAGAACATTTTAATATAACTAAAATTATTAATGGCTGCATAAAATTTAAATATTAATATATCAGTAAAATCATTTTATTTTAAAATTTTAAGCCCCACGGGCCTATAAAGGGTTAATCAAAATCAACGTATGCCGTCTCACTCACTATACTATGTGCCTTTCACTCGCACTTATTGCTAGCATACGATGTCCAAAAAATACTACCCTAAGCGCATGCGCAACCATGATGAATCGCCCTAAGCAGATCTCTCAGGATTCTATGATAAGCGGCTAGTTCTGTCCATTTCGAATCATATTGTAGCATACCCAATGGATATACTAACCAGATGCACTGTCCCATAAACAGAAAATGATGAATGATTCTTAATAATTTACTGGACAGAAATGTTGATACCATGATGTAGATCTTGATTATAAACTCGAGTAGCAACTCAATCCTCCATCGAGCTTTAATTAACAGATGAATACATGAGCAAATAATTGTGTCCTTTAGAACCGCAAGCGGGATGCTGGGCTGTAGCATGACGAAGTGAAATGAAGAAAGAGTGTCTCCCGATTAAATTTGATTGTCAAATTTGAATGGGTTTTTCACTCTTTCACGAATCTGTGTCTCTCTGTGTGCTCTCCAAATCCGATTATGCGAACGAGACGCGTTCCATCCGCGAATTACATTTGAGGGACATAAAATGCAACATTATTCTTGTGGCCGTTGACGTTGGAGAGGAGTCTCCTTCCTCGCTGCTGGCCACTGCCATTCCGTATAAGCCACATAATATTACCCCACTGTCACAGACCATTCCAGACCAGAGCGACAACCCTTCACATGGATGTCCAGCAGGCGGCCAGAGGATATACATATCAGACAGCAAACAAATTTCGTCCGCCGGCATTTGTCGGATGAAGGTGGGGTCGGGGCATGGGCTACGGGATCTGCTGGAGGGGCTGAAGCTATAAAATACGCGAGCTTTTATTTATAACGACATCAGAAATTAATCTTGCATTATGTCTGCGCGTGTGGAACTCCACCTCCGCCTGCTCGTTTGCCCGCTCCTTTCAGCTTATCCTTTTCATGAAGTTTGTCGTACAGGCTAACACATACTTATACACCTGCTTACCTTCCCCATATTCACCCAGGCGACCAAAGCGTCAGTTCTGTAATGGTAAAAGGACAGGAATGAGCATTCAAAGGAAACAAAGATGAGCTAGTGGCCCTGCTGTTGATCCTGGCAGCGCATATGCTTCTCTTACTCAGCTACTCAGCTCTTAGATGAAGGTGGGCGGCCAGCATTTGGATGGTATCCGATATTCGGAATAGCCAGGAATGGCTCCATATTTATGGAGCAGTTTCTGTGTTCAAGTTTGTTAAGTTAATCTCCATTAGATAGATGTTTAACAGATGCTCTTTATGGTATCCACATATAAGCATCTGTGCTAGTTTGACCTGGAGGTCGGTTCTGAAATACAGAAGAAATGTGGTATTATTCCTCCTCTTTTGATAGTCCAGTCATTCTATGATCTACCATTTGCAAACTCTTGTCTGGTGTGTGCGTATGCGTTTGTTGGCTGGCATCATTATACCATTCCTCGTTTGTCAGACATGTGAGGCAATGTCGCTTCATCTCCATCTTCCAGGTAGGTGGCCCATCTCCTTCGCTTCATCGTTTTTTCGTGCTCCTTGGCATGTCGTGCGGCTCCGGGCCCGTGTCCGGGGTTGTTCATGAAAAATTACAACTCTCAGCATCAGCCGTAACGTGCGATAAATTCCAAGAGGCACGGAGGCACATCTACCCACATTTGTATCTCTGTGTTCAGGTTGATTTTTGAAACTCCTGTGCGTGTAGGATAATTCATTGCTTATTATCTTTTTTTGGAGCTGCAATTTTTGGGGCTTACCTTTCTTATTACTTCTGATTCTGTGCTCCCTCAGCTATATCTTTTTGTGCGTGGGTGGGGTAGAGTAGCGGTAGATAGCAAAATGCTTTATTAATTTAGTGTGTGCCAGGGCAGGACTATCAAGATGGGGGCCCACACAGGCCACAGGCGAGGAGACGGTCGGCTGGCAGGGTGGACCGGGTGGACCGGGTGGAGAGGGTGAAAGCGTGTTAGCCAGACAATCGAGCCTAATGATTTATGAACTAGGCGCTGAGCATAGCCGCAAGGATATATAGCCCTGGCCAGGTCCTGGCCCTGCTCCTGCTTCTCAGCCTGCGCCTGGCCATGGGCATGGGCTCTCTGCCAATTTTCCTTTGCCTTGGTCTGCTCTGCCTTTAGTGTGGCCGTGGTCTCTGTGGCGGCGTCTTCCCTGGATGCCCTGGATGATATATGATGCTGTAGTTTACCGACTGCTTAAATGAATTTTTCACACTGAAACCATTCCATGCTGTTGACTCGGAACAAAAGTCACCCAAAGTGCCGCTGGCTGCATGAAGAACGTACAAAAAATACCGGAAAAAACGATGAGACTGCCATGATCAAAACGGTAACAATTACGGGTGATTCTCTCTAAATGCAAATAGGCTTCAAGGGGCCCATGAGTGTGCGGATGACAATAGTTATTAAGACACACATATGTGAATTCCAAGAAAGTTCTGGAATGAAACGGTATTTTATTAGCTTATTCCTCTTTTGAGGCGTTTACTGAATTGCGTCATCGACCAAAGAACTCCAGTGCTTCCAAGGTACCTGCAATAGACAACTATCTTATTAATTAACCCCAAAGCTCCGATAAAATTGGTTTACGGCGCAACTTTGAGTTGCTACTAGTAAACTATCGATAAGTATGCAGTGCTCTATATCACAATTTTGTGGTTGTACTGTAAAATGTCACTTAGAATTAGAATTTAAAAAAATAAGAACATAAGCTAAATATGTCTGAATACGCACTGAATCGCTTAATCGAAGAGCGTAAGCAATGGCAACAGCTACCATTGTACGGTTTTACTGCCCGTCCAACGAAACTGATTGATGGCTCCGTGGACTATATGACTTGGGATTGCATCGTACCGGTCGAGAGAGGAATGCCACCGACTTGCCTACGCTATTGCGTGCAGCTGAGTTTTGACATCCACTACCCGGCATCCATGCCGACGGTGCTCTTCGAGTATCCCATTTTGCACCCGAACGTGGACTGGATGGGCTACATGACTATGCCGGACTTCAACCCGGACATGCCGAGCACTTCGCTCAGCATTAAGAAGATTCTTTTGACCGTGCAGAGCATGATTGACAAACCGAACATGAACGATTTTACCAAGGAGCAGATCGAATACTGGTTTGCTGTCGACCCCGATTTTTTCCATGTTGAAATGGAAATGAAGGCAGTTGTGATTGCAGAAGCTGATTCGTCGCCGCCAAACCACAAGCGGGATGACGAGGACATGCCGGAACAGATGAATCAAATATCGGAATCCAAAAATATACTGATGACACAGATGCAAATCAACAACTGAACACACAGATAAATAACTAAAATACACATGCATCTAAATTGTATTATCAGTTAGCAATGCACAATATATGATTTTGTTGGCACTGCATTTACCTTGGCAATTAATGGGATGCTCTTTTCGCTGAGTCATTGCCGAACCATAACCTACCTCATACTTTACACAGCAAAACCGAGGGAAGGGAACTAAAACTTTTGCAAATGTCATGCAGGTGATAGAGTGGCTGCCATCCTTGCTGCATAGCACAAGCAAAAAAAACCTGGGACTGCGAGTGGGTGGGGGAGGGGGATGGGGAGGGTGATTGGTGGGCAGTGTGGGCACAAGCTTAGACGTGCACTTGGACGAAACGCTTTTGCCGGTCAACTGGAAAAAGGGATGCGGTGCTACATTGGGCATGGGTGTGGTGTGGTGCCAGTTTTTGTCAAATCAAGTGGCCACTTATTTCAGGGCGTCGTCATTAGCTTTCAACTTTTGCAAATTGAATTTGGGAACGTTCAGGATGTCAGGCCAGCTAAGCGAATGGATGCAGAATGGATGCCTCGACTTGGCGCTGCCCGTCCTTCTCTCTCTTTTTCCACGTACACCTCCAGCTCCAGCTCCACCTCCAGCGCCAGCTCCAGCTCCATCCCTGCCTCTTTCAGCTCGCCCGAAAATAGCAGTCCCAGTGCTATTATTCTCTTGAGTAGAGACCCATCTCGTTGGAAGCTTCCTTGCCTTGGAAGGGGAAAGCAGGCTCCCTCCCCACTTGGGAGTTGTTTCATGTTTTTAAGTTCACTTTAAGTAGCTCAAAGTTAGTTTTTATGCTCGGCACACGCAAAACTTGGCTATCAGTTGATAAATAGCTGAAAAGGCTTTAAAGTCACCATCCTGCCCCCGGCCATCCTCCTTGTGTCACCATCGACCATGGTTTTAATGAAGCATTCGGCGTGCCAAGGCGCCCGAATTAGCTGGGATCTCGAGACTGTCACTGGCGCTGGCACTGGCACTGGCACTGGGACTCAGCTAAGTGCTGAGCTGCTTAAACGGCTTCGTACATAAGTATGCATGTATATCCATACGTAATACCTATATATACATAAATATGTATGCCTGCAGGCAGAGCATATAAATAAGTTAGCCCGTCTACATGGATTCTTCATGGCAAGCATAATATGCGCACAAAAAGTTGGATATTCTCTAAAAAATGTATACAAGAACGTATGTCTACAGTACACACAAAGACATAATAAATATGCGAGAAAGTTTCCATGTTGGTGAGCCCCGTAGCAACAGTCTGGGATGTGTTTTCTTCGGGCTTCTCAGATACTATTGGCTTTTCTTTCGCTCAATAATAAAACCATCATTAGTACTTTCGTGGGCTTATTGGAAATGCATCCACTCCATCCACTTTCTCTGTGTCCAACCAATGCGAAAAGTGTTTGCAGCAGCGGAGACCTTGAATGAGATAAATTCTTGGTTAAATGAAAACAATTTGGCTTCACGTATCTAAAATTACCTGAATTTATAGGGGTAGGTACATATCGAGGGGCATTCTGCAATAAAGATATGCATAATTGCAGTTAGTTATATGTTGACTTCATTGAAACCACATGCTAAACTTACCTGTATGGTACAATCACTCTTGTCTTTCAAGAACATTCATTCCCTCGGGTGTATTCGATTCTAGGCCTTGGTCCGTCCCGTGTAGAGCCGCTTCTGCCACCGAAATCGTCAGAGCCTGATGACGCGTCTGGAAATAATACAAATCGGGGTTAAACTAATACAAATATAACAATGATGGGCTTCCGTATGCATCGCATCACTCAAGTCCGGATGGCTGAGCATCAGCTGTGTGCTGAGACTCACCAGGTTCCAGCGCTGCAGCGTCATGTGGCACCAGAGTATGTTGGCAGATGAAAGCAAGTGTGTTCCCGTGGCCTATTGTCTACGCCTGGAACGGTGCACTTCTTGATTAGATAATTTGGCCTTGGTTGCGGTTTTCCATACTGCCTTTTCTTAGGGCAGGCCGTAAAACCGCACAGCGGGTTCTTGCGGCACAACGAGAGCTGCTCCATCAAATTGTCAACAAATATCACAGTTTTCTTTACTTTAGTTTCAATTTTCTCGACTACTTTCTCCACTAAAACAGTTCATTGTGAAATTGACATTTCTGCTCCGCTGCATGAGCCTTCGGAATATTATTTAATAAGAAATTATAATTGCAAATTTTTCCACGCTTTGTCCAAGAACATTTCCAACACTACGACACCACAACCAGATGCCTCCGATATACCGTCAGCCGATAGTTGATCTAGTTCATGCAGCTTTTATTTGTTTATTGCATTTATTGTTTATTTTTTTATTGCATATAGCACATTCCCACAAAATCTAATTTTCTGTACATCTTTTTGTATTTATTTTTGAATATCTGTTTAGAATGTTAAGTGTTTGTGGTAACCCACACTGAAGTGTTAGTCAGTATTTTTTCCGCCATTCCTGTTACGTCAGCAGCAGCAGAGCGTTGCCAATCGGATCTGGGATCAAGAGGCGGCCAACACGGAAAAGACCACTTTGAAAGATTTGAATGAGACAAGCAACGGGGGGCAGTATCCCAAATATTGGAGGAGGATTAACCAAAAAATACTGTTCAATCGAAAAATTATATAAATGAATATTCAAATGATGCTCTTAGAGCTTTTCGGCTCCGGTTCCGGCTCCGGCTCCGGCTCCAGTTGTTTGACATTGGTACTCTGTTGGTATTCATGGCATTCATGGCAGCGCTTGTTGTTGCCTGTTTGTGGAGTAAACCAAACCAACGAAATCTGAAAGCAGCTCAAAAGAGGAGGAAATAAAATAAAATATAGCAATGTTGAGCAGAATCAAGGATTCAGCTCAAAGGCAGGACCAAGGCAGCAGACAAGGCAACAGACAAGCCAGAACAACAAAAACAATGACAAGATATTCCCAAGATACATATATATATATATATATGTATGTATGTACTATATGTATGTATGTAAATGTACGCATAGGGAAGCCGAAAGAGCTGACAGATTTATTACACTGTCAAACAGAAGTTTGATATATGAACTGGAATCATTTAATCATATTGCGTTTTTCATTCGCAAATTGATTGAGGCATCCGAACATTGTCTCCGATCTCTAGAGAATTTATTGAAGGAATCTCCTCTTACTGTACTTACATATATCTCGATGATTGACAAACGAAATACTCGCTATTGAAAAAAGGAAAAAAACACTCCGTAGATACTCGAAAAAATGCCAAAAAATATCTGTGATATAATGAAATCAAATCAATCTCAATCTCTGGGTTTGAGTTGCCCACACATACAGACACACGACGGATACACACACAGACAGGCACAGTGGTGCTTCCTATGTATTTTCTATCTCCCCGAAGAAGAGGCATCCACATTTTGTGGGTCAGTGTGTGGCTTTGGGAAAATCTGTGTAGGAAACCGAAACTTGTCCAGTTGCTATAAATACAAATTGGATAAAATTGCAGTGCGTGCCGAAAAATAAGAAGATGCCCAAGCCGGGCACAGGCACAGGCACAGGAGCAGGAGCAGCAAAACCACTCGTGCCCTCCTAAAAGAGAAAAGAGGGATCAGATTAAGACACTGGAATGCGGAACGTGGCCAATATGCTGCTCCTCTTTGGCAATTGAGGTTTTTGCTTTCTGCTTTCTGCCATCAAACATCCCCTACCATCATTACCATCATCGAGCTGGAATTTTTCGCAAGCTGGCGAACAGCTCTGGCACCCTACAACAGTTGGTTGTCCTGGGCGATGATGACAGATGGAGATATACAAGGAGTAGGGTGAGTAGCTGGTGGCAGGGGCAGGGGCAGGTGCGGGGGCAGGGGCCTCTGCTAACTAATTAAAGTGCGTACATGTGCCACGCCACCGCTCTCGCACGAGTATCCAGAGATCTGCCCCAATTCAGTTGTTTGGGGGACATTTTTGGAAATTTTACAAATTAATTTCATGTTTGAAGCAAATTCGTAAACAAGTCTTAATGTGCACTAAAGCGTGTATTTCCAAGGGTGCTGTCTTAGAGGCGGGGTCGGGCCATGGGCATGGGCATGGGCATGGCATTGCCTAACCACCCATCTAATAATGTCGGGCGCCCGCCAGACATGAATTTAGCATTTATCTAGCGCCACTTGAACAAAGTTCTCGTCCTCGTCCTCCTCGTCCTCGTCCTCGTGCTCAGCGTTGGCGTTGGCGTTGGCGTAGGCGCCCCCCATCGGTGGTGCCGTGCCTACTTCTTGGCTGACAATGAAGATGGAGATGGCGGCGGCGGCACAAATTTTAAGGGATGAGGAGTAGGGGGGGACTGGCTTGGTGTGTGGTGGGGTGCTGCTTGGTGGCCTGGTGTCCTGGTGGCTTGGGGTTGAGCTAATTTCAACGCCTCTTAAGCGCACAGTGGTTGCACACAGCTTGGCCGTCTATCTGTCTATCTGTCTGTCTGTCTGTCTGCCTGAAGTGTGGCAAAGTCAAGGAGCGCCGCGGCTAGAAGTCCCTGCTGGGGGACAGAGCCCACAAAAGAATACTTTAACATTGTTACGGATATATTCCGACTTTTGAATACACCAGCATAGACAAGGCCTCTGGGGGGTCTTCATTTGGGGCATATGTACTTTCGCTCCAAAGGAACTTTTTCGAAAATTTAATTGAAAGTGAGGTTAAGCCGCTGTTCAAATTGTTCACTCACAAAGGAATATTTATAGAAATAGCAAGTGTCTTAAGTCAGTAAAAAGGAGATTTCCGGGTCGAGTCCGACGTTATCCAGCCTCCTTCTCCGCCACATAATCGTATTGCAATCGTAGACAATTTTTGTACAAAATAAATCCAAAATGGTGCAACATTTTTTAGGGGATCTAAATTTTAATTAGAACATTTCTTCTCCATTAAATGGGGTCTCTCATTTTTGTAACAGCTCTCATACCAGTGTGCACTTGATTTTGGTTCCATGGGCTTGTCAACAGATTCTCCTCTCGAGTGGCGGGGACTTCTTTCATGGCTTTCATGGCCAGTAATTGTCGTTGTTTTTTGTTCTTGTTGCTGTTGTTGCTTTAGATGTGACGGGGCAGGTTTTTGCCATTTTGCCAGAGCCATGTTCGAATTTGTTTCAATTCCAGGCCAGTCATCAGCTCCATCTCCAACTTCCAGCACCATCCAGCGACACGTACGAGGCATGAAGTCATGCCAGTGCCAGTGCCAATGCCAGGGCTAAGGGCATGTCGATGGAGATGGAGATGGTGCCGATGCTGATGGTGGTGGTGGTGGAGCAGTCATGGGAGCTGCTTTTGGTGGCCAGTCAAGAGTGAAACAGCGCTGTTAATATAAAGTAGGTAATTGAGATGGAAAGTGAACGAGGAGCGGGGAGGACGGGAAGGACGGGGACCCTCCTAAGCTTCTGCTGCTGGCCCCTGCTTTTACCTCTGGCTCTGCCTCGAACTTGATCAAATTAATCAACTACAGTGGACGCCACGTTCTGCTTCTGCTCCGGCTCCGGCTCCGGCTCCTTCTACTTCTACTTATACTTATACTTCTCTGTGTTGTTGCTCTCTTTTTCGCCGTGCTGATTCAGCATTCTGGCTATAAAATCATGCGTGGGTCTGTAGACAATGAATGCACATAAAAATAATAATTGGAATTGGAAATGAAAACAATTTTCATGGCCTCCGGCTCGACTCGCCTCGACTCCCTTTGGCTCTCGCCCACATGATGTGGCACAAAAACTTCAACAGCAAAAGAGAAAGCCATATTTGTGAGCTTGGCTGTGTATGTGTGTGTTGGTGGCATCATAATTCCAATTCCAATTCCAATTGTGTGCAGGTGCTGGCCCCTGAACTTTTCCACTTTTCCACTTTTCCTCATTCTATTGTGAAAATTCCCAGCCATATCCCGTTTGACCTTATCGACTTTTGTAAGCCTCGGCACAATTATCGCCCCATGACACGGGCGACACTCGGGGGAACGCGGGGGGAGACCTGAGAGGGACTCTCCAGCCAAATCGAGTGTGGGACCATTTCAATGCTCTGCAGAAGCCAGTCGAGCCCGTAATGCGCTTATCAGTGTCACCCACACTCACACACTCGCACCGACAGCTCTCCATGCTTCCTTTGCATATGCATGAGCCTTTCACGGCGACCCATGTGGCGTATGCGTAATGTTCGTATATCAGTCTGCCGGGGCAGGGCACCCATGCGGCGTATGGGTAATGTTTGCGTAACAGTCTTCCACTTAGCAAGTGCTTATTTTCAGCTAGAACAAGTAACTGAAAGTAGAAGCAGGAAACAGTCTTTTTGTGGGGTGGAAAACGATTAAGAGAATGATATTCCTTCAACTCTCGGGGTATTCGGGGTGTCCGGGGATAAGGAGAGGCCTGGTTGGTTTTATCCAATGAGGTTTTTGCCAAAATATGCTTGTGGATTGGGGAAACTCTTATACATAGATAGACCGCTCCGCTTTCAAGCCTGGGATTTCCCAAAAGTGTCTCCATGAGGCAGCTATAGAGATCACAGGATCCAAGTCCTATGCGGAGACATTGCCCTCCCTCCCACCAGCCAAGTCCCTGCGTCAAGCCAGGGAATCGAGCATGGGGCATCGGGAAGAGGCACAACACAAAGGCGTAAGCAATCAAAATGAATTTTTATGCCGCATTTTCGCAATGCAGGAGCCGAGTGCCACCTAAAAAAATATGTGTATGTTACCTTTGGACCTATACACTCCATCTCTTGCCCCAGCCGGCAGTCAGAAACGGCCTCGTTGCATTCCTGCAAAACGAAACCCAACCAAAGACCGAAACCGAAACCGAAAACCCAACAGAACCGAACACATTTACACATGTAAGTGCATAAAAAATGTTTATGAATTTCAGTTTATGGCGCGTAAAACACGCCAATAAATGTACCAAGGCATTAAAAACGCCTTTCTCCTCGCTACTCGCTACCCGCACCTCGATACTGGGCACACTCTGGGATCCCGGGTCCCGGTTCCCGGTCCCGGACCCGGTCCCACCCGTTGGACTTTGCCGCACTAATAAACAATCAGAGATGGGCATAAAGTATGGGGAATCGGGCCAGGAATGGCCAAACGGCAAACGACAACGGGGTATTCCCCATATTTTTTTTGCCTCCTGTTTCCCCCCAGGCATTTTTTTTTTCGTTTCTTTCTGCTCCTTTTTGGCCAGAAGGTGTTAGTCGGCCCGTTGGCGCAATTCTTGTGGGCGCATGAATATTTATTCAAAAAATATATATGTATGTACATTTGTATGTATTCTGTGTGTGTGTGTGTGTCTCGGTTTCTGCTGTTTTTCTGTCTGGATGTCTGGGGTTCCTTCTTGTATTGTATTGTTCCTCGTGTTCTTGCCTGCGTTCTGCCAAATGCGCTCTAATGCACTTTACGACACTTTATGGCAGCTGTCTGTGGAGTGGGAGAGGGGCGGGAGGGGGAGCCAGGCAAATGTAAATGATGGCAAATTGATGGCAGCACACATATGTGACTTGCCTCCTTGTGGCAGCATACATGCATGTAGGTGGAAAGGTTTCAGTCCAAAAACGTGACTGATTATGGAATCTTTTGGAAAGAAATAAGGTTCCATAACGATTAAGCTCTCCACTTCCCTTAATATACTTGGTTGTTTATCCTTTGGCTATGCTTTGGTTTAATTGAGAAATTAAATTCCTTAGATATCAAACACCGTGGTATTCTCTCGCTTGTTTTAAGGGATGAAATATTTCCCGAACAAATCCTTTCCCTACCTGGAGCCCCCGAACAGTTGGCCCCAATTTCCGGCCCACAAATGACACCAAACATTTGCCGAAATTGCATTTTTTTTTTGGCTTGCCTGCCTGCCGGGAACTCTAATGAAAGCCCTGGACAATGTCCTGTCTCCTGTTTTTGTGTGTGCTCTTGATGCCGCCTGCCGAGCCTTGTCAGGACTCGGTTGGTTCTTCTAGCATTCAAATGGGTCTCTGCGCCTTTTTTTCTCTTTTTTTTTGGGGTTCGCCCTACTATGCAAATCGAGTGGGCGGGAGGCAGGTCGGTTTCCCCTAGGACTTTCCCCAGGACTTTCCCCAGTACTTTCCCCAGGACTTTCCCTTGTGCTCATCCCCTTCTTAGCGTCGCCTCAGTCTTTGTTTGGTCGGGGCTTCCCCATACCCTTGGTTGCTTTGGTTTCCTCTTTTTTGAGTACTTAACGCCACGAGGAATCGTCCGAGTCAACTGAAGCGCAAAAAATGCGAAAAACATGCAGAGAATAAAAAGAGGGAGTGGTCGGGTGGATGGGTGGATGGGTACGGATATAGACAGGATAAGGAGGAAGGACATGGACAGGGGCACTGCGAGAGAATGGGAAAATGGGTGGCGGCGCGTGTAATCAAAGTGTTTGGCTATCAAAGATTCAGCGGCTTCTCCTTCTCGGCCAGAGAGCAAAAGTTATGCATAAATTTTGGCCACCATCACGACTCGTCCGCCCAGTTTTCCGCCTCCTTGCCAGATCCTTGTGCAGGGCCCACTCCACTCCTTTGCAGGCCAAAATCAATACCGGAAACAAATTAGTTTCGTCTTAAAAGCCGCACAGCATCAAAACAAAATTTCCACAGTCAAAGCAGCCCCAAGAACAAGGCCACAAAAACAGGCGAAAGGACAAGCAAACATGCAATACAAATACATATACTGATGTACATAATACATATGTATGTATTAGCGATGTACGAGAGGAGAGGGGCTCCAACGATCCTAAGTGACATTGTTTGTTGGGTGCCGCAGGAGTAGCGTGAGGCCACAGGCCACTGGCCACAGGACACGACACAGAGACAGGCACAGACACAGGCACAGGCACGAGAGTCTCATAATAATAGCCGCACATAAAATTTTATTAGCACGGAGCGTAACAATTCAATTGGGTCATGCTTTATGACGCCTCCGGGCGGAAGGGGAAGCGGAAGTGGACTCCATATTCCCCCAGTCCCTTCCGTAGTCTAAAAAACTGTAAGCCGCGGAAAACGGATAGCCAATTCGGGTCACTCAGGTGCATCAGTGCTCAGAATTTCGAGATCCCAGCTGCACCGATACATAGCTTCAGATCAGACAAAAGACACGAAAGTACAGTCAAGGCAAACATCTAAACACATAAATATTTCCATACAATCTATACGAGTACATATATAAGTGTATTGCAACATTTGTTCTATATTATAGCTTATCGACAAATTGATGGTATTGATGATATTTTCTCAGCTTAAGATCGGCTTAGAAACGCAGAATCGTGAGATGATCAGATGGGCTTTACAAGAAACTAGATCAGGACTTTAACGATGGAACTTTCCACAGTTAGGTGCATCTGTTCATCGAAGTCCCTGCCCTTGTGGTACGGACGGAACCTGCAACAGTGGCACTGAGTGCACGGTCGGATGGTTGTCAGTACCATCTCGTGGCATTAAGTAAGCCGTAGCCACTTATCGACAAACATAGACTTTTAGGGGAAAAGACGAGCCTTTCTCTTTTTACCGCAAACTATCGGTACCCAAGATCAGCTCCTACCGATCTAAGAAGAATTGAGAATATGCAAACGAAACCTGTCCATCACAACCCTGGTGCCTTTGGTGTTCAGGGAAAATACGGGAACAGTTAATCTTCAATGGTATCCAAATACATATGTGGACTTGAACATAATACCCGTCGGAGTTACGACGACAGTTGATCGAATTATGATTATTTTTGTCAATGACATTTGGTATTCTTTGGCCAGAGTAGGGCAAAACTCAATTTGTGGCGAGACTCATTTGTCGCGTGACGAAAGAAGCGAAGCGCAACTGCTGCTGCTGCTCCAATTGGAGAAGCAATTGTCTTACTCTCGCTCCAATTGGATTTCCGTGGATTGGATGTTGCTTCGCTCTTGCTCGTGCTCGTGCTTGTGCTTGTGCTCTTACTCTTCCTCTTGCTCATTGTGTACTCTTGCTCTTGTGTGTTTTACAGTTACGTGTGGAGGAGGACGGCTCGCTTGCTGAGGAGTGAAGGAGAGGGAGACGGCAATAAGACTGAAGCTGGCAAATCCTCACACAAAATGCGTCGAAGAAGCAGCAGCGACAGCGGCAGCTGTCTTATCAGCAAGAAACAACAACAACAGCAGCTGGAGAGGAAGGAGGACCAGCAGACTCGGGCAGAGCAGCGACCGCGACCGCGGCAGCAGGAGCAGCAGCAGCCGCAGGCAGAGAAAGAGCAACGAAAGCAGCAGCAACAAAATCAACGGTTAATCCCGGGCCCCCGCTGCCCGCTGCTGCTGCTGCTGCTAATGCTGCTAATTGTTGGCGAAGCAGTTTACGGTAAGTGCTATGTGAGAGCGAGAGCGGTAGAGCGTGGCAGAGAGGGAGGACACTATCAAGGTATATTTATACATATATGTATGGTGAAGGGCTGGACCTGATCATACCAAATATAGACAAGCCTACGGATAGAACAGGCAGCGCGTGCAGAAACTGTACCTCTAGCTTGAAGATCTTTTTAATATCTATTAATCTTTAATCGGTATGTTTCTTCGCGTAAGCATATGCGAGTATAAGAGAGTGTCGAGTGCCTCATAGTGGAAAAATATACCTTGGATTAGGTTCGATTGAGTGCGTAGCTGGAGGAGAGTGCTAGCATCTTTGCACATGACTGGGAGTTACATCCATGGCGTGGATAAACAGCGTGTACACCCCATTCCACGGTGGGGTGTTGGTGATTCATAAAACATGGCCAGAATGGCCACTGCCCCCCCTTTGTGACCTCATTAGAGGTTCATTTGTTTGCTTATTTATGCAGACACACAGATACACACCCAGATAAACGCTAAGCATACACGAATGTACATACATACATACATATGTATGTATGTAGGTCTGCGTATATTGGATCATCCCATCCATGGCATATGGCATTTGTGTGGCCCTTTGTGTTACCAATTTCTGCCACAAGTTGAATGCATTACATTACATTTTCCCTTTTATCCATACAAATTCGAACTCTGCTGGTGTACATTGCCCCAAATAGTATGCTACACAGAAGACAGAAAGCACACATACGCGAAATATACATACATATATATATGGGTGTGCGTGTGCGTGTGTGTGTGAGGATGGCTTGGTCTCCGTGCGCTTTTGCCTGTAATTAATTGACTCGCACATTTTTCGCATCAAAAACAAAAAAAAAAGCAAAAACAAGCCAGAGAAAAACTTTTGCCCAGACAATGTTTTATGCCCCCCTCCCCAACCCAATCCAACCATATGTGTATGTATGTGCTGAAGAGTGTATATGTGAGTGAGGGAGTGTGTGTGAGTGCCTTGGAGTACGCCAAGTGTGTGTGTGTGCCGGCAAAATGGACGACAGTTGGCCGGTGATGCACTGCAGTCAAGGTCGTTAGAGCGAGATGGCATTCGGGCGGTGCTTTTTTATGCTGTCGCGTTTGTGGCAGTCGGCCAAGTTGGTCAACATGGCTCATGCTGTGGGCTCACGCATACACATGTCCATACATACACATGTATGCTTGCATATCCATGCACTGGAAGAAAGGAAAGCGGACTCAACACTCATTAAGCAATCTGCCGTCTAATTACTTTCAATTTAAATACTAATAAAGGGGGTGATTTGGGGTTCCTGATATCACAGCTCTCACAGCTTTTTGTTGAGAAATTTTCTCCGAGTGTATGTATGTACGTATGTACCTATAGAGACCTGTGTGCATGGCTGTGTTCAATTGGAGTTGAGGCAACTTAATTTGTTGGCTGTTGGATTGCTCCACTTAAAGTCGACTGCCAGTCGATTCGATGCACAACACAAGTGGCTTCTATTGTTATCGATAAGTTTGATTGTTGTGCCGTGTACTTTCGTAATCGATATGTCAATAATTGCTGCCCACTTTGACTGGTGCAGTCCTATTGTTCTTGATAGTCTATTGATTGTTTTATCTGTACTTGTGGCATTTCTGATTTATGTACAGTGACCAACATTCAATATGCTTCATGGCACACTTCAATCCCATGTCTAACAAGCCTCAAATATCTTCCGTCCATTGAGTGCTGGAATGCATTCCGATGAAGTGACAAATATGCCACAAACTGCCCCAATACAATGAAACAAGCAGCAATTATGACCAGAAACTGGAATTGTTTTGGTCTTTGCAAAAGAAAATGCCTTCCACAAATTTAATTAATTAATTGAGTGAGTAAGTGTGGTTAAGGGATTCCTCTGATCTTCGATAAAACGAAACGAGATATGCTTGAAATGGATTCATTTAATTGATGTATAACGAACGGCATTGCGACAGAGAGTAATTCCCTAAATTGCCAGCCAATATTCGTTTCAACAACTGACTGTCTTTGCCTGTCTGCCTGTCTGCCTCTTGTTGTCGGCCAAGGGACATTTTTGGCTTTTAGCAACTCGAGATCCAATAAGGGAAAGGTCACTGGTAGCCCGAATTCGTTTGAGGACGCACACAACGAAAAGTAACCCGGTCCATGGACAAAGGCAAGGGGACCCTGAAGGCTCTCAAATGTGAGGGACGCAGCCACGTGCAGGGACATAGAAATCCAAATAATGCTGCCTTAATTTTAGGGATAATAATTTTACTAATCTCCGCCGCTCCTCCCCACTGCTTCACCACGCCTGGCCGGATCAAAGGGGAGGCAGCTGTTTACGGTCTATCCGTAATTGTAAATTAATGCATGCAGAAAATGTGACCCCACACAAGATGGAGGCCAGCCGGAAGTTGATTCTCGCAAACACAAACACACACGCCCGCACACAGACGCATCCATAAGCAGACTCACGCCGATGCCTACGCAGATTGTTTCCTTAATGCCCAATGCGTCAGAGGTAGCAAAGGTCGTATGGGGTCAGAGGAAGCTCGAACAGCTGGAGTTACTTTGAACTCTGCTTGGGAATATTGCATAAAGAAGTCTTTGTAGAAAACGCCACAGATTACATACGAGTATATGGATAAAAGGGTATCAATAACGCGTTTCCCATTGAGAATTCCCTTCGCTTTGGTATTTTTCCGTGCTTTCGCTTCGCCAATAATTGAATAATTTTTGACATGAAAAATGGCCCAAAAGATTGGGGCCCACAGGCTGGGTAGATTGTATGGGCCGGGCAAGGCTGTGCCACACATGGCAATCAAGTGGAAATATTTTGCTTTCGAGCTCCAGGCCCCTCCCAAAAGTGTAAATGCAAAATACAGTAAACCGTTTACAGCTGGGCAAAAAAGAGCCCCAGACAGAGGTCCAATTTCAGCAAATAAACTAGAGATATTATAAATGAAATGCCATTAAATGTTTGCTGAGCAGCCCCAATGCGAATGTATTATTGGGTTTTGTGGCCAAATCGAATTTCATTGCATAATAACGAACTACGGATCTCCAAAAGCCATAATTTAGAGAACATTTTTGCCCCCAGAAGGTGTCTTCACTACTGGTGGGGGGGCGGGAGGGGGGTGGGGCACTGGGGAATAGCGTTTATTTATTTGAAATTAGAAACTGCCAACTGCTCCCAAAAGTGGCCATTAATTAAGGGCTACGGACGTCTGGCTACGGGCTGCCTGCTGGGAGAGCTTCTGGGGATTGTGTAATGACTGCAAAATGCTTACAAATAGCCATTTACGAATTTTGAGCTGCCAGCCAGGCAGCCATCCAGCCAGCCAGCCAGGACAAATGGGAGTGGATTGTCAGAGCTGGATTTGTAAATGATGGTCTCACCTTCTTGCCCGGAATGCGTTTGAGCTGCTCGAGCAGCCGCCCACACACAAATGACAATCAATTTGGCTAAATTGTTTCGCACAGCAGAAGGTGGACATCGTCGTCCTTTACCAAATCAGATCTAAATATATTAGTCCACTCAATAAGGGCCATTTTGGTGTCAATCATACGGACAACTATCGGTCATCATCAGTCATGAGGTGAGGTTCTGGTATCAGGACGATCAGGATATATTTATCAACCAGTCCATTGTCTTGGAAAAGTAATGTAAAATGAAATTGCTTACTCGGCAACACATTGTTCATTTTTGGCTAACTAATCTTTTAGCTGGGCTTATAACTAATCTCTGATTGAGAAGGCACTTGTGTTCTTCATTCCGAAGGCCAATTAAAGCATCTTTATAATTCTAATAAGACTTTAATTGATATTCTGTTGTGCACATTTTTTGTTTAATTTTTATCTAAATTTCTAAATATCATAAAATCATTTTCTCATTCTAATCCTCTTTATATTCCTGCTATCCTACGCATCGAGCATCGAAATAATTTTTCATTCAAAAACGAATGTGTGTACATATGTATGTATTTATTGGTATTCAATATCGTCCTCTGCCTGGGCCACCTCCACACTGGCAAATATTTGTATGCTTGCCTGGGCATTTTTTTTTGTCTTATTGCCTTTCATAATGAAATTTAAGCAGATCTGGCAAATGTTTGCTTAAAGCACTTTTCATGCTTCTGTCACGGCCCGTCGCATTTGGCCATTTGCTCCAAATGTTAGCTGACCCAATTGTGGACGCATTGCCCGTAGGGCTCGAGAGGGCTGGGGATTCCCGTCATATCCTATATACCCTTCTCTGTCTCTCTCTCTCACTCTCTCTGCCTCTGACTCTGCGGAAACTTGGAGAACTTGAGGGCAAGGAATTGGCTTTGGCTTTGGCTTTGGCTTTATTCAACATTAGCTAATTTGTGTGCGCTTCTTGTTCTCTTTATTTGTTTTTGGGTTCCGTTTCATTCATTTTTTGTTTTTTTTGTGCTTTTTTTTGTGTGTTTTTCTCTAATTTCTGCATCTTGCACTTTGCTTTTGCCCTTCCTTTGCTTCCTTCATTTTTTGTCACGACGTTTTTTTTTTACACTTCCCTCTTGTTTTTGGTCATTCGACTTAAGTGCCATCCTGGATTGTCCTGGCTGCTCCTACCATTGCTCCAGGTCCTTCTCCTGCTCCTTCTTCCTCTGCTTCTGCCGCCTGTCTTGACACTGATTTCAATTATAAATTTGTTGTTTTATGTGTGTTTGCTCCCTCCATTCTTTCATTTCTTTTGCCCTTTCCAACATTCTCCAACTTTCCTGGGAACCTGTGTGGGATTTTTTCCTATACTGCGATTGCCTTCTCAATTGGTGCCGCTGCTGCGAGCGCTGTCTGGCCATCACGTTTAATCCAAGTTGGGAACAAAGCCCACCCTCTCTGCCCCCACAGTTCCCACCATCTGATACCGCCTCCAACCAACCTGCTGTCTACCTTATTGTCCTCTTTCTAGCTGGGATGTAAGCTCTGTGTTGTGTTGCCCTCTTTTTTTTATTTTTATTAGTTTTGTACCTTCTATATACATATATTAATATAGCTTCCAAGAAAAATATTCTTGCCAGAAAAGATTTCTATCAACATGTCCGACTGGTGCAGAAATATCTGAAAACATACTTACATCCCCATTGTATTATACTCTAATTTCTGTGTGCTGAATTCTCAACCAAAACTCATTGGCAGAGCATTCCCATGCCTCGTCTTGCCCCCCCAATTGGCTTTGTTGTATTTCTTGTCTAAGTTTTTGTGTCCTCGATGGCCGTTCAGCTGCCCTCCTGTCCTACTGGTAATCCAATCGTCTATTATCCCTGTCCAGATGCATTTTACTTATCAATTTTGAGGCATGCAACTACTTGCAGCACTTGGGATTGAGACATGATGGAAGGGGCAGGGGCTGGGTTCCTTCTCTTGCACTTAAGGGGGAAGATAAGTGGATATAATTATGTATGTATGCCGAAGAAATTGTTTCCTTTTACCGGGCTGTGTTCCAAATTAGTTTGTGATTGAATTAGGCAGAGACTGAAGGGGGCTTTCAATAGCCATTTCTTGGGCTCCGAGGCAGACCGACTAAATGTAAATATATTTTAGTTGCATTTGAATATAACTTTAATATTTTCTTAGTATTCTGTTGCACTCACATTTTCCGGGCATTGTTCGCTTGCGCTTTTCATTCGCATTCTCAATTTCCCGGTGGCAGCTCTCAGGATTCTCCTCTCTCCTCACTCCTCTGTCTTCTGTCTACTGCCTTATGGCCCCTGCCCCATGCCCTGGTCGGATCTGAGTGAAAATGCAGTCAACCCTAATCAAATTTTCGCTGCAAATTGACAGTTTGCCTGCAGATTTTCATTTCGCGTTTTCATTCCGCCCACTAAGCACGCACTACCGGGGAGGAATGGGGCGGGTAGTGGTGGTGGCAGTGGTAGTGGCTGTGGCGGCGGTTGCATGTAGAGGTAGCATGCCTCGGTTAAAGAGTTCTGTTCGTGTTCGGGGGGCTTCGCTGCCTTCTTTTTGGTTCCGTGTCTGGTTCGACGTGCGCTCCTCCTTCCCACTTCCCAGCCCCACTTCCCTCCCCTTCCCTGTGTCCCCACGGGGCATGCAAATGGTGGCAGGTGGGGGTGCAGGGGGGTGGGCATGGCTAAGAGGCATATCTGCCATAGCCGTACGCTGATTTAATTTTAAATCTCTTTCGGCCCTTCTCTTTGCGCTTTCACTCAAAATTAAAATGACGTCAGGGGTTGGGGTTGTCCCGTCTCTGCAGCTTGCAACGATCCGCCAGTTGCCCAGTTGCATAGTTGCAGGTTAATAGATCATCTAGCGGGCGGTATGGGGGGTGGTGGAAGGGATTAAGGCAGATGGAGGCATCCCAGTTGCTGCCACAGCGGTTTCCTTGCTCTCAATTTGCCTGTCACAATTCAATTGTCAGGCATTTCATTTCAATTTAACAATTTTGTATTTTCTTCTTCCCACAGCGGAAGCTACTTGCAACTTGCTGTTGTTGCTGCAGCTGTCATTGCCCCACCTTCCCCCCCCTAGCAGCAGACCTACATATCTTCTTGTTGTAGTCACGACAGCGGCAAATTAATCTATGGCATGTCATTCAGTCAGTCAGTCAGTCATGATTGTCTCCGACTTCCGGCGTCTCCATTCGCCCGACACATTTCCCCTCGAATTATGCCGAAAGGGGAGCACAAATATTTTGTTTGCATTTGCCAAAATTTGACGTTTCCAATAGGACATGACAAGCATCTCTCTTGGGTGGTGAGTGCTATCCACCACTATCCACCCAACCCCAACCCCAGCCACATCCAGCCATCAATTGCACAAATTCAATTTGCAATACGAGTAAAAAGTCGATTGCAAACAATGAAAGACAAATGTAGGTTAAATTGTACTCACAAAAATGGAGCACAACTGTCCAGCACGATCAACATTTGCGAAACGCTAAAACGACTTTGATATTGTCTATATTTATATACATATACATACATATATTGTATGTATATTTGCGCAAAGCTGTTGCTGTATGCAAATATTTTAGGAGCCGCAAAATGGTTTCTTTATGAAAAGTGTTTTTCAATATATTTTTGTGGAGCTTCGATCTGTGTGGACTAAACAAAAATATGAGTTGTGAAACTGAAACTGCCACAGAAAATTTTTTATTGATTTTAAAGCGGAAATTCATGGCTGAAAAGATAAGGTAATGGCAAGCTCTCAAGACAAGCTCTCAAGAGAATAAAAATGATTGATCTAAGGTCTTAGATATATCTTGAGTCAAGTCACAGCTGATCTGAGAGATCCTTCGATCAACCAAGATGGAAAGTAGAGGAGTTTTGGGTCAAAGAAAACTGTTGGAAGCTGGGGGCTTTTTTTGGGGATCTCTCTCTGATGCTAGATTTTCTTTTTACTAATTATCTTAAGTATCTTAAGAGCTTTTCGATGCTGTCCTTCTGGAAAAGGTTTAATTGGGGGTGGGGGCATGTCCGGTTAGCGCATGTCCCAGAAATGTCCATCTACATGAGCCACAAAGTTTTTGACATTGCGGTGCAACTAAATTTCGGTGACAGCCATTGTTCATTTCATTCAAATTTCGGTGTGTTTTATATTTGCCCTAGCACCAGTCCCAGTAAAAGTTTTGTATATATATACATACGAGTACTGTACATACTCCCCGCAATTAAAAAATGCAGCAAACCGAAAATGTTGTTAATAGAGCGGAATGACAGCCGGAATTGTCAGCCAAGCGGAGAGGAACAGAGGGACAGAGGCAGAGAGAGAGACATAGGGCGATAGGGGGACAGGGTGGAGGTACCATAGTATGAGGGGAAGAAGTGGAGTAAATGGGAAGTGGAAGGTAAATGCATAATTGATGATTACGTTTTCCTGTTTCGGTTTGCTCCACTCTGGCTCTGGCTCTGGCTGTGGCTCTGGCTCCCTCCCTGCCTGCCATCTCTTTCCCATTGAACTGCATAAACTATCAATTAGATACTGTTTTCAGTTTTATTAACTCCCTGCAGGAGGTGATTGGTATCCGGTTTGGGGTTTTTGTGGGTAATGAGCTTTGGAGAGCAAGGGATGTGCCACACATAAATTGCCAGGACACGAGACATGCATCTTTTGTTGCCGGGTGCTGCTGCCATGTTTTATTGCTAATTGCAACTTCAGGTTGCAATGTGGCTTCTACTTCGACAGTATCCCATCTATTTGGGAAACACCCCGTCACCGTTTGCCCCACGGGAAGGGGGGGCATGTGTCGCACACTTGGCAGTGCCTCCTCCCTGCCTCCTCCCCCCCTCTCTCACTGTCTCACTCTATCTGTGTCTTTATCTTTTGGCTGTGTGTTTGTTTGTGGCACGAAAATAATAAAACTGATTTTATTTATGTGCTGCGCCAGACCCAAAATTGAAATTCTGCAACACAAGCTGGGAGCAGCACAGAGCACAGAGCAGGGGGGAGGGGGGATAAGCCGGAGGGCGGGCCTGGAGGGGGTGGTGGTGGTGCATGTGTGGCCAAAAGTGTTGCCAAATTCACATCGCGCGCCTGTCTGGCTGTCTGCCTGTCTGGCTGTATGACTGTAAGCTCTTCTTTAGTTATTGTTATACGGGATAGAGGACTGCGAGCCCCACACGAGCCCCCCATCGTTCTACCTAACTTTATACTGATATTTATCGCTTTTCCTGGACCTGCCACCGATATGTTGCTGATGTTTTCTGCTTACCGCTCATAGTTAATGCGCCTCAAAAGTTCTCTATCAATTATTGTGGCAGCGGCTGTTTGCTGTGGCATGTGGGACATGTGTATCTGCCGGCTACATACTTTTGGGCTGGCCGCAGATACAATGTGCACCCATCAATCACATTTGTTAGGATTCATTCTCAATGGCCATTCACATTCACATTCACAAAATGCAATAATCATCCCCCTCTCTCTCTGTCCCTATCGCTGTCTCTGTGGGAGAGGTGGAGCTGCATTGAGTGCTGCATTTTCCATGTTAATTGCAAGCTGAGCCAAAAGTAGTAACATTTTCCACATTCCTCTCGAAGCGCAGCCGTGGTCCAGGTCCTCGTCCCGGGCACGAGGAATGCAAAAATGTGGCATTCAGAATTTCCCACAGAAGCCCGACGCTAGTACTGGCTATACACCCCCTCTCCAGCACTCTCTTGGTGCTGCTCGACAACCACTTGGGTGTTTCCCCTGCGTTGCCATGGATCCTGTCGTAATCCCTCTTTAAAGCGGATGGAAACCCTTTACAAATGAATCCCAAAACTGCGGGATCTGCCTTTGGCACTGCCACTGTCACTGCCAAAGGCAAAAGCTTAAAATATTCATTATTAATTTTATTCGCTGTATTAATCAACGCTGACGGCGATAATTACCCGTCGCTTCTTTCTCTGAAAGATGAATGAAAGAATGAATGCCCCAGTCTGACGATTACGAAAGAATCAAAAGAGTCAGCCCATCACAAGTTACCATGGAAAAATCAGTACACTCATTAAAGCCAGTGTCCCATCCAGAGAGCCGTTTGGGTCTTAATTTTATGAAAATACGATTGCTATATCCCCAACCTTCCAATCTAGTATTACTCTGGGCCTCTCTTCAACTGGCTGAAGGCACAAAATGCAGCATAATTATTCTTAATTTAATATGACAGAAACTGCTCCAAGCCCTGGCACTAGATGGTCCACTCGAGTCGCGAGTTCTTCGAGCACTCGGGCTCCACCTGCTCCACCACGGTGGCCAGCCTGAAGCAACTTTTTGGTGCTCCGAGGAGCCCCACCACTGAGCTGGCGACGTTGCATGGACCACCACAAGGATATTGGCAGCAGAAAGAAAATTCAATCGAAATTGGAAATTGGATGCAAAGGAAACCTTCAAATATGGCGAATGGTGCACACTTGTGCGCTCCAGCAGCTGCAACAGAAGCTCGTGGTGACGGGTGCAAAAATGCTCGGTGGACTTCTTGAGGTACAGTCCTTCCTTCCTTCCTCGGTGGACTTCTTGAGGTACAGTCCCTCCACTACCTCGAGGGCTGAACGGGTTCGAGGTTGTACTTGGCCTTAATTCATTCATTCATTCTTCTTCTGTCGAGTGGACACTGAGCTTGTCCTCGGACAACACCTGCTTGGACATCGAAGACTAAAGTCTAAAGGCCATGGCCATGGCTTGAAAGACTTACAGATAAAACCACTAGTTGGAAGTAAACTTCATCTTAAAGACTGGGCCTAGAGGATAGTTGGAAGTTCTCTCAGTGATGCCTTGAAAATGATATTCAGGTGTAATGCTTTCAAGGGCAATGCTTGAACTGTTCCATAACCCAATGAACCTTTCCAGCTGGGAAATTTAAAGAGTACAACATATGTATCTGTAAATGATGGGTCTTTCTGCAGATGGGTCGGTTCTTGTTGGGTTTTTAGCTTGAGCCGAAGATCTGAATATCAAAGGGAACATTGTTCCATTCAATTCGAACTTCTTTGGAATTATTGCGAGGAGCACTTATTCGGTTATAATTTAATCTACTATTTGCCAGTTCGAGGAGCTTCTCAGAAATAGCTGATTGCTCGGCGTGGAAGTCCCGCCTGGGCCTGCGGCCTTGAGTATTCAATGGTAAATCAATGTTTGACTGTTTGCCCACTCAATTATGGATTGGCATATTTACGCAACTTCAAAGCCCATAAGCCGCCCATTGGATGTCCTGCGGGATAAAAGATTAATACATGTTTGCACTGATTGCGGAAACCAGTTCTCCAAGAAGCTTTCGCACCTCCATAGACCCTCTCCACAAGCGTTTAATTTATTCAATAGACTTTTGTAATTGTCAGAGGCAGCAGGGGCAGCCGAGGCTGAATGCAACAAGCGACACTCGGCTCCCAGCAATTAGTAAATCATGAGGAAATTATGGGCTTTGTGAATGCAGCCCCCAAAAGGAGCAGTCCCAGTTGCCAGACGAAAATTTTAATGCAAACTGTAAATTATTATATACTTAGTTACATTTTGCTCCAAATGCACAGGCAGTCCCTCGATCTCCGTCTCCGTCTCCGCCCTCAATGCGACTGTTTCGGCCTTCTCTCAAAGGGCTGGCTGTTTTAGCCATTTCTCGGCTCCCGCTGGCAGACAATACAAAACTATAAATATGCACAGTCACAGACAAAGTCACAATCACAGTCACAGTTGCAATTATACCCGAAGGCGCACAGTGGTCGGAGACCAAAGGAGGCGAAATATGTATCCTCCTGCCTGAAAATATTTGATTTTCATTGGTCAAATCCTCATTGAATATATATAGAAATCTCATCTAGCCGCTAGCTTAAATTTGTTTGTTGCCAGCTTTTCAATTAATTAATTTTGTTTGTCAATTGTCAAGTACATAATATTTAATTTCATTCAATTACATGCCTTTGGAATGCAATTCGCTTGATCTTGAAGATTTGAGCCACACATTTATTGATTCAATTAATTTTGTGTCGTTGACCAACCACTGTGCCGGACTCATTCACAAGTCGTTCGCTGGAATGATATATTTTTTATTTTACCATCTTCTTCGCCTCATCGCTCCTCTCCGGCTCTCCACTCTCCATGGCTTGGCGGTGGGTGGGTGTCTCTGGCAGAGCAAGCAAAATGCAAAATTTATTGCTGAAAACTACAAAACACACACAGCGTCTGGGCGCAGGAGGTGGCAGGAGGTGGCAGGAGATGGGGTTGCGGTGTTGGGTGGTTGAGTGGTCGCTGGGCTGGTGGGGTGGTGGGGTGGTGGGGGGTAGATGGGGGCGTGGAAAATGTGTTAAGTCTATTGAGTGTATTAAAGCAAATAACTGCGTCGACGAATAAAATACATACGGGGAGACGACAGCGTGGAATGTGCTCCAGGCACTGCCAGGGGGGTGCAGGGGGAAAAGAAGAACGCTGTGTGGATAGAGGGCGTGGCAAAAGATACTTTATACACACACGCTGACAGATGCACCGACTCAGACACACACATATGCAAATATGAATATAAATGAACAACGCGATGGAGTCCAAGGCCCAGCCTGAGCTCCGATGTCTGGGTATAGCATAGATATAGAAAGAAAACCGAACAAAACCGAGGGAGAGACACTTAGAGAGAGAGAGAGAGAGAGGGACAGCTTTTGGTTGAAAGTTGAACGTGTGGTTTACAAACGGCACCACTGAAATCGACACAAGACACAGGGAGGGCGAAGGGCGAAGGGAAACCGCAACAAAAGTGGAGCCAACCCTGAGCCAATGGAACCCTGGCAACTCTGACAAAGAATTTAGTTGCCCTTTAAGATCAAATATGCCAATATATCCACGCACAAGACAGTCGAACACAATCCGAAATTTGAACGAATAAAATAGTTTATCGAAAAAGCAAGGCTTGAGGCCTTGCCCCAACTCCGAATTTCGTCACTCTTTAGGCCCAATTTTGGGCCATGTAATGTGTGACAATTGTGTGTTTGAATTCAGACCGGAAATCGAACAAATAAATGATGATCGAAATGAAACTGGGTGGGGGGGAATGGGTGGCAACTGTAACTAGAAATTCCTTTTGCCGTTTAAGCCCAATTATGGCAATATTTAAATGCAATGCACAAAATGCCATTCAACAAAACCTCAAAAATGGTAAACGACAATTTGTGCAACAAAAACCATTAATTATTGCAATTTTAATTAGAAAGATTGAGTGCGTAAATTTTGGGTAAAGTTTTAACGGTTCATTAGATACCGAATGCATTCGGAATATTCTTATTTAAATTAATTTCAGTGCTCATTCGCATTTAATTGATGTGGCAAATAGTTGAACGAACGCTGCCAGCCGACAGCTAAACTTGCAGGCAGCAGAAAACATGGCAACAAAAACAAAAACACCAACTGCAGCAGGAGCAGGAACAGGAGCAGGAACAGGAACGGGAACGGGAACAGAAGCAGAAACACAACCAGAACCAGAGCCAGAACCAGAACCAGAACGGAAATAAGCAGCTTTTGACTAACGGCAAAATGGATGCCAGAGAGCTGGCTGTGGTGTGTGTGTGTGTGTGTTTAAAAAAGCATCGCAGTGCCTGTAGAAAAGGGGTGAAAAAGAGGGAAGGCAGGGCTAGAGAATGGAAGCATAAGGAGCATAAGCAGAAGTGGAGTAGCATCTGGCACTGCCCTGTGCGATTACAAAAACATCAACACTTAATATGTTTATTAAATTTGTTGCTACATCATTAGGCACTAGCAGCCATGTAATGTGAGGCAAACACTTCACATGCGCCCATGGGTATGCCGTGCTGTGTGCCACATGCATGTGTGTGCCAGTGCTGTCAACGACTACTACTGTCGTCTGCTTCAGCAATAGCATACCCTATGACCCATAAACTCAACTCGAATGGCATTCAACGATCACTGGGATGGTACGCTCGGCTCTACCTATGCACTATAGACATTCAAATAAACTGAGTGCTGTATTTGGGCATTTTGGATGATAGCTTAATGAGAGAATTATGAAAAAATAAACCAATAAAAACCCTCACGAGAGAGTACATTAATGTATGGGAGTCCATTGTCTTTAAAGGAATGTTTACCTTTTGAGACACAATAGAATTCACTCAACAATTAATTACATACCAAATGAATGTCCATTTTGTGTGGTGTGGAACGAGTGTGTTCAAATCAGCCGCACTCACCCAGCCTGTTGTGGTGTGTGGTTTGGTGGCTTGGTGTTGTGCCACACAGTAGCCCCACAGCAATTAGTTGGCACTTGAGATTGTTTTCCCCACATTCGATTCAATTTAGCAAATCAAACTCGATTGCTGCTGCCAGAGCATCCCTGCTTCGTTGGCTTTCCTAATTTCGTTTTGGTTTGTGCTTGAATGTAGCTGTAGTTGTAGCTTCCAGTCGTGCCAATGCCCTATGCACACACACACACACACACAGAGTCGTACTCTCTCGGTGGCATGTGTTTCTGTGTGAGGCTGCTTCTTTGTGTGTGTGTGTGTGTGTGTGGGCTGTGCTTTGGGCTACTTTGCATGGGCTTAACGATTGTTGTTTAGATGCAGTTACAGTTACAGTTACAGTTACAGTTGCGTTACAGTCGCAGTTACAGTTGCAGTTACAGTAACACTTACAGTTGCTTGCTGCGAAAGAGAGAGCGGGATGGCCACTCAGAGGAAGTGAGAGGGCAAGTTGAAGCTTTAATACAAATATGCATTGCCTACTTTTTGGCGTTGCGTTGCGTTGCGTGGCATGGTGTTCCGTTATGCGAAAGCTAACAAAGTATGCGTACCCAGTCACACACACACACACCGATGTACATATGTATGTATGTATGCACATCCACCTTTATTCACGATGTATATGCATGGCTTGCCTTGCCTTGCTTTTTTTGTTGTACTTTACTTTACCTCTTTTTAGTTTCACTTTTGCTGTGGCTCTGGCAAAAGTTATGCGCATTATTAAAAAAGGAAACGCGCTCACCGCATAAATTTTAATGCTCATGATTATTATTATCATAATAAAATGTAATGTTCCAACCGCCACCCACACCCCACGGCCACAAAAATGACTGAACACATATATATATATAGTATATATCCACTTTTACTGCCGAAACTGCATACTGGTACTCAGGTGAACTCCATTTCGTTTTTCCATTTCCTTTCAGCAGTTGCGGGCAGTGGGGCAGTGACAAATCGCTCGGCAGCCACCCAATCATTGACACTATCGCAGAGGTACCACCAAGACAATGCCACCAGCAGTCCAAGAGGCCACCCCACGACAAGCTCATCCACAGCCAATGCATTTGCCCAGCAGGAGGATGCTGTGCTGCTGGACGAGGACGAGGAGGAGGACCAGGAGCCGCATGCACTGACCATTTCACGACCACCGCGGGCGGGTCGCAGCGAGCGGCAGGCGATGGAGGAGGATCAAGTCGACCGCTGCCGGCTCTTCGTCGAGGGAGATCCCACCAAGAACGAGCTGTACAGCCCCGAGTATCCCAATCTGTATCCGAAGAACATCAACTGCACGCGAGTGATAACAGGTAAGGATAAGAATAAGGGATCTCTAAAATGCATTTGAATGAATACGAATGGATGAATGAATGTAATGGAACATTGTGCACAATTAAGTGAATTCCCCAAATATTATGCATAGGTACATTTCTAGATTAACAATCGATTACCCCTGGCTTAACAGCTGAATGACTGACTTCGAAATCCAAATAACAAATTCAGGGCAACCAATATGCATATCTGGCATATCTTCCATATCGAATATTCATTCAGCACACGCATATTTATTCATACGTATTACGGCACTCAATCTCAATCCTGCCGAATCATACGGATATTAATGAGGCAGAGAGATATTTAGCTGGCATTTAGATAGAAATTATTAGAGTGTCCTCATCAATGCGGGGTCTTGCTCGAACCCAAGTAATTTCAGGTTCATGTATTCATGCCCCAGCCCATTCGGTGGATTATCTACGGCTAAGCAATTAACAACCAGTCCCCCCATACTCGTATCTGTATCTTTATCTGTATCTGAATCTGAATCCACTGTATGCCACAGATACAAAGACAAATAGGAGCTTTGATGGAAGACAATTCGCAGTCAACTTCCTGTGGCGCACGAGTTTGTGGAGTGTGGAGTGTGGAGTGCAGGCCTCGTAAAAGTTTATATGGCAGGCACTTGGCGACGAGCAAGCTACTGCAAATAATTGCAAAGTCTTTTGGCCAAGTCTTGGCTGTTGACATTACCAGATGCCAGTCAGTCAGTCAGTCAGCCAGTCAGTCACTCAGTGAGTCATTCAGGGCGACTAAGGAGGGGGGAACCGTTGGAGCGGCAGCATTAGACGGCGCTGATGCGTAAGATGCTCCATACAGATTCGAGTGGCAGGACCGTTTTGTGTGCCCCATTTAAAAGCGTTGGCGTGCTCGGGGCCCTTCTTCCACCACAATTCAATCCCTCGATGGGGGATTGCCAACGGGGGATTGGGCCGAGCAGTCATCATATTTGAGCTGCACTCGCTTCACTGCCTCTTCCACAGCTCCCAGCTCCAGTCCCAGCCCCATCCCCAGCCCCAGCTCCAGTCGAATCGAGTCAACTCCAATGCTTATCTAAAGTCGGTTAGAGGCCAAATCATTTGTCAGTTAAGACAAAATAATGTCACTGCAAAAGTCAAGAGCTGACAGATAAAACCTGAAAGCGAATGATTGACTTTCCATAAGCACGCATCAGCGGTCCCAGTATCTGTCTATCTACAAATATGTCAGCATATGTATCTTTCTCTCCCACCCCCATCTGTGTATGTGTGTGTGTGCTCAGCATTAGCTGGGGGTGGTTGAGGGACTCGAACTGACAGAGGCAGCTGCTTATTTGCATATCAATGTGGGTGTGGGTGGGTCCTGCTGGTGTGGGCGGGTCGTAAGAGGACCCCAGTGGAGACCATGTTAATGTGGAGCTAAGCAGATGAGAGATACATCTTAGACAAAGGATTCCCCATCTAAATAGAGTCCAGGGCATCTTTGTATTTCCAAAATTAGTTCATAAATTGTCCGAATTTTCCCATGATCATTCTGAATATTTATTAATTGAATGCCAAAGAACATACAGCCCTAGAGCTGTAGAGCTTTCATTCGAAAGGGAAAAAGTATGTCTTGGATATCTGCCTGAATCCCAACCAAAACCAGTCCCAATGGACAATGCCTCAAATACAAAACCTCTGCAGATGGACATGAAACCCTCTCAGAGCCCAATAATTAATCAATCAACATGAATGAATGCCAAAGAAGGTGCAGCCATAGAAGAGAATCTTCAGAATGGGTTAATATGTTCCGCTATGTACAATACCAGGAAATTCCAGCTGGACCACCGGATTGAAAACCAATCTACCTGAAAGAGAGCCAAAGGAAATACTGCATGTTGTCTGTATGGTATCAATTGTCCTTCGTATTCGCCTTGGAAAGCATGAGTAGTTCTTTGTGAATACTTTCCGAAGTCGGGCCTTTACCATTCAGTCCAGATGTACCCGTCCCAAATATGTACCTTCGACAGGCAATCTAGTTGTGGACCTCGACCCCATGCCGAAGGATAGCCATCGGCGAGCTGCCCATGAAATATGCAAAATTTGCAAAACAATTTTGCTGAATTTTCCTCCAGAAAATACGACAAAGAGCACTAGCTCTCTGTGGAGACCAGATCCCCCCTCCGGCCGAACGGATTGCCTATAATTATGAATGCATTTTCGATCCCCCCCCCCCCCCTCCCCCCTCCCTTCTTTTCTGGGGTAACCATCAATTGGTCTGTTCTGCTTTGTAATTGGGTTTCATTTTCGAAACTGCCATTGCAATTCAAAAATGCTGCCGTTCTCTATGCCATTCCCTCCGCCCCTTCCCGCTGGGCTTTGTAATTTAATAGCACTAAACCAGCACCAGCATCCCCCTCGGGGGGCCAAACCTTAACTGGATTCCTTACCCCCTTTTCAAGGCCAATCAATGCGAAATCCTATTCCCATTCAACCTCCACTCACTTCGGTATTTGTTTGGCTCGGAACCTCTGCCTCTCTGTGCCGTTCTCTGTCTGTGATTCCAACTTTCATTACTTGTCCATCTCCATTATGTAATGTGTGTGTGTGTGCGGGTGTGTGTGCGGGTGTTAACGCCTTGGCAATTGCTTCTCTGTGTGTACATATGGATGGATGTGTGTGGGAATTAGGGAATATGTGTGTTGTTATGCCACATTGGCCACAAAGGTTCCATTTCACAGCCAACACGAAGGAGCGGATCAGGTTGGCAATGGGAATCGAGAATGGGGGAGCAGAAGAAGCAAATGTATTTTCAAATGCCAGCTCCGGAGGCGGAGCCCACTCCCACTTCCACTGCCACTCCCATTGACATTCACATTCACATTTGCCATTGATTCATGCCAAGGATTCGTTAGCTCAATATGTATGGCCGGCAATGTGAGTGTGAATGAATGAATGAATGAATTTGGATGTGGGTATGGGTCTGGGTGTGGGTGTGGCATCTTGATACCTTCTTCTTTTCATGCAGCCTCTAAATGAGTCCCCAGAGTCTTTCATTTGGCCATAGATACGGCCGGATACGAGACCATGATTGGGTCTAGTCTTTTTTCCTTTTAAGCTTGCTTTTCCTTTTGAAACCCCAAGAAAACGCCCTTTAGATAGATGTATCTTTGCAGGCATATCATAGCTTCGATTTGCTTGTGAATGGGAAAACTATGCGCAATTTTTGTACAATTTTTTATTGAGTAGCACAAAAGAATGACACGAACGAATACTGTGCGAATGCTTTGAGCAAAGCTTATGTTTTTGAAATGTGGGGACTTTTATTATTTTATTAAGAAAGCAAGTTGCTTGCCCTCCTGGAGTGAAAGCAATCATAAAGTAATAACCAAAGCAACCCAAGGTGGACTTCGACCAACAACAAAAACCACACTTCTTAATTAAGTGAATGAGTCCTGTTCCAGTGTCTCGGGAATCTAGCGCCAGGCTCGAGGTGCATTCCATCTTTCGTCTGCCCTGTTCGGTGGCATTTCCACTTCCATGTCCGCAGCCATTCCTTCAGAGGCAGAACTTGAGCTGGCGCAGAGCTATTGTTAATCAGTTTTTCAGCTCTGGGGCATTTGACTTTGAGTAAGCCCGAAGTCAGAGTTGGAGTCGGGGTCGTGGTCGTGGTCGTGGTCGGGGTCACCAACGGTAGTGATGGGATCATGGAATTTATATTTGTCCACTAACGTGTTGCCTTTTGTGCTATTTTCTTTCTCTCTGATGCCTGCCTGCATCTAATTACAGCGCCGAAGGGACAAATCATACGCCTGGACTTTCGCAACTCGTTTAATATCGAGGCCAAGGAGGAGTGCAAATTTGATTTTCTCGAAGTAAGTAACAGGCAGGCAACTGGTTGATGTTGATGGTAACTGGTAACTGGTATCCGGCTGGTAAATGGTATCTGGTATCTGGTATCTGGCTGGCAACAGGCGGAAAGAGAGACGAGACGAGACGGGTCAACGTCAGTGGCAGCGCCAGCGCCAGCGCATAAAAAACGCAAACTTTGTTGCAAGCTCAAAACACAGGCAAAAATGAAGCTGAAAAACAGTGTGCAACAAAAAACTTGCTTAGTTGCAGGCAGGGCTTTGCCTTGGCGTGGCAAAGTTTTCGATTTGTTTCTTTTACGACTTTTTCTTGTTACTGCTTTCAATTTTTTTTTTTCGCCTAGATCCTGGCCTTTTTATGCCGTGCCCCTAACCTAAAAATTGGAAGTTTTAATTGAATGTTGTCGTTGCCATAGCCATAGCCGTTGCCTTTGCCATTGCCTTTGCCGTTGCCGGCAAGTCGTAAGCCAGATTTGAATGCCGTCTGCCATAACCAACAGCCAAGCAGCCAGAGTCTCAGTCTCTGTTTCAGGCCAAGTCGCTTCTGCCAACTGCCAAAGCGGCTTAGGCCAAGACAAACTGTTTGAGATTTGCCATCTGGCTGTGCTGAGATCTAAACCTAAATTCTTGCAGATACGCGACGGACAGTACGGCTTCTCCACGCTGATTGGCAAGTACTGTGGCACCGATTTCCCCCCGGAAATCACCTCCAAGGAGCGCTATCTGTGGTTGCACTTTCACTCGGACGAGACCATCGAGTACACCGGCTTCAGTGCCGTTTACGAGTACCTCGATCGGAACCGCGAGGCCCCCAGCACCGACCTCAACTGCACCATCGAGAAGGATGGCTACGAGGGGTTCATCAACTCCACGGATGTTCCGGCGGACATTAGGGAGCAGGTCATCCGCAACAAGATAGCCCTGGACTGCATTTGGCGCATTCAGGTCAAAGAGAACTGGAAGGTGAGTTTGTGCACCAAACCCAATATCTAATCGCACTGGTACTTGTGTATTCCATCAGCATTTAATGGGGCCTCTTTCCACTTGCTCTTTTCATCAGATTTTCCTCAAATTTTTGGACTTTAAACTGAGCAAGCCGAACGATTGCGAGACCAACTTTCTGGACATATTCCCCGAGCAAACAGTGATGCCATTGAGGTGAGACCCTTTTACCTGCCTCCTCCTTGACTGTGGGAATTCTCGTACATCGTACATCGTACATCGTATCTGAAAGGTTAATCAGATTTTGCTGCGTTTTACAACACTGCCAAATTGGGTTTGGTGTACCGCGGTAGAGCGCTGGGAGAGCAGCCGGATATATGTATACGCGTATACGCAGTGCCACAAACCAATTTCCGCATTGCCAAAAAGCGAGAGATCAAAGCCCAGTCAAATTTTCAATTTATTACCGGCCAAAAGTAAACTGTATGCCAGCGGAAGTGGTGGCCGCCTTTGACTCGTACATCCCTGCCGTGCCATGTCCTGCCCTGCCCTGTCCTGCCCAATGGCTGGCTGGATGGCGTCCTGTCTGTCTGTCTGTCTGGCTGGCTGGCTGGCTGGCTCCATCTTCGACACGCATTGACATCCGCTTTTAACGCGCCAATACATTTCCACTTGTTGCTGCTACAGATGCTCGGCACAACACTCAAATTGATTGACTGGCGTTTTCAGCTCTCGGAAAATGCGAAAAGGGAAAAGGCAAAATGGAAAATGGTAGCACTGGACGGGGAGAAAGGTTGAAGCAGAAGCTTCTCTGTCTTTTTCGTCAGCCATGGCCATTGATTTGATGCCTTTGCTACTGCTGCTCCTGTGGCTGCTGCTCCTCTGCCTGTCGCTCGTCCGTTCAGCTTTCATTTAAATTCATTTTTCGTAACAATTTATCGCACACGACGGGTGGCAGCCACCCACACACGAGCCAACATTTCGTAGCATACTTTCTGGGGCAGGGCAGCCACAGAAAATGTCAGCAAAGCGTGAAATGCGCCAAAAGAAGCAGCAGGGACAGCAGACAGCCAACGGCAACGACGATGGCAACGCCAATGGCCACCAAATGAACGAACGAATGAACATAAATACCATACTCAGTGAACGCCATCATTTAAGCTACATTATAAATTATTTATTTATCGATTACGTATCTGGTATCGATGCGAAAATATTTACCAAAATTACAATATATGGCCAGTGACTAAATTTGGCTGAGGAACCTACTCCAAACCACTGGAGGAAAAACATTATTTTAATAAGCATTTCCTTCTATCAAATTTTGCCAAGCCCTTAAACGGACAGGGATTCAAAAAGCATATTAAAACCATTCTTCAGGTTGAAAATCTTGAGGGTCATGGACTAACATTTGTTCATCGATTTTAATCAAACATTAGTTCTGGATATTTCCCATTTAAAACGAATTAAATTGTCCATAGATAACCTCCAGAAGGGGAACACTTGGCTTGATAGAAAATTTTCCATTTCAGGGCAGTACAGTAAAATTTGTGTAACACAAACCGGATACATCGGGAAGTTATATTGTTCCACAGAATACTTTCTGCAATTCAGGGAACGATAAAACAAGTTTTCTCCACGAATATCCTCATATTCCAATCCGATTGCTGACTTACTGTTTGTTCAACGAGGACGCAGGGTTTCTGGGGCTTCTTTGGATGGTAGGGCTTCGGTGAAGGGGTATCGAATTGATCCAGGATGTCATCAGTTGACTTTATGCTTATAGGAAACCCCACACGAAATAGTACATAAATATTACAAGTATTTCCTTAAATATTTGCAGAGAACAAGCGTTTCCCCGCATCAATTATAGCAACTGATTTTCTTTGTTTTTGTGTCTTTTACAGGGTGAAAAACTTTTGCGGATCGGCGGGCGAGAGCATTACGGCGGAATCAAATATTTTGCACTTGCGTTTTTACGCAGATCAAATCGCTATTAATTCGACATTCGGCATTCTGTACACCGCGTTTCGGGACCGTGGAGCTGGTAAGTCCTTGCCATCCTGGCTGCTGCTTTGATGATGGCAAATCCCCCTGAATTGGCAACAAATGCTCGGGCGAAAAGTACAAAGGCATGACCGAAATCCTTGGGGCAATCCGGTGTTAAGCTCACCCCAAATCCCGATGTGGCACTGGCCTCCCCCCCTCCATTTTTCGGCTGCCCATTTCGCAGTCCCATGAACCAGTACGAGGCCGAAAACAGAGGCTAAAAGTGGAAATCGCTTGTCTAACCAACTATCTGACTCTGTCATCCACCATATCCCCCCGATCACCCTGTCTATCTATCTATCTATCTATCTTTCTTTCTGTCTGTCTGTGTGTCCGTGTGTCTGTCTGTCTGTTTGTTTGGCGCACAGGGTTCTGCGTGATTGCCGCCAGTTGCCAAAGGCAAAGGCTAAGCACTCTTTTGTCATTCAACGATTGTCCTTTGTCCTCGGGCCAGCATTGTTTACTTTTCGGCAGAAGCCAGACGACGACTCCTTCGAGTTCTCGAGGTCCATCTACCATCTACACCTCCAGATCCATCTGCTGCCTGTGTATCTGTGTATCTGTGTCTCTGGATGGAGTACAAGCACTACTGCCAGCATCGGCAATTATTGTTGTTGCCTGAGCGATTTATGTTCGAGATTACGTGCATTTGCCCTGTGGTTTTCATCGTCCCTCGTCCATCGCCCATCGTCCCTTTACCGACTTTCCCATGTCCTGCACTGCACTGCACTGCACTGCACTGTGGACTGGCAACATGGAGAATCCCATCAATTCGAAACCAGAAATTGATAGAAAATGTAACTCAAATCAAGTCGAATTGAATCGGAGGTGAACAAATAGTGTCAGTCATCTAAAGTGAATCGACACTGAGTCGCAGTCGTTGTGGAATCGAAACTGGAATTAATCCAATTGAATTGTTGGGGCCAAAGGGCTTTATTGGTATTTTTACTCAAATGAATTAATCAGCAGCAGTTTGATAATTTTCAATTAATAAAGACTGAATGTCTAATTGAAATCTCAATTCAATTAAAAGTATCATTACAATTAAATTCCGCTGGCATTAAAGTTGAAACAGACAGGACACAAGGACAGGGTACAGAAATAAAGCCTATTTCATTATTAATTGACGCGAAACAAGAAAGTGTGGATATCACGTTCAATCAATGCTGACCCTTTCGGTATGGAATTGCTTTGAATTGGCCATTTAACAGAGAGTTTGAGTGTCAATACCGATTTCATGAGGCCTTTTACACCCACCTTCGCGAAGTTTCGGGTGTAAAACCATTTCAATTGAAATCAATTGTCCATTCCACAGTGCGATTGGTGCTTTGATTGCCATTTTGGCACTGTTCTTTCCTCCACACAAACAAACACACACACACACTCACACACACACTCACACACACTCCCATTCCTTGCCCCATTCTCTCAGATTCTTTCTCACTTTAACTGCCATTTTGTGCCAAATTTTTTACAACTTTCTCTAACTCTACAACTGTCTCTCTTTCTCCACCTCCCTCTCGCCCACTCTGTTGCAATGTTTTTGGGGTCCTGCTCCGACAGCCTGCACCGAGGACGAATACGATTGCGAGGACGCGACCTGCATATCAAAGGATTTGGAATGTAATGGCCTAGACAATTGTAAATTTCGATGGGATGAGGAGAGCTGTACGGTAAGTGCCACGCCTACTAGCACACACACACACGTATTGAGAGGCTTCTGGATGTGGGGCAAAGCGTTGTACGTGCATCTAATTATAGGCAAAACCCGACGCCGACCCCGACTTCTGGGCCGATCCCTCCTCTCATTATAAGTATGCTCAACACGCCGATGATGCCAACACCCAAAAGCACTCACGTACAAACACATGCAGACACACACACACACACACACACTGAGAAACGAGCAAACACTCAGTCACATACGCTCACACACTCACAGGGCATGCATGCACAAACACAAAGTTGGTCAAATAAGTTTTGTTTGGCAAAGTTTGAGGTTTGTATTACAGGAAAGCTTTAGCTGGAACTCCTCTGTTCGTTAGCTGTAAATAACAGTTATTTGCAGGGAGCCCAGCCAGAGCGAAAGTTGAGCATCAACGCATTAGATCATCAGATTTGATAAAGTCAGACCAACCGACCGACCGACATCATAGGGAATGATTCATGCAGCTCCATCTTAGCCTTAGCCTTTTTCCTTCCCCTCAGCGGCACAGCACAGAAATGAACTCGTAAATCCTTCTTACAGAAAAATCCACTCGTAAACGGGGGAAACACTCGCATTACGTTCACTTCACAAGAAAAACGAGCAAAAAAACGAGTCTAGCGGATCGATAACCATCCAGGAAGTGCCAATCTAACTAAATCTAAAGTAAAGTAGATTATCTGCAGAAGATTTTAAGCACATAAATATTGAATGAAATTCCATTTGATAATACATCGATTTGCATTTGATTCAAACAACCCACTATTTGCAGATAGGACAGTTTGGATTTTAATCATCGTATAATACTCGTGTGTTTCTATTGAAACTGTCGAAGAATTTATCATCAATTTGTTGCCCGGCACTCTCCGCCTAAATACTCGTATTTGCCCCATTTCGTGGTCCAGCAATAGTCGAAAATCAAAGAACGAATCGGAATATTCATACCGACGTGCCGTGCCGCACCGTTCATCCAATTAGTTGATTAAATTTCACACATTTTCTATAAAATTCCATTGAATTTTGGTCGAATTTCTCCATTTAATTTGTGCAAAATATGTCTATTCTGAATGCATGTTTTTTTTTTCCTTTTGCGGTGAACCTAAAACAAATTTGGAATTTACACCAAAAATGATACGAGTATTTGCCCGTTGAAATGATTTTATAATTATGGCAAATATTAGATGTAATTGCAATGGGCCAGCACTGGGCTGGTTCCATTTTCGTTATCGGATCGTGGGCTTGCAGGTTTTATTTTTTGATTTTAGTTTATGATTTCTAATTTGCTCAAACGATGCCACCCACCCGTGTGCCCGTACGTTTGTCTGTCGATACTTTCCATACATTTCCATCAAATGCCCAATGAAGCGCATGCACATGTTATGTTTATTTAATTGGCCAACATTAAAATTGGCCGAGAATTTATGCTGAGTATAATGCTCGGCGTGTGGTGTAATTTATGATGACGGCGCTACGCATCAAAGACGTCCAATGATTATACCAGAATATCCAGTCTGAAGACACACACACTGTACTGCACGCTGCACACTCGTGCATGCATGCGTGTGCGTGTGCGTGTTTATGGAGAAAGTGATGGACAGACGAGGCCCCCCCCGAAATGTGGTGTGATAACAATTCCAATTAGATACCCTTACCACAGAGAGTTCAATGGGTCCTTCAGTGAATTCCCCTGACTGTAACATTTTCTAATTGATTCATGAATGCAAATATCATTTGAGCAGGGGGGAAATGGGTCTCAGACTTTGCATAGCCGACCGACAACTTATTTAACTACACGGTGAGAGCATTTGGAGTTCTCTAGACTTGGACAGCCAATACCGACCGTCTTGGCTTGGCTTGGCTTGGCTTGGCTTGGTAATTTGATAATGTAATTAAAATGGCAATTAAACGTCGCTCTCTCCTCTCTCTTTGCAGGGCGAAACGGCTGGTCAATCGGAGCATGTGGTAATCATTGTGATTGTGTTTGGCCTGATACTTGGCGGAATGGTCATTACGTTCATCGTCAATTGCATACGCAAGATAATACGTGATCAGAAGATAATTCGCGTAAGTACTGCGAAACTTTACTTTTACGAAACTTTAGAATTTTCTCGCGCGTGCCCCGCCGCTACCCAAAAACATCCAACCAATCCCCACCCCTAGCCCAGCCCCAAGCCCAAAACCCCAGCCTGCCGCTCGCTCTCTCTCTCTCTCTCTCTTATGCTCGCTGTCGCTCGTTGTGTGCTTGTCCAATGCCACCCAAAAACAACCTCCCGATAACCACACCCCCCCCTCCCTAGAATAGTCCTTTAAATGTTGCCCATTGAGTGAAGTGCATTGCAGCAAAATGAACATTTTTTTTCGACTCTTTTTTTTTTTTAGTTTAGTATTAGAAACGTAAACGTACCCACATATATATTGCCCAAAATGTTCAAATGCATTTCGAATGCACGCACACCAGCCCCAAAAACACACACACACAGACACACCCATAAATATAGAAAATAGAGACTTGAAAGTACTTAAAATGTAGGTCTAAGTGCACCGGAAAAAAGCCCGAAAACAAATCTGCTTGTGACAAGAAATATGTATGTATTTTTATGGCTCAATTATGAAACAAAAAAATATAAAAATTTTCACCATAAATGGCCCTCCAGTGAAGTACGCTCCACAGTTAAATAATTTACTTGAACAATGCGTTTTCGATGGCCTTCCAGCTGATTTAACATGCACCGACTATTTATGTACATACATCTGTGCCTATGTATGTATGTATGTATGTGCATTGTATGTATATCTGACAAACTCATTTTGCATATGTAAACATAATTTTACATGCGTTGACTGTTTGACAACTGAATCAGAAGCGGTCCCAGAATCAGGAATCAGAAATCAGAAATCAGGAATTTGTACCGCACTGCGATTGACAGGCGGAGAACAAAGCTGCAACGAAAATCAACGCATGACAATTGGTATAATTGACAATTAGTCAATAAGTTCCATTTAGATGTCGTCCAGAGAAGAATATTGGGTATTGAAATGAGCAGCTTCAGCGCTGAGATCCCAGCATCGGGGAATAACAGAAGCCAAAGTTCCGTTTGGGTTACCAGCAGCTCAAGAGGTCCCAGCACTAGGGATAGTATCTACAAGAAGAGATATCGATTTAGATATTGCCTTGAGATGGTCTCCTCTGAGGCTTAAGGTCTCTGCTTAAGTGATTGAAGAAAACTATCTTCAAGAAAACCACACCAATCTAAGGGGGACTTTCAACCATTGTGCATTGAGCATTGTAGTTTCAGCACTCGTCATCTATTCTTTTGATTTGGAATAGGCTTCCAGTCGACTGGTTGCAAGTGTCAAGTGCAGCATGCCGTTCTTGGAGTTCGATCAAGAACCATTCAGCTCTGAGTAGGTTTATTGCTTCTGCTTAACTGCCCTCAACCGAAGCCTCGCTAATGATTCATATTGGTTATGAATAGTAGTTGTAATGGTAATTTGAAGCATTCCTTTCTGGCCATAACCCTGGCCACCACCTAATTAAACCACTTGAATGCGAGTATTACAATCTCAATTAGCCAAGCGAAGCCCCAATGTGCTTGGGCATCTGTTTCTGTGTATATGTGTATCTGTGTGTCTGTTCCGGTGCAAACAAGGCACAAGTGCATTAAGTGGGCTACAAAATCATTGATACAGTTCGGATAGAGGAGGGATGATCACAGCCTTTCGAAAAGCAGGGTGGTCTCCAGGGTACTGGGGCATGCCTCAGCCACTGACGACATTAGTAAAACAATAATATGCAGCGTGATAGGAATCCTGTCGCCTTGTCTGATACAGCGAGATACAGCGATGTACACGGGGAGACGGCAGCACACATTTCTCACGCACTGTCTGGGTCTTGCGCTGCTGCCAAGAATGTAATAGACATGCAGATGCCTCCCCACGACTCCCCCGAAAGTACGGATTCCTCCCTGTGCCCACACTGGGGAAGGAACATCGGAAGGAAGGAACATATCTCGGCAATTCTAATGGCATCTGACACTTTGAAATGTAAAATAGACTTTGGCTCTGACTCTGTGCCCGCGGTGGTTGGACCGAAAGCAGCCCCCGCCCACATACAGAGGGAGGATGGCGGATGGATACCCAAAACTCAAGTTGACTAATCAATACAAATGAAATTTGTCAGTTGAATGCGCAAAAGATGTCTGTAGCGAGGAGTCTCTTCCATGGCCACTTCCTTTCAGCTTCCACTTGTCTGGAATGCTTTACACGCTCTTCTCTGTATAGCAGAGAGTGCGTCACCACAGAGGAGTCCTCTCCAGAGGAGACTAACGAATGGAAAACTCTCTAGGAATGGCCGGACACGCTCTCATTAATCCAAGAAGAGTATTCGATTAAAGGGAAATTAACTAACTAAAAATGTATCCAAATTCAATATAGTTATTCGTTAGTAACTATCGATCGTGTCACGTGAGTCGTGTGACACGCTCTCATATCTATGCGACCCGCGGCCATCCAACAGCAAAAAGCTAAGAGCAAACGGCAAACACATACAGATACAGATACAGATACAGATACAGAGTCGAGGCGCGTCGAGAGTCGAGTCTGTTTAATCAAGCAGCAGACCGCGTCTATAAATATATGGCCATGCCACCATCCGCCCGACCGCCTCTGGCCACATCCGCTTGGACAGATCCAAAAACAAATACCAACGCACTGGCAGGGAGACACAGGCACACAGATACTTAATTAACTCGCGTGGCAGAGAGCAAAAGAAGGAGTCGCCAAACCATTTTGCCTCGTTTCTTTTGGGTCTTTCGTTTTTTGTCTGTTCAACTCATTCCCGCTTTCGTTTTCGTCTCTCGTTCTTGCCACAATGATATTCAATTTGGCCACCAAAGCATTGAACCATTGGAACCAGTGAAACCACTGCTCCAGCCCCGGGCATGGCATGCCATCGCATGCCTCATTCCCCCCAAAAAATGTTGGCCAAAGTCAATGTCAAAATTGATGCTTCAATATGACCCCCAGGGGACTCAGAGTCACGAGTACCAGGAAATACCATGAGAGATGAAATGAAAATGAAATGACTTTGGCCTGGGCAACCAGAGACTTGACAACAGCCGATGGGAGAGGTTCCCTGGATATTGATGTCGACAGTAGATGAAACTTTATTCCCAACAAGAAAGGGCCAAACAAGAGGAGCGAGTCCAGCTGTAAGTCATCTGGTGGTGGCCAAAGCCCCAGCCCAAGCCGAAGCCCGACTTCCATATTTATAATTCCATTTGCTAAGAAAAGCAAAAACAATCCTCTGGCATCAATACTTTGGCTCTGGCTCTGGCCACAGCTATGAATAACCAAGAAGATGCTTGAACTCTCCTGACAAGCCACAAACAAAACTTCGAACAGGTTGTTGGGTTTTTAGAAGAGGTCGAGAAGTCGTGTCAAATGGCACATAATCGATTATGGGTGCTCTTCCACTGCCACTTCCACTTCCACATCAATGGTTTCCCATCGTTAATTGTATGTGAATGAATTAATATTTCACGAATAAAAAAAAACAACAAACAACAATAAAAAACACTTCATATATAATTTAATAGCGTGAGGTGTGGGACTATTTAATTAATCCGTCTACCGCCGCCTCTCCACTGTCATTATCACACTCTCACACACATTTCACACACAGATACTCGTACTCGTACTCATACTCCTACTCGCTCGAGAGTATCTCACCACACCAATTATGTCTGTGCATATGTATTTAGTGGATGCAGTACTATCGTATCCGATAGGGTCCTTTGTTAAAGTATCCGATGATTAAGTATATTCTCAGCTCTAATTGGGTTCTTCATCTGTTAAGTAGAACCCACTATGGGATATGGAATAGCACTATATGTATCCCCGAACGTACTTTAAGAGCATCTACCTTTCGGCGCACTAGGATCCGTGTTTCATGCATTTTTCGCATGCGTTAGTGGGCATGTGTCATCGTTGATCAACATTTCTGGTTTTGGTTTGGATTCTGATTCTGATTCGGGCTCACAGCTCGGGATGTTATCGGCTCGTTGTTCAGTGAAGTGTGTAATTTAATAATGAACCCCGCCTTCCATTCATTTTCGCCTCGACTGAGAGGCGTATACGCAATGCTCTATTGGGCTATTGGAAACCAAAAGGCCAAAAGCAGGACGACGACGCAACGCGGATTGACGTCGGTTGAGGGCAGGGGGTTGCCGGTTACCGGTTGCGGGTTGCGGGTTGCGGATTGCAGCTTGCCGTGTCGGCTCCCTTTCTGCCTGTCGGACCGATGCTTCATGGCTGATGGTGCCAGGCAGCAGGCAGCAGGCAGACAAAGCAGTCAAAGCATGTTCCAGCTAAATTGTAAAACAGCCGCGTCCGCTGACGCCGCACAATGGCCCGGTGCGAACAATCGAGCGAGGCGGCAACAATGGGCTCCTGGCCACGGGTCTACGGCATAATGTGAACTCAATTTGTATGGCATGCATATCTTACGTTGGGGGCCTCGAACAAGGTGAATAGCTGCACTGACTTTGGTCTGCATAATTGGATAGGATATCTGTGTGTGTTTCGGCTGCTTTCAAACTTCCATTTTTCATATATATTTGTTTATTTGGACAATTTTTGGCTCGGCTAATGAAAGAAAGATGGCTTATAAGGTAGTCAATGATGCAGATATCCCTACTTCACCGAGCAGCCACAAAACATAGAACTTCATATGTACCAAACCTGTCATTATTAAGTGAAATCTCCAAATTCCCCATCATGTCTTCTACATATGTGCCTCAGAATTATCAGGAAATCGTTGGATCGTTGGTTCGTTGGTGAAGGAATTTTTTGTTTGCTTTTTGACACAATCAGTCCTACTGTTTACACACCTGAGCTATGGCTACGGCTACGGCAGGTGCACGAGCCTCAATCTGATTATCGCCTCGAGTGCTAGATGATGCTTGATGGAGTGGTGGCGGAGGCTGCGTAGGTGGTGGTGCGAGTGGGGATGATGATGATGTTGATAGGAATGGAAATGGAATTGGGAGACGGTGGTGGCTGGGAGGATGCCTGCGCACCTTTCAGCCCCCACTTAAGCGCCATCGACCCTCAAACGGTTCTGGGACGTTCGAAAATTATGCCATCAATAAACGGCAAAAGCGGACTAAGACCAATAGAAGGGGGGCGGGACGGGGCGAGTGGCGAATGGGTTAAGATTCGTCTTTTATTACCAGGCTCTCGCGCTTATGAAACTGCAGTGCAGCACATAAATTTGCACAAAGCGCACATCAAATCAAATCGAATCGGATCGAATCGAATCAATTCAACGTCAGCAGATTTGATAAAATCATTCAGCAATCGAACTGTAGCTCTAGCTGGAGCCGTGAGGTCCTGGGCAAGCACTTTAATATCCCATTGCCCATCTGCCCACCGAAATGGCGTCCGGCAAATATGTATGTATAAAAAATGGCCAAAGAAAATGTAGAAAAAACCCAAACGAAATAGTGGGGACGGGGAAGGGTACTGGGATGGGGAAAGAGTGATAGGATAGCGCATTCGCACATATAATAAAACTTATTTCCATATTCCACTTGAATACTTTACGTACACTCGTACCCCCCTGGACCAGCGCCTTGTATTTTGGCAATGGCCCCGTTCTTGGGGGACGGGGGGCGGGGAGAGGGGAGAGGGGGTTCCTTTTAGTGGAGGAGCAGCTACTTTTCGACCCTCAGAGCTTCTTGTTCGCAGAATTTTGCTGTTGCCACTTAGATTTTAGCATGTAGATAAGCAGAAAAGTATTTCCGCTCACTCGTGCACACTCGAAATCAGCGAGAAAGGATGCAATTTCTTTCCCCTTTCTTTGCTTTCCTTATTTTTTGGCAGCCCGACGAGGGTTGCCCGAAAGGGTTGAGTGATTTATTTATTCGGATTGTGATGCCTTTCCTGTAGTTCTTAATTGTTGTAATACCAAAACTATTTTTTAGAATCTACAGCAAGGTATGAATTGGGGATCATCTTCAAGTGGTTCAAGGTATGCAGAGCTCTGTTCTAGCTTGGTTTACTATCATTACTCCCCCTTCTATGTATTCATCTTCATCTTATGCTCAATTCAATTTTCTTTCTTGTCCTTCAATTCATTTTTTGTTGTTGTTACTTTTGCTCTTGTATTTGTGTTGATAAATGTGCAAAGCTGCAATTTGCCAGCTAGTCCCCAATGGGATTTTAGTGAAAACTCGGGGAAAATCTCATCACTTCAATTCATCCTCAAGCGCACCTCGCACCGCACCGCACCGCAGAGCAGCACCGCACCGCACCCCACCCCACAGCAGCATCACACCGCATCCATAAGGAAGCCAGGAGGAAGCTGGAGATGCATTTGGGCGCTGCCATGTCTCGGCCGCATCCTTGGCGAGGCGCTTGCCATAACTGCATGCAATTTGGTAACAACCGCAATGCATATTTGCCCTTGCCACCATAGATACACACTCACACACACACACACACCCACCGACATATACAACATTGCCTTGAGTGGCATTTTAGTGTTGCCATTTAAGCAATGGCAACGACTTGCTCTGTTGGTGCTCCCTTGCTCCCATCCAACCTTTCTTGCACCCTGCGTTCCAGCGCTCCTCTGCTCCTCTCTTCTCGCTTTGGTCCCATTTCTGCTGATGCCAGAACCAGTACCAGTACCAGTACCAGCAATGGCATGGCGAAAGGCAAACGAAGCGAATCATTGTAGTGATATCCTGATATCCCACCACCAGCCATTGCCATGCCGCTTCCCACCTAACTGAGCGCTCGCTCGCTCCCTCAAGATAAACTGCTTTAGAATGACAGCCAGGGCATGCATATCCATAGTTTTTATTGCAGCTCCGGGGAGTCTCAGTCTCAGTCTCAGTCTCAGCCAACTAGTTGGCCCTGTCAGGTCTCAGCTCTGCTTTGGAATGGCAAAAGTCTTTCGTTGCCTGTGGATCAGATCAGTCCGCCTCTTGGGGATTGTCTGATTCATTAAATAGTCTTGATATAATCGGACAGATATTCACAACTTTTGCTTGTGGCTTGTGACAGTATACATAGATAGCAAGTAACAAACGTTTCTTTGGTACACGATTAGTTCAGGCTGGCTTTCGAGTCATTCTTTTTCGTCCCAGATCTTTAAGTCTCAAGTCTGGGCTAATTCCAAACTCAACCGCCCGCTGTCACAATTTTCCATCGCCACAGGATGGGACCAGCCCGAACCCGACTCTCTTCTCTAAAGGGTAACACGCAGTGTACCCTGACTCCGCAGGGCATCATCCATGGCGTGTTTTATTATTTCAAGCTCAGCTGAGAGTGCAATTTAGCTAAATTTGATGGCACTTCTCATTGTTTTCCCGACTCCAGACTCCAGACCCAGACCCAGACCAAGACCCAGACCCCGCCTAAGTGCAACTGTCGCTGCTGCTTCGGCTGCAAGTTGTTGTTGCATGTTTCATATTTCATAAAAATTAAGTAATACGCGGGCTACAAGGAGCCAAAGCAGTGGCAGTGGCAGTGGCAGTGGCAGCCAGGAGGAGAGCCAGGCCACTCACCAAGTCCGCCGCCAAGTGTCGGCCAGTTGAAGAGCCCCCCCAGAGCGTTGCCTGGCAGTCGTAATGGAAAAACTGCCATTTCCGCCAGGCGCGCAGCTCATGCGTGCCGTTGAGGGACTCGACGGGACGGGACAGGACGGGATGGGAATAGGATGGGATGCTCGGACCTGGATGCTTGGCTTATCTGCCCCCAGCTGGAGGCTATGTCTAAGGCAGAGCCTTCAAGCGCAGCCAGAACCACGACCAAGACCAGAAGCAGAAGCAGAAGCACAACCAGAACCAGAGCCAGAGCCAGAGCCATGTCATGCATTGGGGAAATGCAATATTTTATTTGAAACTGAAGCGAATTCTCACTCATCCACTCACACTCGGGCAGAGGGAGCCACACACAGATACACACATGAGGATGCCCGAGCAGAGTGACGAGTGGTGTACACTTGGAGAATAAATCGAATACTCGAAAAGAGGGCAGGGACGACACTTGCGGGAAAGTGGAAAACGTTTCTGCACACCGCTCTCTGAAGAGCCCCAATCATATATCGCATATAACATATGTATTTATGATCCGGAGCTGGATCTTCTTTCTGTTTTCTTATCTATAGATTAAAGCGAGCCTCTAAATCGGATTATTCTTTAGTTCTGTAAATATTGTAATTGGCATTGATGAATTTTTGATTCGTTTATGCATTCCATAAACTTAATCGTTCAATCTTTTTCGTATTTCCTTCAATCATGTGCATATGCATCTTTTCATTCATTTATAAGTCCCCTAATCTTTCTGCCCATCCTCTCATTCTTGTATCTGTCCATTCCCCCGTCCTTGCTTCCTTTTGGGGCATATGTTCACTACTCTATCATTCATCCGTCCGTTCCATCTGTTCCTTCATGTGCAACTACTATTATTCATACATTTTTCGATCATTTATATTTACTCATACGTCCAATAATCCATAGATAATGGTCAGTGGTGCACAATAGAGTAAAACCCTATCAAATTATACCCTATGTAGCACATTGCCATCTTCATATATGTATGTCTTCAATCTACATCGTTTTTGAATCCTCTAGTCCTCTAGTGTTATCGGCATCAAATCCGAACACCTTTTGCACTTGTTCTGTTATCCACAAACACACAATCAAGATTTAATTCAGTTACTATATTAAGCAGTTCGTGCGTTGTTATTGTATTTGAAAGCAAGGTGATATAATGGATATCCTCCTCTAAATGTAATTCATTTATTGTATTCCATTGTCAAATATTTAGGTTAAGATGTTCTTCTGTGGTCTTTCATCAGCATTTCGGTTTACCTTATTCCACAGGATTACTAGGGCTTCAGTGGGGTTTCTTTGAGTGCAGACCCTTTCAATCCGTGGGCTGTGGGGCAGGGTCAGTGCCAGGGCCAGGGCCAGGGCCATTGGCTTTAAGCAGCAAGTAATAACCAACTTATGTTGCTAACCGTATTTCTTTCGCTCCCATCAATTTTCTTTAGCCCGGCTGCAGTCCCTAGCTCCACCACTCCACATCGTTCACCCACTCATCGTTCATCCCGTTCGCCGGCTCCGTTTGCTCTCCTCCTCCGGCTGGACACTCGCTGCTGCATTGGCGAAATGAAATGAAATGAAATAAATCAAGCTGAAATGCAATTCGCAAAAGAAACACTCAGAGCCTCCCACTGGCCTGGCCTGGGCTGGCCTGGCCTGGTCGAGCCATAAAATAATACCAGGGCACAGAGCAAAGCAGAGCAGCGCTCCACAGACGAGGCTCTCCAGGGGGAATCCGCATCCGAATCCGTCTCCAGACAGGATCCAGGGCGAAGCGAAAAGCTTCGGGCTTAATGCGAAATGAAATGCTTTCACTTGAGCTTAACACTTGGGTGGGTGTGGCCCTGTCCCTGGCCCTGCACACCAGACAGGTCCTGCACACCCAACTCCCAGGCAGGCAGGCACAGTCAGTCAGTCAGTCAATCAATCCATTAATCAGTCAGTCAGCCAGTCAATCAGCCCAACCGCAAAATTTGAGAGACATTGAAAATTGCACAATTTTTCCATTCTAATTGAAATTTCCCTTTTGCCATTTGCGGTTAATGCGGTGCGGTGCGGTGCGGTCTGCCTGTCTCCTTCCGCTTAGGAGTTTTCAATTAAAATGAAGAATTATAATTAGGAAACCAAATCAACAACAACAATATATTGGCCATAGAAAGAGGCGTTTACAAGTGAGCAGCAGACATGCCGTTAAATAAAAAAAATATGAATTTCAATTTGAGTTTTGAACTGAAGCTGTAATGAATTTGAATACGAAGATGTTTGCCAGTGGCCGTGCCATTGCCAGTGCTTTACGAGCAGCAATCAAAAATCGTAAAAATTTATTTCTAACTCGATTTCCGTTCGCCCGGCAATTTCCATAGCTACGATCGACAATAATAATAAAATATGATTTGGCCATTAAAAGCAATCGAACGGAGAATATTTCACAAATGGTTGCCAATCAAACAATGGAGGGGCAGGCACCAAATGCAGATTTTTCGCTGGATGGATGTTGAGTGAATTTTGAGCCGCAAAGATAAAGAGATTTATGGATAGACAAAGGGAGAGAGAAGGAGATGTGGGGGAAGCCTACGATTGGTTTCTGATTAGAGGCAACTTGTTCGAAGTTAATTTAACAAATTGCCCCCGAGGACCTGCCACCGCCGGAAAGGTGAACTCAACTCCTCAACGAGCCTGCCCCGGGAAAACCCCAAAAATTCCAATTAAACAAATGCCAAACTTTTCCCACTGTCTCTCCCGCTCGCTCTCCCTTTGTCTGTCCGTACCTGTCCCTCCTCTGGCCCCGCACACCGCTCCACAAAAAGGCAGAAGTCAACCAAGCGCAAAGCCAAAAACTTTTACACACATCTATTATGAGTATATATGCAGATATGTACTATGTGCACATCTGTATGGATGGATATGTTGGCACACAAATTTTTGGAAAAATAATTCATCAACAAATTTATTTGATAAAGAGAAAATATCGGTGAAATTCCCATTACAATTTGCACCCGAAAAAAATGAAAGCCTATTGAGCATGACGATTCATATGGAAATACGAGTACTCGTACGAGTATCTGCTGAAAAAATGACATGTCAATCAACAAACCAAAATTTGTTTGGCCAATTAAAGTGTACCCAAGACAAACAACCATCAACTCAATTAATTCCAACAATAATTGGCCCCAAGCGTCGGGCATTACGGCAAAACGAGCAAATACTCAAACGAAAAAAAAACCCCCCTACCCAAAAGAAAATACTCGTATCTGAAAGAGAAACCACACACAGGAGAGTTGGTGGAGAGAGGGGAGGATGGAGGAAGCGGCAGCATTAGAAGCAAAAATCTGTTTTGCGGTTGGTTTTTGCTTGTATTTCATATGCACATTGCCACACATACTCGTACATATGTTTATAATTCTATCGAAATCATCGGTTGGATGGGGCAGCCAGCATGGTATATTTATCTCTATGATGTTTCACCCCTAGGAATGGCAAAAGCTATTTCCATTTGGTCATTGGATATGGAGATGGTATATTCAAATAGACACTCGATAGGAGTATCAAAATTGTTGATTTTCTAAGTAATATTTTAAAGTATTTTGCAAAAATATGTTTATTATAAAATCTTGTAAGGATATAATATATGATATTCCATACGATATTTCGGTTGGCATCTCTGAGCAAGTGTGTGCTTGGCCATTAGATGCCCGGACACGAGGCAATGGAATGTAGGCCAGAGAAAAACAGGCCGCTAAACAGGCCCAACTAAACCCGTTTAGGGGCAGGGGAGTGGGATGTGAGAACCAGGCCGAGACCAGACAGAGGCAGAACAACTCTCTTGATGGCCGTCATCAGTATGCCCACAAGGCTCGACTTGTCACGTCGCTGTCTCCGACTCTTTCTCCAACTCTTACCCTGCCTCTGCCTCTATTTCTGGTTGCTCTGTCGGGAAAGAGATTTTCCCGTCTCGGTTTGCATCTATTTTCCAGTGTCTGCCTTTTTGACAGAGGGTTTCAGTTACCAGCTGCAATCTGCAACAATGATATCTATTAATTATGGCAAAACTCTTACAAATTGAGTTTAATTTCATTTGAATTGGATTTTCATTTGCATATCACTCATACGACAAGTGTTGCAGTGGCAAAAATAAATTTCAAGTGGCAAATACTCCACACTGAGAGGAGTGAATATATGTATGTATTTCTTCCTCTCAGCCAGACCCTCCTCAGCTCCCACCCACTCGTCTTTCTGATTGAATCCTTTCACCGACTTAGCCTTGAGGCTTTGTGTCCACTCGCATCCACTCGTTTGGCTGTGGTTCGGTTTGCCGTTGCGCTCAGACTGCCATCAAGATAAATGTGGGAGTATGGAGACGGGAGATGGGAGATGGCAATGGGACTACGGAGATAGAGGAAGGATGATTAAATTATCGTTGACTTTTGTTGGAGTTGCGGGTGTATGGGGGGAAGCTGCAACAGCTGCAGGCACTCTCCAACCGAAGACAAACCGGAGGATGGGCAATCGAATCGGCCCGCCTCCGGTCCCCGGTCTTCGATCCCAGTTCGAGGGGGACGATTCAAATGCCAAATCAGATTAGCTTCGAGGGTGCGTCGTTGCCATATTCTCGGCATTATATGGCAATATTCTTTTTACGATTCGATTATGATGATTATTGCTCGGAGTTGGCTGTATTCTACGGATTACTCTGACAAATGCAGGGGCGCTGCAATAGAGAAATTCAGGCTCTTAGAGTGGCCTAAAGTTGTCAATTGAGTCGATACGGAGCTTAAATTATTTCTGATATTTAAAAACATTAAAACTTTAAATAAATTTTGATAAACTTTTTACCTTTGCTTGGGAGTATTTCTGTAAAATCCTCGAAACATTCAACAGTTTTTATTTCGGAGAATTCGGATTTCTTACATTTTGGTTGTTGGTCTTGTCGTTGTCGTTGTTGTGCTTTTAAGTAGCTGACAGAGTTGCCACCCTCATTATGCATGCAGAATGCACTTTCGCCTATCCTCTAGCTCTCTCTCTCTCTCTCACACACACATACACATACACACCCACCAAAGACACTTGCATACGTAGTTTCGTCTCGCTCTAGAGTTGCGCTAGAATTTCTCTTCTCTCCTTCACTCTTGGCTAAATCGGTGATAGATATTCTTTCTCTCTTTCTCTCTCTCTCTCTCTCTGTCTATATATCTTCCTCTTTCTCTCTCTCTCTTCCTCTCTATCTACCTTTCTCTCTCTCTCTCTCTTCTGTCTGTCTTCTCTTTCTTGTGCTTCATCCACAGGATGTGCCAGGCCTAAGCAATCGCATCTATCACATTGACTCCTTTATTCTGGAAGCTCCCAAGAGCGCCATATTCGTGGGATTACAAAACGATTTCATGTGCGATTACGCCTACAATCTGGAAGAGCAATTGCCAGCCCACAGCGATGCCAATCAATCCATGAATGAGCCAAGGAATGCAGGAGGAGCTGCAGGCGGAAGCCCACACTCCGACTTTGATTCAAATAGCGATTCCAACACTCCCAAGATGGAGGAACAGGCGCAAACCTGCGATGTGTACGACTGCAGCTACGACAGCGACTACCAGTGCCGTGGCAGAGAGGCTGACAATGGTCTAGAGGACGAACAGGAGCATGAAGAGGATCAGGATGAGGATGAGGATGAGGATCAGGAGTACGACGATGGCATCGGCTTCAGCTGCGACAGCGACAGCCTCACCATGCCCGACGATGACGAGTTCGTGCTCGTCACTGGCGCTTGCCTGGCAACGACTGGCAACTCGAGTCCATCCGGCAGCAGCTCGATGCAGTGCAGCAGCGGCACGGCGAGTGGCACGGCCACCGCCAGTTCGATGGAGCTGGACATCATACTGCCGGACCTGACGCCGCCACCGCCGCCAGTGCTGGCCAAGCCCAAGTCGAGCACAAATCCCCTCAAATTCCTTCACAAAATCATCTAGAAACAAAAAATACACTGCAAATTATTCGCTCTGCTCCTTGTCCTCCTCACGTCCCCTGTTGCGGCCACCTGCTGACTTCTGTACAGAACGAGTATCTGTTTCTGTTTCGGATTCTGTATCTGTAACTGCATCTGAGAATCTGCATCATTCAAATCAGGCTGAAAAAAGTCCCAAACAAATCCCTACCCTGAAATGAAACCACATTCGTCTATCCCCCCGACCCCAGTTTTGTGTCCCTCCTGGATTCGTGCTGAGCTCACCGCAAATCAAAATTCAGAATAAAATCTAACCACATTCCCCCTTTGATATTCTTGGGGTAGGCAAGGGTGCATTGCGTGTGTGCATGGACAATTCCTGCTCATTATTTAAGCTTCTAATTACGACTAAAGAATAACTAGTTACGTTAGTACTAGCAATCCCCGAAAATCATGTTGTTTGGGAATGTTCAAGGCCACATTGCCTACCGATTACTACACTATTAAAGCAGAGTTCTGAAATAAATATATTTTACAAATACAAACAATATACGCATATGCATTTTAGATAAAAATGCATCGCAGACGATTGATTTCCGAGTTATAATAAATAACAAAAAACAAACTATAATCATAAATATGTACTAGAACATTTGTAAGCGTGTTTTGTACTGATTTCTTAATTTAGTTCTGACTGTAAACAGAATGTGAAAACAATTGAAATGCGTTTCATATTCCAACTGAATTACCCATTGTTATCAATTCGAAAAGCTGAATTTAAGTGCAGAACCTCGTCACAGATGATTGAATTATAGATAACTGAATTAGTACTTACTTATCGTAGATACCAAAATATTTTTATACAATTGTTTTTAATCACATCCGAGAAAGTCCAGTGACAATTGCTGGTCCAATGCGATCGTAGGGATTATGAAATTTTAATATTCTGTTCACCTTTAAAATTCGTTCCATCAGACAATCGAGTATTCAAAACGAATCAAAGTGAATAGTTAACCGTTTTAGCCGAACAAATTGCTGCCAAAACCAATATTGCACTAAAGCTATACGCATAAATGAAAAAAATATGAATATATATAAATGTATCAATAGATTGTAGATTGAAGTTGAAACCAATTACATTTGGGCCCTGGTCAAAATCATGCTGGAAACCAGAGACCCTCCCCGCGGTGGAGGGTTCAAGAGAGTGAATAAAGAGCTAACAATATTTATTCGGTTCGATTTCCTTCGCGATTTCCATTGAAAAGTTCTCCATTTTTCCCATTATTTTCGTTTGGCGCTGTCAAATGTTGGCTTGCCGGGTATTGACTGGCCGATTGAATGACTGAATGAAGAAAATATTCTACAATAAACAGAGAAAAGCAAGAGAAACGGGGAAACAGAAAGTAATTGGCAAAAAAAAAGATGGAAGATCTGGGCAAAGGCAAGAAAGGTGCAGCAAATGTTGGCTTGTATTTCATTATGAATGCAATTTGAGGTGGTGTAAGGTAGGGGTACAGGGTACTGCCGGTACCCATTGGGTGGGGTGGGAGGGTGGTTATCTTGGATCAGCACTGTTCTGCCTGAACGGAGCTCGTCCTTCATTATGATGTATTTACGTATTAATGCCTCCTTTTATGCAGGCTATCAAGTGCTGCCGCTGCACCGGCTACCAAGCCTCCCTCCCCGATCCCTTGACCTTCCCTCTTGGCCAGATTTTTCCTCTCTGCTCCCTGCATTCCCCCACCCTCCGGCTCTCACACACACAATCGACATATTAATGACTGCGAAGGAGAGAAAGCGAAAGACTCTGAGCGCACGCCGCAGAGAGAACTGCCGGCATCAGGTGGCAACTGGCTTAATTGCTCTGCAAGACCCCGCAGCAGTGCCACCCACCCAGCCCGCCTCCAACTCCTTATAATCCACTATAGGCAGGCACCATGGGGGTGCTGCCAGGTGCCGGGTGTCGGGTAACCGGGTGCCAGTTCCATAGGGCTTTAAGGGAAATTATGGTACGCGCACTGCAGATACACTCATTTATTGAATCGGAGCTTTGACCAGGCAGCTGAAACCAGTCCTTGTCCTTGTCCTGGCCCCGGCCCTCGCCCTGGTCCCATCCATCGTCCTCGTCCCCATTACGGCCTCATCCCTTTGCCAAATTAATTACAAATATTTATTGTTATGCTTATTATATTGGCTACCATTATTTCCCTCTCTTTCTCTCTCTCTCTCTCCCTCTCTCTCTCGTTTCGCTTCTGTATAAATCCATTGGATCTTGCCCCTCAGGAACACATCCGGGAGTCGAAGGAGAGCAAACTGGACGAGATGGGTCGCAATTCAAAGGCGCGTTCGCGCGAGAACATATCAAGGTAAGGCATCAGCTGATTTCGGTTCCGATTCTGATTCCGATTCTGAATCCCATTCAGATTCATTAAAGCTCAAAGTGAGAAAGCAGTCTCTCCCCCAGCCCACCATCGCGTATACGCAATGTGCGCTAATGAGGCAGACGACAGCTGGTAATCACTTGACGTTGAAGGGCCCATGATTGTTTGATAATAACCCAGATGTGATGGACTGCAGCTGTGACTGACTGATACGACAAGGACAATCCATTACTCTTAAATACAGACTAGGGCTTAAGGGAATACAAATTTCATTGTGTTCGTCCGTTTAAAATATAGCAAATCGATGGGTATGATTTAGCTGTATCTTAGCTCAGTAAATATAACAGAAAATTGCTCGCACTTCAACATTACTTAGCTTACTTAACATTTCCTTAACATCAAAGGCGGCGACTAGAAAGTATGAAAGTACTCTCCCTCTTAGAGACTCGCAAAACTGTCAACTTCACCTAAAATTTTCGCAAATATTTGTACCCTTTAAGCAGCAAAATGAACAGAAAAAGCAACAGCAACCATAATTTGTTTAATTTCTTCTCTTTCCATTTCTCCTCACTCGGGCGACAGGCAAAAGCATTCGCAGACCTCACTGCAAATACTGGATGATGTCTCGAACCGCTACTATCGAGAGGCAGTGCCCATATCGACACAGTCGAGCAAAGCCGATTTCAAGGAGAAGGAGCACAGCATTCTGCGACGCCACCCGGACATGACCCAAACGAGTCTATGCGGCATTGGGGTTGGGGTTGGCGATGATGGTGAGTCGAGCTCGACCACAACGGCCACGCACACGCACGAGATGATGACAAAGGCGGCCATGTCGGCGGCACCAGTTAATGCCTGCGATATGGGCTGTCAAACGAGGTGAGTGCCTGGGACAGGGACGAAGGGGCACAGGACACGGGCGTCCTCGTACTAATACTCCTGCTCGCATGCATTCAATGGAGGAGTCTGCCACGTTCCTGGTCATCATCAGCATATGTGTAGTCAAATAGATGCCAGCAAATTGCAAAGTCAACGCTGGGCAAACACTAAAAACAATGACAATGTCGAGCTCGATCTGGCTGTGGCTGGCTCCCAGGCTCTGGCTTTGGCTTTGGCTTTGGCTGTGGCTGTGGCTCTGGCTCCCACTCTATTTGAGGCCAGGGGTTGCCAATGGGATTAGGAATGGGAAAGAATCGAAATACACCAGAGTCAGAGTCCGGGCACAGGATAGCGCTCGACCGAGCAGACGCCTGTCTCTTGTACAACACAAATCGATGCAAATATTTGTATTTGCATGCGTCTTTATTGGATATGGAGACAGGTTCTCGTTCTCCCCGGGAAGAAGGGGGTCACGCTCTAGAACGTAGTGGAATGGAATGGTGTGGGGTGGGGTGGGGAGGGGGGAAGCCGACACAGTCACATGTAAGCGGAGTGAATGACAATCGGAACAGAGTGACACAATGCCGACGTGCCCCGCGATGAAGATGATGCATGGCGCTGGCGCTGGACAGAGATACTCGTATCGCTTCACGGAGTGAAGTGTTCGCAATGCCAGGAATCGCAGTTTGGGAACTGTCACAGAAATAAATCTATTGTATTTGATGGAAATTGATCCCTGAAACGTACAGCGCGTATAAAAGGAATGAAGTGCTCACTAGATATCGGTGACAGTGTGTCATTTCTTTTCAGTTAGTCAGGGAATCCTGACAGGGATATATACTTAATTTAATATTTAATAGCCAGATCGGTGTTAGCTATTGTTTATCTTTAGAAGGGTATTATTTGAGCGTATTATTCATGATTCCTTAACAGTGACACCTTTCTCAGTTTGGGGTCATAGGTCAGATCTAGCGCGTGGCTCCATGGCTGCCATATCGGAGCGTGTCTGGAACGTGTTTGCAGACCATATGGCCTGCCTACCACCCTCCCTCCCACACAGATGACGGACACACTTCCTTTGATTGACACACGCCCATAGGCGTTTACCTATTCCCTGCCATCCCCGAACAGTCCGCAATTCCCTTTCGTTTCGTGTCACGCAAATATTAAACTGTTTTACTCTATCTCTCTTATCCGTTCTCCACAGGGAATCACTGTTCGTCAACAGCCCCGGAATCGGACCCGGGGCGGGTTCTGGTGTTGGCTTTGGTGTTGGAGGCGGCGGCGGCGGCGGTGGGGGCATCGGTATTGCCACGCTAATGAGACAAAAGTCCAGCTCGTCGTCGCTGGGTGGTGGCAGCGTTGCGGGCGGTATGATGCCGCCGCCTCCACCACGGTTCTTCTCCACTTTCGGCTACGAGCCGGCGCCCCACGGCCAAGGATCACCATCGCTGCCGCAGTCCACTCCGCCACCGCCGGTGGTGGGGACACTGACACGACGCAGCATGCAGCATCAGCAACAGCAACAGCAGCAGATGCAGCAGCAAATGCATCCCGAGTCGCTAGAGCTGGAGGAGCGACATAGCGGCCGTTCGCATTACGGCGGTCTTATGGTGACCTCAACAGCCAAGCAGCCACAGGAGATCTGTCACCACCACCACCAGCACCAGCAGCATCAGCAGCAACAACAACATCATCCACAACTCCAGCAGCAACAGCAACATCAACAGCAACAGCGCATGCATCATGCACATCCTGCCCATCAGCATCCACCAAGCATTGCAGCGCGAATCCCAGCCATGGGCCTTCAGAAGGGACATGGGCAGAGCCAGGGCCAGGGACTGGGACTGGGACATGGCCAGGGAATGGGTCTGGGGCCGGGTCAGACAACGATCCTGCCCGGCAAGCAGCAGCAGCAGCAGCAGCAAAAGAACGAGGAGTCCAAAGTATTCATCGACATACGGAATTCAGCGCCAGACGTGATTATCATGACGTCCCATTGACATTTAAGGATTGCCCGCCAATCAACAAGAACAACACCAGCAGTAAGAGAGACTGCAACAGCAACAGCAACAGCAACTGCAACTGCAACAACGACCAACAGGAACAACAAGAGGAACCACGGGGAGAGGAGCAGCAACTGGACATTGGCCAACATATTAACCGCAGCGACGCTGATGACACAACACGGACATGAAGGCGGCAACTCGCAATCAGCCGGGGGCAGGTCCTGGTCCTGTGCCTCCTCCTCTTTCTGCGCCACCTCCTGCACACATCCTGTTTGCATGCTGTGGCACTTTATTTTTCCGTTCATTTTCCCGTCTCTCTGTCTTTAAAGTCAGGTGAATGGGTTCTTTAAGTCAGTTCTTGGATGGATGCTCCAGGACTGCTTCAAAATTTTAATTCAATTTGGAACTGGTGTGGTTATAAACCGGAACCACGTGAAATTTGTATTATTAAGAAATGTAATTTATTTGTTTTTTATGCCGAAAGGACATCGGTCATGGTCACAAGAATTGTTTCGTCAATGGTTTGGAATCGGTATAAGAATTAGTTGCGAATAAGTTAAGAGAAGTATCTTGATAGGTTATTGGTTACTAGTCGATTGTATAATGGTTTTTAATCTGATATTAATCTAAGACCTTAGTTTCACCTTTAATTGGATTTTCAACGGTTCAGAATCGGCATAATATAAGTTGGAATTTGTGAAACCCATCCATAATCAGCTACAACTTGGCTTCATCCGGCTCAGAATCGGTGTAATAATTTGAGCATCGCTTAAGAATCGTATTCAAAATGCTTTTGAATCGGTTTAAACAACAGGGTTGAAAAATGTCACGCCTTCGGAGATTCCGAATTAATCAGGATCCTTCACTGAATTGGTCTAAAATTGAGTTACGAATTGAATAGTCATTTAAGATCTGTACAGGCTTAGGGCACAACTGAACAAGCAAGCCACAAATGTCAATGGCCCCAATGAGAAGAAGAAGGGGAAGGAGAAGGGAAAGGGAAAGCCAAAGGGGAAGGACAGAGCAGGCGCGGGCGGTGATTGCGAGCCAGCTGGACGACAAATGGAAGATGTGTTAGTCCGTTGGCCAGGCCCAGCCCCTTTGCAATTGAATTTCGGGCTAGAGCTGTTCTCGTTGTTGCCGGCGGACCGCAATCGAAGGCAAAATGGCTGGACATGGTCCGGCCTAGGCAGAAGACGGACGGAAGTTTTCTGTGGAAAACAATGAGGAAGCATCCCCAGCACAGAGCTAGGTGGGTGATGAGTGGGCGAATGAATGACGCTGAATGGCACTGGGAAGAGAGCAGACACTAAACAGACAACGTGGCGTATGAGCAACATGTCCCGGAATATTGTTATCGGACTCCGCCTCTGCACCGTTTGCGACATGTCCGTGGACCTGGTCCTGGGTCCCTCCGCCTTTTGCAACTCCGCCAGGAACAGAACAGAAACTTCTTCATTTACATGCATTACGTACGTGGTCCGTTTCCACGAGGAGGATGTCGCGACCAGAGAGTCCATCCATCACAGGCACGTGCTCTCTCAGTCGGTGTCTCTGTCTCTGTTTCTGCCAGTGTCTCGGTCTCGGTCTCGGTCTGGTTATGGTTCTGCCACCGGTCCTCGTTCTGGTTCTGGTCCTTGTCCCTTTCCCGGTCCTCAGGCTCGGACTCGGACTGTGACTGCAACTCCTGACATGAGCAGCGAAGCAATTTGCGTGAAGATAGTTTTTTAAGTGATTTTGAAACGTCCCTTTCGCTTTCTCTCTCTCTCTCGCTTTTAGTTTACCCCCTGTCCCTTGCCACGCTAAATGATTTTATGAAATTAATTTGTGTCCTTTGCTGCAAAGAGTACATCAAAGCCAACCACATTTGTGGTTGCAGAGGTTGGAGGTTGGGGTTGGGACTGGAGTCACCTTTAAGGCAGCCATGCAGCAATCTGTTACCTCATCTGGCATCCAAATCCTTTTCAATTAGATAAATTAGCCGGCCACAGATTTGCCAACTTGATGTGTGTCCCGGAGAATTTTCTTTTTCCTCCCTCGTACCCCCCGTGCCACCCGTACCACCCGTACCACCTGTGCTGGTTGTGTCAATTCCGTGGACATGACGGGGGGCCCTCGAATCTGTCATTCCACAATTAGCATGTTCCCAGTAAATAGGTGGACGGTGGGGCTGGTGTTGGGGACTTAGGGCAGTGGGGTCTAAGTGCGGGATGAGCCCCATGGGTTGAGTGGTTTCGATGGTGTAAATATTGTCACAGCTGTGCGGATGGGAGGATGCATAGGGCCAAAAACACAGAATGGGGCTGGCGGGAGTTGGGAGTTGGGCAAAAAATAAAGATGACAATGACAATGAGTGGGCGGGGACCTGGGAGGTGGGAAATCCATTTGATTGATTGAATTTAAAGAGCAGCGACAGCTACGTGCCATGTCGAGGAGGTGGAACAGCGACGGATGGCTCATGATGATGATGATGATGAGGATGCTGATGCTGGATGCTGGATGGTGATTGTGATTGTGATGACGGTGCCGATGGTGCAGCGTTGCAATTTCCTTTCTCTTTGCGAAAGTTCAAATCATTAGATTGATTAAAGCACACCAGGGAATGGGTGGGAGGAGGAGAGGTGAAACTGTCTTAGACCGGACCTTTATCAACCTGAGCAGGGAACCAGCTGAAAGCCACTGAAAAATTCATTCATGAAAATGCCAAAAAACTCTCGGAAAACTTTGCCAAATGACCAGCCCAAAAATGTATCTTCATCTTTTGTGTGGTGTCAGAAAGAAACAAACTTTTACCATCAGACTCATTCATTAGCCATAATTCGGGGCCAAAGACGTCATAGGTTTTCCCTGTTGCTCCGACACATATACACACATATAACTGAAGGATAACGTAGTTCATTCAGTCATATCTTTTTTTGTTAAGCTTTTTATATGCATAAATGTATGAACTCTTGTAATTGTTAAATGATTTTTGTATTTGTTTTGTTATAACCCCGAGAACCATGGAACCCCTTTTCTAGCTACAATTTAAGAACGGAATCTAGCGATTTTACTAAAGAAATGTTGAAAATAAGAGAAGCAAAAAACTACCAAAAAAAGAAAAAGAAAAAAAATGGAAAAAAGAAAGGAAAAGGAAAAGTGAAAAAAACTATTTGTACTATAAGTCAGCATTGCGTAGATTAAGTAAATGTATGATATTTTTTTTTTATAAATAAATATATACACATAAATACTAAAAGTATCAAAGGAAAAACTACAGAGAACAAAAGAGGAATATTGCAAACTTGTATGGTTTTTTTTTTGTCTGGTTTTATTTAAACGACTGCAGAATTGTAATTGTAAATTGTCGAGCGACAAAAAAAGTTATACACATAAGAACATTAAAATAAATAGTAAAAGAAAAACAAAACAAGAGCGAAATGGAAGAGCGTAGCGTACATAGATTAAAACGGATATGGTGGATATGGTGGATATGGGGATATGGCGTGTGTGTGCGTGACTACAAGTACGAGTATCTATGTGTTTGAGTGTGTAAAATAAATCGAAATGCGATCGAATAAAACTTCATCTGTGGATATGTGAACAATGGCGTTGGGATTATGTAATATTATCTCTTTGGGTTGGAGGGGTAGTGTGGGTCCGCCTGAAAGAGTGCCTCCCCTGGCCAGCGGCTGGGGCAGATCTGCCCAGCCCGAAAGTATGCAATGCATGGCAGGCATCGCATTCGAGAGCAGAGCTCAGAGAAGCGGAAGCGTGGCTCTTGTTCGACTGACCCAATTAGGTGGGAAACAGAGCCCGATTTGGTCGACAGGCCCGAAGGCGTCACAATCGAAACTCGAATCGAATTCACATAATTCTTGATTTGGAGCCGGTCTTCCTCGGCGCTGACAGATATCTCTGCGGCTCTGTGGCTCTGCGGAGAGTCACTCGCTGCAAAATGCAAATTTGTAGCACGCATCGCATCGCTCTTTGTTGGCCATAAATTTATGCACTCGGCTGATACGCTGATTTGTGGCAGCGGCAGCGGCCGCCCGTGTGAATAGCCCCCGATCGGATGCGTTCATATAAAAGTAAACCGGGCATCGATGTGGGACAGCAGTCAATACCCAACATGGCATCAGGTCAGATCCATCCCCCGCGGACCCATTTGCTGCCTCCAGTGCTGCTGCTCCTCTTCCTGGGCGCAGCCCTAAGCCAGAGAGCACCGGTCCGGGTCCCGCCTGTGCAGCTGCAAACGCCCAACTTTGATGGCGAGAGCTTCGAGCGGTTCGACGATGCCGCCAACAACAACGGCAACGAGAGCGGCGAAATGAGGGGACGGATAAAGCAGCTGCTGGGAGAACAGCTGGCCAACGCCTTTGCCCCATTGGCCACGACACCCTTCTCACAGCTTAGCCAGCGCAGGCCGGGCATTGTGGCACCCACCTCGGGGGCACAGGCCAGGGCTCAGTTTTCAGCCGACGACTCGGATTCCGGCGAGGAAGAGGAGTCCCAGGAGGCGGATGAAAGCTCTTCCAGTGAAGAGGAGCCGGATTCGGGGCCAGTTGGGGCACCACCTCCGCTGCCGCCGCAACCTCAGCCAGAGGCAGTGGAAGAGGAGGATAACGATGGGGGCGTAGAGGACTATAATCCGTGGCGTGATAATTTCTACGACCTCAACGAAGATGGCAGTTACATCTTTGGGTGAGACCAATAGAGATGGGGGTGCCCTTTAGACGCTTGAATTTGTATCCATGAATCGCTGATGAAACACGAAACACCCAAAGTTTCTCCTAATTTGATTAATGGTTGCCCACATGGAAACCACAAATCATTCATACACAAGGACCAACACAGCCTTAAGATTCCTTCAGTTTGTTTAATTGATAATCAATTAATTATGGATGCAGCCCACTATTTTTCCTCTAGTATAATGATCTTAATCGCTTTGTCGCCCCAGGTACTCCCTGCCACACGGCGTGCGTCGCTGGGAGCGCGGATTCTACTCGGAGGAGCAGCATAGCCGAGTGGTTGAGGGCTTCTACGTGCAGCCGCGCCTCCTGGGCCATGACACGCGCTACGAGCTGCGCTGCTATCGGTCCGACATAAATGGCTATCAGCCCCTGCCAGGTGAGTGAAATTGGCTACCAAAATGGTTTAATGTTGGGACTAATGCTGGACCCACATTTCAGTGGAGTACCTGAGGCGGGCGCCAAGCGTCCGTCGCGACGAGCAGCCCAAGGTTGATTGCTTCAAGAATCATCGATAGCCATCGATGGCCGAAAAGTGATTACAATCGATAAGCACACACGTTGATCGTGCTGGAAATAAAATACAATATTTTTTTGTGCACGTATGTAAATAAAACAAGATTTTAACTTAAAAGAAATGATCTGCATCAAGAACGATGGATGCTGGATTTGGATTTTTTCCGCTTAAGAGAGTTTTCGGTGCTCACACCATCCATCCCTAGGTACAGTCATCACTTCCTTGATGGCGCTGTTTCTACTGCTCCTTCCTGTCGTTCGCTCTTTCGCACATTTGCTGCTGTTTCCTTTTCAGTTTTTGTTTCTGTCTCTGGCCCTGGCTCTGTTTCTCTTTTGTCGTGTTCTGAGCTCTGTTTCAAGTTTAATTCAAATGGCATTTCAAAATACTTTTTATTTGTTTTTATTGTCTTTTATTTTGCTCTCCGTCCACCTCCATCTCCACCTCCACCTCGGCCATCTACGAGTATGTACCTTCCCACCTTCTACTCTTTCTCTCTCTTTTGGCAGCAAACGAGATTTGTGGCAATGTGTGTGTGTGTTCGTTTGTTTGTTTGTTTGTGTGGCTTTTGTGGCGTCCCTGGCGTGGTGCGGTATTCCCACAGTTTTCAATTTTTGGCGATTTGTTGCGGCACTTAACGGTTGTTTGTTAGCTGTCATTGTTGTTGCTGATGAAGCGCCTTTTGCCTCTATCTTCTCTCCTTCCTGTGTTTCAGTATTTCTTCAATACCCAGTAATCACAGGGTACCCAGGGCATACACCCTGTGGCATGCAACATTTTTGAATATTTTATTTCTTTTGTTCAGAATTAAGAAACAATTCTCTGTTTTTTCCCAATGAAATTAGTCTTGAAAATCATATTTTCTTCTGATTTCGATAGTGTTTCAAGTAGTGGGTATCCATTAGTCGCTTTTGTCGTACTTGTTTTTTGGGTTTTGTTGTTTTTGTTTTTGTTTTTGTTGATTTCGCGAATCTCCCAAGACGGACGTGAAATTTCGGGCAAATTGTTTGGGCCGAGCCAGCAAAAGGGGTTGCCCACAATCCACATCCGTTTGTCCCAAGTCCACGTCCTTCCATCCCGCATCCGCTAAAACTTACTTGGCTCTTGCTTAAATACGAATTTGCCTAAATCAACAAAGAGCAGAGAAACGAAACAAGGTTGGAGAATCTGCGAATCAGAGACACCGAAGGGAGCTGCGGAGAGGCAAAAGTTCTCATTTGGCTCGTCTTCTTTGCATTCGCAAAGTAAAAAGATACAAAATTTCATTGTAGTACATCATATTGTCTCGTCTATTTGCATATCTTGCGCGTGGCTTTATAGCCCAAAACTTGAGACATATGTACGAGTATACACATAGATATATATACACATAGCGAGTGGGAGGAGAGCACAGAAAACAGGTTCATTTGGCTCACGTTTTTGAACTTTTAGCGATTGATCGCTGTTGATGTTGCTGTTGCTGGCACGAGAGAAATACAGTAGACTGCAAGGTTTGGTACTTAAATGTTCAAAGTTTCAATAAGATTGAGGACTACTCATATGATCTCCTTACCTTTACCTCTTTCTTGAATTCTAGTATAAAGTGAGCATTTGTTTTCTTAGGCTACCCAGAGATTACCCCGAGATTCGAATAATTACACTTAGATTTTAACATTTAAACCTACCAATACATAAACATGCATGTATAAAAAGAAAGTTTTTTCACTTCAATTTTATCATATTTTAAATAAATATATTTCATATTGAAACAAAATATATTCCGTAAAAAATTGAATAAATAACATTTGTTTTAAAGTGTTTTATTTTTAGACTAAATACTAATAAATACTATGCATCTTTTCTCTGAGTGTAGGTTAGAAAATGTCGAATATTTACCATTGATTTGGATATACATCTGCTAATGTATCAGATACCGCGTCGTAGAGTTCTTTCACCGACTTTAAATATCATAAACCACGGCTATAAATTGCCACTCGGACTCTGTTGACTGCTTGTTCGTGGCATTAGCCCCTGCCCCATTTGAAGCTTCGTTGTGCCACATTCCGGCTGAGATTTGAACTATTCCCGAGACACATAGTCTCGTACTCTCGTACTCTCGAACTCGTGCTACTCGTAGTTCTGGCTGTCGACTGAGTAATGTGCAAATTTTCCGCAGAGACAGCAGAAAGTGCTGTTCGGCCAGTTGAAAATCATGAAGTAATCAACTTAAAGTGAAACTTTTCAACAAACTTTGAGAGCCGCAGAGCCACAGAACGGACAAAGATGCGCAGATACACAGATACACAGCTACAGAGACGCACAGATACTGTCAGATACAGAGATACATGGGCGCAGATACAAACTTGCCTATAATTGAGCAATTTACACCACAACAAGATGGATGCGGGATGAAGGGATGGAGGGATGAAGTGCCAGGGTCCGTCCGAATGGCGAATCTAGTAGAAAAGTTTGCCTCGAGCCATCAAACAGTGCTGGAATGTGATAAAAATGCTGAGATTATGTAACCGAAATACTTTTAAATCGAAATCGAGCAATATAAATTCATGGCTTAGACACTTGAAAATGCCAACGATGGGTGGGCCATGGGCCCACGAATGAGGACTGTGGTCTGTTCCCAGTCCCAGTTCGGTTTGGGGCTTGGGTTGTTTGGCTATTGGGGAAATGGGAAATGAAATATTGTGAACACACGCAGAGAGACCCAGGGCACACACACACACAGATAAAGAGAGAGAGCGAGAACGAGTAGGGGAGACACTGGCACAGACACAGACACAATTGGGAGCGAGAGCTGAGTTTGGCATTTTTTGGTTGGGATCTAAACAATATTTTATACTTATGTGGGTAAAAATATTTATTAGTTTGTTGTTTCGCATCCCTCTTCCGCGTTCCCCTTCCCGTTACCGTTCCCAAAATGCAGTCGTCGCCCATTTGGAATCATCTTTACGAGTTCGTATATGATGCCTGCTCTGGCATTTACATTAACGTTTACATGAGAAGTATCTTAAATCGATGGCATGCCAGCGAATGCCATTAAAAGGCAAATGAATGCGTTGCAAGCCCCGATCAGATCGCAGATCAGAATCTGAGGGGATCTGCGCTCCGTTAGCGGCACCTCAAATAGAGGGAGAGATGGAGGAAGGAGGAGATCCAGATGCAGATGGAGATGGAACAGATGCGAAGTATTTCCGAATAAATTTGTACATTTATTAATTACGCACTCAAATTGACGGACTGGAGAATTTAATCTGCCTAAGTGACTCCCCGCCGGAGGCCCGCGACTGTGGCTGTTTAACCCTGATGCGCCGACGCGGGATCTTTTTGCCGCCCACACGAAAATGACGGCGACAGTCGAATTGTTCCACAATAAACCCAGCCTGCGATCAATCAAGGCAACGCTGTTTGGGCTGATCCATCAATCAAACGTTTGAGGAATTTTCTTAATGAATTGCCTGTTTTATTTTAATGGTTTTTTTTTGCTTTTATTATTCATTCATTTTTTGTCATTAAACTAATAATCAATTACATCTGACGCCATCAATCATGCCATAATACGCAGAAATTTTAAGCAATTGATAAAATTGTACTTTTATGAAAAAATTCTTTGCGATAAATCCCTTTAATGCTCTATTTAACATTATATAAATGGTAATCTATTCGGGAAAATACTCATTTGGAACACCGTGATTCAAGCAGCAACACATCGATCATTTTTCAATGGATTTTTAAACTAAATTAGACGTAATAAAAACGAATGAAACCCAAAAGGTTGAATTAGGAAACGAGTCATCAATCAACAATCAATCAATGCCGAAACAGAATGGAATGGAATTATTATGGGAAGGATGATATCTTATTCATTGATGGCGTGTATTTTCCCCAAATTAGATGTGTCCATTCGAGGAACAATAGATAAAAGAGGGACACACTGTTCTCATTGTTCTCTCTTATAGAGAAATCATGCTGCTGTCAAATCAGAAACAGAACCATAAATACTTTCCACAGCATATGAATGGCAGATGAAGAAGTCCTTTGGTCAGGTCTGACGTGTGTCTGGCATTTATCGCACACCCCACTCGAGGGTTAAACAATTAGGGGAATGTCGGAATGAGGAGAGGATGCTGCCCGCCTACGCGGCTGCAGTCCCCGAATCGATGACCAACACAAACCAACAGACCAACAGCAGAAAAGAACCAAACCAAAGCCAGAGAGACTGAAGAAGGCAATGAAGATGGGCCATGTCGATAGCAGTGTGGAACGATGCCGGTGACGGTGACGGTGACGATGATGCGGCTGGTCAATGAACCATGTCGATGGCTGACTCGACGCGACTTGGATGGGCGACCCTGCATCTGGGCCTGACACACTTCGCGCCTGCCATGCCGCCAGGCGGCGCAACAAACAAACAGTCCAGTCCAGTCCAGTCCGACAAACAAACGAAGTAAACAGGGCAGGCAGGGCAGAGGGAGCAGGGAACAGGAACAGGTCCGAAGGATTCGACAATCCCAAATGCTGTCAAAATCACAAAGGCATCGTGACGCCCCACAAACAGAAACAGAAGACTTCTTATTTTGGGTGGCAAGAGGGTGTGCTGGACCGATGGAGCGATGGCATTTTTTTTTTTTGGTGTTGGAACAGCCTTAGGGGACGGAGGCGGTGGAGGCGGTGGAGGCGGCGGAGGGTCCCCAGGCACTGCCAAATCATTGCCTTTGACGGGTGAGAGAAAGAGAAGTTTATTACGTGTATTCTTTGGCTCCACCCATGTTGCCCTTTTCTTCTCCTTTAATTTTTTTTGTGAAGCGGGGATGGGGGAAGAGCTTTGCACATTTTTCATCTTTAGTGCCAAAAGGCTTCACTCGAGTGGTCGGTCGTCAGCTCTTTTCGGGGGTATATATAAGGCCCCGGTCGGACTTCACTGCCACACAATCAATTACAACATTTTGAAGTCTCAACGACATGTTCTCGGCTCAAAGGATCTATCCAGTCGACCAGAGCCTGAAGCTCTGCTGCCTGATGGGGCTTCTGGTGGTCCTCCTCCTAAGTCCCGTTGATGCACGCCATACCCGACGACCCAGGCGTACAACCACGCCCCGAACTCCGCGGCCCACAACGCAGGTGCCGGAGCTAGTGCCGGACCGACATCACCATCTGCACCACTGGCCGCCACTGGTGGCTCCACCCCATACCCCTTCAGTGGCCCCTATACCCCAACATCCGGCCACAGCAGAGCCAATGCCCCAGCTGGTGGACAGCTTCGATCAGCGCTCAGTGGACGGACAATACGAGTTCAGGTAAGAGCAACAATATTGTGCTTTCAAGGAATATACTCGTACTCCACTCTCAGTGCTGGGAAATAGTTGAAGTGCGCTTATTAATATCGACTTCCTAAACGGTTGAATATTTCACAAAGTTACACTCTTCAAATCATCAAAGTGTATTATTAGAAAAGTTCAGTTTGTGATCCCCTTCACAAGCCCAAAAGGTACTCCCAAGTAACGGCTAACCCTCTCCCATCCCATCCCTGCAGATACCAATTGGATAATGGAAACACCCGCTACGAACGGGCCTACTGGCTGCCAGTGGGCGAGAAGCTGGTGCTGGCCCGGAAGGGCTACTACTCGTTCCCGCTGCCGAACCGACAGTTCTCCACCGTCTTCTACAGGGCCGATCATCTGGGCTATCATGTGGATATGAGTAAGTCCATGCCTCGGCTCCAACTTGGTCTTCTTGTGTGTGACGATGCGTTAAATTTTATGCCCCAAAAACGCAGACACATTATCCGGGAAGCAGCCGTTGTTGCCACGCAACCTTGAAGTGCCTCAGGCGGGGGCACGGACTGAAGCAGGAGCAGCTAAACGAAATTCAATAAGCATGCCAGAGCGTAACGACCAGGAGCAGGAGCCACAGGACCAGGGCCAAGAGGTTGAGCTGCTTGCAACTGGAGTCAGAGTTGACTCTGGCAAGGACGAGGAGGAGGGTCCAACCGAGCTGGCTCCAAATGTATGTGTTCCCCTAAACGTTGCACGCCACATTCCATAGAATTTCCATTCGCATTCCCCCCTTTCGCCCCAGGCACTAAACCAAGTCGAAACCGAAACCGAACCATCAACTGTGGCCAACGACATTTTGGCAACTGAAGCAGCAGTCGACAACCATGATGATGATGCTGATGCTGATGATGATCAAAAGCCTGATGGAGGCGACTCTAACTAAAGGCCTCGCCAGAGAAGGAGGATGCTCGTCCTGTGGCATATGCAGGAACAGCAACACCAACCCACACTTGGCGCTCCACTTGCTGCAAAATCAAATTGAAAACAATTGTTGCTGCGCCCCCAGAGACCCGAGTCCGACACAGTTGAGTGGCCCTGTTCCAAAGTATTTCTCCCCTGGAGCGGCACAAGTCATCCTGAATGGGAAATGTGTCTAACTTCTCAACTTACAGCCACATCTGCATCTTCATCTCTATCATTCATCTCTAGACACATATATATAATATATTTATAACACCTTTTTTTTTTGCCAGCTCTTAAAAGAATATACAAAAAATATATATATAAATTAAAATTCGAAGACACAGTCAATCTGAAAGAGTATCCAAATCGTTCGACCTATCACACATTGCTTGTCATTTAATTTAAATCTTCTCTGCCTCTACAACCAGGGAGAGTAATATCTTCAAGTCTTTAGTTTTCCTGTGAAGAACTCTCAAATTCCAAGGACTCGAGCTCTTCTAAGTCACCTACTTAGTAGTGTAATTTGATTGGGCGATTGCTATTTAAATTTGACAAATCCATTGATACTCGATATCCTTCACTTGTGCCCACACACTTTGCATACCTCAAAGAGCCTCAGTCTTTGGCTCAGTTGTAGCCCCTATAATTACATCATGTTCAGAGAAAGGAGACAGACACCCGCCCACAGATCTGTTTAATCAATTTCAAATAGTTTCGAGGTGTCACAGACATCTACTGGAGGGCGGTGCCTGCCCCAATTTGATGGCCAAAAGATGAGACATTATGAGGCGACTGACAAAAACACATTTGTGCCTCAATCTGCCGGCTGCCAGCTGGCTTTTGTCCTGGTCTTGCTGCTCTGTTTCTTCGTTGCCAGGTTGCCAGGTTGCCTGGTTACTGCTGTGTTGCTGGTTTCAATTTAAATGGTTTCTGTAAGAACGCCCGAATTGGGTGGGTGGCCCGTTATGTAAACAGGCGGTGGCGATGCCAAGAGATTTGTCGGCGGCAAATCGGTGAGCATTCATAAAACTCCCAACTCAAGCTGCAGCTCCAGCTCCAGCTCTGTCTCCATCTTTTTCACCATCCTTCCGCCGGTTGCATGTAAGACATGGCTGCTTACCTTCGCACACAAATGCATGCACACACACACGCGCATCGACATCCACACATATGCTCGTAAAATGCAGGACCTAGAGGACCGGGAGTGGGACAGAAGAACGACCAGAGTCTAGGGCAGGATAACTGCAGCTATTCATTTCGCTACTAATCCAATGCGGGCCAGGGATTCCTTTTCGCTGCCATCATCTCCCCGTTGCCCCCCCCCCCTCCCCTTTTTGTGTGTGTATTTACGAGTCAGCCATGCCCATTTAATGAATGGCAAGACCAGGAGGTCCTGCCGGCGACTGAGTGTGAATGAATTGAGTGTGCAAATGGCTGAATGAATGGACGAATGTGAATGCGAATCCGAATACGAATGCGAATCCCAATGCGGGCAGGAGTCAACCCAAAGGTGCTTTGTTGGTGGCTCTAATTGCGGCTCTGCTCTGGCCAGAGTTGTCGCCGTGCTCTGATCCAGCCAGGGTTGGACCCCTTTTGGCTGCTGCACCATCTATTCTTCCCAGAAATGATCGCTAGCTCTTGGTTGATAGGTTGAAAATAGTGATTTTCCCCAATAGTTTCCTCCCTTGGGTATCCACCGGTCGACACCATCTCCGTGACCATCTCCGCCCATCGTCTGTCACGCTGTCATCTCCAATTCCTACCTAACCTTGGCTGCAGTTTTCCTTTTCTTTTTTGGCTCCGGTCTCTCAGTTTTTTCTTTCTTTTTGTACTCGTATTTTTGTATTTTATGTTCCGTGCCTGCATCAAAGTTGTTTGCCCCACACGAAGCTCCAGCAAAGCCCGGGCCACAGAATGGGAGGAAAATCTACTGGCAATGGCAATGACTGCGATTCGAATTGGGAATGAAGATTGAATAGACTTTGCACTGGATTCACTCTTCATTTTTGCAGGAACTTTCACTTGAGCTTCTCCTCTTTTCGGCGGCATTAGCATTTTTCGAATGGCTCCGACCTCTCAACTCCCAGGGATCCCTCAAAAGTTCCACTCACCCAAAAATGCTAAAGTGAAGGATTAGATTGATGAATGCACGAGCCCAAAACAGCGTATGTTTCACATTTCCATCGAGAGGATACCCCCCTCTCATGTGGGGGGGGGGGGGGGGGAGGAAGGAGTCATGTCTGCCCCCGCCCCCGCCCCGCCTGTCACTTGAGGCTTGAGTGCCGAATCTCGATTTTGATTTGAACACTTGTGGCTATTTATACGAGCAAAGAGCCGTTCGGGTCATCGATGACCCTTGTCCACTTGATTACTTATGTAAATGTTTATGGGGCGGGGGTGGTTCAAAAGTGCACACAACCGCCTGACCCTTGGCCCCATCATCATTTGGCTATTTGCGCAAATTAATTTATCTTCATCGGGCACCCAAAAGCAGAGCCAGCAAACAACACACATATGTAGCATAGCATACTCGTTAGCAGACACCTTACGATGAAGCCCCCAGAGAGAGATCCGACCCATGTCTGGCTTCGGCTTCCTCTCTTCATAAATAAATAAATAAGGAAATAAATAAGTAAATTGAGTAATGGCCATAATTGACGTGTCCGATAAAAAATTCAAAGCGCCGACACACAAATTGAATGCCAGCCAGCCTTTCAACCACAAATGGAATGGATCCCACTGTGAAGAGCGTCGGACGTGCGATTAGCCCCCGATCCAAATCCAAGCCAAACAACAAATAAAAAACAAACGAGGGGCAACGCTGTGAGTTGCTGCGGTGACCGCAACTCTACATCTATACCCGATACTGAGTCAGTATGGCGTGCCAGAGAGACATAAAATTATTATTATAATAATTTTTATTTTTATTGTGTAATTATTATTTTCGATTTTTTTTTGAATAATTATTAATATAATTATTATTCTTGATTTTTATTGCATAATTATTATTTTGGATTTTTATTGAATAACTATTATTCTTGATTTTTATTGAATAATTATTATTTTTGATTTTTATTGAATAATTATTATTATAATTATTATTTTAAATTTTTATTGAATAATTATTATTTTTGATTTTTATTGTATAATTATTATTATAATTATTATTCTGTATTTTTATTGTATATTTATTGACAAATTATTATTTTTTGATTTTTATTGTATAATTATTATTCTTGATTTTTATTGAATAATTATTATTTTTGGATAAAAAAATGTATAATATAATTATTGAGATATCACAGAAGTTCGGATATAAAATGTCGTTGCTCTAGCAACTCTTTGAGCACTAGGCGCTGATAGGGACGGACAGACAGACAGGGCTCAATGGACTCGGCTTTTGATGCTGATCAAGAATATATATACTTTATGGGGTGGGAAGGAACCGTTCCTTCTGGACGTTACACACATCCATTTTCACCTCAAATCGAATATACCCGTAAACTCATTTTGAGTATCGGGTGTAAAAAACAAACGTTGACCCATTGCAGGATAGTGAATGCCGCTGAGTGAATGACTTGAGTCTGCGGGACTTCGTCTGCGTCTGCGAGTGCGAGTGCTGCGTGTGTGAGTGACTGCGGCATTTTCCAGATTTATATCGGGGGTATCAAACCACACACACAATACAATAAAAAGCAAAGAACAACAACAACAACGACAACGAAATACTCGTACCCATACCACAAAAATAAGCCACAAAGCAAGGCAAAACTAAAAACGGCTAAGACATTTGTGGGTTTTTAGTAAGCTGGGCACATACTCAAACCATCCTCCTCCAGACGGGTCAATGGGGGCCGTTGCTACTGCACGGGGTAGCGGTAGCGGTAGGGGTAGGGGTAGGGGTAGGAGCGTGTGTATTTTTCAGTCTGCGCCTCAAATTTCGGGGGCAAACACTCCACTCTCTACACTGAAGTAAAGCCGATTACTAAGTATGAACATAATCTTTAAAATAATCGTTCAAGGTATATGCACACATACATATGTACATCATCATCAAAAGCAGAGTCAATATTGCTAATATTCGTATGCAATCTAGGCGCTATATCTCTACGCTTGATACTGTTATGAATGAAAAATATATAAACAAAAATAGTCGCATAGTTCTTTATTTTCTGTAGATAATTTTGGAACCTTTAAGATTAACAATACGATTTTCATAACTTTTTGAATGAATTATTTAAATATTATTTTTTGGGAAAATATTTTTAGATATTACCCAGAATTTATTTTGTTATTTTCTGTATTACATGTGTACCGTAGGTATGCGTAGGTATTTGTATATCCAGATATATGCGGTTTCCATAGGTACAGCTGCTAAAGTACGTGCCGCAGGAGCCCCCAACAATATTTTCGCCCAGTGTATGAGTACAACCCTCTCTCTGGCATATGGTAACACCCACATACCGACCAGGGCTCCAACAGTGAGGCGGAGTAATAAAGAGAGTGAGAGGGCGAGAAAGCCACAGAGGGAGGGGAAGAGGAAGAGGGACCTACATATGTATGTATTTATGATTATGCATGGTACTGTTAGGCAAAGCATAAACATTTCCTATTTCAGTTTATCAAAAACAAGACTCATCTAATCTTGAGATTAATAATGCGGCTCTGCGTAAATTTCAATTGTAACCGGGCACACAGATACACACCAGCACAGAGATACACAGACATACCTCACAGAAGCACACACACACACTGGGAGTGTGAGTAAGTCGACGGGGTGGTCCCTTTTTGGGGGGAGGTTGGGTGCTGTGTGTAAAAATGTAGATTTAATGGAGACCTCAGCTGCAATTCGGACTTGGTCAGCAATGCCGGTCGTCCGAGAGGGGGGCCTGGAGGGGGCCAACGGGCAGTGGAATGGCGGCATGCATGCCTTGGTGCATGCCCCTTTTTACGTTTAGCATTTTATTGACTTGGATTAGTTGTGTGTGTGTGTGTAGCTCTGTTTTTGGGGCCTCGGTGCGGTGTGGTAAAGTCCAGTCTGGCATCCGCAAGATACATATTAGTGGGGCAATGCACATGCTGCATTCTTGCAACATTTGACCACGCATGCCCCTCGGTGGAAATATCTCCATACTTTCGGTAATTGCGAATTGCGAATCTCGTCCTGGCTTAGCCGCTTAATAAATTTATGCAAATTGAGAGATACATTTGTGTCTGCCTCTATGGCGGGTAGATCTATCTGTATATATTAGGATTTACCCTAAAATTGGAAAATTTTATTGAAATACTGAAACACACATGTTTTTTTTTTGCATTCCGAATCCCGTTAGAAGTTGTGCTCTTACATACAGATGCGTGTCTATGGATAAGTAGTGTATATCTTTATCTCTGTCAAGTTTACCCCTATTCCTGCTCGCTTCCCTCTCCTCCTCCCCTTCCCCCCTTAACTTTGCTCGAGCACTCAACATGCGGATTTTATAATTTATGCAAGACACCAAACAAACTCTGCTTAAGTCTTACAAATTGTTTTGAGATGCTCGGCATATCATATAAAAAATAAAAACAAAAAAAAACAAAAAAAAACCAAGCCAAAAACAGCAACGCCACCAGCAAATCTGTATCTGTATCTCAGTTTTGAAGAGCACCGCAAAAAGACGCCGAGAGAGTGAGAGAGAGCGAGAGACGTGATTTGATGGGAATTATTCCATTGCCGAGACAGTCGGAATCAGAGCCAGAGACAGAGCGCCGGCAACAGGCAGGCAACAGACAGTCAAAGCCACAAAAAAAAGAAGAGAAAAAACTGTGCAAAGTGCTCCAGACCAAAGGTAGTACTCTTCAGTGGGGCAAGGCCAAGGGGACAGGGGACAAGGGGGTGGGTGCCTACCCAGTGGGGTCTACAGCAAGTTGTATCTCGGGATGTCATGTCACGTAGGCAGCAGGCAGCAGGCAGCGGGCAGGCATCGCTACATGGACCATTCATACAAATTTTGTTTATAAGCCACTTTTGTACATTATTTGTGTGTAACTTGGCTCGTACCCATTTTCCCTCGCTTCCCCTGCCACCAGCAACCGGCCACACCGCGCTCTTCTGGCCGTTCTGTTCCGTGTGTTTATCTCCAGATGTATCTGTATCTTTATCTGTGTGCGTGCGATTTCTTCTTCTTCTCTGCCATGCGATTTTTTTGGGGGCAATTCATTCGCGCTGCCGCTGCCGCTGCCTCCGCTGCCGTGTTTGTTGTTGCGGATTCACTTGCGCGCAATCGACAGTGTCCGTCTGTCGACAGTGGTTTAAGGCGCCAAAAAACCCTTCCAAATTATCCCTGCATTAAGAATCGTCTAGGATCTGAAAGACTATAACATCTTGAGGAATGAAAGGTGCATCTGGTATCCATTATCCTGTGTAGTTTTATTGAACTTTTATCCCAAAGATATCCCAATAAAACACATTTCTGTTGGTGTGTCTATGAAGTGTTTTAGTGCTCCAATCAATACAAATATTTTTGTATTTATTTATTTATTGGTTCTGGCTAATGCAAATGCAACAGCTTTTCCATATTTATTACGATTGGATCTAGCAAGTAGATCAAAAACATATATCAAATGTGGGAAGATATGTGGTATGGGTGTGTGAAGTGTAGGAAGAGTATTCTTGGGACTACGAAGTTTATTATCGTCTTGAATAAGACGTGCCTACTTTTAAATGCTTGAATTGGGTGATCTTATTTGATCAATATATATTCAGATCGATCCAGAAATCTATCGCCTACACTGAATATTGTATCGTAACTATTTGTTATTTGGTTTCCAAGTGTAAGTGTGAAAGCTGTCCGTTATGGCAGGTTATTTTAGAAGTCTTTTCTAGGTCTCGTCCCACTGTTCGCCTGGGTATGTGCTGAAAGCCGAGGCACGTCGTCAACTCAATGCTGAGAACACAACACAAAAACCAAGACACCTCCAAAGTAAGGCAGGCAGTTCGGCTCGGCTACCCCTGCTGCAGTTTGTGCTCCTCCAATGCTGCTGTTGCTGGGGAGCCAAGAGCAGCATCAGCACCATGGGAGCACCAGGAGGATGCAGTAATCTGCCCGAAAATAACCAATGCACAGCGGCAACCTGGGGGTAATGACAAACAGCACTGTTGTTCCAGCCATTTAGCATCCAGGGACAAGCTGCCCTGCCAGACAGAGCGCCAAGAACTGCTTCCTGTCACGACTGCCCAGCGGCCTTCTTGGCCATTTTCCTTGTTGGCTGTTGATTCCCCCTCGGACATTGTCTTTGTCATCGACATACAAAACAAATGACCTTGCTGATGAGTCTGCTTCTCCCACACCCCACACCCCACATGCCGCATGCCACCTTCGCATCTCCTTCAGATGGTACACATGGCTGGGTAGGGCGCAACAAGTTTGGCAAACATTTTGTCACTTTTTGTACATATTTTAATTTGGGCATTGGACTGGCACTGTCTTTTGTTTCGTTGGAATGAATGCTTTGTCACTTCCAGAGATAAAATACGTTTAAAAATAAATCAGCTTATGCCAGGATGTTGCCACTTTGCCAGGTTTAGCAAGAGCGTTTTTGTGGCATTTCTGTTTCTGTGACACTCTGCCTGACTGCCTGCCTGACTGACTGACAGAGTGCCTGACCGAACGACTGAATAACTGAATAGCTGAATGACTGCCTCTGCCTGACTCACTCACTGAATGAGTGACTGAATGAGTGAGTGACTCGCCCGACTGCCACTGCGACTGCAATTGTCACTGTGCTGTCAGTGCGGTCTGGCCATAAATCTACTCCACAGCACAGCACCACTCCACACAGCAAACACCGGGAACGCAGAGCAGCCATAACTGAAAATTAATAATAAATAAATTTCATAAAAATGAATAATTTTTGCGCTGGGGAGAATGGCGGGGGGGAGAAACATGTTTAATGCATTGGCGTGACCTTTGAGGTGTGGGCAAATTAATTAAACGGCGATAACTCCGTGTCGACATATTGACAGCTGCCCCGAGAGCAGCGGCAAAAGCCGGGGGCACGGACAGGAGCAGGGACAGGGGGCAGGGGCAGGCACATCAGCGCCGAAGATGGCTCTGGGGCCCAGGCTCAATTGCACATCATTAACTTTGGCCGACTGACCAAGTAGTGCCCCGCTCTCTGCCCCTCTGCCCGCCACTAATTCTCCTTGCTGGTATCATCAATTGGCCCGCGGGGCAGCCATCAGGCACCAGGCTGGTCTCAGGTCCCAGGCCTGCCTGTTCGCTAAATCGCTGCACATTAAATGCAATTAAGAAATGATTGAAATCATAAATTAGCCCTAATTGGCCACAGGACGCCCTGCTTCCATCGTCTCGCTCCCGTTCTCGTCGTCCAATGGACGCCTCACTGCCACTGCCACTGCCACCGATGCCAGCTTGATCGCCACAATTCATTCCATAGGCATGCACCATGGGGAGCTCCTCCTGCTCCTGCTCTTGGTCCAGGTCCTGTTCCAGCTGGTGCATCCACATAGAAGCCGCTCTCTCGCTGACAGGCGGCACGTACTTGTTGGCCAAATTGTAGGGTGCACAAATTGCAGTATTTTTAGCCACGATTGCCAGGCACAGTGGTAAATAATACGATGATAATTTGATTGATCCCATTATGGGATCTCATTTTAAAAGGCTTCCAAAAGAAGAACAAAACTTGGGACAACCTTTAGATACATTCTTTTGGGATCTTTTTAGATCTTAAATATATCTTAAAGATCTGTTCAAAGAAGCGAGGCGATCTGAACAGGTCACAGGTTTTGTTCAAGCCGTAGACATCACAGAAGAATAGCTTTATGAAGATTAAATATAATTTTAATGCATATAAATATATTGCCCCACTGCCCACAAGCCCAAACAGTTAGTTAATTTGGTAGCAGTTTTTTAGAACTGAGCCGAGTACTGACCATACCCAAAAATCCAAAAACCCAATCACCCAGAGAAAGCCCAAGCAATCGACCGACCGCCAATCGATTATCTCCGCCATATCAATTGCCAGGCCAAATGCTTGGGGCATGGGGCGTGGGGCGTGGACTTGGGCTCGGCCCAGTGTGCGAGTCCCTGGGAGCTGGAGAATCGATTCGGCCAATTTGGCGGCGGTGCGAACAGCCCCCAAAGCAAACACACACACAGCAGTGTTGGGGCAGAGAGAGAGAGAGAAGGAGAGCCAAAAGGGGCGCAACCAAATTGCCCAGTTAGCAACCTGTCCGGGCCGGCTCTGCTACGCCCCGACCCCTCCCCAGATAAGCATGTGTATAAGTAGATGAAATTAAGATTTTTTTTTATGATTAAGCGTTGAGAATTTTTGACGGCAATGCCTCCTCCGACAGATGTACCTACAGACCTCCCTTTACCTCCCCCAGTCACTTCTCTCAGTATTCTTCGCCATCGGCTCCCTCTGTGGATATATGTAGGTGTGGAGCTGGAGCTGGGACTGCGACTGCGACTCCGACTGGGACGGAAGCTCTCATGAGTTGTAGCCGACGTTGTAGCGCTGGCGCTGGCTTCGCTGTTGCTGTTGCTGCTGCTGCTGCTGTCGTTGCTTTTGCTGCTGCTGCTGCTGATGCTTCAACCGCTGCTGTCGTTGACTATAAAAAGCCAAAGTTACGCAGTTTCCGAATTAAACTGTTAACAAAACAACACGCGACAGCACACGCACCCACATTCCCCAACCAAACACTCACCCACACACACACACACACACACACACACACATAAAACCCCATCCTTTCCTCCATCTGTCAACTATATAACACACTCCTGCACGCACTCTAGCACACTCTTTACCCCACTTTCTACCCCACTCAACACACACTTTCTACCCCACTCAAAAACTCTTTCACACATGAAAATGGCCAATACTAGTACTGTAAATCTGCTGCTCTCCGTCTCCGTGGCCGTCCTCCTGCTGCAGTGTCTCAGTCTGAGTGCCGCTGCCAGTGCTGCCCCACAGAGCCACATGGAGAGGCAGGCGGATCACAGGGGCGTGCGACTACTGGATCGCTTCGACAATCGCTATCCGGATGGTAGCTACGAGTACCGCTTCGAGCTGGATGATGGAACGGCGCGCTACGAGCGGGGATACTTTGCCCTGATCGACAAGGTCAAGACCTTGATGGTGGTCGGATATTACTCCTATCGCATGACGGATGGGCGATACATCACCGTCTTCTACAACGCCGATCAGTTTGGATACCGTCAGAACCAATGTGAGTATAGAAGAATCGAATATGAGTTCTGTTAAGTGCTTGGATGTTGTTAGGGAGTGTTTTTACTTAAGTGCTCTGAGAGCCTTTTAAACTTAAAGATATTCTTTGATAAACAATTTCACAAGATAATGATTCCAATAGATAGATGAAGCATAATTTGGCAATAGTGAAATGTGAAAAGATTGTAGATTAATGGATCCACAAAAGTTCAACCTCGTACTATTTGAAATTTAAAAGCGAAGACGAGAATCCCTTTTTTAAGATGAGTGGAGAAACAATCCCCCTCTATTTGGCATTTAATTTAAATATGTTGCTTCTATCAATTTTCTACTAAGAATAATACCCATTTGTTTGAATAAGCAATCAATTTAATTAATTCCATCTTTCGTTTGTTTCCCCCTCAGCGATCACACCTCAGGTGTACCCGAATCTGCCGCGCTCCATTGAAGTGCCAATGGCCAGCAGCGGGACGCCCGGACTACGCTCCCAGTCCCGGTCAGAGTCCGCCTACAGCTCCCCAGCCCCATCCCCATCCCCATACCCCACTACCCGTTCGCCGTCTGAGAGCACCACCACGCCCAGGGGGGCTGCGACGAGTCGCAGGGGAGGGCGCTTCTGAGACCGGGTTCAAGTAATTATTCCTACCTCTTCTTCACCTCGCTCTGTGCCCTGACTACTGATATTATATTATTATGATTTTAATTTTTTTGAATATTTTTTTGCGTTCATTGAGAGCGAATTAAAAAATAATAAAAATTTATTAAGGCAAAGCTGCAGAAATTATGAATTTATTATTGAAGATGTTTCCAGTGGTTTGTGCGCCTCTTTGGGTATTTTATGGGTCCCAGCCAGTGGGTTACAGGGTCCCCCAGTCACGCCTCTCCTCTCCGCTTCAGTTCTCACTTCCCCTCTGGGATGAAAAGATTTCGCGATTTTTCGAAAGTCGCCGTCGCCCGACAATTTGGCAATAAATTTACCGCAAAGCGATTCGGGCAATAAAACATACAAGTGCAGACCCCACCCCGTCCCCCCCCACCAGCCTTCTCGGTCGCAGTCGCAGTCGCAGCCCCCGCCCCTTGGGGTACGTATAGTGCATATATTGTACATATCGAATATCTGGTCATATTTTTGCATTTTAACACAATTTTCGGAGGGATTTTCTGGCCAAAGGCAATTAAGGAACGAAAACGAAACCAAAACTGAAACGAAACGAGACCAGGTCCAGGAGGAACGACGAAACGAACGGGAATGGGAATGGATGTGGATGTGGAAGTGGGAAGTTGCAATGGAATACCAAATCCCGATCCCAAAAGTGTGTGAAGGTTCGTCATAAATTTATAAAGTGCAGACAGTGGCCCGATTGGTTACGCAGGGAATCGAGGATGCGAAGCCAGACGCCAAACGGGTTCAATGATCCACCTCTGACGGGCAGGATTACTCGTAAGCTCGCTCGCATATTTTCTTACCCTTTATCTTCCGACTATTAAGCCATAAAACATAAAAGCCCATAAAGAACCAACCTGAGGTCGGATTGCATTCGATTTCGCTGTGCTTAATTGCAGAGCTCCCAAAAAGGAAATCCAGCAATCCGAGCAATCAAAATTAATTTGATTTTGGTTCAAATTACACAGAGTTGCATAATCAGGACATCAGTCCTACAAGTCTTTGTGAGAATAACTTTTCAAAGAAAAGGGGGGATGCCGTTCACTAATATCATTTATTGCCAGACCAGTCTATTGGATTTAAAATATATCAAAAGATCAAAACAAATTTCGTTGGCACTCTGCGAGCAGCACTGACCAGGTGGATGGGGATACTAGGGGTAAAAGAACAACCAAATAAATAATCTTTAAGCTTCCAATTGCATAGGTAAACACATACCATACACACGATCTAGAGCTTCCAATCTTTATCCAACGTCAGACTAGATTCTGCGCCGGTCATCGCTGCCAAGCAGTCCAGCTCATGTGAGCAGCAGTTCAGCTCCTCTAAGGACTTCAGCACCCCCAAGGAGATAGCCTTGGAGGAGATTCTGAATTTCGGGGGCTCTTCCTCTTTGAATATCAGGCGGAACAGCAGCCAGTCGACTGCTCCTGGCTTGCCTTCGGCCAGCTGTATGAGATCGCTGGCCTTCAGTCGGAGACCCAGTTTCTTCAGATCGCGAAACGAGAACACCTGCCAGTTCTGCAGACGTCGAGCAAAGCTGCTGGCCGAAGTATAGAACTCCAGCTTTATGGAAGGGTACTTCTTCTGGAGGATCTGGGCCACGGGGCGCACATCGGAGTATGTGTCGCGAAGCGAACGCGGGTTCAGGGTGATACCCTCGATATTCAGCCACTTCTCAAGGCGAGCATGCTCGCGGCCGCTCAGTGCTCGAATGCGCTGCATTGCACTCACGAACTCTAGGTTTTTCTTTAACTAATACTACTACTATTTAATACTACTAAAATAATTTTGAGTACTGTTGCTGTGTTGTGGGCCTAAGATCCGATCAATTGTTATAACTTATTTTCTGGCCTTATTGTGTGATGTGTATCGGTTGGAGGTCGAAACTGTTGTGAAATGTCGTGTGTGAAATATTTATGTGCTCAAAACAAGTCACAGTGTATTCTCAGAGCACTCGATTATTCTCACGCTCAGTTTTACTACGATTTCTTCGATTTATCGAGCTAAGCGGCATTCCACCACTACGAGGACTTGCTAAAATAAACTACAAAAGGAAGGAAAATAGAATCTGGAAATTTGTTCTAATGAAAAAAAGAAAATTGAATTAAAAAGGAAATTGCAGAAGCGAGAACTTGGCTGCCATAAAAGCAACACATCTTCGTGACGATGGAAGCCCTTCCCTTCTATGAGGCGAAGGCGTTAAAGAGGCGTTGCTAAAAATTGCGGGATGCAGGACGCAGGATGCTGGATGGATGGGGTGCCGGGGTCACGGCCTTGGTCTCTTGACTCGATGGCTTGCCACTGTCGTTGCATTTGAAAAGACGAGTCGACCGAGCCGAAGAGGGAAGACAAATAAAAGGAACATAGAAACGAAAAGGAGCAGGACTTCGAGGACAAGTTCCTTGGTGGTGGTGTGGTGGCTGCCCTTGGGTCGTACTAATTTGTTAACCTTTTTCACCTTATGTTTATATTTTTAATTGAACCCATAGGCTACGAGTGCAGAAAATCCCTTCTTAAGAAAGATTGACCAGACTTTGAGGTTTTGATAAATGCACTTTACCGTCGATTTAACATTCCGAGAGTGATTATACAAGATACACAATAAAAACAAACTTTGACAAGTACTAAAAGCGCCTTTTCAGCTCGGCACGAAGTTACGCCGCCATCCCCAGTTACCAAGGAAAACCCCCACTGGATTCAGAGACCGAAAGACCAAAGACCGAAGGACCGAAAGACAGACACATGTATCCGAGGTAGTTAAAATTATCAATGAAACTTTACAATCACAGTTAAAAGAGGAAAAGAAAAAGAATAAGCTGATGTGGAAGCGGAAGCGGACGAGCAGGAAAATGGATTGGGTTTTCTTGTGGCGGGGGCAGGCAACAGGGCGGTAGAAATAGGGGTTGGGGGTGAGTGCGAAAGAAAAGAATAAAACCAAATACAGAGAAAAAGTTAACTGAACTGCAACTTTGTTAACTTTGCCGCTTATTAAAGAGATGGGCGGAGACGAGTCAGTCGTCAGCAGAACAGGAAAAGCCGCCGAAAGAGAGCAGTTGCCGGAAACCATGTTCGAGCAGTTGGAAAAGTACCCATATTCGAGCTTTGACTGGCTTAAAGATCCGCAAGAACTTTAAAAGCATTTCAGTGTCTTTAGCGGCCCAGGCAAGTCAATGTCAATGCCAGGCCTGCCTTGCCCATTACCCCCCATGTTTTTCCATTAAATACACATCGGCCAACAAAAAATCTTAAAGGTTATTCTGTATATGCAAAGCGGGTTTTTTTGTTTGGTGGCCTTGTGGCGGGCTGAAATATAATCAAAAGGCAATAAATATTGCAAATGTGACAAAGCAGGCAAAGTTTAACTAGGACAGGGACCGCAACGCCTCGCCCACACCAGAGCTCGGGAAATGGCTGGAAAATGTTTGCCTGCCACTGCGGCAACAGCAGCAAACAGCCAAAACAGCGACACAAAAAAAAATGTAAACCAGAGCTGAAGGATGGCCGAGCAAACAGGGGGGCAGAGGACACCGAAAAAGGACCAAGAAGCCAAGAACAGGACCAGCTTGGAGCTGACCAAGCCATCAGATACCCTTGGAAAGCCACCACAGTCCGATGCGATATGCCAGTGGATCAGAGTGGACTGAAGCCCTTTGGAATATATTGGATATATGTATCTGGAACCTCACCTTAATCAAGACATTAAAAGATAATCACGGCGTACAATATGTATGCGACTATCGAGCACAGCAAATTGGCCTATCATCCATTTTAAGCTTATTGGAATTATGTGTTTGCCAGATTGAAATTCTAAGCTATTTATTTAATAATCTTTTGAATATATTTCCACTTAAATTTAACTTAATTTGAAGTCCAAAACATGTTTTGTATCTTACCTAAATATGAGTATGTTTATGTTCATGTGTTGATGTGTTGATGTGTGACTTTTCCCAAGAAATAAGATATGTGGATGGTGAAATCATTGGTAAATTTGCCTTAATTTATTTCAAAATTCAAATAAAGTGAAGGATTTAGTTACACATTTTTACGACCAATTATTTTCTATGCATGAACATTGATATGTCTTGCAAGCAATTAGTATAAATATAAATCAGATCTGGGATTGCTCCACCCCCGCCATAAACATCGTTCAGGCAAAATACAAATTTAGAAGTGATTTTTGTTCCCCCAAAAATAATTCCCCTTTACAGACATTTGATATAGCGAAGCAATCCGGATAGTTCTTGCTGAATGCTTCACATAGCAGTGCAATCAAAGCCAGCAAAGACCCTACGTCCCTGTGTACGTCCCAATTGCAATGTCAGAATAGTTCACGTTGCAACACTTAATGGACTAGGGGACAAGCGACTCAGCTCAGCTCTCGATGCTGAACTCTTTGGCTTTGTGGGGCAAGCTCCTGCTCATTATTCGCATACCTTTGGCAAGGGTATAGTGGGGATGAGCCTTGTGGCTGAGCGGTTGAGGGCGATGCGATGTGGTGGAAGGGTTTGGCGTTGGGGGTGGAGCGAAAAAAATTAAATATAAAATGCAAAAATGGCTTTTAAGCAGCGAAAGTCGCGTTTAGCTGTGCGGCCGTAGGGAAAGGGCACGGAACGGGCTCGGCTCGGCTCGGTCCCAAGGGAGGCAGGACACACGCCAGGTGGTATGTGGGCCGGATGTGCTAAAAGGACATTGCTGTTGTTCGTCAGGGCAGGGGCTCGTGTGTGCAGTTCATCAGCGACCGCAGCAAAAGGCAGAGATCCAGCGAGCAGAAAAAGGACACTCTGTCCTGCAGGTTAACCATCAAAAAATAAAATAAACAAATAAGAGGAAGATGGGGAAAAAGCAAGTTATCATAGGGCTGACTTAGCCGGGCTAAATGAAGCCTGGCAAAAGGTTCATTAAAGATATAAATATGGAAATAAAGAATGCAGCACGAGAAATTCAAATATTGGTATAGGCCCCTTTAGAATGGGGAAAAAAATAAGGCACGAAAAAAACAAAAAACTGCTTGTGAAACTCCGCGAAAACGCTTCGTGGAACATCCTCGCGTGCCTGTGCAGCCCTGAGCAAATTATGAACTGCAAGCAAATTGCATTCTTTTGGGGGCATTTCTTTGCCCCATTATTTTTGTTTGCTTGCCGGCTGGCACCTCTAATGAAATTGCCCTTAAGTCTGTCTGTCTGTCTGACTGACTAACTAGCTGGCTTCCCGCACCCGCCTGTCCCCCGGCGCCCCTCCTGTGTTTAGGCAAGTGGAAATTCATTATTTTAGCGAACATGCCGCAAATTATGCGATGAACTTTTTCACTGACGCTCGACTCACATCTGTCATTTCTGGGCCTGCAACTGGAATGGAATACCCCTATTGAGCAAGATTAAATTGTGAGAGAATTTCGCACGAATTTCATGCACGGAATCAACATTCCAAATTGAATGAGCCCCCGCTTTGATGGTCTCTGGTCGGGGCTGATTGGGCCCCGGAGTACATTCGCTTTCCATGATGGCTTGTCCCTTGGTTTTGGGTTCCCAAGGATCTCTGATTCGATCTCTGAGCAACATATTGGGAGCACTTAGTCCAGACCACATTTCTTTTTTTGTGTTGTGTCTAGATAGAGCTTGAAATTATATATTGTATGACGATTATAATAACTTATTAACAGTTTCATACTCTGTGTTTAATTGTTTGTTTTAACATCGGATTACAGCTTAGTGGAGCTTTGCCATCATTACCTCTATCATCCCCCGGTGTATAATCTCAGCTAGTTCTCGAAACTATTGCCATTTATGGACTGATTACAGAGCATGCTCCGTAAATCCAGAGACAGACGGACCTGCTCCAATGATAAATACGGACCCACCAATTATTCCAAAGCTGCCACCAGAAAAAAGCGAAGGGAATTTCCAACCACATAACAACTGTGGAATACATTTAAATTTTTAACGAAAATCCACTAAGAGCATTTCACACAAAACCCAATCCAACCTCCACCCATCCGCCGTTAACATCAACTTTATCCCGACATTCGGCAGTTCTAGGAAGGGATTTCCTGGCTATACAGAGGTAGAATATTCGTAAAACTCGTATGTATGTACAAAAAAATAAATGTATAACAAAAACTCCCCTATGTCGCAGGCGTTGGGCACAAAACATGTTTCCTACCCGGCAATCGTATGGTGTTTAGAGTATATTGTATTCGCAAGGATCTATGACTTGAGCTTTGACGACCGAAAATTATAATTAATTGTTTGTGATATTCGATGCTTCCATGTGGCCTGATGGTAATTACACAAAGTTCTTCTTCGATTCGAATATAGCTCCTTTGACACATGTGGGTTTCACTGGTTTCCAGCATGCAAATTATATTTCTTAAGTCCAAAGACTCCACGGCATCGTAGGGTAACACCCTGAGCAGAATCACATTTTGGAGCACCTTCTCCGAAAAGCACCTTCTATATAGCCTACAATTTCCCATTCATCGTGAATTCTCTTTAAGTCCTTAGCTGATACTTGCCGATCTTTCACAAGATTTCATATGATTTCGTATGAGGAGGAATTATGTACATATGTTGGTTAACGGGTATCCCCGTAGTCGTAATCCCAGGTCCGGGCATTGTTAATTGTTTCTTTTTTTTCGCTCTCTGGTGCAAAATGAACATGAAGCTATTTGTTAATTCAATGAATTTATTTTACTGACAGAGAAAAGCCCAAACGAAACGGGGCACCGAACAGTGGCCAGGCCATGTTGCAGCACACACACGGGGACTACGGCAGATACTCACGCACATTGATGAACACATTACAAGATATTTTGCATATTTTATGGGCTCGAGGAGAGACGAAGGACCCACATACATATGTATGTCGGTGGATCCATATGTATGAGCCGCAAAGGAGTGCAGAAGTGCAGTGTGAGGGCAGGAGGGCAGGAGGGCAGAAAGGGAAATGAAGTCAGCTCGTGTAAAAATCTGTTTTTATGATTAATTGCCGTTCCAGTGAAAAATGAACCACGACAAGGGGAAGGCAGGCGGCACACGCAGAGCTTGTCCTGGCCGGGCCGGGCCTGGCCGGGCCATTTCTGCATTTCAATTTGTATTTTCCCAGCAATTTCATTTGCACGCCATTTTCATTGCTCCCCTCCACCCCAGTCTCCTCCATGCCCCTCCATCATTCTCGTTGCCAGACTTTACATTTCTCGCATTCACACTTGGCATCTGTCTGTCCGTTTTGTGTGGCTTTCTGTCAGACAGCCAGCTCTAGTTTTTCTTTTGCCCGGATTGAAAGTTTTATTTGCCCGATTTAATGGTGATCCCCAGCATATATAATTATACGATAATTAATCCCTGCCTGAACGAGGGCGCAACAGCATATTGTGCTCCCCCTTGGCGCTCTCTCTTTTTCCATGGGCCAACGATTTAAGTTTTCCTCTATTTTTGCACCTTCCGCACACTGTGGGGAAAACTTATCTTGAGGAAAGTTTACGGATCCGGTATTGGCAATTCCGTAATCCAGGACGATGATAATAAAACCAGATCATCCGCAAAATCCAGACAAATACCCAAGGTTCTATTCACAGAACCTCATCCGATTTTGTTGAAAATTCGAGGGTTGGTATATTTTAAAACATTTTGTATTTTCTCACGGTGTAGTTGTTTAGTGTGTGTTGTTGTTTTTCTCCTACTGCAAATTGGCGCGTTTATCTGGCATTATTTTGTGCACATTCGTTTCATATTGCTTTAGCTTGCTCCCTGCTTGGCTGACGAACACGGGAGTAAGGCTCTTTCTTTTTGGTCTGCCTCTTCCTGAGCTGTTTATACCCTTGCACAGGCCATTTTCGATACTACAGACTCCTTGGATGCATCCGCAGCTGAGTCCATGAGTTGTATTACAAATATATCAATCTACCAAATCTAATTGCAATCGAAAGAGTAGTAGCGATGCTACTGCAAGGGTACAAAATACTTCGGTCTCCAAAAGCATTGACTTTTGTTTTTGTTGTGCCTCCTGCATTAGTTGATCGCCACTGCCACACCATCCTCCTCATCCGCTGTCGACTGCTGCCTCAACTACGAGTATTGCTTCTCCTCCTATGGCTGCCACAGCCACAGCCTCTACCGCTGCTTCCGTTTCCTTTTGCTTCACTCTGGTGGCACGCAGGCTTCCAGGCAGCACGAGGCGCAGAGGGCAGCAGAAGTGGCAGTGGCAGTGGCAGCAGTGGGGTCGGGAAAAACAACTGCAACTGGCATTTTTGGCGTTCCCGGCACGCGCTCACTAATTTTATTCCTTAATAAAAACCAAAGGCACAAAGCGATGGCAAATGGCTGAGCAGTGGGAGTACGAGCAGTGGGAGCACGACAGTGAAGAGCCAAGGCGGTGTGCAGAGGAGGGACCGGGACCCACATCGGAACAGTGGAAAGACTCAAGGCAGAGCTGCCACCCACCCCAGAGCCGGAGAAGTTCTGCACGTAGCGCTTCATCTCTCTCGCTGCGCGCATCCATTGGCCCCATTATTGGGGGGCCCACCTTTACGGGAGGCATGGGTCTCGCTATCAAACTAGCAAAGTTCATTAAAGTGATAATTACAAAGGCCGTAAAGCGAACGACGGACGACCAAGACGACACGAAACGGATATACGAGCTGACGGCAACAACACCAACAGTAGCAACAGCAACAGCAATAAGAACCGGAAAAGGGTTGCCCTCGAGACTCTTAAATAAGTGCATATAATTGTAAATGGGCAAGGACATGGGATACTACCCTCTCCATCGTACCCTCCCACTCGTTTTCTCTCCGACTAAAATTCGTTGCTTAATTTACAGTAAATGGAGCAGAACCGTTCCATCTGAGATGTTTATAAAATGTATACCTACCATCCAGAAATTAGCAAAAATCATCAAATACGAGTATCTGCGTTTTCTAGAAAACGTTGATAAGTATAAGGGTTTCCTCTGGGGCTCTTTGATTTAAATTAATTACAATAAATGTATTTAATCAGCCAGGCTCCGTTTTTCACATTCACAAAAATTTTCCGATTTACTTTTGAAATCACATAAATTGGGGCTCTCTTTTTCCCATTCCGCAAGATTTCTTCGTTTTCAAAACGAAAACATTTTCGTTGACGAAATGAAAAGTAAACGGCTTTTTATACAACAAAACGAACCTTATTATAATAATATATTATAATATTTACGATTCAGAAATGATTTCAAATCAGTTTTGTGGCTGCCGTAAACTGTATGACTGTTCAAGGTGCAAGATCGTGCGGCACACCTTTCTTTGTGGCCAAACACGTGCCACGTGTGGCAGTCAGAAGTGTGTTCCCCTCAATCGTACGGCGGAATGGCTAGAAGCTAAATTGTAACGAGGGGGAACGTTGTGAGTTGCTGCGGACACCGCAACTCCACATTTATACCCGATACTTAGTCAGTATGGCTTTCCTCCGGCAGACGTGGCTAATATTAAACGGCACGACAAAGAGTTCGTGCGAGAGAGACAGAAAATCAGTATGAACATGTCGTCGGGCGCTGCGTAGCCACTGCAAATTTACTTGTTCCTTTTGGCTATAAAAATGATCCGATCAGAACCAGATTCAGCAATCTGATAGATATTGTCATTCTCTATGATTGCGCGTTTTTAGTTTTCTGGAATCTTCAATATTGTGGATGCCACATATTTTCGTCCTTTGTGGAGGTCCCTTCCGCCTCCAGTGGGGCGAAATTTTGAAATGTACGTGTAATAGTGACATATTACAGAAGTCTGGATACAAAATGTCGTTGCTCTAGCTCTTATAATCTTTGAGCCCTAGGCGCTTATAGGGACGGACAGACAGACGGGGCTCAATCGACTCGGCTATTGATGCTGATTATTCTTGATTTTTATTGAATAATTGTTATTATAATTGTTATTTTTTTGAATAATTGTTATTATAATTGTTATTCTTGATTTTTTGAATAATTGTTATTATAACTGTTATTTTTGATTTTTTTGAATAATTGTTATTATAACTTTTATCCTTGATTTTTATTGAATAATTGTTATTATAACTGTTATTTTTTATTTTTATTGAATAATTGTTATTATAATTGTTATTCTTGATTTTTATTGAATAATTGTTATTATAACTGTTATTCTTGATTTTTATTGAATAATTGTTATTTTTTATTTTTATTGAACAATTGTTATTATAATTGTTATTTTTTATTTTTTTTTAATAATTGTTATTATAACTGTTATCCTTGATTTTTATTGAATAATTGTTATTATAACTGTTATTCTTGATTTTTATTGAATAATTGTTATTATAATTGTTATTCTTGATTTTTTTGAAAAATCGTTATTATAACTGTTATTCTTGATTTTTATTGAATAATTGTTATTATAACTGTTATTCTTGATTTTTATTGAATAATTGTTATTATAATTGTTATTCTTGATTTTTTTGAATAATCGTTATTATAACTGTTATTCTTGATTTTTTTGAATAATTGTTATTATAATTGTTATTCTTGATTTTTTTGAATAATCGTTATTATAACTGTTATCCTTGATTTTTATTGAATAATTGTTATTATAACTGTTATTCTTGATTTTTATTGAATAATTGTTATTATAATTGTTATTCTTGATTTTTTTGAATAATCGTTATTATAACTGTTATTCTTGATTTTTTTGAATAATTTTTATTATAATCGTTATTCTTGATTTTAATTGAATAATTGTTATTATAATTGTTATTCTTGATTTTTTTGAATAATTGTTATTATAATTGTTATTCTTGATTTTTTTGAATAATCGTTATTATAACTGTTATTCTTGATTTTTATTGAATAATTGTTATTATAACTGTTATTCTTGATTTTTATTGAATAATTGTTATTATAACTGTTATTCTTGATTTTTATTGAATAATTGTTATTATAATTGTTATTCTTGATTTTTTTGAATAATCGTTATTATAACTGTTATTCTTGATTTTTTTGAATAATTGTTATTATAATCGTTATTCTTGATTTTTATTGAATAATTGTTATTATAATTGTTATTCTTGATTTTTTTGAATAATCGTTATTATAACTGTTATTCTTGATTTTTTTGAATAATTGTTATTATAACTGTTATTCTTGATTTTTATTGAATAATTGTTATTCTTGATTTTTTTGAATAATCGTTATTATAACTGTTATTCTTGATTTTTTTGAATAATTGTTATTATAATCGTTATTCTTGATTTTTATTGAATAATTGTTATTATAATTGTTATTCTTGATTTTTTTGAATAATCGTTATTATAACTGTTATTCTTGATTTTTTTGAATAATTGTTATTATAATCGTTATTCTTGATTTTAATTGAATAATTGTTATTATAATTGTTATACTTGATTTTTTTGAATAATCGTTATTATAACTGTTATTCTTGATTTTTTTGAATAATTGTTATTATAATCGTTATTCTTGATTTTTATTGAATAATTGTTATTATAACTGTTATTCTTGATTTTTATTGAATAATTGTTATTATAATTGTTATTCTTGATTTTTTTGAATAATCGTTATTATAACTGTTATTCTTGATTTTTTTGAATAATTGTTATTATAATCGTTATTCTTGATTTTAATTGAATAATCGTTATTATAACTGTTATTCTTGATTTTTTTGAATAATTGTTATTATAATCGTTATTCTTTATTTTTATTGAATAATTGTTATTATAATTGTTATTCTTGATTTTTTTGAATAATCGTTATTATAACTGTTATTCTTGATTTTTTTGAATAATTGTTATTATAATCGTTATTCTTGATTTTAATTGAATAATTGTTATTATAATTGTTATACTTGATTTTTTTGAATAATTGTTATTATAACTGTTATTCTTGATTTTTTTGAATAATTGTTATTATAATCGTTATTCTTGATTTTTATTGAATAATTGTTATTATAATTGTTATTCTTGATTTTTTTGAATAATCGTTATTATAACTGTTATTCTTGATTTTTTTGAATAATCGTTATTATAACTGTTATTCTTGATTTTTTTGAATAATTGTTATTATAATCGTTATTCTTGATTTTTATTGAATAATTGTTATTATAATTGTTATTCTTGATTTTTTTGAATAATCGTTATTATAACTGTTATTCTTGATTTTTTTGAATAATTGTTATTATAATCGTTATTCTTGATTTTAATTGAATAATCGTTATTATAACTGTTATTCTTGATTTTTTTGAATAATTGTTATTATAATCGTTATTCTTGATTTTTATTGAATAATTGTTATTATAATTGTTATTCTTGATTTTTTTGAATAATCGTTATTATAACTGTTATTCTTGATTTTTTTGAATAATTGTTATTATAATCGTTATTCTTGATTTTAATTGAATAATTGTTATTATAATTGTTATACTTGATTTTTTTGAATAATCGTTATTATAACTGTTATTCTTGATTTTTATTGAATAATTGTTATTATAACTGTTATTCTTGATTTTTATTGAATAATTGTTATTATAACTGTTATTCTTGATTTTTATTGAATAATTGTTATTATAATTGTTATTCTTGATTTTTTTGAATAATCGTTATTATAACTGTTATTCTTGATTTTTTTGAATAATTGTTATTATAATCGTTATTCTTGATTTTTATTGAATAATTGTTATTATAATTGTTATTCTTGATTTTTTTGAATAATCGTTATTATAACTGTTATTCTTGATTTTTTTGAATAATTGTTATTATAACTGTTATTCTTGATTTTTATTGAATAATTGTTATTCTTGATTTTTTTGAATAATCGTTATTATAACTGTTATTCTTGATTTTTTTGAATAATTGTTATTATAATCGTTATTCTTGATTTTTATTGAATAATTGTTATTATAATTGTTATTCTTGATTTTTTTGAATAATCGTTATTATAACTGTTATTCTTGATTTTTTTGAATAATTGTTATTATAATCGTTATTCTTGATTTTAATTGAATAATTGTTATTATAATTGTTATACTTGATTTTTTTGAATAATCGTTATTATAACTGTTATTCTTGATTTTTTTGAATAATTGTTATTATAATCGTTATTCTTGATTTTTATTGAATAATTGTTATTATAACTGTTATTCTTGATTTTTATTGAATAATTGTTATTATAATTGTTATTCTTGATTTTTTTGAATAATCGTTATTATAACTGTTATTCTTGATTTTTTTGAATAATTTTTATTATAATCGTTATTCTTGATTTTAATTGAATAATTGTTATTATAATTGTTATTCTTGATTTTTTTGAATAATTGTTATTATAATTGTTATTCTTGATTTTTTTGAATAATCGTTATTATAACTGTTATTCTTGATTTTTATTGAATAATTGTTATTATAACTGTTATTCTTGATTTTTATTGAATAATTGTTATTATAACTGTTATTCTTGATTTTTATTGAATAATTGTTATTATAATTGTTATTCTTGATTTTTTTGAATAATCGTTATTATAACTGTTATTCTTGATTTTTTTGAATAATTGTTATTATAATCGTTATTCTTGATTTTTATTGAATAATTGTTATTATAATTGTTATTCTTGATTTTTTTGAATAATCGTTATTATAACTGTTATTCTTGATTTTTTTGAATAATTGTTATTATAACTGTTATTCTTGATTTTTATTGAATAATTGTTATTCTTGATTTTTTTGAATAATCGTTATTATAACTGTTATTCTTGATTTTTTTGAATAATTGTTATTATAATCGTTATTCTTGATTTTTATTGAATAATTGTTATTATAATTGTTATTCTTGATTTTTTTGAATAATCGTTATTATAACTGTTATTCTTGATTTTTTTGAATAATTGTTATTATAATCGTTATTCTTGATTTTAATTGAATAATTGTTATTATAATTGTTATACTTGATTTTTTTGAATAATCGTTATTATAACTGTTATTCTTGATTTTTTTGAATAATTGTTATTAAAAATTTTCCGATTTACTTTTGAAATCACATAAATTGGGGCTCTCTTTTTCCCATTCCGCAAGATTTCTTCGTTTTCAAAACGAAAACATTTTCGTTGACGAAATGAAAAGTAAACGGCTTTTTATACAACAAAACGAACCTTATTATAATAATATATTATAATATTTACGATTCAGAAATGATTTCAAATCAGTTTTGTGGCTGCCGTAAACTGTATGACTGTTCAAGGTGCAAGATCGTGCGGCACACCTTTCTTTGTGGCCAAACACGTGCCACGTGTGGCAGTCAGAAGTGTGTTCCCCTCAATCGTACGGCGGAATGGCTAGAAGCTAAATTGTAACGAGGGGGAACGTTGTGAGTTGCTGCGGACACCGCAACTCCACATTTATACCCGATACTTAGTCAGTATGGCTTTCCTCCGGCAGACGTGGCTAATATTAAACGGCACGACAAAGAGTTCGTGCGAGAGAGACAGAAAATCAGTATGAACATGTCGTCGGGCGCTGCGTAGCCACTGCAAATTTACTTGTTCCTTTTGGCTATAAAAATGATCCGATCAGAACCAGATTCAGCAATCTGATAGATATTGTCATTCTCTATGATTGCGCGTTTTTAGTTTTCTGGAATCTTCAATATTGTGGATGCCACATATTTTCGTCCTTTGTGGAGGTCCCTTCCGCCTCCAGTGGGGCGAAATTTTGAAATGTACGTGTAATAGTGACATATTACAGAAGTCTGGATACAAAATGTCGTTGCTCTAGCTCTTATAATCTTTGAGCCCTAGGCGCTTATAGGGACGGACAGACAGACGGGGCTCAATCGACTCGGCTATTGATGCTGATTATTCTTGATTTTTATTGAATAATTGTTATTATAATTGTTATTTTTTTGAATAATTGTTATTATAATTGTTATTCTTGATTTTTTGAATAATTGTTATTATAACTGTTATTTTTGATTTTTTTGAATAATTGTTATTATAACTTTTATCCTTGATTTTTATTGAATAATTGTTATTATAACTGTTATTTTTTATTTTTATTGAATAATTGTTATTATAATTGTTATTCTTGATTTTTATTGAATAATTGTTATTATAACTGTTATTCTTGATTTTTATTGAATAATTGTTATTTTTTATTTTTATTGAACAATTGTTATTATAATTGTTATTTTTGATTTTTTTTTAATAATTGTTATTATAACTGTTATCCTTGATTTTTATTGAATAATTGTTATTATAACTGTTATTCTTGATTTTTATTGAATAATTGTTATTATAATTGTTATTCTTGATTTTTTTGAAAAATCGTTATTATAACTGTTATTCTTGATTTTTATTGAATAATTGTTATTATAACTGTTATTCTTGATTTTTATTGAATAATTGTTATTATAATTGTTATTCTTGATTTTTTTGAATAATCGTTATTATAACTGTTATTCTTGATTTTTTTGAATAATTGTTATTATAATTGTTATTCTTGATTTTTTTGAATAATCGTTATTATAACTGTTATCCTTGATTTTTATTGAATAATTGTTATTATAACTGTTATTCTTGATTTTTATTGAATAATTGTTATTATAATTGTTATTCTTGATTTTTTTGAATAATCGTTATTATAACTGTTATTCTTGATTTTTTTGAATAATTTTTATTATAATCGTTATTCTTGATTTTAATTGAATAATTGTTATTATAATTGTTATTCTTGATTTTTTTGAATAATTGTTATTATAATTGTTATTCTTGATTTTTTTGAATAATCGTTATTATAACTGTTATTCTTGATTTTTATTGAATAATTGTTATTATAACTGTTATTCTTGATTTTTATTGAATAATTGTTATTATAACTGTTATTCTTGATTTTTATTGAATAATTGTTATTATAATTGTTATTCTTGATTTTTTTGAATAATCGTTATTATAACTGTTATTCTTGATTTTTTTGAATAATTGTTATTATAATCGTTATTCTTGATTTTTATTGAATAATTGTTATTATAATTGTTATTCTTGATTTTTTTGAATAATCGTTATTATAACTGTTATTCTTGATTTTTTTGAATAATTGTTATTATAACTGTTATTCTTGATTTTTATTGAATAATTGTTATTCTTGATTTTTTTGAATAATCGTTATTATAACTGTTATTCTTGATTTTTTTGAATAATTGTTATTATAATCGTTATTCTTGATTTTTATTGAATAATTGTTATTATAATTGTTATTCTTGATTTTTTTGAATAATCGTTATTATAACTGTTATTCTTGATTTTTTTGAATAATTGTTATTATAATCGTTATTCTTGATTTTAATTGAATAATTGTTATTATAATTGTTATACTTGATTTTTTTGAATAATCGTTATTATAACTGTTATTCTTGATTTTTTTGAATAATTGTTATTATAATCGTTATTCTTGATTTTTATTGAATAATTGTTATTATAACTGTTATTCTTGATTTTTATTGAATAATTGTTATTATAATTGTTATTCTTGATTTTTTTGAATAATCGTTATTATAACTGTTATTCTTGATTTTTTTGAATAATTGTTATTATAATCGTTATTCTTGATTTTAATTGAATAATCGTTATTATAACTGTTATTCTTGATTTTTTTGAATAATTGTTATTATAATCGTTATTCTTGATTTTTATTGAATAATTGTTATTATAATTGTTATTCTTGATTTTTTTGAATAATCGTTATTATAACTGTTATTCTTGATTTTTTTGAATAATTGTTATTATAATCGTTATTCTTGATTTTTATTGAATAATTGTTATTATAACTGTTATTCTTGATTTTTATTGAATAATTGTTATTATAATTGTTATTCTTGATTTTTTTGAATAATCGTTATTATAACTGTTATTCTTGATTTTTTTGAATAATTGTTATTATAATCGTTATTCTTGATTTTAATTGAATAATCGTTATTATAACTGTTATTCTTGATTTTTTTGAATAATTGTTATTATAACTGTTATTCTTGATTTTTTTGAATAATTGTTATTATAATCGTTATTCTTGATTTTTATTGAATAATTGTTATTATAATTGTTATTCTTGATTTTTTTGAATAATCGTTATTATAACTGTTATTCTTGATTTTAATTGAATAATCGTTATTATAACTGTTATTCTTGATTTTTTTGAATAATTGTTATTATAATCGTTATTCTTGATTTTTATTGAATAATTGTTATTATAATTGTTATTCTTGATTTTTTTGAATAATCGTTATTATAACTGTTATTCTTGATTTTTTTGAATAATTGTTATTATAATCGTTATTCTTGATTTTTATTGAATAATTGTTATTCTTGATTTTTTTGAATAATCGTTATTATAACTGTTATTCTTGATTTTTTTGAATAATTGTTATTATAATCGTTATTCTTGATTTTTATTGAATAATTGTTATTATAATTGTTATTCTTGATTTTTTTGAATAATCGTTATTATAACTGTTATTCTTGATTTTTTTGAATAATTGTTATTATAATCGTTATTCTTGATTTTAATTGAATAATTGTTATTATAATTGTTATACTTGATTTTTTTGAATAATCGTTATTATAACTGTTATTCTTGATTTTTTTGAATAATTGTTATTATAATCGTTATTCTTGATTTTTATTGAATAATTGTTATTATAACTGTTATTCTTGATTTTTATTGAATAATTGTTATTATAATTGTTATTCTTGATTTTTTTGAATAATCGTTATTATAACTGTTATTCTTGATTTTTTTGAATAATTTTTATTATAATCGTTATTCTTGATTTTAATTGAATAATTGTTATTATAATTGTTATTCTTGATTTTTTTGAATAATTGTTATTATAATTGTTATTCTTGATTTTTTTGAATAATCGTTATTATAACTGTTATTCTTGATTTTTATTGAATAATTGTTATTATAACTGTTATTCTTGATTTTTATTGAATAATTGTTATTATAACTGTTATTCTTGATTTTTATTGAATAATTGTTATTATAATTGTTATTCTTGATTTTTTTGAATAATCGTTATTATAACTGTTATTCTTGATTTTTTTGAATAATTGTTATTATAATCGTTATTCTTGATTTTTATTGAATAATTGTTATTATAATTGTTATTCTTGATTTTTTTGAATAATCGTTATTATAACTGTTATTCTTGATTTTTTTGAATAATTGTTATTATAACTGTTATTCTTGATTTTTATTGAATAATTGTTATTCTTGATTTTTTTGAATAATCGTTATTATAACTGTTATTCTTGATTTTTTTGAATAATTGTTATTATAATCGTTATTCTTGATTTTTATTGAATAATTGTTATTATAATTGTTATTCTTGATTTTTTTGAATAATCGTTATTATAACTGTTATTCTTGATTTTTTTGAATAATTGTTATTATAATCGTTATTCTTGATTTTAATTGAATAATTGTTATTATAATTGTTATACTTGATTTTTTTGAATAATCGTTATTATAACTGTTATTCTTGATTTTTTTGAATAATTGTTATTATAATCGTTATTCTTGATTTTTATTGAATAATTGTTATTATAACTGTTATTCTTGATTTTTATTGAATAATTGTTATTATAATTGTTATTCTTGATTTTTTTGAATAATCGTTATTATAACTGTTATTCTTGATTTTTTTGAATAATTGTTATTATAATCGTTATTCTTGATTTTTATTGAATAATTGTTATTATAATTGTTATTCTTGATTTTTTTGAATAATCGTTATTATAACTGTTATTCTTGATTTTTTTGAATAATTGTTATTATAATCGTTATTCTTGATTTTAATTGAATAATTGTTATTATAATTGTTATACTTGATTTTTTTGAATAATCGTTATTATAACTGTTATTCTTGATTTTTTTGAATAATTGTTATTATAATCGTTATTCTTGATTTTTATTGAATAATTGTTATTATAACTGTTATTCTTGATTTTTATTGAATAATTGTTATTATAATTGTTATTCTTGATTTTTTTGAATAATCGTTATTATAACTGTTATTCTTGATTTTTTTGAATAATTGTTATTATAATCGTTATTCTTGATTTTAATTGAATAATCGTTATTATAACTGTTATTCTTGATTTTTTTGAATAATTGTTATTATAATCGTTATTCTTGATTTTTATTGAATAATTGTTATTATAATTGTTATTCTTGATTTTTTTGAATAATCGTTATTATAACTGTTATTCTTGATTTTTTTGAATAATTGTTATTATAATCGTTATTCTTGATTTTAATTGAATAATTGTTATTATAATTGTTATACTTGATTTTTTTGAATAATTGTTATTATAACTGTTATTCTTGATTTTTTTGAATAATTGTTATTATAATTGTTATTCTTGATTTTTTTGAATAATCGTTATTATAACTGTTATTCTTGATTTTTTTGAATAATTGTTATTATAACTGTTATTCTTGATTTTTATTGAATAATTGTTATTATAATTGTTATTCTTGATTTTTTTGAATAATCGTTATTATAACTGTTATTCTTGATTTTTTTTGAATAATTGTTATTATAATCGTTATTCTTGATTTTAATTGAATAATTGTTATTATAATTGTTATTCTTGATTTTTATTGAATAATTGTTATTATAACTGTTATTCTTGATTTTTATTGAATAATTGTTATTATAATTGTTATTATAACTGTTATTGAATAATTGTTATTATAATTGTTATTCTTGATTTTTTTGAATAATCGTTATTATAACTGTTATTCTTGATTTTTTTGAATAATTGTTATTATAATCGTTATTCTTGATTTTAATTGAATAATTGTTATTATAATTGTTATTCTTGATTTTTTTGAATAATCGTTATTATAACTGTTATTCTTGATTTTTTTGAATAATTGTTATTATAATCGTTATTCTTGATTTTTATTGAATAATTGTTATTATAATTGTTATTCTTGATTTTTTTGAATAATTGTTATTATAATTGTTATTCTTGATTTTTTTGAATAATCGTTATTATAACTGTTATTCTTGATTTTTTTGAATAATTGTTATTATAATCGTTATTCTTGATTTTTATTGAATAATTGTTATTATAATTGTTATTCTTGATTTTTTTGAATAATTGTTATTATAATTGTTATTCTTGATTTTTTTGAATAATCGTTATTATAACTGTTATTCTTGATTTTTATTGAATAATTGTTATTATAATTGTTATTCTTTATTTTTTTGAATAATCGTTATTATAACTGTTATTCTTGATTTTTATTGAATAATTGTTATTATAACTGTTATTCTTGATTTTTATTGAATAATTGTTATTATAATCGTTATTCTTGATTTTTATTGAATAATTGTTATTATAATCTTATAATTTTTATTATTATCTTATAATATTTCAACTAAATTATATTCTATTTATTGTATAGTGTTTGATATTTATAATCAATCCCCATAGCAGTTTTCAAACAATGGTACTGCCAGTTACGGATTTGATTTTATAGTCCGTTGGCGAATGTCCGTACATTTTTAGAGCCAAAGTAGGCCAAGTAATAATTTGTGCGGCACTTGCTTATTTATTCCCCATTTTCATTCTCAAGCAAAGAGTTGTCACGTTCAACTCCGAAATTATTTTTTGTATTCCCATCAAAACCGACGAAACAAAATGTCTAGGTAAGTAGTCTGCAAATCTCTGCTCAAGTCACTCCTTTGACTCTCCTGGCTTTTTTGTCGACAGGAACAACAGCGTTATCAAGCGATTTGATAGGCCAAGTGGACACGAGACCGGTAGGACACTGATGAAGAAAGCTACAGAGGAGACGCTGGTGAGACGCGGAGATGTTGAAGACTCCTCACCTGATACAATTCTGCGCATGCACCTCAGGAGGCTTAGTAGCGAGAACAGCCATCGCAGGGGAGCGGAAGGGATTGGAATGGATCGCGCCCTGTCTCCGAACATGGCTACCGGCCATAAGTCTCGCAAATTGACCAAAGTGTGCAAAACTGGAAACCACTCGAGCACCAAGGACCGCAATTCGGGTACCGCTCGTGTCAAGTACAGCAAGAATTCCCAGTTACGCACCAAGATCTGCTTAAGCTGTATGCGAAAAATGCTGTCCAAAATCAATACAACCTCTTGATACTTGAAATTTAAGGTTTAGTTCAAAATATTTCGTTTTTTTTGGAAATGTTAATTCAAAACACTAAAACTTGAGTACATATTTTGTTTCTTGGTTACTTAGTAAAGAAAACTAAAGTGCGAGTCTTGTCTTTGTTCAACTCGTGCCTCTCGTGATTGAGATTCACGTCATGGCGACATGCTCACACGCACATCTTCGTTATCTTGTTTGATTCTTCCTTTCCTCCACACACAGAACCGAATTAATCGAAGCAAGTAATGAGTACTTCATTGGAAAAAACAACTCAAAGTTAGAGATATAGCGGCGGATACAAATGGCTTCTGATCACCCAAGAGAGCTCTCCCCAAATAGAGTTCCCACAGTAATTAACTGTAGACCCAAAATTGTTCAACCACTTATTTATTTCGGGTTGTTTGAAGTCTTCATTCCATCAATTTAATTGTGAACCCGAAAAGTAAATACGAGTACTGGTATGCCACAAAATTTGGCCAATACTCCATTGAAATCATCTTTTAAATACATATTCAGGGGTAATCATTGGAATCGAGGGACATATACAGGGACATAAAATAGAAGCAAACAAGACTTTAAATAATCATAACCCGAGACCCAAAAACTTTGCACAGCTGCCAACAGGCTGACGCCCAAGGACCAGGAAAACTTTGCGGCATAAACAACAAACAACGAGTGCTACGAGTGTTGGGAAAAGGGAGGAAATCGGACGAGAGGGATGTGCCAAGAAGCGGGTTGAAAGCCATAAACTACAATTGAAAGAAACAACAAAGGCGGCAGCAGAGGCAGCGGCATTAGGCACAAAGCAAAAAGTATATAAATAAATAAATACATATGCAAAAATGCGAAAAGGATTGGGCAACAGAACAGTGAGATACTCGCACTTTGATATGCATCTAAATGGCATCATCAGGAGCAGCATCATCGCCATCCAATTCTCGGGCGGAACGGGTACTGGGACAGGGACGCGGACGAGGACGAGGACGGGGACCCTCGGGGCGCCAAATGTGACAGCACAAGCAAGAACAACAAGCATATTCAAAAGATGGCAATCAGCATCGGTGCGATTGAGAAAGCAACAGCAAATAGAATAATACTCAAACGGAAAAAAACAACAATCCTAAGCGGAATCCAGGACATTCAAAGGGGAGGCAAAGAGCAAGAAGCCAGTTTAGAGTCCAGCAATCATAGCTCCGGCATACCAAAGTCCATATACCCTTGAAGATCAATAGATTTCAACTAAGGATCTCAAATTTGAGTGCTAATTTCTTCTTAACATAATAATATCTTTTTTTTATAGTCATAGCTTCCATCATGGTAATCCGATAATCATTCTTTAGGGAATCATACTTAATGTTCATACGTCTTATGTGAAGCATCAAATCTCTGCTAGTTTTTAGTATAATACAAGCTTTGAAAAGTGTTTTATATTACAAATTGCACAGACTCTATGCCATTTGTCATAAAGCAATGAACACAAAATATTTGTCAATATACCTCGATAGCCAATTCTCTCCAACATAAGACTGAGCACAGTGTCTAAAGACCTTGAAAAGAAGAAACAACATTTGTAGAGAAACAAAATTTTAACAAAAATTAGAATACCTTCAAGAAGGGCATGCCATCGGTAGGAAAACAAAGGCAACACAAACAGACAGCTATAAGAGCCAACGAAAAAACAGCAAATCATTTTGTGGGCATTACATTTTATTTCGCCATTCGTTTGCCGTAGCCAAAAGTGAACAGTGGGTCAAATATTAGATCAAATATAACAAAATTTTCCAGCCAAAGGGTAGAAACCCTAAAGCCGCTAAACAAACCAAAGGATACTTCAGTTGTACACATATGGTTCCTCTAGTTCCTTTGATCTCATGATCAGATATGCTTTAATTTCGCTAAAAAATGCAGTCAAATTAAACTCGCTGAATACACGATATAATCATTTTTTCATATATTAGAAGTCCCTTTGTAATATTTTTATAATAATTGCTAAATGCTGCATTGATTGCTTCGTATGGTTATATACCATTCAATAATAGCCCATATTATATTATAGTTTATCAAAAGAAAAAAAAAAAAATTATACTTTTTTGTAGTTCCACTGTGCAGCGCGCATTTTAGAATCCTTCTCATCCTTGCTCACATATTGGATGGTTTTGTGGCTTTGTAATGCAAATGTTTGGGCAACCCTGGCTGATGATAGTTTTGCTCAACTGAAGAGAGGAAAAGGAAATAGACAATGACAATGACGGTTGATTTTGGGGAGCCACAGCCACCCCCCAACCTCCAACTAACTCACTCTTATAGACATTGTATCCACGCTCATCGGCAATGAAATACTGCGTTTGTATCAGATTGCGTCGACCTGCGATGGGCACCGAGTTGTAGCCCTCCTGCACATTGATCAGCTGTTCGCCCACGCGTTTCGTGTACAGTTTCTTATAGTTCGCCAGGCCGTTGCTCAACACCAATCTGTAGAATCGAAATATATTTATAATATAATTTAAAAAATATTTAAAATGTTTCCTCTCTCTCTCTGTCTCTTTCTGTAGTGTGGAATGTGTGGTACGTACTTGTACTCTTCGGTTCCATTGGGATGTATGACGTGATAATGTTCAACAACATAAGTGGGGGTTGGTGTTGTCGTGCCAGTGGGATCTATGGGCCTGGGACGTGCAGTGGTTGATGAAATTGATGGTGGAGCTGGTGCTGGGACCGGTTCATCCAAGAAATAATCAAGATTTTCCTCTTCAAAGTCCATTTGCGGAAATACAGCCAATTGATCCTCATACAAAGGCCAGATTTGTGTTGCTGTTGTGGTAGTGGGTGGTGTTATGGTTGTTGTTGGTGTTGGTGTTGGTGTTGGTGTTGTGGTGGTTGTTGGTGTTGGTTTTGTTGTTGTTGTTGTGGTGGTAGTACTGTCCTCTAGTGGATTGAAGTCATCACCATCCTCAATGTCACTGGGCCAAACAACCAATTGTAATTCATAGATGGGCTGACTATCGGGGGACTTCAAGTGGCGCTGCAGCTGGACCGGCTTATTAGCCGTGCTACTTGCCCCAGACTCTGCCACAGCAGCCTCCACCTCCTGTCCCATGTCCATCTCATCGTGGCAGCCTAACGAGCCCATTGTCGCCGCATCGAAAGTCAATTTGCAGTCGATGCGTTGCCTGTCCTTCTCAAGTGTCGAACTCAACTGGTTCTGGCTCTGGCTCTGGCTCTGTCCCTTGTCCACGTTCACGTCCACCTCCTCGACTGGTGCTGCCTGGACAGAGCTCTTGGCCAGGATTAGTGTCGCCAGCATCATAGCCAGTGGCAGGACGAGCCATATTCTGTTTGATGTCATGACTGCGGGCACTTTTCTTTGCCGTCTCTCGCTGCCAAAAGGCTCAGACTTGTATTTATACGAATCGAAAAAGCTTGACGCTTCAGGCCCTGACGCTGACTGTGACTGCAACTGCAACTGCAGCAGCAGCATCGACTGCATCATCGATTTAATCAACAGCACTTTAGACACCAGAAACATTTTATTCTCTCATTGTTATAATACCGTTATGCGACGCGCGGAGAAATGGGAACAGCGAACGAGCGAACGAGAGAGAGAGACAGAGAGAGGGGCCAACGGAATGAAAGAGGATCAAAATAAAGCTTTGCTTCTGCTTAACCCTTCAGGGGGTCACTGGGCATCATCCCCCAGATAAAAGTTCTTCTCATGAAAACATTACTTTGAAAATATTTTAAAATAATTTCCTAATACGTATGTACATAAATCAACTTCTTAAAGAGATAAAGCCAAAGTTAACAAAACATTCCGCCATTTGATTGGGGATCCCACTAAGGGATTTGTTTTAATTTTCCTACAATGAAATCTCTTCAAGTTCTAAAATACAGTTTGGAATTCTTAAAATATATATTTTATCACTAAAAAAGCTTTTATAATCGTATAAATATGTCAAACTTACTAACAATACTCTTCTTATATTGAAGATCTTCAAATAAATAGGTGCACGATAGATATTTATTACTGATTGGTATATTTTGCTTACTATTGAATTTCTGCAATTTCTGACACCCACACTTTCGACCGCTTGGCCTTTGCAAGGGTTAAAGTGAATTTTACAATCCTGAAAGATGATGAAAATCACCCAATAAAGATGTGAAAGGGCTCAGGTGCAGGATTGTTATAAAGTTTATAATTGTTTCATTGTCTGTGGGTATGGGTGTGGGTGTCGGTGTGCTGGTGTGTGAGCGTGTATGTTTCTTCGTATCTTTTTGCTTTTTGTGTTTATGAAAGTTCATTGGCTTCTTCTATAGATGGGATATTATCGGATTGATACGATTGCTGGCACCAAATTAATTCTGACCGAGTGATTGCCCAAGTAGAAGCATTTCGTAGCGTAGGCACTTCCCAGAAACACTTACTTGGATTCCTTATGACCCTTCACCTTTTGTTGGTAGTCTAGTCAAAGGGATTCATTATTTGTCCTATTTCTCCTTTTTTCTTGGTCATTTGAAGTACATCATTTATAATGAGATTTTCCAAGTTGAGCAAAATACGAGTACTTGGTGGATGGTGGAGGTGATGGAGGGGCAACCAGTGGTCGCAGCTGCAGCCCGAGTCGCGGAGCAGAGACGCTGCTGTTGATAATGATGATGATGACGCAGCAGCAGCAGGGTATGCGGGGGCGGCGACGATGAAGCTTTTGATGCCCTGTTATTTTAAAAGTGGAAGAGTATGCCTTATCAGACAATAATACCTTATTTGTATAGTGTTTAGAAACATTTTATTATCAAATATCAAAAGCATTTAACCATATATTTTTGAGCTTCTGCAGGATTAAAGGCTAAAAACGAGATTAATTCATTGCGGATTCATCTAGGGAACATACAAATTTCTATTTAAGAAATTGATCAAATACAGTGCCCAAAATGCCCACAATTTGAAAAATATTTGGTTCAAATTTGATGACTATTAACCACCGAACTTCAATTATTTCGCTTAGGAACAACAAGCTGTAAGATAATATATTTCTTGGTTTTTGGCAATAGTTTATTTTTGATGATAGTTTTCTTCCAAATCTACTTAGGGTATCGCCTTAGTCGGAACAAGGACCATATGGCGATTTCTTCTGATTGCTCCTCTTCTTCTACTTTCTTCGTTTATCTGGCGCTTCTTCTTTGGCATCTCCTGCATCTTCTTGTGTGATTTTGTTGCTGTCGTGTGTCATAAAAGATACATTATTTCGTGAGATATTTTTAAAGCTTGATTTTCTTAAAACCGGTCCAACGCCTCTGCCCGCCTTAACCGCCTCGCCAAAGGCATTTGAATCAATCGATTGCCTGCCTCTGTGTCGTGTTTGATTTTTTCTGGACATTTTCAAGGGCAGCAGCAATATCCATTTTTTAGTTCAATTTCTATTTAATTGAAAGAAAGCCAGAACGAAACTAACACATACCCCCACACACAAAGCAAGGGAGGGGTGGTCTTTAATGTGCAATTTGTCAAAAACTTTTTTGATTTATGAGTCCACAACGGCAGCGGCAGCAACAACAACAGCGATGGCATCGAGAAAAGCAAGCGGCTGTCAAACAAGTTGTCCCAGTACATTTTCCCCTGCCCCTCCCCCTCTCCCTCCCCCTACCCGCACGGAACCAAAGAAAATTGAAAATCTCTCACACAAATTTCCATGCAAACGAAACATTTTCCCCCTTCCTGCATCTCCCTGTTCCTGTTTCGTTATATTTTCTTCCTTCCTTGCTTTTCTTTTTCTTTTCTTTTTTTTTCTTTTTTTTTGGGTACAAGTTTAATTTGATTTGATTTTTTGGTGAATGCCGCTGGACATGGCCCCCAAGGCAATTTGTCAAGGACACATGTACATACATAGGTATGTGCAAATTTATGTACAATCTTTATTCCATATTTTGAGGCCCCAAAATAGTATACCTAATCCAATTTAAATTTGTCAATATTGAAGATTATTTCCAATCTAATAAAAATTGTTATTTTCTAAATTTGAGAAAGGAGCGACAGCCAGCATGGAAATATTTTCTTAATAAATGCAATTAATTTATCAAAATGATATTCTGTTACTTGGTAAATAATTAAGTGAAGCCTGAAATTTTTTGAGACCCAGGAATACAGAAAGAAAATGATTTAATTGAAAAAAGTTTTAGAGCATCGAAGGATAATAGTCATCAAATTGGAACCAGATAGTTTTCAAATTGTGGGCATTTTGGGAACAGTATCTCAAAAATTTCTTAGGCAGAAATTTATATATTTCGTTTATGAATTCACAATCTCTTTATTTTCCTTTGACCCTACAGATGCTCAAAAAAATATAGTTACATTTTTTGATATTTTTGCTATCTATGAGATAGTTTTTACCGTACGAATAGTAGTACCATCCTACATATGTGTATATATTTTACCCTTTTTTTCAAAGTTATTCGAATTAAGTCGGATAAATTATTTAGTAAAGCTGTGTTGTCCTTTAATATGTCTTCGGATTGAGCCAAAATAATATATACAAAATGGAAATAATTACTTTAACTCATCTTTTATCGATGAAATATTAAAATTTCTGTATGAAAATGAATTATAGATTAAATATTTTTTCACTGGAGGAGGGATGTTGGCGTAGGACAACATGTATATAATATATACATATATATGTATGGATATAAGAACCATTATGATCAACTGTACAAAATTTCAGCTCAAAATTGCCATTTTTCGAGTGTGTGGCAAACTTTTGGCTCCGCTTGTACGGCGTGTGGTTTCCATTGAAAATACTCATACTTATCTTTGAATTAATTTTACTTTGCAGCTCTTTGCATACATCCACAGCAGTATCTCATTACCCAATTATTTCCAGAGTCTTATGCTGAATTGTTTATGGTTGCAACACGGCAGAGTGGCAAGTGCAACAAGGTAAAGTTAATCTGCTGAAGCTGAAGCTGAGACTGAAGGAGCGCAAAATATGAACAGAAATTAATTTGGGAAATTCTATAGAGAGGCGTGTGATGCGGTTGGGTGCTGTGCTCTGGTCCTTCAGGGGTGAAAAGGGTTGAACTCCAATAGGGTTGCCTAACAATGACTCATTTGAATACACAATTCTGCATTATTTTGGTATCTAAATCAGGACCAAAGCTTTGTGCTTATGGGTCTATTGTTGTCATTTTCATTTAATCGATTTAATCCCATGCTCTTACCTTAACAATAAAGCTCTTCCGAAAATCTGAGGAGCATTTTAAATGCCCATATAATTTGTTATATTTAAACATACACAAGAGTGCAGCACTCGATATTAACATTTGACCCACTTCTTGTGTAGAATCCAGTTCTTAAATCCTTATTAAGAACAATTAAGATTCGGGCCAAATCAGGTTCCATTAACCGCTTCCCAACAAGAATAAGAAAACAAAACCGATGGAATATCATAAACGCTTTTGAAATCTCTTACCAAAGAGACCATATATAAGAAGATTCCGATTCGAGGTTGAGATCAAAGCGAGATCAACTCAGCAACGCTTCAAACAAGATCGGAAAAGATCAAAAGAAAACTGAAAAATATATCAAAGATATAGAAATAGTTAGAACTGTATTAGAAAAGACATCATGGAAGGTATATTGAGTTTGAGATTCCTCATCCTGATGGCTGTGGTATGTGTGGTCGTGGCACAGACTGCCACAACGAAGGAACCCATGAGAACCACCACCGGGAAACCTATGAAAGACATAAAGGAGGCCACAGATAAACGCGATAAACGTCAATTGGTAAGTGAGGATTGGGGATCTACAAGGAGCAAAATAGGTGAAAGCTTTCCCAAAATTCTTGGGAGATATCTGTCCGCCCAGGAGGATCTCTCAAAGAGATAAAAGAAACATACTCCTGTCTGTCTGGGAAGCTTATCCATCTGATACGATTTTTGGGATACATTCGCTGCTTGTTACTGGACATACGCCCACATGCAAAGAGGTTTTCCATTTCCGATTTCCATTAGACATTCTATATGCGTCATAAAACCATAAATAAATAGTGAACATTCTTGTGGCATCCCTAGTACAACCCCTGGCTTGCTTCTCAATTGCAGGGCAGCAATGTTGGTGCCGCCGCCAGCACCGGAGGCAATTTCCCCATCTTCTACGATGGAGTCAATGTGAATCCTCCCCTGCAGCCGCTGCAGCCACTGCAGCCGTTGCAGCCGCTACAGCCCCTGCCACCGCTCCAGCAACTGCAACCCTTGCCGCAGCTGCAGCCCATCACCGTGGTACAACCGGGGGCCTCCAGTGGCAATCTCCAGAGCCAGCCGCAGACCGGCTGGCTGCCCAACTTCGGACAGAACTTCGGCCAGAATCTGCCCATCATTGGCACTTTGGTGGGCGGTCTGCCCAACCTGATCAACAGCCTGGGTCTGGGCAACCTCAATGGCGGCTTTGGCACTCTGGGCGGCATCAATCTGGGCAATCTGGGCAACCTGGGCCTGGGCGGACTGACCCCAGTGGTGGCGACACCCGTACCCGTGCCCGTGCCCATCACCGGTGTCAGTGCCAGCAATCAACAATGCCCGCTCACCCAGAAGCTCAGCTGCCGCTGCGAGCCGCTCATCCAGCTACCCGGCCTGAAGCCCAGCTCCCAGCTCCGTGGACCCCAGTCGCAGTCCCAGTCGCAGACGCAGCTGGTTCAGATCCTCAGGCAGAACGTGCTCCGCAACGATGATGGGTCCCAGGAGCTGCGCGTCATCCTCAGCAGCGGGCATGTGGTCTACCAGCGTACTGCGAAGGATCTCGGCCAGAGCGGCTACTTTGCCATGAGGATCCAGACGGGGCGGTACTTCAACATTTACTACACTGTCAACGACAAGGAGTACACGGTGAGGGCCGACGTCAAGGACGCGCCACCCAGCTCCGATTTCGACGAGGGGCTCAGTGGACAGATCTAAAAACCGTGCAACGGACTGTCTGCCCATGAGTATCAAGTATTGAACGAGGAAGTAAAAGGAAATTAAACATCTGGTTAAAAGACTTTCTCCGATGAATGGGTATAACACTTGAATGTCCTCAATCAACATCGTCTTGAGCGGCTCCAATCTTTCCTCCCCACATAATCCTCAACGTTCATCGCATAGCCACTTCTTCAAAAAGTATACAAATCATATTATTTTTTTTTTTTTAGAACTAAAACTATAAACTAGCCGAAAATAAAATACACAACAATGAAACACATTTGTGGAAATTGTCCCGCTGGGGATTGAAGTTGCAAAGACAAACATTTATGGGCCAGGACCATAAAGTTTTCTGGATGTTGTTTTTTATTGCCGCAGTTGGTGTTGCTGGGGAGGAACCAGCCAGGGCTAATCTGCCTTGGGTTGTCTGAAAAAGGACTTTGGAGAAAGACTCCTTAATATGTAATTACAACGTCCGGGCAGGGCAGGGCAGGGAAGGGCGAAGGAGTCGGAATCGGAATCGGAATGGAAGTCTTCTTCCTGCCTGCCACTGCCACTGCCACCAGTTGAAGCTCCTGGTGGATGGTGATGGTGAAAAGACAGTGGCTCAAAGACCTCAATCTCCGAATGGCCAAATGGAAATCAAGCCGTAAAATGCAATGTCCTCTACCCAGCTCTGCCCTGCCCCTCAGTCCCCCGCCATTCGCTCCTCGTTTCAGTTAAGAGCTTTGCCGAGCGGATGCAACTCGAACGAGGATAAGTTCTGCAATGAGCCGGGAACAGGATGACCGGGAAATGGAAACTGCAGGATACTGCTCGGAACAGCATTAAGCCGGCAATGCGATATAAAATTAAAAGTTCGCCTTTGTACTTCAGCTCGGAGCACAAGCTGCACCCTGAGGGTTCTATTTGACCTTTAATACCGCGTGCATTCAATGAAAGTCGATGTACCAGTTTTGTCAAATGAGTGCGCTATTTATCACATATCACAGGCCACTGGTAATTTGGATGCCAAATCAATTACGAAGTCTGAACAAACCAAAGTTGCATTGGCGTGTGGCATTGACGAGAGCCGCCTTAGAACGGGGCCAGCGCATCGGAGTTCTTCTGAAAGAAAAGAGAAGACAACTTAAGAGCATTGAAAAGACTTCGGTATAGCACAATAAATACCTTCCGACAGGATTCACGAAGACCAACCACCGTACCCCTTGCAAACACTCCACATTGTTGGAGGCACCTCCTCCTGGGCGAAAACATTTAACAGCACATAGTCGATGGCCCCAGTCCGGCCTTCGGCCAGCTGTTTGAGATCACTTTTCTTCAGCCGCAGTCCCAGCTTCTTTAGCACGCGATACGAGAAGACTTCCCAGTTCTGAAGACGGCGAGAAAAGCTGGAGACCGTGGGATAGAACTCCAGCCTGATTGAGGGGCAGATCTTCTTGAGGATCTCTGCCACGGGTCGCACGTCGGAGTAGGTGTCCCGACGGGAACGCCAGTTCAGGGTGATACCCTCGCTCTTCAGCCACAAATCAAGCTGAAAACGTTCGCGTTTTGTCAGCTCACGAATGGTGCCCATTTTGACGCTCAGAAACTATAATTTTCCCACAACTAATACTTCAAAACATCTTTGGTTTAACCGAAATACTTAGAAAAGACGCGATATTTCGTCTGTTAAAACTAATACAATTTTGTTTATATTTTGTTTTTTTCGAAATTTTTGAATCGAAGTGTATCTTACGGAAGTTGAAACTTTTGTGACTGCTCCAGAGAAAACCAGAGAAACGGCAGGCTGTCATAAAATACTAGATGGAAGGGATTTTCTGTGCTAGCTGGGTTTTGTTTTTCCCTACGAATCGAACCAACTATCGACATCGATGATGTCTGAATCAGACCCTCTCAGATTCAGGTTCAGATTCATCACTGTGCCCTCCTTGTGCACCCTCTATTGCCACACTCTGTTAAATATTGCATGGCCGAAGCGATTGGTTGGGGTTGGGGTTGGGGTCTGGTAACCGCTTCCTCAACTAATTCACCCGACTGTGGCATATGAAATCTGTTGTTGTTGTTAGACAGTAGGGAATGGCGCGGCGTGGCGTGGCGTGTGGCATGGGTCTAGGGGCGAAGCACAACCGCATTGCTCTGTGTAGACGAAAGTTTTCCGCAAATCATAAATGGGCCCAGGACACAGGACACAGAACCGGACCGGACGGGACGGAACCCTGCACTCTGCAATCGTCAAACCCTAAACTTTTAAAACTCCCCTTAAACTTCCGCACACACACACACACACCCCTCCACCCCCTCCTTCCTGACAGCCCACTTCCGCCTCATTGGTTATGCCAATTGGGGGAAAATTCCCAGGCAGCAACAATTGAAATTGCCGGACTCGTTGTCGAGGCGGGGGAGTTTGCCATTTGATGGAACTTTAAGCTGCAGCTGACTACTCGCCCTCCCTCTCCCATCAATCCCTATGGCCGGCGGTAATTACATATTACCAGATGACTACCATTAAATGCCCCCCAATGCCCCTGCCCCTGCCCCCGCCGCTACCACTAACGTTGGGGGCTTAAAGCTAGCACAGAAGTATCTTTAAGTGGTGCCGAGTTGCACCACGCATCATTAAATCGACTGAATGCTCCACATTTGGTTCGGTTTGCCGACTGCAGGACCGGGCCGGGACTGCATCCATTAGCAGAAATGACCAGACGGGGCCCAGAGACCCAGACCCGTCGCAACCGCAGACCAACGTGAGTGACCAGCGAGAGCGAGGCTCGTGACTAGACAGTGTCCGACGGTCTTGCAACACCATCCAGCCCACGCCGGATGACCTATGGCAACGTGACAGCGCTCCACGGAACGCCCCTCCTGCCGAAAGCTGCCGCATTGTGTGGCCAAAAAGCGAAACCGCAATTGAGCCTGGAACTGGCCCCGCAACACGGGGCAAGTCCGAGAATCAGAACACACAGAGCCAAAACCCGGAGCTGCAATAGAGCCCCACAACCTATTGGCAACGGATGCGAATCGAGAGCGGAAAGCGTGGCAGGTAGCTAGCTGGCTGGCGTTGTTGCCGTTGCGCGAAGAGGGTAAATCAGCCAGAGCCAGGCACCATGGAAATGATTAAAATGTATTAGCCAGAATTAAGTTGGTTACGCAGGGAAAGCGAGACGGAGGGTGCGCCGTGAGGGGAGAGGCGCAAAGAAGGCCGGACACACAGATACACAGATCCACATAGTATTAAGAGAGGTGGCCTGAGACCTCCATCTAAAGGGTGGGAGAGGCAAAGACCGAGCCAGTGCATTGGTTTTGGCCCGTCCGACACATGTGAATGGCCAAAAAGCATGCAAAACATTGGGCTGCTTATGGTTATGGCTTACGGGTTCTTTGAGGTTAGTTTGGGCTGGACTGAGTAACTAGTTTTGCGACTAATGAATGTGGAATTCAACGGAGTCCTTGCGGACCCCTAAGCTGAAAGTCACCCATAATTTCTATTACGTATGTTCCATGGCTTATTGCGATCTATTTCCCCACAATAATCTATGCTTTCAACCAGGTTTCTTTTCACTTACTTCATTACCCATATATTTATATAATGGTTTTAGTTGAGTTATACAATTTGGCTTAGATTAGGTTCTCAAAAGGTTTTACAATATCTTACCATATCTCTCCCAAGGGGAGACTAACAATGAGATTATTACGGATTAATGGTTGTAGGATGATATTTGTAATATATAAAACTAAAACATCTACCATTTCCTGATCTGATGAATACGTTATTGATGGCTAATTTTTATATTATGGTTTTTGTGTGCATATCTAATACCCCTAAGGTCTGTCGACTCTCCTTATTCACAGTCAATGATGAGCTTGCAATTCCAAAATATTGAAATCACTGAAGGGTTCGCGATTTGGTTAGTGATGTTTTCGAAACTCCTCTTCGAAATCGTATCCATTTGTATATTCTGTCCTGATTTGCTGAATACTTTTCGGCAGCAGATGATGGACTCACGGACTCGGTCGTCTTTGGTTGTCTTTTTTTCAGAATGGTTTATAAAAGGTGAGGGTCATCTGGCTAGTTCAAAGGAAGAACGATTATTATTGTTTACAGACTTGGTACGGATGCTCGGATCTAGATTTGGTATATTTTTCTGAGAGAATTGTGGATAATTATATGTAAATTCTGGAGGTGTAAACATACTGTATTAGATGTATTGAGGTTTTTGTCTGTAATTGTGGTTGTTCTTATAGTTAATGTTCGATCGATGTGCTGGAATCGGTTTTTGGTTCGATGTACCAAATTCCGCTGTGTTCTGTAGTCTTGTGATCCGGTCTAGGCCAGATGGGAGGTCTGTTGGTGCCCTCATCCCTAGGAAGATCTCCTCGTAGTCCCCTTGACCGTTGGCTATTTTGTACAGCCATGGCAATCTGGTCTTGTATGGTTCCCAAATCTCTTTTATCGGCATAGTGCAGCGTAAGGCATCTGGATATCGCCTTCCAATTGAAGGGAACATTATAGCACTCTAATGTCGTATCTGCTTGCCCAATGATCTTGTTGCGGACTGTAAAAAGTATTCCAAAATATTTTGGAGTACCTTCCTGATCGTCATAGAGCGCAAAAATCCTATCAACTGCTTTTTTCCAAGAGCTAAATTCAGATCGGACACCGGAAAACACTCGAAGAAGTTTCACAACGTCTGGAATTCTATCCAAGTCGTTCAAATTTCCACGATATTCAGGCTTGATTATTATATCGGCGAAATTAAGAAAGTCTGAATTTGGGTAGGGAGTGTGTTGGGTCCTTCCAAGTATTTCGGATAGCATAGTTGCTAGTTCTGTCATGTCTGGTAATTGTTAAATTTTTCTTGTTTTCACTGGAACTTTGAGTTATTCGAAATTTTGAGATTTTTACTCCAACGGGCGATTGTCGGGAAATGGTCCTTAAAGGTTGAGAGAGTTTTCACTAGTTTACGAAACTTATCGTTCACTGAATCCTTCTTTAGAGGAATATATTTACAGGATTGAGAACTGCCTTTATTGAGAATCCATGTTCAACTGAATCTAGAATCTGTAAATGAATCTGTATAAAGGCTATTGGTGATCGCGGCAGAGGAAAGTCGGCTGCGGATTTGGCTGCAGGAGTTGGGGGGCAGGAGTTGGGGGGCAGCATCAAGTCAGCAGCGGTGGTCGGTGGTCGGTGGTGGGGACAGAGAACAGCAGAGTCAGCATTGTCGTAGTCGCGTCGTCAAAGAAGGGGTAGGGGTGGGGCCGGAGGACGGCGTCGACGGCTCTCGGAGAAAATGCTGACTGAATTGGATCCAGCGGTACTTGATAAATACTACTTTGGTTCGGTAATTTTGTTTGGACTGGAAATGGAAATATGATACATACATGATACGTACATGCGGAGTTCTTTGAAAGTGAATAAACTAAAGAATGTTTGTTTTTCTTTTTGGTTTTGGTTTTAGAGCATTGAACTCTTCGAACAGGCCACTCTTGAAACAGACCATAGGCTTAACTTATAAGTTATAGCTCTCAATTAGCCCTTAATTTAAATGTGGCATTTGTACGTATTTAACAGTTCAATATTTGATGGTGCGGGCTTTCCAGCACCTAAAGCTTTCCAACCCTATTTCCAGCAACGTTTCAGAGATGTAATCGCTGTAATCCCTACCTGTCAAAGTAGTAGGCCGGCAGTTTCCATCAAATATAATATTATAGTTCGTATTCATAGTTCCCCAAATCATTACAGTAGTTTCAAATCAGCGATATTTTTTCCAAATTCTGCCCAAGTTTTAATCAGTTGGCACCATAAATATTGTTGCTTTATTTCGAAGAAAAGTGTAAGCCCCATTGTGAAGCATTCGTGGATGAATTTTATTTACTACAAAGGTAAGTATGCTCTGGCTTTTGCTGCACTATGAGCACACTTTAAACCAATCCTTTAAACTAAAGTTACAAAATAGCACCATACCATACAAAAAAAAACGGTAGAAGACTTAAACTTGGACTCAATTTGGTACAAATACCTGTTGTTTCGATACGAGCAATCATCTTTTCAAACCATCTTTTGAATTTTGAATTTTTAACAAGGATTTTGGTGGTATGCGAAGTACGTGGATGTGATCTACTCCTTCCGACCTACAACCTACTTTTGGACACGTGCAAAGTACGCTCAAAAGTCGTCATTTTGTCGCGTAGTATTCTATTCCAGAATTTTGAAATTATTTGGACCATTTCGGGAAATTAAGCCAGATGCTGATCAGACTCCTAAGCACTGTCGAAACGGGGGACATTTAGTGGGCGTCAGTCTCGAAAAATCTCTTGAAAAATCCCCTCCATCTAGTATGCTATGACAGCCTGCTGTCAGCTGGTTTGAGCACAGGCAACGCATATATTCACAACGCTTTCGACTTCCATAGAACATACAACGTTTGAAAAATACACAACAAAATAAATTAGTCACAACATTACTTTTCAAATACACAAATTTCTTCTGTATTCACAAGTTTTGGTCAAAAGAAAAATTAGAATTCGTGAAGGCCATGTGTAGCATCCGTCAACTGTCTGAAGAGGAGCGTTCGCTCGTGGATTCATGGCTGGAGAGCGAGGGCATCGTGTTGAACTCGCGCTCGCGGCGCGATACATACTCCGATGTGCGGCCCGTGGCAGAGATCCTGAAGAAGATCTACCCCGAAATAGAGCTCGAATGCTATCCCACTGTCAGCAGCTTCGATCGTCGCCTCCAGAACTGGCAAATCTTCGCGTTTCGGGTGCTCCTGAAGCTGGGTCTGCGGCTCCACAATCATGATCTCAAACAGCTGGCCGAAGGCAAGCCGGGGGCCGTCGACTGGGTGCTCTTCCATGCGTTTTCCCACGCCGAAACGTTTCCCAAAGTACGGAGCTGTTCCAGGGCCCGTTCCATGGGTGGTGTTTCCAGGCGCCAGAGCACGAAAAAGTGGCGCGATATTTAAATGTATGCTGTATGAAATTGCCCTTTATTATCTTGGGCTATCTATAAGAATGGCCTATCATCGCCCCATCATCGCCATACAAATTTCAGGTGGGTGGAATTCCTTTAGAAAAACGTAGAGCGACAGACCTCCAAGTTTATCGTAACCGTTCCCGCCACAGTTCAAAGATGATTGCTGGAGAGCCGAGAAGACAGTTTCCCGCCGGATGCGACTCGATTGGGGATACCATCTACGTGGGACCAGGCCAATGGCACGTGCTCCTGGATGTCCGGGCTACAGTCGAGCTCCATGGATTAGTTTATTTTAGTAGTACACAGATCACAGATATTTTAATAACTCGTACAAAAAGTAAAAAACAGCCTCTTCTGAACATGGATATATTTACTTCTTGTAGAGCAATGCACATTATCCACACTGTTCAGTGTTCGCCCCTGGGCTTCTGCACAGCCTGGTAGAGTCCTTGTGCGCTTTGGGTCGTTGTGGGGTCCTGCACTGATTCTTCCTCGCTTGCGTTAGGTATTAATCCAATCCTCTAGTACCTGTAGTAGATCTAGAGGATCTCCAATCCTTATCCAACGTCCCAGTGGGTTCTGCGGTGTGCCCGTGGCTATTTTCAAAGCTATTTTCTGTATTTTTTGTGGTATTCCTACTGAAATCCTGTAGGGATGTGTCACAAAACTTTATCGTTCGACCGTTAAAAGAATGTTTGAACTACACTTGCGCCATCTGTGGGATTCAGAGGAACACTACTGTTATAAACGCCCCCTAGATCTAACAGTGCTGCCAGATAAGCACAATTCATTTATATATTTATATCAATAAGTTTTAGTAACAATTAACGCATAGATCAAGTCAGTCGGTCCTTTTTAATCACGGACTATAAGTCGATATAGATTCTAAGGATATCCACCTAACGTTGGACCGTTAAGAGAATGTTTTAATTCCGCTGGCGTCATCTATGGAAACAAGAGAGAAAAAAGCTTTTATAGGCGCCCGCTAGAGCGGACAGTGCCGCCACACTAACAAAATTGTCACATTGCCGCTTATCTACTTCATTTCTACTTACAAACCCAGTATTATTAAATTCTACGAGTCACAACAGAATTTGGCTGTAATATTGTTATTTTCAAAATAAAGATACGTATCCAAGAAATTCGTTCCGCTTATCGCACAAAAATATCGATGTGGTGCCGATCAGAAACGGTGAGGTGAGGTGCGTTCAAGCCTTTTAATGTTGCTAGGCCATTTTGCAATACTGTCCATACCTTTACTTAATCACCAGCAACAAAGTCCTCCAGCAACATGCAAGGGAAAACGGGCACACTGCCAGAAGAAACGGCAAATGGTCTCACAAATTTTTCTCTGCCTGTCAGCTGTTCGTGAAACCAAATAATAATAATACAAAATGTCGACAAGTGGGTATTAAATAATTTAAGCGCAGCCTTAGATAAAGATATCGTGGTCTTTTTTTAAGCAGAGATAAGAGATAGGATGGGCTCTCAGGAGTATATATTATTATTCTTTTTTTTTATTTTCAACGAATTAACTCAAGTTTCTATCCTGTTTAAATTAACGGGTTTTAAGTGGGCTAAGATCTTTTTTAGCGGTATATTTACGGTATATTTTAAAAACCCAGGCGGCATATTTAAGTATATTCCAGAAGTTCAGACGCTAAATGGGCTAAAAAGGTATGGACAACAGGCAAAAGCTCCCGTAAGTTTTTCTTGTTTTACCTTTTTCGCCAAAACCATTTTTCAGACCAAATCCAATAAAAGCAAGTATATAGAATAGGCTAGTCAAGTAGAAAATTGATTCATTAATGGGATAAAATTATGTGGGCATGGCTAAATGTTTTATCTAGCTAATAATATACAACGGAATATCAAAAACGAAGAATATGTATAAGAGAACTTGAATTCGTCAGTATATTTACGAGATATTTTTAAAACGATGGTATATGTCGGTATATTTCTGAGGGTCGGACGGTATATTTTATCGACAAGTCCGCGGTCACACTGGTAGTCGGTTTAGCGCTGTCGAAGGAAGGTTGTGTCGAAATTTTTTTTTAAGAATTCAGAAAACTCGACTCGTGTGTCGCACGCACAATTTGCAAAACAGTAAAATCTACGAGTTCAGTGCAGCTGTAGTGCACGTGTGCCTGTGTGTTTGTGTTCAAGTGTGAGTGAGTGAAGACTGTGCAGATCTGAAACGGTGGTTCTCGCGGAGAGGAGGCGGAGAAAGAGTAAGAGCACAACAAAATACAACAAGTGCAAACAACGCGCGGACATCTTCTGACACGAAACAACAAGAACCACAACAACAACGTTTACCGTTGGCGGTAGAGTGTTAGAGTGTGGGGGATTCCGGCGGCGGCGACGACGTGGGAACAGGGGCAGCAGGCACGTTATTGTTGCTAGAACATTGATAGCGAAATGATTAATGAATAAAGCGCGGCACACAGCCCAACGGCATATCGAGTAAATATATTGTACATTTAATACTAATGAAAACTATTTCACCCGCCCTCCCCCTCCAACCGTCACCCCTCTATAAAGTTATACATTTTAGGCGACGTTTCTGCTTTTCGCTTCTGCTGTTGGGTTCGAAAGAGGCAGTGGAATGGTAAAGGGAGAAGAACTAGCGTTGGTCTTTCGGTTCGTTCTCTTCTGCCATTTCCATTTGCCATTCCTGCTGCTGGTACTGTTGCTGCTGCTGCGGTTTTTTGTCGCTTCGCTTTTGGCCGCCTGCAGGCCGCATAATGAGAGTGCTTCAATTTCAATGCATTTCGCTCTCGCGCGCGCTCTTTCTGGCTTTTTGTTGTTGTTGTTGGTGTTGTTGTTGGTGTGTTTTGTTCCTCTGGCAGGCGGCAGTCACATGCATGTGCATGAGAATTTCCAGCTGTGTCGCCGAGGAGTGTCTCCTCTCCATGTTCGTCCGTGTGTTTGGAAGGGAGTCTGCGATTTGGAATTGTGGGCCTGGCAGGACGGGGGAGCTTCATTTGTTCGTCCTTCCGCCCCCCCACACACACACACAGCCTCCCCCCCGGCAGTCCTTGGGCTACATTTTCGTTTTATTTTGTCAAAGTTTGTTGCACTTTTCGCATACTGTCAACCCAGCCCACCCCACAGCATTTCCTCCCCCCTCGCACATAGTACACCCATTCTGTATTTCGTTTCCTCTCCTTTAACCGCCCCCGCCCCCGTCCCTGTCACCCTCCCCCTCCCAGCAGCAACAATTAGTCGCAGCTGAGAAAGAAGGGCACCAAGGCAGAGCAGAGCAGCGCAGAGCAGCGCAGCGCAGCGTCGCTGGCGGCAGACAAAAGCCGCCTTGCCATCTTGCAGTCCCTTCCCTCTCTGCTCTCTTCCTATCTAGCGCTAGCGCTAGCGCTGTCTCTGTCTTAACTTTTGATACCCTCTCAGCGGGTATGATGGTTCTTGCCACGTCTGTTAAATAGTCTTATGTACGTGGGTCCCCTTCGAATGATAGGGTATTATATGGTGCGACCCCTTCCTCCTGACTGCTGGTCTTCCCTTCTTATTTATGTACACATTCCACTTGGCACTTGTTATATTTATACGCTCCGAACACTTGCACATGCCACACCTCCCTCGCCCGCTCGCCCCCTGGCGCACTCTCTCTTTGGGATGTGGGATGTGGGATGTGTGGCATCATCAGTATGCCAGTTGTCACTTCATCGTTTTAAATGCGCTTCATGGTTTTCAATTTCGGAAAACAAGTGGCCCAAAAGAGCTGCAGAAGTGCCCATATTACATGCCACAGCAGAAGCAAAGAAGATGTTGAGGCCCTCCTGCTGCAACTCTACCCCCTCCCGTCCCGCTCCCCTCCTGCAGGCAAATGAAATTAGTCTCCCCAGCAACTGAGAAAGAGAGAAGGAAGACAGGGAAGGATGGTGAACAGCAGTTGGATAGAAAACTCAATAAAATTCCACTAAATGCAAATTTCGAATGCATCCATTCGAACTCATACAGCCACCATCCCCCCCGCCCCAAGCCCTTACTGCCCCGTCAACAGCTCGAAATTACAAAAAAAAAAAGAAAGAGAGAAAAGAAAAAAAGAATAACGCCAATCCGAAAGTTCCGGCCAAGTCTTTGAGACGGTGTAAAATCATTATTCGTCACGCTTATTCGTCCGCCTGGTGCTGCTTGAGGGACACGTCGCGGCCAAGGGCGTAAACGTGTTCTCCGAGAGAGAGAGAGAGAGAGCAAAAGAGAGAGAGAGAGAGGCAGATCGCTTTTGAATATGAGAAAGTCTTCAAAATACAGGTAGAAATGCGAATGCAACGCAGCTACCGGAAAAAATGCGAGAAACAAGACTCTTTAGAGGTTGGAAAATTCCAGACTACCCCGCGATAGATCCATAGATCAAAGGAATAGATACTTCAGCCAAGAGTTTCTCACTCTCTTTTTTATCTGATTTGACCGCAAACTTTGACCTACCTGTTGATTTGTGGAGCAAATAATTTCCACACTTCCATCCTGCCACGCACTCAGCCAATTAACGGTATTTTGGAGCAACAAAAAAAAACCAAAATTAATTGTGGATTGTGGAAAATATTACGCATTTATCATCGTTCCACGCGTATTAACGTGGCTATCAGCATTTTTCATCATTCACTCAAATTGCGGCCCATTACGGGGGCCGGAAAAGAATATAAAACAAAATGAAATTAATATCAAAAATTAAGGGGAATACTTACGAGAATATGTATATGCAAATCGCAGACACGCTACGTTGACTGTTTGTTCTACCAACAAAAAAAGAACAATGAAACCAAAAATAAAAAAAAAAAACCAAAAAGGGAGAACCATTTTGATGGCCTCCAAAAGACCAACCTCCCCCCCCCCCATGGTCGCCCCCTCTCCCCAAAAAATTGCACAAATTGCCCAAAAGCCAGAGAGAGAGAGAGGGAGAGGGAGAGAGAGGCAGACTGACGTTAAGGAAACGCGAAGGAAATGCAAAGGAAACTCCTTGGCTCCATTAAAAGTTGGCCCATTTGACATCGGTTTCAACGTTCTTCTCACCCCCTGGCCAAAAGGGGAAGTTTTAATGGCCTTTCCTTGAGTCCGTCCAGTCGTGGCTCGAAATTCTGTCTTTTGGGACACGTAAGCCCTCTCTTTCGCTCCCTCTCTCTCTCTCTCTTCTGTACAAAGAGAGCGGGCGACTTAAAATTGCCAATCAAATGAAACACAAAAAAAAACACACACACACACACACACAGACACACAGAAAAAGTGCATAAATTTAGCACGCTTATCAATTTATGACATTCGCCCTGTAACCAGCCCCCCGCTATCCGCCCCCGCTTGACGCCCCACCGGCACCGCCGCCTCTTCATCAGCAGAAACTTTGTTGCCAATTTGCATACAATGCAGTTTTTGCAGTTAACATTTTCCACTTGACAGTTTGTTACATTTTTTGCATCTTGTTTTAAATATTTATTTGTATTTTTTACAGTCCCCCCACACAACGTACGGTACTTCGTAGGGGTATACTTTTTATGGACTCTTAGAGCCGCACATATAAATATTTGCAATTTTGTAAATGCAATTTGAAACATTGTAGTGCTAACTGCAGGAGGGCTATCTATGCCACAAATACTTCTAGTATTATTAAATCCCAGTCCCTGGGTATCCCCACAGTCGCAAGATGGGCGTGCGGAGTGCCCCACACGGAGTGTCCCGTCTTCGACACACATTTAGTTTTGTTGCAAAGTCTGTTGCACAATTTCAAAGTCAATTCATTCATTCGATTGTTTTTTCTGTGTGTGTGTGTTTTCGGTTTCAACTTTTGATGCCCGACGCGGCGCTGCTCGGCTTTCAATCGATTCCACATCCAAAAGCAAACAAACGCCGCTCTCGCTGTCGCTCTCTCTGTCTCTCTCACTCTCTTTCTGTCACTTTTGTTGCTTTAATCGCGCAATATTTTAGGTTCAATGACTTGAGGCATTTGTTTTGTATCGTTTCTTTTGCTGCTCTCGGGGGGGGAGTGTTAATTACTTCTTCGTTTTGTTGTTCTTGTTTTAATTGTCACTTTTTTTTTGTATCGGGGCAGATCGAACGCTAGGCCATGACCTCCCAAAAGAGGGGAGGAATCGCTGACAGACAGACGCAAGCTGGCTGATACATAACTATTTTGATTGGTCCGCGAAGCGTGCGTGTCGTCAGCTTTTAAGCTTTTTTTCGTTGGCCCTAATGACGCTATAAGCCCTGCCATGCCCCGCCCTGCCCTGCCCTGACAGAACACAGACAGGAGGGAGCTCTGTCACTCTTGGAGCTTCTCTATAGACAAAAAGATTTAGCCATTTCCTTTTAGCAATCAAAAATAAGTAGAACACAAGGCTTCTATACCCTTTTTCGTTAAATATTAATGGGAAATGTCACATCTACTCGATTGTATCTATGCCAAAGCAAAGTTCAATGTACCTGCCCGATTCCGATTCCGATTCCACAGCTGCACAAAGTCTTCTTCCCGTCTCTGTTTCGTATTCATACAATACTCGTATTTATTTATACAGCAGTTGACATAACACAAATTGAATTATAACATTTCTCTCCCGCTTCTCTTTGCCGTATTTTTCCTGTTTGGCTGCTGGCTGCTGCAGCAACATTCCGTGTATAACGCGATCAGACGTTAAGTTTTAATTAACACTTTTTGCCCCACTTGCACGGGCAACACCCCACCCGATCTCTGCCGGATAGATGGGGTGTCTAACGGTGCTCTGAAGAGGGTATTAGTGTGTGTGGGGGGCGGGGGCGGAAAGCCCTCTTAAGCCCAGCCCCTAGCTACACTCTTAGTATGGCTTTTCCCACTTTGAATAGTAGCATCATCCCGATAGAGGAGGGCATTAAATAATCAGGGGGATATGGGGTATATATACGACATAGGGATTGGATGTAGACCAGTCTTGAAACTTATTAAAAGATATATTTGATGCTCGAGCGGAATGTGTCGCCACAACATACACGTCATGTGCATGACGCGACACATTTGAGGCTCGGCTCGAGTTTGTTTGGTGCAGAGGAATCGAGCACATTTGTAGGGTATTCTTTGATTCATTGGAATGCTGTGGCATTTCCTTCTCTCTCTCCTCTGCTTTTCATCATCCAGTGTCGCGTTGCGCTTCAGTGTGCAAATATGCTGGGGGATATTCGCTTCATTGCATCCGCTGCCCCACCGTTACGTGGCGTTGCGTTGCGTTACGTTGCGTTGCGTCGCATTGTTCCGGCAAGGGCAAATCCCAAGTCCCTGTCACTGGGCCCTCGTCGTGGGTTTAGATAACGCCATAGAACAGCTGCCTCCTACCCTCCGCCACCCTCTACTGCTGCTGCCGCTGCTGCATGTTGTCTGAAGTAATTTATAATATCATGACGTGACGTGCCTCGTGCCGCTGCCTTCTGCTTTGGCCTGATAAATGAGGCGAATGTCGCCGTGGAGTCAGTTGGCTAAATAATAAACTCTCTGCGAGGCATGCGGGCCATGGCGTTTCAGCCACGTTTTGAGCTGAAAAATAGAATGGCTATGGCTATGGCTATGGCCTTCCCTTCCCTTCCCCACTTGTCACTCCCTATCTCTCTCTCTTTCTTACCCTCTCACTCTGCTTAAGCTTCACGGATTTTGTTTTTGTTTTTGGCGCGCTTTAGTTTTTAGAATTTTCCATCAAATCATCAACACTTCCTGCAAAAAGCGTGGCTCAACATTATTTATGCAGATTTGTCTCTTTTATTTTTTCACCCACCACTCGTTGTCCCTCTCTCTCGCTCTCGGGCGAATGATGTGGCAGACAATGAGACGCATGGAGGCGCAACAAGCGTGTGAACTAGCGCCAGGCTATTTGAACAAAGTGCCACAGTGGGACTGCAGTCGATGGAAAATGCCCAAAATTATAGCCAAATTTTGCTTTAAAAGCCAGAGAGCACAGATGAAAGGTTTCGTGCTCCAGTTTTTGTCGAGGCACGCCCCCCGTAACACGTTTCATATGATTTTTGATTCGTGTCCTTCAATTTTTGTACATTTCTTTTGTTCGGAAAGATCGTCTTTAAAGACTTTATTGCTTTAGTGGCGCCAATAGATGCATTTCTTATGTTCCTTGAGCCACTGTGCGGCTGTGTGGAGTGGCCAAAAACAAAATGCCATTAAGCTTAAGTTGAGCACGACACGAAAGAACAAAATCAGCTGAGAACCGAGAGAACTGTTTGTGGAAAAAGGCACATAAAAACCAAACAACCATTCGCTGCACACACTCCGTAGTGTTATAATAAAAAGCAAAGTCCCATCAAATAAAGTAGGGAAAAACTCTTCACTTCGCTCATATGCATAAGCAATTTAATGTGACCGTCTGGCTGGCTGGAATGTTGGTTGGATGTTGGTTCCAGGGCTGAGAGCTCTCTTGTTTGGCAATACAATAAAATTTACACGCTTATTAATTTTTACAAGACTTTAACCGACACTTTGGCTCCCACAGCCGAACGACAAGAAACAACAACAACAACAAAACGGCTGCCGGGAGGAAAAGTGGAGCACTGTTTGCGTGTGTGTGTGTGTCTGTGTGTGTTTACCCTTTTGCCAGCAAACACACAATCCACATCCACATCCACATACACACACACACACACTCCTCCTCCGGGTAGCACCTCTTCAAACAAAAATCCGACTTGCTTTTCGGTATTTTTCCCTATTTGAAAGAGTGCTCGAGGGGGGGGTGGGTGGGAGTAGTGAATAGTGGGGGGTAGTGGGCGGAAAGAGGGTTGCTCTAGTAAAAAACAAAAAACTTCCGACTGCTGAGCCCTTCTGGGTAAATATATAAGCCACATTTTGGCATGCAAAATATGGCCAAAAGGAATTTTTATTTTTTTTGTTAATATCAAAACTTTTCGACACACGAAAGCGCACAAGTGAGAAGAGAAGAAAATCAAAAAGGGAAAATGGGTGACTGGGAAGCGGAAGGGCAAAGAACCAAAGAGAAACGGAAGCAAACCCTTGAGGGGTTCGCTGTCATATGTGGAAAGCACATTTTTGCATTCCCAGACACACACACACACACTCCCCCAGAGCCCCCGCCCCATGGCCAAAACAACTCCTTGGAATGACCAACAAGTTGGCACGGATCAGAAGCCAGGAAGCCCGGAGACAACCGACAGACAGACAGAGAGGCGCTCAGACATGCACACACACACGACGAGGCAGGGTGTGGGTCGCGGCCTGCGTGGGTCGACACGAAGATACCCCTCAGCGGTGGCCAGATGATGCACTCAGAGAAAAGTGTTAAGCCTGTTTCAATTAAATCTGTACTTAAGTAAAAGGATATTTGAATTAAGTATTTTCCCAATCCCCTCAAAAGGTCTTTAGAATTTTCCGATTTCGGGTGAGGTCGTCGAGGCCTAATATACCCCACTGCATATCCCAGCACCTTCGGGGGCATAAAAACGGAATGTTTAATTGAGAATAAAAGGAGTAATGCCTACCCTCTCCCCCACGTACGTCTACGAGTGCACAATACGGTGTATGCTTGGTCCTACAGGGCCAAAGGTGAATCATTCGAGAGATGAAAGGAGCGAAAGGAGTCGGTGGGCGGGTGGAGAGCCGACCGCAGATGACGACAAATTGCAAGCTTTCTTTGGAAAGTTTCTAGTGTCCGGAACAGGGTTTTGGGGTTAAGAAAATTGCATGCGAGTAAAAAAAACAACAACAAAAAACTCATGAGAGAGATGATTTGTGCAAAGTTTTTCATTCTGTGGCTGTTTCGGGGGGAACAGGCGAAACGGTTTCTTTGTCGGCAAATCATCCGAAATTCGTTGCAGAAGAACCGGCCTTCTGAATGAATGAATGCCAAATTAAATAAGTTCGGGGTGTGGGGGTGTGGGGTGTGGGGGGGAGTGGAACAAACTTTTCCTTCAGTGTAATTAAGGCTTCTAAATACGGAAATTGTGTGAGGCTAACGGAAGGGGAGGGCCGTCGTCCAGGTCTGGGAATAGTTCTCAGGAATCCCCAGGTATCGTTTCTGTATCTAATTTGATTTCTCGGGCACTTCTCCATGGACTGAACGATGTGTTCCATCAGATAGCACTCGAATAAAAGCTGGCAAAGATACTCTTTGATGGGGGCTTCCCTTGAATAAGGAACTCTTTTCCTCTGCCCCTCCTGCCTGCCTCTCTTCTGATGTTGTAACTGGAAAAGTTCTGTATTTAAGGGAATTATGCTTGAGCATCTGACACGTCGGCCGCACTCTCGAGAGTTGCCAGGGACTTGGCAGTTGGCAGTTGTGAAGTGCTGCTGCCACAGCCAGCGCTCCTCAAGAGGAGGCAAGAGGAGTCCCCGTGACGAATGTCCCCTCACAATTTTACGAGATGCACTCGACAAGCTACAGTCGGGCTTCCCAACGGATTGCCGAGGATTCCCGGACTGGCAGAGACGTATTTTGCATCTCTGCCTTGTGTTTGTATCCGTTTACTTATGGGATCTTTTGCGCCAAGCCCATCTGCTGGCAGTCTCCACTGTGCTGGCACTGCATGTGGCGACCCAGGCCACTTAGACCTGTGGAAACAGCTGGTAGATGTCTTGTGTCTTGTGTCTGAGCCCCAGGAGTCACGTCCCCATGTCATAGTGGCAGTAGTAGATTTCTAATCAAATATGGTAACACAAATGACAAAAAACAAAAAAGAAGGGGAGGAAAAAGGAAGAGTAATGTGCGGCTGTTTACGCTTTTTAGGCTTCTGTTTGCCGTCATCTCATTCCCACATCTGTTTGCCGATCTGTCTAGTGTCTTGGGATTACTAATAATAAATGTTCGATCGTCTGTTTGCAGGTATGACGGAGGAAATAACCAACAATTGGAGCTATTACCTGTATATATCGCTGACACTGGTCCCAGTCTATTTGGCCTTTCGGCTCATCAAGACCCTCGGCTGGCAGCTCTTTGTCAACAACTGAGCAAACACAGGACAGTGCTCGGTCCCCACTCCAACCAGGGTGATGCATCTACTGCCGCATCCAGGGGACACAGCAAAAGGCAAAGGTGCGTAGTCACTCGAGGTCTCCACACAGATGCAGTCCGGTATTCGGTAGTGCCGCTGGTCGAGCGTTGAATAGTTTCGAGTGCACCCAAAGGGTCTCCGGACGGCGACCAACAAATATACAGGGACGAGGATTAGGCAATCAAGAGATTGGCAACTGAATTTCAATTGGTAGGTGCATCGAGGAGATGGGCAAAATGCCCAAGTGAACGTCCTTTGTACAGGAAGCTTTGCATAGTTTGAAACTATAAATAAATCACACATTAAATAGTTTAAAAAGTTTAACGCGTTTCATATAAAAATTATATAAATGTATGAATACAATTTTATTAAATAATTTTAAAAAAAATTAATTAATCAATTTAAACAAAAATAGTGCATTTAAAAAAAATAATAAATATAAAAAATGTATAAACTTAAAAAAAAAATTCATAAATTTAAAAAAAAATACTAATAAATTTAAAAAAAAAATTATAAGTTTAAGAAAAGTAAAAAAAATTTATAAATTACAAAAAATAATACATTTAAAATAAGGAAATACAAAATCAAAATTAATTGAAACTAACTAAAAATTAATAAATTAATTACGTATTCAAAATCCTTAAGGACGATGCAATTTGAGTCTCCTTTAGTGATTAATTACCCAAATTTAAGCCATAGCTAAGCCTATCAAAAGCCCTCAAAAACACGCAACCTACAGTGGTGTTTCATCGGTTTCCTTATCGCGTCTTCGTATGGTATTTTAAGGCCACCAAAACAGTCTAGCCGATAGGTTCTCATGGTGTTGGACAGACCTTTCCACCTGTGGCATACATGCATAAATCCCCAAGAACACCATATACCCGCATTGTTCGCCTCGATTATAGGGTGTGTTTTGGGGTTTATAACGAGTTGCAAGCACACAATAATTTTTTTCCACTTAAAAACTATTTAAATATGCATAATTTGTTGTATTTTTTGTGTGTTTTTTGCAGTTGAAATACAACAAAATAAATTATAGCAAATGCAATAAAGAAAAGTGAAGGCAGAAGCAGAAAAGAACCCAGAGGTGGAGCGAGAGTAAAGGAGAGCGATAAACAACAGGAGGCCAGCTGCTGGGATTTGTTTGGCCAAGAAGCAGGCGCTGCTTTGGCCAAAAGAAGCAAACAAAAGGCGAGGCAATGCCAAGCAATCAACGTCATAAACAGGAGCAGAAGCAGAACCAGCATAAGGAGGGGCAGGACTACAGTGGCCGCCGTAGACGCAGTCATTGCGGTGGCATAACCGAGGAGCAGCAACAACAACAACAACAGCAGCAGCAACTGGAGAAACGCAGTCAGCATCAAAACCAGAAACATCTGCTCCAGAGCTCCCCTTTTGCCACGAAAGCCCAGGACTACACCTCCAACGGCAACGGCAACGCCAACGCCATCTCCTTCTAGAGAGCAAACAGTGAAGCAGAAAGAGTGAAAGCAAAGCAAAGCAAAGCAAAGCCAGAGCCAAAGCAAAACAACTCGCTTTGAGGACTGGGCACGCTGTACGACTCTGTACATGCCTCAAGAAAACCAATTTACATATTTAAGCTTTGGGCAAACGAACGAGGAGGAGGATAGAGCCAACTAGAAGACCACTCACTCGTCAATAAAAAGGCGACGACGACGACGACGACGAAGACGAGGAGGGGTGTAAGAAGGAGCCACAAGCAGAGCCAAGGAGTCAGGCACCAGGCCCCAGGCCCCCAAGTGGCAGGCGGCAGGCGGTAGGCAACTGGCGGCAGACGGCTGGAGTCGTTAGGGGCAATTCAAATCAAAAAGCAGTTAGCTTCAACACCTTCCACGTCGGAATAGAAAGAGAGTGAGAGCCAGGATGCGATTGCCGTATCGTAATAAAAAGGTCACCCTGTGGGTGCTCTTTGGCATCATTGTCATCACGATGTTCCTATTCAAATTTACCGAACTGCGCCCCACCTGCCTCTTCAGAGTGGATGCCACCAACAACGAGCTGTCCTCCCAAATGGTTCGCGTTGAGGTATGTACCCAAATCTCGGCCTCCACACACATGCTACCCCCCCAAAACAAAAAAACATATTCGCATCCTCGTGGCCTTAACGTGCGTTTCGAGTGCGTAAGAAAGTTTGGGAAAAAGAAAGTTTTCTTCCAGCTACTCGTACGAGCAGCTATATAATGGGAAAACCAACAAGAGAGGGAAGGAGGGGGGGAGGTAGGAAGGAAGGCATCCTCCTTGCAGGTGTAGGAACAAACTTTTGTGGCATTTACATATCAAACATTTGTTCGCCTAAGGACTTTGCTTATTTGATAATTTAATCAATTTGATGGCAACTCCAGAACGAAATTAGTTTCAAATTGAAAAGAATCTTCCTTTAGTGCGTGAAATTTGTGTGAGAATTAATGCAAAACACAACATCAAGGAGACCCCTGTGTCATTCGTTTGATGAGATCAATCGACTGTGAAAAATACCAGCAATTACGAGTTAAATACCAGTATATTTGAATAATTAGAGCTAAAATCCGATACAACAATCTATTCTGTTGTATAGGCAATCGATAATTGTATTCCAATGGCAAAGAAATAATTAATTGTATGTGTGTAATGACTCTTTCTATAATATTGGATTATTCCCGATGGGCACGTGCTCACCGGCACTGCTAGAGCTCCGGGATATATTCTTTGACAACCGAAGCCACACAAGAACCAACGATTAGCACAGAAATGAAAAATAAAATACATGTCGTGTGCATGATTTTTTTGTCTTTTCTCAAAATAACAAGCCTTTCCACCACTTATCTAAATAATTGTCCACCAGTTGTCCATTCGCTTTTTTTTGTAGTCGATCGTAAAACGCTCTGTCAGCCATTCGCTTATGGGAAATTTGTACAGCAAAATAAACGAGTGTTAGGCGATTTCCCAGTGGAAGGAAGAGGGGCATTCATTCAGCTGTAATCCCAGCTTCGCGCACGATGGGCGTTTGTAGCATCCGCGATTGATTCGGTTATGCGAGGCTGAAGCAATGTAATTCAATATTCAACTGCAAATACACTCCCGCGACGCACTGTGGTGGCTGGGTCCCAGGGTCCCGAGGTCCCAGGGCGCCCTGGAACACAAAACGTTTGCAATGATAAATCAAAGGGAAAAATACTCGTAGAAATTATATAGGAATCGTAGAAATAGTAGAACCGAAAGCAGGATAACTAATTTCATGTTGGCTGAACATACAGAGCGGACTGGAGTGGTAATGGGAGGATGCCCCAGTCCGTTTGGGAGCAAAGAGAGTGGCCATCCATTCATTCATCCCCCCACAGCCCCCAGGACTGACCGACCTGCCGACCGCACACGCAGACCAAAGCAAAAGTCATTGAGGGAATTTAACTGGTTATCGGATGACCGAACACTATTTTGTAAACATTAGTCCAAACCAAAATGGTCCTCATTGGACGTTGAATACCATGGGGAGGCAGTCAGGGATGCATGGGAAATGGTAAAGGCAGTGGAGGAGGAGGAGAAAAACCCATTGATTAGCATTGGGAATATCGAAGGCCATAAGGAGCTTAGAACCGGACCAGGGGCCAGAGCCATGACTCGCACCCGAAAGACAATACCGATTGAGATGTGTGTGCTGAGATAGACAAAATTTTACTTTTCCATTTCCATTCGCTCACAGAACATTAGCACATGTTTTGGCTTTAACCCAGAGATGGAATTTAATTTCTTGGCATTTCTGTTTGTCCGTAATTAAGGGAACAATGAAGCGATGATGCCTTCTGATGTTTGCCTTCTGGTGTGGGGAACTCCATTCCAGTTGATTTAATTTTGAAATTGAATTTTGATATGTTTGATGAGTGCAAATTTCAATGTGCATGCATGGACTCAAATATCCCTTCTGGTAGCCAATTGGCATAGACTCGGAGAAAACCGCACTGAAATTTGAATATTTACACTTAGATTTATATTTTATACCAGCTGATTCGATAAACCATTTTCTGCAGTATTGTCTGTTGCTCCGAAGGCTGTAAATGGAACAGGTTTGAATCTGTATTGCTGTCCAAAGCTCTAATCAGCACTTTCGGATGAGCGGAATATTGAATATTTGGTCCGTACTCGCATGAGAGACGAAGAATCATGTACCGGCGCGCTTGTCTCCATTCCAATTGTCGTTGTAAAACCAGAGTTAATTGCTCAATTAATTTGTAAATCAAACTAAATTATCAAAAATAGAAATATTCCTTAATTTAATACAATTAATGACACACACCACAGACACAGATACGAGTATCTTATCAGCCAACAGTGAAGTGCTTTCCCCTTAAGTTTATTTTGTTTATCATTTGATAGGCCCCACCGCCAAAACCCAAAAGCTATCATAGATATCGGTGCCGCTAATTCATTTATAATCGATAAAGGAACACCGATTGATATCCCATTACGAATCGCGATAGCCCACGTTAGAGGGCAGCGCAGAAGGTGTTGGGGAAAAGGTTGGTTCTACAACTTTTATTGACAGTTTGAGTTCTATTTTTAATAATTTCCATCACATTACGGGGCCCGTCCCGTACTCAACCCCGGAAGACATTTTCCAGATATTCTTCTGTCATTTTCCTTATTTTTTTTGACGCTAATGCCTAGGAAGGCGTTAACACCTGCGCTAACTCAAGCGTCAAACCAGTCCTCCCTCCCCTATACGGCCGTACTTTTGCCGTCATCATCATCATCATGCTCTGAGCCACGTAATTTTTCTCTCGCCTGCCTGCCACATTTTCTCTAATTTCATTTTTTCTCTCTCCCCCAACACGGACGCCCACGCCGATGCCACACCGATGCCACGCCGATGCCACGCCGATGCCACACCGATGCCACGCCATGCCACACCGATGCCCTTGCAGAAATACGTCACGGATGACAATCAACGCGTTTATTCATATAACCGGGAGATGCCTTTAATATTCATAGGCGGCGTGCCCAGATCTGGTACGACGCTGATGCGCGCCATGCTGGATGCCCATCCCGATGTGCGGTAAGTATTTTTCCACCCAGGACAACGGCGTGGGGAACTGTTCAATTAGTGCAGAGTCCTGGCAATCGCGAGTCATACTTCCTGCCGAAAGTGTCCTTGAAGCCGGCAAAGCCAAAGGGAAGGGAAAGGAAAGGGACTCTTGTTTCAATCTACATGTCTTTGCTCTTTTCAAATGTACAAAAATGTAGCATATTTTTTTGCCAGCCTTTTGCATAAAGTGTATTCTTCTCTATTGTTGGCCCCACAGGGAGAATATTGTAATTTTAATATTTGCATTTCTCCACCACCCCCCCACCCAGCCATGGGTTGGCCTTGTGCCTTTGCCTCCTCCAGATTGCACGGCCACAATTCAATATATGTATGCCGTGTCGCCCTTTGGCAATTTCTCCTTCTGCCGCAGAGACAGAAGGCAGGCAGCAGGTCCTGGCTTACCCTCATATATTTTTACCCTCTGCCTCACAATACTCACCATCCCCCTCGTATTGCCATAATTCTTAAGTTTCCCTTTACGCATGAGTAATTAGCCACGAAAATTGTGCAATCTGAAAATGTTAAAGGCCAAAAGCAGAACACTGCAAAGAGATGTGCCTCCAGCCTCCAGCCTCCAGCCTCCCACCTCCAGCCTCCTATTGCCTTAATTTTTGTAGCCGCTTATATATATATTTTTTTTTATTAACAATTTGCCTTTCTGCAGTCCCAGTCCCAGTCCCTGCCTCATGCCTCATCCATGGTCTATCCCGGATAGGAGATGTCCGTTGACAGGGAGCTCGGTCTCGCTTTTTCTGATGGCTGCACAGCACAATTTCCGCTATTTAAAAACCTACTTCCCGGCTACCCGAAGCAGTCCCCCCCCTGCCACAGGACGGAAGAGACTGTGGGATGTGGAAACGCGATGTGGAAGGGCGATTTTAGTTACGAAATAGGTTCAGCGAGCGCCAGGTTGAGGCCAGCACTTTGTCCCTTTGTTCGTTCCAAAAATTCACTAAAGTTTTCGCAAGTTTCTCGTGTGTGAGAGGGAGAGGGAGAAGGAGAAGAAGACTCCAACACTCGGATTAAATCTAGTATCTGGTGTGTGTATGTATGTATTTGTAGCATTTAGCATTTTAGCATTTGGACTTGGCTTGAACTCAATTAGTGTGAGTCCTCGGTAAGCCCCAGGAATAATTTGTGGGATTTGTGTGTGTGTGTTGGCAGAGGGGAGGCACGCCTCCCACCGTTAATGTTGAGGTGTGAAACACACAAAATGCGCTTTGTGGCATATCCGATTTGGGTGCATGAGCTCTTAATTCCTTAACTTTTGAGTGCACAAAATGAATGCAAGATTTTACTCGCAACCGCAATCGTTTCACTTGAAATACGTTCGGGCCAAATGTGCACAGACTTAATGGGTAACTAATCCTTTAACCGAGAGGCCAACAGGCTCCGGGATCCTTCAGGGCAGCACAGAAGCACTTGAATCTCTCTCATGGTGGCTGCAATCAATGAGGCAGCGCGATATTTATGATAATTTACGCAATCAGCGTACCAATTTTTTGTGCATGCTCTGAACTTGATTACTAGCTTTGGTTCGTGGCTCCTGGTTGCTGGTTTCTTCTACTGGGACTGGGGCTGGGTCTGAGAATGGGGCTGGCGTTCAAACGATTCGTTTGAGGCCCTTCATAGTTGAGTGAGCTTTGAGCAGCCCGAAAGGAAACCGACAACCGAAGGGCGGCGGGTAAAAAATTGGGAGCCAAATGAGAGTTATGCATCAGACATCCAGCCCAGCAGTGGAGGGCAGTGCTGGGGAGGGGTGAGGTATACCATTTCATTTGGCCGATTGCATTAGGAGGTGGTTTTTCGCCTTGTTCCTCCTGCTGGGCCAGCACCGATGGGACCCTTGTGTTCGTCCTGTTGTTGCCAGGCGATATCATGAACAGTTCCTAACCGCCACACGATACGATACGATACATATATGCAACCTGCTGTTGCTGCTGATGTTGCTGCTGGTTCCACTTCCAATTACTTTATGTTTGTTCTCTCTCCCTCTCCTACCGTCGCCTGCTTCCGGTCTTTGTGTGTGTTTGCATGTGTGCGGTATAGCTGCGGGCAGGAAACGCGCGTCATTCCACGCATCCTGCAATTGCGCTCGCACTGGCTAAAGTCCGAGAAGGAGTCGCTCCGGCTGCAGGAGGCCGGCATCACCAAAGAGGTCATGAACAGTGCCATAGCGCAGTTCTGTCTGGAAATCATTGCTAAGCATGGCGAGCCGGCGCCCCGTTTGTGTAACAAGGATCCGCTGACGCTGAAAATGGGCTCCTATGTCATCGAGCTCTTTCCGAACGTAAGCATAAGCCCCCCTCCCCCCACAGCCCACCCAAACCATAAAGCGGCATCTTACGTCAGCCCTGCTCCCAGACTCCCATTCTCCCATCCTGTATCCTGCTGTGATACAATTTCCTCCGCCATCCTTTCTACATTTTCCTACTCTTTGCAGGCTAAATTCCTGTTCATGGTGCGCGACGGCCGGGCGACAGTTCATTCGATTATATCGCGCAAGGTGACAATCACCGGATTCGATTTGAGCAGCTACCGCCAGTGTATGCAGAAATGGAATCACGCCATCGAGGTGATGCACGAACAGTGCCGGGATATCGGCAAGGACCGCTGCATGATGGTGAGTACAACGGGTCCGGGTCCCGGTCTCGGTCCCCACGTGACAAGCCAATCAATGATGGAGGAGCACCCGCTTCCATCCGCAAAGGAAATCACCAAAGAGGCTTCTCCTCCTTTGTTTATTTTTGCTTGAATTCCTTAAAGGACGAAACATTCAGTAGCCACATACCAGTTTTGAAGAGATCTTGATTATCTCTCCAATAAGGGAGTTATTATTATGTATTCCATTATGTATCTAATCCATTAAACCATCCTAAGAACCTTTAGATTCCTTTCATTCTTCGACCTCTTTCTGTGTAGTTTCTTTATTTATGGCCACTTGTTTCTGCTCAGGTCTACTATGAACAGCTGGTGCTGCATCCAGAGGAGTGGATGCGCAAGATATTGCAATTCTTGGATGTGCCATGGAACGATGCGGTCCTGCATCACGAGGAGTTCATCAACAAGCCGAACGGGGTGCCGCTCTCCAAGTGAGTTTTTGCCGGTCAATAAAAAAACATTTTTGATTCAATTTTATCCCCGAATCCCGTTAGAGTGGAGCGTTCATCGGATCAGGTCATCAAGCCGGTGAATCTGGAGGCGCTGTCCAAGTGGGTGGGCCAGATACCGGGCGATGTGGTGCGCGATATGGCCGACATAGCGCCCATGCTGTCCGTGCTCGGCTACGATCCGTATGCGAATCCGCCGGACTATGGTAAGCCAGATGCATGGGTGCAGGACAACACGTCGAAGGTAAGGTGCAGCCCCCACCAAAACAACAGCAAAACAGCACACACACGAAAACAGGCTTCAAAACGATGGCGAGGACTCGCATGTCCTGTCCATCTCCCACTTTGCACGAAACGCATTTTAAGCCCTCGCACTGTCACGCTCTATCTCTCTCTATCTCTCTGTCATCCTCTTATGGCGGCCCTCTCCCTAGGGAGGAGGCAAAGGAAGGGCTACTTTCTGTTTGCCTCCCCCTGCGCCCCGGCTAAGCTCCTCCATGCATGCTCTTGTTATCTTTCACCTTTCCCATCCCCACCCCCCTTCACAGCCACCATGTCATTGGCATATTTTGCACTTCTTTAGCCCCCCTCCACACACACTCGTTGTGGAAAGGGAAACAAGGCGCAGACATACGCCTTACATCACACGTTTTGCAACACTCTTTACTTATTTTCTTTTCTTTCTTGTATCCTTCTACTCGATTTCGTTTTCTGTGTGTGCGATTTGTGTTTTGTTTTGTTTGTTTTGTGCTTTGCACTTTGCCTTTGCACATTTCCTTTTGTTGTTGTTGTTGTTGTTGGTTGCACCCCTGCAATTCCCCTGTTTATTTTCTTTTATTTGCTTTTCTTTTTTTTTTTGTTATGTATATTCCTCTTTTTTTCAGCTACTTTGATTCTTGTTCCTATGCCAACGATATATCGTACTTATTTGTTGTTTTTGCTCTTCTTATTGGTTCTTGCTTATTGCTTACGTATGTATATCAATAGCAGTGGTGGAGCAGCACCCATGGGAATGGGAATGGGTATGGGGGAAATGAATATGATGACTATGACTATGATGAGTCGAAGGTGGAGAGTATGGTGGGGCGACTGGCGAAAGACTACTTGGAGTAGCTTTGAAGATGCGACTATATTGGGTTTCATAAGAATCTTCGTGTAGGAAGCTGGGAAATTATAATTCCCCCAAATTAGGTACTCACTGAAAGTGGAACTATTGTATTGTATTATTAGCTTGTTGACGTGCAATCATTGAACCCACAAGTGAAGCTTGTCACGCGCAGGCAACGCCACACCATCCAGACACGAACAGGTGGGGTACCAGCAGGACCTGGCAAGGGGCTAGCATTTAAGAGACTTAAAGTTGAGCTGTTGTACGTGTACACTTAAAGGCAGAGAAATGTCTCTTATGGAACCATTTTCCAAATAAAATGGGGTGCAATATATTCGATTTGTGGTGAAGGAGGATGTGTTTTCCTCGGTTATTGATCCGAGTCTATATAGCCATGTCTGCTTAGTCTTCGTCGTGCAGTGTGAGCCTCAGGCGGAGAGGAGCCCTACTCACCATCGTACAAACTGGCTTAGATTGCAATTCTTGAGATACATCGATATGTTTACATTCAGCAGATGAGGAGTGGTCTGGCGGACAGTGCGAGAGCCGGATATTGCCGGATTTCCTTCTGAATTCGACGTTCGTTCCAGTGTGTGAATTGTAATTAAAGGCAAACACTAAGCCGATGACTATAATTCGCATCAATTCCACAAAGTCAAAGTAAAAGTATGTCGAACAGAGAGACACAAGCAGACAGACAATGCTGCACAAGTAAATAAAACCCATATCTGTGTTTATTTATGCCGTGAAAAAGTGATGTGTCAGCAATGATTGTGGCAATGTTTAAATACCAGTTTGCTTCAAGTTGCAGTCCCAATCGCTTGGCAATCGCCATCCATTGGCATCCATTCACATTTCTCTCCAATGGCTTTTGGTTAGCAATTACAACGCCCTGAGGTCACAGTTCAATTGCGCTGTGGGCCATTGCGGCTGTCATATTACGCATATTCGTCTGACTGAGTGGCATGTTCATTCGGATGATGATTCGGCCACAGATGTTGCCGGCGGGCGTCCCGCCTTACCCACAAGATTTAATTGCAATTTTCGGTTGGCCAGGGACGAACTTGGAGCGGACCAGCGGCGCGATGTGGGGCGCTCTAGACTCCATCTGCCCCATCCTAGCCCCCTTACTCTGTCGCTCTCTCGCCCTCTCGCTCGCTCTCTCTCTCTCTCTCTCTCTCTCTATGTCTGTCTGCCAGTGCATCCTGCAGAGTTATGTCCTGCGCAGCGACGCGTTAAATTAGCTGCTAATTAATTAGTCCACTCGACTCGAGTTGAGTTAACTTAACTTGAGTTATTTCCTCTTTACGTCTTTTTTTTTTTTTTTTTTTTTTGCATATTTGTTTGTCCAAAGAGTGTCTCATAAATTAAAATTGCATCAGTGTCAGCGCCAGCGCCAGACCAATGCTGATAGTGCCAGAGACAGGACTCTGGTCCCGGGTGCACATTTAACTGGATTCTCCACTCCGAGGGGTGGGGTGGCTCCAGTCTGGGTCCAGCGATAGACAGACAGAGCCGGGAACTGAACGGAACGGAGGTCCAGGACTAGCGAGTCGGGACTAAACCGTTCCATTTAGGATGTGTGGGCAGCCATATACACTGTGCACTGCACTTTTCAACTCGATTTGCTTTCACCTTTCACTGACATTCTGTCGGGTTTTCTATATATACAAAATTTTTTTTAATTTTTCCCTGAAATTTCTGTATTTTTTTTGTATTGCGCTGTTACGGCGGCCATTTCTGCTTGACAGTTGAAATTGCAATGTTTCCACGCTGTTGCCAGTGGGGAGGGGGTACCAGGGATGGGATGTGGGGGAGGGTGCAACACATCAGACAGCTTATGGCATAAGTGGCAATTTAAACACGCATGCCACCACCATCAGAGAGCGACAGTGGCAGGAACGAGCGGACAGGTGAGGAAGTAAGAGAGAGAGAGAGAGCCGGACAAAGTTAAGTCAACTTTTGCAATCCCCGTCACAGTTTGACTGGCGATTCCTGACGCCACATAATGCCACCAGGCACCTGCCACACTGCCACCTGCCGCCCCCCAACCGTAGCCGTAGCCATAACAAGGTCGCAATGCAATTAATATCAATTGAAAGCCCGCCAATTTCATTATATTCCTTAATTTATGTTAATGACAAATATTTTAATTAATTGACGCGGCTGCTCCCCTGCTCCTCCGCTCCTCCACCTTTCTGCTGCTCGAGGTGTCTGCGCACATTTAATATTTTATCCATATTTGCATATTTCATATTTGTGCAGTAAAAAAAAAAACCGAGTGCGGGGGAAAACTGCACGCGAAAAATGGAAATCAAAATATCGAAAGGGAAATACCCTCAGGCAGGGCCCCAAATGGGGGACCAGCGAATGTAAATATAAATAAGATGGGACCGCTGCAAAAAATCCTCGTGTAAAGCAAATATGTTGAAGGGGCAGGACGGACAGCGCAGAGTGCAACGAGAAAAATCTGTTTAAAAAAATCATCACATTGCAAAAATACCAGAGAATACTGGGGACGGGGGGGCGGCGGAGAAAAAATGCGAATTGCGAAAATAAATTTTCTGCATAAAAAACCCGATGGCAAACCGACAAAAGCTAGATTAAAAACTGCCCAAGGAAGATTAATAAACAGCATTATTCAATTAACTACCACACCCATGAAAGAAATTTGTATTTGTATAATATTTAAAGCCCTTAAGGATACACAAAGGCAAAGTTTTCATCAGTAAAAATGGCAATGGATGTGGAGTAAAACTGTTTGCCCACTTTGTGTCAGTCTTTGAACGTTTTTTATGGCGCAAAAGATGATCTTTCATACTAGTTTCGCTAAAAGTCTTTTGTGGCAACACAAAGTTGAACAACAATTTGCGGTGTTCGAATGTTTCCGTTTTCGGCAGTGTTCTGAAGCATAAATGGGCAGCTGCTGGCATATCCACATATGCTGGGGCTGTTGTGTGTATCTCTGCAGATTGGGGAGAGACCATAATGAAGCGTCGGCCATCGGATCGGCAACAGCTGCTCAAATGGAGGATATAATCCACAGTATTTATGCTCAATCCTCATATGTGTGCCTGCGGATGTTCATTTAAAATATTTAAAGGATAGTTGTATCTACAATTAAGACATACATATGCACATATGGTATTTGTATTTATGCAGTCGATTAATTTGTTTGTACATTTTTCAGGTGAAGGCAAATCGAAGACTGTGGGAAAATAAGGCCAAGCAAGTGCTCCAAATGAATCCCAGGTCGAGTGAGGACACTGATAACGACAACCCCAACAATATAATTAACACTAGCAACAACAACAACAAAAAAAACAATAATAATAATAATAATGATATGAACGATAATAATCTGTACAATATCAATAAAATTATACCAGTAGAAGAACAAGAACAGCAGCAGCATCAACTGCCGAGACACCATCAGGAGCATGAGCAACAACATCGGCAGCAGGACCATCAGCATCAAAAAAAAGAATACGTTCGAGAAGAGGAACAGGAACAGGAACCGGAAGACGAACAACAATTGTTGCATCAAAAGCCAAAGGATGTCATTACGATAAAGCAGCTGCCATTACAGTTCAGTGGCAGCATCAGTAACAGCAACAACAAAAACAAAAACAACAACAACAACAACAAAAACAATAACCACAACAACCAGAATGGCCCACTGGCGGATACATGATATCCGCATATACCCATAAGACTGCCACGTGGCAAGCACTGAGAGAACGCGGAAACTTTGATAATGATTATGATAACAATGAGAGATGTATATGTAGATGTTGTTGGATGATGTGGTGTGCACAGACACTCAAAAACACACACAAACACACAAATGCAAACCAATTTTAAATTGTATAAGCTATACAGCATAAAAGATTACATTTGGATATACATATGTGTATATGTATGTATGATGTACATGTACGTACATATAATAACGCTTTTTAATGTTACCAAATATGAACGAAACACAACAGAAAACATTTTAGCCCCCAACAGGGTGCGTTTCATGACAAAGAATAGGATAGACATTGAAACAGATTACCCCATAAATGATAAATGATATGTAAATGTATTCTTTGGGATGACACAGGCATTAATCTGTTCCACAATTCGCTTAGACACCATCTCTTACGTATGTATATGCGAAAACACCATTCCCCAAACTCTATTCATTAATTGTCTTAATAAGAAGAGTGATATTATGCTTTAGTTTCACTTACACAGTTACAGACCAGGTTTAAATCTACTTAATTTAAAGCAAGGACTCCATTGGACAACAGACTTAATATGTATAAACTAGAACCACTTCCATATAACTGGGCAGGAGATCTGTGGACACTCTTAAGTCATGAAACGCACTGTCTGCATAGTATATCTACTCCGAACAATCTATAAGTTACAAAAGACCACCAACAGAAGCTGAAGAAGTGCAAGCAAAAGCTCGAAATTGATTGCAGGCGCTCACCGACCTCTTCGATAATATATATATATTTATATATAAAATCTTTCAATTTAGTTTAGACACAATCTTTTGTACGCATGTTTTTTGAGAGACTTATAATTAGATACCATTTTTTTTTGCATATTTTTAATTGTGTATATATGTATGTACGAGTAAATTATAAAATAATTCGATTATTATTTTCCCCCGACGCGTTTCTGATCGAAAGAATCTCTCGCGGTGGCTGAATTTCGTCTTTGGACGTCTCTAGGCCCCTTTATAATATAAAATAGGGCACTGTTTATAAGTTTGCAGCAACAGATATCTATGAATGTTACATTTTTACTGAATGAGCTTTTAAAATTTTTTATTTCAACAGACGAAATATTAGTAATACATCAAATATTTGCTCCTGTAGGGGTTTTAAAAACGAAAAGAAAATCGTGAGTAAGAATAAAACTAGGAATTTTTTAATCGTTTTTTTTTTGTTGCAATAAATTGACTGAATGTAAAGAAAATAAATTGAATAAATCAATATAAATATTTAATTATACAATATACATACAATATATTATGAAATATATAAATGGATGTATGTATCTATGTAAAACTGAATGTCTAAATATGTAAATGCGAGTTGTAATAGATTTTATTATACCCATGCATGTATGTATGTATATGTGTGTGTACTGTATGCCATGTGTCTGTATGAATAAGAGAGGATCATAGACCTCGAAGGATGTTAGGCTTACAACAGTTAAACTGTTGGCTTTGTGGGCACCTGGAGGACGTTTACTTCAGCCTCCACTGCCTGGCTGGACGACAACTCGAGCGACAGCAGATAGAGCGAGAGACAACTAACTTATGATAAGCGACTGCTTGACGTGACTGTACTTACCACATACAGCTACGACATGGGGACACAACCCTCGTAGATAGTAGTTCAAGGACGGGATTGTACTTACATACGACTAATATAGAGTAATGACAGTTTAACTGCTGGCGCCTGCATAAAATATGGGTACCGCCTGTGCACTGACAGGATATGGATCTTTTGGATACTGGTATAGATAAATTCTAGGGTGACGGGACTATACTTTCAGGATATAGGCTAAGAACAGGATAACTGCTGGCGCCTGGATGACATTTACTTCAGAGAGCACTGCTTGAGGCTGCACTCCACTTCATTTAGCGGAAAAGGACTCTAAGAACAACCAGCTAGAGCGAGAGGCAACGACTTGCTTGGACCGTACTGTACTGACCGCAGCTCCTTCCAAGTTAGTTTTGAAGTAAATGTCCTTGAGGAACATTATTTTGTTTTCTTTTTGCCAGTGAACGCACTCCTCCACACACACAGACAGGCACTCACACAGCCATATGAGCCTTGTCCGTCCTAGCTGCTGCGTGGGTGCATGGGTGTGCGCGAAAGGGATAGCTAGATGTTGTATGTATGCTTGTACTTAATTGCCGTTAGCCTGGCACTCAAAGAAAAAGTCCCTTAAGATAAGTTTTTATTTTATTGTTTATTTCAAGAAATAAAAAACAGAAGAGAATTGCTGACAATAAATAAGAAAACAAAAATTGATTGCTTAGAGGAAATTGAAAATGACAAAAAAAAGAGAAGGATAATCCATATACCGCTGTCTCCCTTGCTCACTAAAACATTATTTAAACAAAAAAAAAGTAAAATTTCAGACAATGAAATGAGCAAAAGTTTATGATATGTATGTATGTAATATATATTTTAAATCTGTGTGTGCGCGTTTCAGAGCCAACGAAAGCAGAGCATAAATGTGCGCCATGAAATGGGCAAATGCCTTAATGCTGGCCATGAAACGCAGTGTATGTGTAAACTATACGAGTATATAAATGTGAATTGTGAAATGTGAAACGTGAACTATTTTTGCTATCTTATAAGATGCATTTTTTGTCTAATTTTTACCAATGTATGTATGTATGTACTATATCTCCCCAAATATAAATATGCATAGACATATATTGTATGTAAACATCATTTTATTCTGTGGGTAATCGCTGCATGTTGAAACACCAATTTGTATTAGCACAATGGATCGCACGATCTACTTGCAGCAGACAGACAATCAAGGCTCAAAGAAACTATAAAATTAAACTAAATGAATCCCCAACAAGCCCCATCCAAGCAACCATAACGAAGAGTATTTAGCAAATTAGAAACCAGGAAAACGGCAACAAAAAAAAACACCCTGTACGCTGCAAAGATCACATACGGAAAAGAACCATGTAATTCTATTCATTCGAAGATTTTCCGTGTGCAGTTCGTAGGCTAAGCAAATTGTACAATATTGTATTCATTAATAACACCGACATGAAGAATGAAGAATCTGCCGAATATATACTTACGTGGAATTATACTATACAACCAAAAACAAAAAAAAAACAAATCAAAAGCGGAAACAATAAAAGTTAAACATAACATATAAAACATAACGTTAAAATTACAAAAAAAAAACGTTTCTACTTATTCCTAACATTTCAGACTGTAATAATATCAAGGACCAAGGAAAAAGGATTTTTTCTCCAGTCATATATGTACTATATCCTGTTTTCCTGATATACTTATGTACTTGCAGGTTATGTCTTTGATTGAAAATGTGATGCGCAGGTGGCGAAGTGGGACGTCATCCTCAGGGCCGTAGCTCTGCTAGGAGTCCCAGATTATCTGTTAGCCATCATTTGCAATTTTCATTGTGGGCATAAAAAAGCGCCCCATTTCTCAAGAATTGTAGAACTTCTGATCCCCCATCGGCTTTGTTGGCTTCACATCGTTGTCCTGCTTTGTCTCAAAGTTGCTGAGAAGAACTCTTTCATATGCTGTTTTGCAATTCTCGGTGCTGTAGACCTGATTTGAATGGGCATTACAAGTTTTTGTACTCAGTATACGAATAAGATGGGAGAGCTATTCGAAGTGACCAACACGGAAAGAGTTTCTGCTCTTGAATATTGTAGGATAGAAGGTTCAGCTATCAAGGTATGATGGCCGAGCAGATAGGAATTCACATATGAAGAGGCTAGGCACTTATAAAGATGGGGGGATTCGTATATTTAAGATACTATATCTACGATTGGCTATGGCTCTGGCGCTAGCCGACGCTAAAAATATACCTTGAGGATGCTTCAGGAACGTTATTCTATTCTATACCATTCGAGCTTCCCACTCTGGCGTAGATTAACCAAGATAGAGCCACCCAAGGCCAGTCAATCCATGTACTATACGAAATGTAGCGTTCAAAAAAAGTATAGCATACTTTGCAGCTGTTGAATTGTTGTAACCGTCGTTCATGCATAGGTACATAGATTGAACATTTTTACGCTATCCCAGAAAGGGTTTTATGGACCAAAGAATACACCATTAAATTTGTCAGTTGACATTGTTTGATGTTCCTATGAGATATTCTGGACTTCCTTCCCATCTTTCCCAGCAATCTTTTTGGAACTGCTGCAGAGTAGTAAATATCCCGCGTTCACTTCTAGACCGCACTCGCATAAGAAGTAGCAGAGACATGCTACAGCGAAAGAGCGGGCATATTTGTACATATGTTTCCCATATCCATACGCCATGGAGAACCAATGAGGGCCAATGCTGAGAGAGAGAGACCCGATCGACGCACAGACATACACACAAACAACAGGAATTGTTCATAGATATGATGCCATAACACACTTTAATATCTTGATTGATCTTTTTTTTTCAGTTGATGGTTTTTGTTCTCTGGTATTTGACTTAGTTGGTGTTGGTTTTGATGTTTTATTTGAAAGAAATTGTACATTTCCTGTTTCAATTCGATAAGTTCAATAAAAAAAGTTGCTCAAGTTGTTGTTTTGTTGTTTTGCAAGAATAATAAGTATGTTTTTGAATAAGCTAAGATAATAACTATTTAGTTCATTCTTTTACTTTTATTAAAATTGTTTGGCTTTGGTATTTTTGCTTTGGTATTTAAATGTAGAGTTTGTTTTACGAAAAAGACGGGGGGGGAACGAATGGCTTCAGAGTTCAGGGTTCAGAGTTGGCTTATTCCTCCTCCTCCTCCTCTTCCTCCTCCTCCTCCTCCTCTTCCTCCTCCTCTTCCTCCTCCTCTTCCTCTTCCTCCTCCTCTTCTTCCTCATCCTCCTCAGCCTCCTCATCCTCCTCCTCGACGACCTCCTCCTCGACTTCCTCATCATCCTCAACGATGTCCTCATCGGCCTTGGCGTCTTCCTCGCCCTCGGGTGTCTCGGGCTCACCGGCCTTCTTGCCTGGTCGCTCGCCGAACCACTTTGGCAGTTTGGCTATATATTCGGATAAAGAAAAGACACAGAAACACAAACGATTAGCACTGGATCGATCGAATGGGATCAAAACGGGGGGAAAAACTCTTGTGGATGGGGCCAGAGGAACAGGAACAGGAACAGGAAAATATAATACAATACATAGCACGACAATGAACAGAATGATGAATGTTGTTCTGTTGTTGTCGTCTCTGGCGGTGCAGGGGGCTACAGCGAGTGCATGTGCGCGGGGTACAGTCGACCCCCATTCACAGTGCTGGTGCTTTTGCTTGTGCTGGTGCTGGTAGTAGTAGAGTACAGTACATACATTTTTGACGGCCGGTGTATTGTTCCTTCTTCTCGTTCCAGATCTTCTCGTTCGAGTCCTTGGTGATCGCATCCCAGCCCTGTCGTTTTTGTGTTCGAGCGTGTGTTTGTGTTTGGGTTTTTTTTTTTGGGGATGGCGTGTTTTTGGTTGGGTTGTTTTTAATGAATGTTACGATACGCAGCGCACACAAGTACAGTTGACAATTATGAAATATAGTTTACATAAAACATAGAAAGAAAAAAATAAAAAGAGAGTAGACGTTAGGCGAGTTATTGTTGTCAGTCCCCATTCCCGTCCCCCACCACCCATTCATTCCCTTCATCCTAAGCTGCTTCATCGCTCATCGCTTCCCAACGAACCCTTTGACGTGACTGTACTTTGGTAATGATTGGACATAGTTTATGGATTAGACATAGATAGATAGGTAGATAGAGACACACGAAGACACACGTAGGATATTGGAGATTGGAGATGGCCCAATAGATGGGCCATGTGATCGTATATCGGACGCTTACATTTTGTGCGCTGAGTAAATCTTTCCTGTCTTTCTTGCCAGGTCTTTTCTAAGGTTTCCGCATAGACCGTATTATAGCCCTATATTATTGATATTGAGATATACATAGAGAATATACATAGAAGCAAGAGAAACCCAGAGAAAGACCAAAACCCCCAATCGTGTGCCAGGCAACCGAATACTTACACCCTCGAAGAGCTTCTTCTTGTCGTCGTATGAGCGTGTATCCACACGTCGCTCATATTTGGAGGCGACTTGAATCTTGGGCTGAAAATGCAAAGAAAATCGTGTAAGTCAGATATCGATATCGGCATCGGAATCGGAGCTGGAGTATCGATCACTTACCGGGTATTTGCCAGTCAAAGCTTCTGGGTCGAGACCCTTCTTCAAGGCTTTGTGCCTGAGCTGTTGCTTCTGTCTTTCCTTCAACTCTTTCAACTGGATTCGGTGGGGGGGGGAGATCATATTGATTTGTCAGCTGGCTTCGATTGCTATGGCGATTGGTACTCACATCGTAGTCCTGACGTTTCTGCCTTTCTTCCAAGTCATACTTCTCAGTTTCCAATTTGACGATGAGCTCCCACAGCTCCTGGGCCTTCTCGCGCAGCTTGGCCTCGCCGAAGCCCTCGATGGCCAGTGGCTTGATGCGGAACGACAGCGAGATTTTCTTCTCCTCCTCCAACTGTTCCTTAGTCTTGTTACGTTCCATGGCGGCGGACGAGAGTCCCAACTATTTTTTTTTTTGTTTTGTTTTCATGTGCGTGCAAGTTTTTTTTTGTTTTGTTTTGTTTTTGGTTTTGGTTTTTTTGAATTTGTTTTAATTTTTTTAATATTTGTTTTTGATGCAGACACATTTCGTTGTGTTTTCGGTTTTATTTTGTATTTTTTTGGTTTTGTTTTGTGGTACGTGTGGTACAAGTGAGAGAGACAAACAGTGAGAGAGAGAGAGATAGACACACAAGAGAAGAGCGCATGGAGCGGAAGAGGAAGTTGCGATTGTTTTTTTTTTAATTGTGTTTGGTTGTTTGTTTGTTGGTTTGTTTGTTTGTGTGTGTGCATATGGACATACATGCGTGTTTGCAAAAGAAAAAAGAAAAAACAAAGAGTTTGTTTTGTTGTTTCAGTTTCACATTTGTGTAGGATTGGGTTTGGTTTGTTGTGTGACAAGCATGGATGCGATACGAGTATTGATGGATGGGACACAAACGATAACGATAACGATCACGACCACGTTCACGATCAATGATCGAGGATCAACGATCAGCGATCAATGACGACCAACAATAAGGGCAATCGATGAGGAAAACATAATTGATGTGTGTGTGTGTGTGTTTGGTTTGTAAGTGTGTGTTTGTGCGAATCGTATATGAGAGAATAAAAAAGAAAACAAAACAAAACGCATAATGATATAGCCAAAAACCAGAAAAAAAATAAAATAAAATATATGGTTGGGGGAAGCGTATCAGTAGGGTGCATTGATGGAATCTCATATAATTACCACGCCTGCATCCTTCTTGGCAATGGTGAAGTTGGGGCCCTTCTTGTCCTTGTCCTTCATGGCCTGCAACATAGCCTGGCGCTTCTTCTCGGCTTCCTCGAGACGCATGCGCTTCTCCTCGATCTCGCGCTGCTTCTTCTCCTCAGCCTCGCGGACGCGGCGCTCCTCCTCCTCCTTCTTGCGCTGAGCCATCTTCTGCTCCTCCTCGGCGCGGGAGATCTTGCGCTTGGCCTGCTTCTCCTTCAGCTTCTTCAGCTCATCCTCCTCCTTGGATCTCTGTTTGCGCCATTCGCTGATGTATTCTTTCAGCTGTTCATCGAGATCGGATCGCTTCTGGTCCTGACGCTTGATGAACTCTGGATCGCCCTCACCTCTGGATAGTGCCAAGTCAGGGTTAAGGGGGGGGGTAGAACAAAATAATCGATTAGTTTTCGCTCATCAAGTGGCGGGCTGTTATGTTTTTTATTCTTTTTGGTTTCTTTTAGATAGCCACTAGTACTACGAATAATGTCTAAATACTAAAATTAATTACAGAATTTTGATACAAATTCTTAAGGCCCGTTTTAATTCGTTTATCATCTTTTATATATTTTGTTGGTCTAAAAGTCTAAAGGGAATCTAAATACTAGTCTTTATTGAGTTTTATTTATTATTTTCTTTACAATTAGTAGCCATCAAAGAGCTGATGTGAGAAAGCATTAGGTTTTCTACATTCTACTAAGGACGAGTCTACTCTAGATAAAAAAAAAAGATAAATAAACATTAACGGAAGCGGAAACACGCCAAAAAAGGAAACGATTATTAATCGCTTCGATGGCGCCGCTTGAGGTGAGTTGTGGTGAGTAAGTGTGTTGAATTGAGTTGTGTTGAGTGGAGTTAAGTTGAGTAGTGCTTGCTACGGAGGTACAGTACAGTCTGAATTATACATTTGAGTTCTTGAGGGTGCTTTTTGGGGGGGAGGGCTGGGTTGGGTTGTACGAACAGGCGGATTAATCGTGGACGATCTTAACATAACACTAGGGTTTTAGGTTTAGTTTCGGTTAGCATTCTTGTTTCATTTGTGGTTCACATTTGTTTTTGTACATAGACTTACTCGGCTGGTGTCTGAGGTGGTTTTCTATACGTGAGGCATTGAGGTGGCAACAAACATGGAGGTGGTGATATTTTTTATACATATATAGATTTGGTTTTGTTTGTTTGTTTTGTGTTTCAAAAAATTGACAAATTCACGGTGTTTTTGTGGGTTTCGGTTTGAAAATTGCATACAAAATTGAATTAAATTTAAATTTTTGTTTTTTTTTTTTTTTTTTTGTTTGAAAAGAAAGAGAAAAACATTTGGTTGTTTAAAAAAAATTCAATTGCAAAATGGTTTGGTTTGTTTGTTGTTTTTTTTTTTTTTGGAAACGAAATGAAAGAAGAAGATAAGATGGAGAATATATATAGAGAGAGATATTTTTTTTTGTATAAAATAAAAACAAAATAATTATGTTCGTGGTAAGTACGTATTTGTTGTTTCTTTTGTTGTTGTTTTCTGTTTTGTTGTTGTTCTAAAGAAAACTAAAAAATGTGAATAAAATCGAAACGAAACGAAACGAAATTCCAAGCAACGATTCTTTATACAGTATGAACTGGAGCTGGTTCTGGAACTGGTACTGGAACTGGAACTGGTTCTGGTTCTCTGATGCATGGTTTGTTGGTTGAGAGAGAGAGATATAATGTCGAAAGAGAGCACAAATATACACAAAAAAATTATTTGTCTCTTTGGTTTTTTTGGTTTTTCAATTTTGTTGTTTTTTTTTTGGTAATTGGCAAACGAGCAATGGTTTTTGGGCATTTCAAAAAGAGATTTGCGGAAATTTTGTGGAGCATTCTGTTTTTGGAAAAAGATTTGTACAGATTTGCAGGATATTGTGATATCAGATTCGAAACAAATACGAATTACATTTGATTTAGAATTTGGGTTTCAGATTTCAGATTTTTGATTTTTGATTTGGTTTCTTTCTTTCTTCTTTTCATTGGTTTTCTCACACAATTTACTTACTTCCTGTAACAAGAAAGAGAATCAAAAAGAGATGGAAGAGAGAAAGAGAGAGAGAGAAACATAGTTCAATGAGATCAATGAGATATTTCCAAGTCTGAAAGGCAAGAACATTTTTTGCTAAGCCAGGCCAGCGATAGGCGGAAAGAGAGTTAACTTTTTGCCAAAAGTTTGTTTTAGAATTTTAGATTTAGAAATTTATATAGATATATATATATATATATTGTTTGGAAATTTATTTTCTTGCTGCTGGGAATCGGTTTGGGGGATAGACAGACATGTTGCAGCTGCAGACAGATAGACAAAAGACAGGTTACGAATACAAAATACACAATAATAAGTATATGGTATATAGAAAGCTATAGGCTCCAATGGTGTGGGGTGTGGGTTGTGGGTTGTGGAGTGTGGGGTGTGGGTTGTGGGGGGATACACATAGCTTTTATGTACATACATATGTACACAGATTGAGATTTGCGATTTGATTTGCCAATTGGTTTGCCGAGGACGGGGGGTAGATGGGGGACAGAACTACACATGAGCTCGTTGGCTAGAGTGAGAGGGTGATAGGGGGTGAAGGGGTGAGTGAATGGGTTCGATGGTGCTTCTCCAGGGTTCCATTAGTAGGTTTTTTTTGTACAATTATCGGAAGTTTAGGTCGTGATATTTGATTTTTGATTTCGAAATTTTCTTTGATAGACGCACACAACAACACATTGAAAACAAAAACCAAAGGAAATAACATAAATGTACAACAGAAAAGGAAAACAAAATCATAATCATAATGGTAAAATTAATAAAACAAATACAATTATTTACAGACAAGTACACAAAACAATTTTGTTGGGTTGGTTTCTGGTTTTGGGGATGGATTTTCGGTTTTAGGTTTTCGGTTTTAGGTTTAGGCTTTCGGGTGATACACAAAAATGGACAGGAAGGACAGATTTTCTACGGATTCATCAAAAAGTTTTGTTTGTTTGTTCTATTCTTTGATTTGTCAGCATTTGGCGTACATTGACAACAGAAAAATATACAAAAATACAACACATATAGAAAATTTTGGAGTAAAAAAAACAAAAGTTACATAACAAAAGACGGAAGGTTTTTTATAGATCAAACAACAAAAAAAAAGGAGCGACAAAAATATTTATATTTATGTGACACAAAAAGGGAGTGGGGGGAGGGGGTGGTAAAATAATACAGATAGTACGAGTATATTATAAATGAACACCAATCGAGTTCTTGAGGCTGCTGCACCAAAACCAACAAAAAATTTCGACACAAATTGGCAACAAAAATGTACTTACGTCTCCTCTCTGGTCTCCTCGACAACCTCCTCCTCCTCGGAGCTGCTTTGGAGTTCGTAATTAAACGGAGTCGTTTAATTATAACAGTATTATATGTGTTTTTTTGTTGGTGTTTTTTTTATTTTTGATTATTATTTTGTTTGACGAGTGGGAGTGCAAAAGTGCGAACGGACACACACACACGGATGCAGGTGCAGAGGTGATTGTCGATTGTTGTTGAATTGTTGTTGATTTGTGGTGTTGTTGTTGATTGGTTGTTGTTCGATTTCGAAAGAAACGAAACGACAGCATTAGCGGTTGATCGAACAGAATAATGATAGGTATGGTGGTTGTTGTTGGTTCACGGTTAGGTTTCGTGGTTCGTGGATCGGGGTTCGGTTTTGGGTTGTGGTTTTCCATGGGGGAATGCGTGGAAGTAGACAAAAAGGAGTACAGATCAAAATAGGTGCCACAAATACATGGTACATGGTACATGGTACATGGGTATATCAAAAGTGTTGTATAGTGGCGTGTACGGGTCCCGCACACAAGACGTGTTCAAAAACTTCTCTTACAAAAAATTCACAAAAAATTCATTCGACAAAATAATGTTTGAAAATAACTTTGAATTAGTAGTGGGAAACTTGAATACTTCTCTTCAATTTGTAACTTTAACTTGAACTAACTATATTTCTTATCATTTAGCACTAGTATCACTATCGCCATACGCCTTTTTCCGATCTCTTAACACTTTGAATACTCGTTACTCTCTCGTTGTCGGACGCGTCGTATACTTAATATTTTCAAGTCGTCGAGCGCCACCGGCTCTGCTACTTACGTGTACTCTTCATCGTCGGACATGGTTACGGTTTAGGGTTGAAAAAACCTGCAACAATAATTTGGAGAAGGAAAGTTTCGGTTAGAATCTGCTGGTGGTTCAGTAATTTCAAACAAAAGTAGCAGCAACAACAACAAACAACGTTCTTTCCTCTTTCTATGTCTATGATTGCCTTTATAGGACTCTATAAATAGATGCATATCTCTTTCTATGTGTGTGTGCTGTCATAAGATATACACATATATATGTATATATGTATATGTATATGTATAGGGAGAGAGACCTGTCTTTATATAGCCAGCCGGCAACAATGTCGTGTTCTCACATCATAATCCTCGACAACAACAAATTCCTGCGGCTCTGTTGCCTCTAAAATTATTTAATTTTCTGGGTCTATCTTTATATCTTTATATTAACACATTTGCATGTGTGTGAGTGTGCGAGTGTGCGAGGGAGAGCGCCATAGTCTGATCTATATACACACATATGTATATCGGGGCTTTTCTTCAATTTTTGTTTCAATGCGTTTCCCGTTAAAAATAGACTGCGGGGCACGTATTGAATTTCCCTTTTGGCGGCGACGGCATTCAAAAGCTTCGCAAAAGCTTCCACAAAAGCTTATTCTGATTTTTTGTTGAGATTCGAAAATTTTGTTAAATTTTTTTTTTACCTTGGCACTAAATCAGAAATTCTAGAAAAGCTTCTCGCATATATGTATATGTATTTGTGTGTGCCAAAGAAAAGAAAAATACATTTCAAATGCCATTCATAGATCGCTCTCTAAATATCTATACTAAATATATTCCATATATTATATATGGTTCTAAATATATGGGGCGTGTGTGTGGCACATTTCATATGCAAAAATGTCTAAAATTTCATAAGATTCGTGCGATTGTCTTCCTTTTTGCATTTTGCATTGGAATGCAGTTTGAAAGACCTATTTTTAGTGTTACACGAAACTGGGTCAGTTCTGGAGAATATTGGGGGTACACACGGATGGCAATGTTGCCGGAAAACCTTTTTTTACAGAAGACTACAAGAAGTTCTTGAAAACCTCTCTCCGTTGTAACCCACAAAATGGTTCTATCTGACAGATCTGAAAGGATCTGTCTCAGAAAATGATCCATACCTTAACGAATGATGCCTTTTGATTGAAGTTTTTACCTGGCTATATTTTTGCAAGTGGGACTTATGTTCTTGTGTCGGTCTTTCCTACAGATTGCCAGTACCCCAATGACACTATCGTTGTCAGTGATTTCCCAAAAGCTCTACAGGTTTCCATTTATAGGAATCTATCTTCCAGAATCTCCAGATCTGTATCTGTTGGCTGTCGTGTGTGGGTTGATCTACATCTACATCTGCATCTCTCTTTCCCCATCTCTTTCTCTATCTCTGTGTCTGTGTCTGTGTCTAATCTCTGTCTCAATGGCGCCTGCGCCGATTGTGGCCACAGCTGCCAGAGACGAAGAGTATCTTTGTGTGTGTGTGTGTGGATCTGTGTGTGTGTCTGTGCGGCCGTCTGTGTCAGCGTGTGGTGTATCTTGGACATTTTACCAAGGTAAAAACACACACGCACACAGACCGAATTTATTTTTAAAATTCGAACAAAATGAAGCAACAAAATTCAGAAATTTCCTCTCAGATCATATAACACTTTTTGGTCTTTGGTTCGACTCGTCGCTCGAGTCGGATGAATATATATATTCCTGTCTTGCTGTGGTTTTTGCTTTTTTTTCATTGTTGTTCCTATTTGGTTTTTGTTGTTGTTCTGGTTGTTGCCGATGCTGCTGCTGTTGTTGTTGCTTTGGTTGTTTTTTTTTCTATTTTGTAGTTATTGTTGTTGCTGCTGCTTTTGCTTTTGCTTTTGATTTGTCTTTGGCTTTTGATGTTGTCGCAAATCCCTGGGAGCACTCGAATATAAGTATTTTTAGCCAATGCGGCAGGCAAAAACCAAACGAAAAAAATTTCAAAAAAAAAAAAAGAAGAAGAAAAACATTGGCATACAAAAAAATAGGAAACAAATTATCATTTTGTTGCAGAGTTTTTTTTACGGTTCGTTTGAATTCACTTGATACGATTTCGGTCCATTCAATTTCACTTGAAAAAAATTGCCAACAAAAAAAAACGTAACTGAAACAGGATTATATAATACGGAATTTCCAATGTTGTTTCGGTTTTTTGTTGATTTGAATTGTTCGGTTGATTGATGGCTTGCCTTGCCCCGTTCGTTACGACAAAGGATTTTTTCGGTTTATGTTCGATTTGAATGTTGATTTCTTGGTTCTTGGTTTTTTATTTGGTTTTTCAAAAACTTTTTCGTTCATTTTTTTTTTTTTTTTTGTTTTTTCGGTTCGACACACTCTTTGATTTTGGGCAGGAAGAAGCAGCAGCAGTAGAGCAGAAGAAGGAACAGAAACAGAAAAAAAAAACTTACTTAGGGAAAAAGAAACAAATTGAAATCTCAACTAAAGTCCGAGCAGCTGACGTCGTAGGAGCGAATGCTGCGGTTCGACTAAACAGACTGACGATCCAAAGCGTTGCTACACGTTATGTTAAAGAATTTTTCATCGTTCGCGTTCGCGGAAAAGCATGAAAAGCATTTACCCCCCGCTCACGAACCCCACGAATCCCCATACCAATGCCCATACCCATACCGATACCCATACCGATACCCATACGAGAGCCTCGCGAGTGCCATGCGATCGCCTGCTATATACCAGAATCGTCGCGATAAACGAACGGGCGTGAAGAGGCCAGATATATGCCACGATGTGGCAACAAGTGGCCGGCCCAGGGGGGGGCACACTGAGGGGATCTGTGCTGTGTGCTGAACGCTGTGTGCGTGTGGGTGGGTGTGGGTGGGTGGCGGCAGCCGTTTTCAGGTGGGCTGCAACTGAAACATAAACTTGCCTCACACATCCAAAAGATTCCAAAATGAAAATTTTCCAATTGGCCAGAGCGAGAGCGAACCAGGGGGGGGTCGGAGCAGATCTATATGTATACACATAACTAGATCATGAGTATATAGCTTCTGGGGTGCGTCGGTGGCTTTCGCTGGCTCTTTACACATTTGTTTTTGGAATCAAATATCGTAGAACATAAATTTCACAGCCATTAAAATTTTGGTTGCCGCTCAGTTGCATATATCTCTGCACATAGTCGTGCTCGGGCCTATGTATAGGCTAGGTATAGCCAGAGTTTCCCATCTAGAAAATATTGATATTCGCCTGTGTTGGTATGACATATTCGACGGCAATTGTTGCAGCATTTGAACCCCATTTCGGCCCCAGAGTGCACGCCCTACAGCTCTATATGTTCCACGAGTATACCTATATAGATCCGTATAGACCGTGTAGATCTGTGTATTGTATCGCACTATATACATACAGACAGACATGCTCGTATGTATGTGGCCCAGTGCTGACGTCGCTCGGCCTTTGGTGGCCCCCATCGCATTGCCATTTGTCTAACACTTGAATCTATTCGTCATTGTTCTGCTTCTCTCTTTTTTTTACTTTTGTTTTTTTGGTTTTCTTTCTGCAAGTATCCAACGGATACATTCGCCAAATAATTCCCTATGCCCTAGCACGCATTACAGTCACTCCGTTAAGTCATTGGCTTCGTCCAGATATATCGACCATAACTGGAGCATCCGGCATTGTCTGCCCACCACCAGATTTCGTATTATCCCCGGAAGGGTATTCCCTTTGAATGGATGTACGCTTAAAATGCCTGTGAAAAGTGCATCCTACTGTAAGATCCATCCAGAAATGAATCTTATATAATATTTATACAGTAGTTTTTTCTTACAAAAATGTTGGATCGTGCTCCCGAGTGCTCACGGGGCTTTCCCACTAGTATTAATATAATTATAATCGTAATAAAAATAATTATTAATTTTTTATATTAGATATATTACACAAAGTTTAGGTAAAATGCTTCTGCTGAAGATTTTAGGTACTACTTTATCCGATAGTAGTACCACTATCTTGAAACGGGAATACAATTATTCCCGACTTAAGCTCAACATTTCTTAGAGACTGAATAATACAAATAAGAACATATTTGAAATCTTAAAGGGCTTAATATGATATCGTGACGACATGGAGGATCCTTACAGATGCGGGTACAAAGCACGCTTTTAAAGAAAGTTCACCTAAGTATTCAATAAGAAAATAGTGGGCAAGGAGCCCTAGATTAAGTAAGGACTCCGTATCATTGCATCCAGAGGATACTGAACTAAAAACCGCCTGGCAAAATCAAATATTAATTTTCGAACACAAAACAAAAGGAAAACTCACTCATACAATGCATAAAATCTTTCGTAGCGAGAGGGAGAGGATGTTTTCTGGGGGTTATTGATGCATTTCTACGCTCAAATAAAAAACTAACTTGATCTATGATTTCTTTAGGTAAAGCTTTTGAGGAGAAATCATTTGGAAATCGGCTTAGAAGAGCAAAACTATTATACCTAATATATAGATCGTATTAGAAGAATAATTCCCATTTACATTTATTGCAGATCAGATCCCAGACTTGTCTAATAATAATGATATAATCCCACTATCAATATACATACATATAGTTATGTATATAGTTGTTTTGTTAAGATTTATGTTTTGATTCGCGGCATCTACTTGTCTCTTAAATTTAGAACAGTTTTGTATCTGCATTTTAACCGTATGTACCGAGACGGTATGCACTATACGAATATGTTTTATTTACACATGTACATCTAGATATGTATCTCAATCCGTGCATCTGTATCCGTTGGATATGGGTCGTCCGGTATGGTCTAGGTATCATCCATTGCTTGCAAATCGCCGAGCTGCAGTAAGTCACAGGCACAGGCACAGGTGGGCAGGGAAGAAATCGGTTGCTATAGGATAGCGAAAGGCATGTCTGCCCCGGCTATATCCAGCACAGACATCGGTCAGTATCGGCGGAATTGAACATTTCATTGCCATCTGGCTGGGTTCACGTAACATTTTCCGTTCGATAAACAACTTTGAACTTATGGCAAACGTCGGTCCAGCTATTCCAATAATCTGCACAATTCTTGTACATAAATATATACACTAGTCGGTTATACAGATGTATAGAGATGGTATGGGTATGCCTTCAACTGAATTTCAATTCGCATCATCTTCAGCATCAACAAAAAGAATCAGGGAATAACAAATAGCACAATTTCGGATTTTCGTTGTTCTATTTTTGGCGCTTTGTGTGGGCGCTCTCGTCTATAGCCTTCGGTTTTAGTACCGCTCGTATGCACGAAGTCTGCTTCAGAAATACAAACATACACAGATATGTGCATATATGTATATGCATTTGCTTAAATATCATATAAGTATATGTATATCTATCTATAGGCCAGCTTTCTGGGGCGATGTTTACGGGTAACTGTCGGTAATACATATATCCATAGATCATAAATAACATAAACAATATCGAAAATCTGGAAAAATATTTTCAATATTTTAAAACCTGTCATTGAAGTACGTATAAATATGTAATCAGGCTCAAAATAATTTGCAAGTATTGAAGTTAATATCATATTTTTATCATATCCAAATTCTAGAATAATTATGCTTTTAATATATGTATGTATCAAATATATAAATTTGTATATCTTTCCTTGCATTCAGTCTACGACTGTGCACATTTTGCTTTCGGTTAAATTAATTTCACAGCCCAGCCCCATAAAATGAGAATATATATTTTCCTATACCATTCTGCATGCTTTCATTGAATGGGAATGGTTCAGATTCGGATTCGGATTCGGCACCAGTCCAGTCCAGGTCTCGTACATATCTTGTAAAGAACAAACAACTCGCTGTGTTCCAAATTTAGATTCTGTACGTTCGATAGTCGATTTAAAAATAAGTCTTAACTAAATTAAATGAAATGAAAATGAAAACGAAAATGAAACGAGAAATAACACAGAAATATCCAAGAGGAAAAACACACATAAAAGAAACACCAAAGAAACGGCTGAAAATATCAAACCGTTTAGGAACGAAATCAAACTCAGAAATTCTATATAGGACTTATGGTCTGTCCATTATATGTATAATATTACACGTTTATTTTCAGAACTCTTCGTTTTGTTTTTAATTTTTTGGGTTTCGTCTTTCTTACAATTTGAAAAGTATACATATTAAAATTTAAATTGTAGAAGGCCTCTCCAGTTATAGCTTTATTGGAGTTTTGACACTACTAACTGGCATATTTTATTATTCCAGATTACAATGGCACCAGTCTATGTACTCTAATTGAATAGATACAAAAAATCACAGACTTAAATAAATTAATTAATTGTAGAAAAATTATAGCCACTTACGGTCAAGAAGAGGAAGCCTGTAAGCTTTAAGCCAAAAGTTATACTTACAAACATACATATGTATTTATAAATATGTATGTACACTGCCCCCCACTTGAATAGCGCCCTCTCAATCTTTCATAGAGAAAACACAATTTCTTATATTTCAAATAAGAATGTTTTAATATCTGTCTTATTTGTATACTTAAATGTACTTTCCAAAGGACAAAAATTAAGTTGTAGACCTGGTTGAGTAGATAATTTCCTCATACTTCGAATTTGCAATAGTATACCACCAAAATCTTTTTTTAAAATTAAAAAAAAAAACACCGATTCGGTGACTTTCATAATTTTTACTTGGCACTCTGCAAGGCGGATAACAGATTGGGACGAGAATTTACAATATCGGATCTTACAAAATATTTAAAAGCTCTTAACATAATCGAGTGAAATACTTGACCAAACAACCTCTATCGTCCCAATTAGGTCAGATTTTGTGTCTTAATGTTTTCCAGGTTCGAAGACATTCTCCAGAGTAATATTCAAGTCTGGCAAAATGGCTCCCCACCCGAATATCCAATCGGTCTATGCTTTTTCTTATGTACATTAGTCGTGAAAGTAATACTTATGATTATGATTTTATATCATATACCAGAAGTCCGACAGCCTCATTGAAACTATCTTTAATTATATAGGGATATATTGAACCAGAATTTTTGTATCAGAAAAATGTTTTCCACTGTTTTTATGAACTGTCGTTTCTATGTTATCATATTATGTTATTTTTTGATTTCGATCGGATTTGGTAGGATTATTAAGACTTGGTGAATGTTTGTTTGTTGTGGCACCGACTGTTTTCATGTCAGCTAGTTTTTTATATATTAATTTTTCGATACATATGTACATATGTACAAGTGTATTCTAATGCTGACTGCAGAAACAAATAATTTTGTGCTAAATGCCATCCAGATGTCTTAAAAACTAAGCAAGCACTTATCCTGAAAAAACCGCTTGATGGTTTTTAAACTTCTCTCATTCCTAAACCCTGAAGACATAGTCAATGGCCAATTATCAGATTTGCATGACCCGTATAAAAGATTTCCTCAACTTATTAAAGATCCGCAAGGAATCGATCATGAATTTGTCCTGTTAAAAAATGATGAGGTTCTTTTTAGTTTATTAAAAACACACAAAAGTCCTGGCCATTTCTGGAATTCATTGGGACAAATAAAAGATTTCAACAATGAATTAAAATATGAAAAATTGCCAGTTTCGAATGTATCATGTGAAAGAATTTTCTCCGAAGTGAACTTAATAAAAACAAATACAAGAAATAGATTTAGGAATATAAATGTTTCAAATCTTTTATATGTAAGACAAGGTCTAAGGAAGAACAACGGTTGCGAGAATTTTGAACCGAACACTGAAATGCTGAAATCCCAGCGACATCGTTAGTGACGATAGTGATATTAGTGATTAGTATATAATTAAGACTTTATTATTATTAATAAGTCTTATTAAGACTTAAGATTATTAAATGAAATGAATGAACAAATTATTTCGAATAGGCCAATCAAGTAGGAAACACATTCACCAATCGTATAAAATGATATGGGCATGGCTAAATCTTCTATATAGCTGATATTCGACGGAAGATCAGAATTGAGGGAATCGTCGTATTTTTTGAATCGGTAATGGTCCGGTTGACAACATTTAAATCCTTGTCGCTCACATTCAAAAAAGTTAGATTTGGCGCGCACCACTCCTAACCAGTCGATAGTATCGATAACCGAACTTGAATCGGGTAAGGACCTCTTTTACTCGATTGACAATAATGAGTCTTATTCCATGCACACATACCCTGTGGGAAATGGATGTTATAGAATTGTCAATATGTTTGTCATCACAGGCAAAAACAATTTATTTTCAATATATTTTAATATTATTCAACATTATTTAATATTATTTTCAATATTTCAACGATATTTTAAAGCTTACTGTCTTCTTGCAGATACCAAGAATAGGTATCAGGATCGAGATCATATACTCATCACTCATCATATACATGAATATGTCTTAAAAATGCCAATTTGAGAAAAAATCTTTATTAGTTACGTTTCATCTTCATATCAATATTTATACTTTCATATAAAATTAATATTATAGGGTATACAAAGAGATATACTACGGTTTACACGCAATATAGCGACTCTTTTTTTGTTGAACTTTTTCGTTTAAACCTCTTTTTTACAATAAATACAATAAAAGCAAGGATTCAAAACTATCCAATCTTGTAGAAAATGTATTCATCATTGGGATAAAACTATGTGGGCATTGCTGAAAGATTTAGTTAGTCAGCATTATTCAATGGAATATCAAAATTGAGCTATTTCCTTTTTCGTTTGTTTTGATTGACCTATTTCGCTACTTGTTTTTTGTTTGCCTTATTTCGCTAAAACCTCTTTTTACGCAAAATGCAATAAAAGCAAGTATTAAGAATACACCAGTTAAATAGAAAATTGATTCATCAATCGTATAAAGCTATGATGGCAAGACTAAATGTTCTATATAGCTAGTAATATTCGATGGAATATCAAAAACGAGGAATATGTAAAATAGAACTTGAATTCGTCAGTATATTTACGGTATATTTTGAAAATGAGGCGGTATGTTTCGCTATATTTCTGAGGATCGGACGGAATATTTTATCGATAAATCCGCGGTCACACTGCGCCAACCCCCCATCACCAACACACTGCAAATTTTTTTAAACAAAAAACTCAGCAAATTCCGAAAACAACAACAATTAGCGCGTAGAAAGAAGGAGAACAACAATAACAATTGCGATTGCAAACACTTTGCAACTGTATTTGTGAGTGAGTGGCTGCTGATGTGGGCTTCGCAATCCTGACTCCTAGGCTTATCATTGCCTTGCCCACCCACCCGCCTTTCGATTTGTCAATCGGGAATTGTTTTAACCGCAGCAGAGCCTCACACACCGCAACGAAGCACAGCGCATTCCTGTGTGCAGTTGACCAGTCGCCGTCATGGCCAGCAGCAGTACGGAGCCGGAGAATAAGCCACCGATACTGCACATCCTGGTGGTGGGTTTCCACCACAAGCTGGGATGCCAGGTGGAGTTCTCCCATCCGCCGCTGATAGCCGGCTCCAGTGGCCGCAACGAGTGCCCATCCGGTTGGAAGTATTTGCCAACGCTGGCCCTGCCCGACGGCTCACATAATTTCGTGGAGGACACGGTGTTCTTTAACCTACCCAGCCTGTTCGAGCCGGCGGCCAGCATCTATGGCGTCTCCTGTTACCGCCAGATACGCGTGGAGAAGCTTAAAATCCGCACAGCCGATGTCACACGGAGCACAGTGCAGAAATCGGTCTGCATTTTGTCCCGCCAGCCCATTTATGGCTATATCGAGGTGAAACTGGCCCTGATAGCCGACGCGTTCTTTGACCAGGGCGACTTTAGTTGCACGGAACTTTTGGTCAAGGCGTATCAGCAGCTGAATGCCTGCCTGCTGGACGACGAGTCACGCCGCCCTTTGCGTCACTTTCACGTGGGACTGTGCCTTCGCGAGATCGTCCTCCACTGGCGCCACAAGACACTGATACTCTTCAAGCTGCTGCTCCTGCAGCGCCGGGTTGTCTGCTTTGGGTCTCCGGTGCGCGGCATGTGTGTGCTCATCCTGGGCATGGCCTCGCTGGTGCCGCGACTCCTGGAGAAGGGCTTTCAGGAGGTGGCCTGTGTGCGTACCTCCCGTCCGCTTTCGCCCATGCCCGATTTTACCGATTCGCTGCAACGAGAGGCGCTAGCACTGGCCGCCGCCGAGGCGGAGGCTGAGGCGGCAACACAGGACGAGCCGAAACTGACGCCCGAAAGCGCAACGGCAGCCGAGGGCGAGGCGGAGGACCTGGCGCTGGTCTCTTCTGCCGCCTCGGCGGGCTCCCAATGCAGCGGCGACACCTCGCCCCACTCCACACCGAACTCGCAGGACTCGAACTTTGCATCCTCCTCGTCGCATCGGGAATCGAACGGCCGCAACAGCTCGCTAACGCGAGAGGCCAGCGTGGACACACTAGCCTGTAAGTGGAGTCCAAATGAATCCCCGCTTTATCTGTATGCCTCCGCACCCTCTGTTTCCACAGCCAACCTGGCCGCCCTGTGCTCCGTCAATCCGGATGAGTATCGTGCCCCCGTTAGCATCTTTGCCAGCGGCAATCTCTGTCTGCCGTATTTGTCGCTACCCTACATGGATCTGCTTAGCGATCCCATGGTCCTCTCCTATGTCATTGGCACCTCGAATGTTCTGTTCCAGCAGAAGCGCCAGCTGGCCGACGTCCTGGTCGACATTGAGGCGGCCAATCTGGATGCCCACGATCCTGAACTGCGTCGCCAATTGGTGTTGAGCACCGAAGATTTGCGCTACATGGACTACATCATGAAGCATGTCCAGACGCCCAAAGAAGATGCGGAGGGCAGCGAGCATTGGATAAGGGAACAGTTTCAGGGCTACATTCTGGCCCTACTACGCACCGCAGTGTCTCCGGGTGAGTGCCGTCCCTCCCGCTGCTCCTTTGTTCCAGCCCCCCTCTCATGATGATTCCTTCGATAGATTCCACGCCCAAGGACAACGATCATTTTAATGCGCACTTTATAGGCGCCTTCAAGCGCACCCAATGCTATCAGGAATGGTTTGATGTGCGACCCGAACCCGAATTTTTCGAAGCCCTACCCGCTGGCCATCCCTTTGCCGGCACCCTATCCGTGGCGGATATGAAACTGAAGCTGGCGCAGTAAGCCCTTCCAATCTTTCCGAACCATTCGCACGCCCTCTAGCATTTCTCTCTCTCTCCCCTGCCATAGGACCATGCAGAACAGCGAGAGCGGTCGTAAGATCAATCAGGCCGTGAACACCACCAGTCGAGCGGTTGGCGGCGCCATCTCTCAGGCCAAGGGCGCCTTCTCCAGCTGGTGGTCCTCGATAACAACAGTGCCAGCGAATCCTGGCAACGGGACCGGCACGCTGTCTGACAGCGAGGACGGCGAAGGTGCAGCTGGGGCGGTGGTTGTGGCCACTGCCCAAGAGATCTCAGTCACATTCCAGAATCACAAAGATGCTGAGGACTTGGATATAGCTGGCGTGAGCATACACCTGGCTGGCCAGAGCCAGGACAACAGCAACAGCACCAGAACCAGCACCGGCACCCCCCTGGAGGAGGCGCACGAGTCGAGGAATGTTTCCCTGGAGCAGCAGCAGGGCATCGTGGAGATTGGTCGTGAGGCAGAGCTGCTCGACAAGGCCGAAGAGAGTCCCCTCTCGAGCATATCTCAGCAACCACTGCGTCCTGGCTGTGGGGCTGATGTGGCCACCTCAGCCCCAGCCCTAGAGCGCAACAACGGGGATGTTTTCATTGTCTGAAGGGTCACGGCAGCAAGCGGCAGAGCGGCATTGTAAAAAAAAAACTTAACTAAGCGTATAATGATAATTATTTAATTTATTGCGAAACAAATTGTGTCTCAGTCTCAATGTCTAGATATTTCTACATGCCCCCAAAATTGGCCAAATGATAATATTATTTAATATTTATGTGTAACCCCTTGCCATCCGCCACACACACAAACACACACACACACACACACTCAATGTATGTATATGTACTATATCCGATATCCTATATCCTATACCATATGTAAAGCTAGACCGTTCCAAGTGCAATTTGTAATCCAAACAAAAGAAGATTAATTAGAGAAAACTCGAAGCTTCATCCGCGTGGCAATAAGAAACTCAATGAATTCGTATTTATGTATGATGGGGCCGATCCAGCCGAACGCACACTCAAAACGATATCAATGGCCTTCTTGTCCAGAGAGTCGAGTCCCGTGCACCCCACCCACACTATTGACCTTTAACCTAAAATGTAATCCAGACACACACAAAAATAAACATATGAAATGTGCAATTACAATTATTCCATATTTCGAGCTTAATGGAGGAGTCGCATTGGACTGCTGGATGGCAGCTCCATCACTTTAATGATTGCCTGTGTCAGTCCTGCGGCATATGACAGCTGACCCACACCCGCAAAAGGTTGATGTTGTCCTCGAGATCTCAGATCGCACCTGCGCAGCGAAAGAAATACTAGCAAAAAGAACAAATCTATTTTAAAATACCTGGAATAATTTATTAAACACACAAAACAAAAATATTAAAAACTCAAACTCAGGGGGACTCCTGTATGGCGGGGAATGCCGCATTAAACGGTGGTATCCTTGTGACCTGGATCATCTGCTTGGCAGCGCACAGCTTGCTGTCGTTCTCGGCAATCGTTAGCTGCACAGCCTTGAGCTCCTCCTCGGCCTCGGCCAGCGTTTGTTCGTAGCTGTCGAGGTAGGCATTTCTGGTATGCAGTGCCTGCTGCTGACACAACTCGCCGGCTGTGATGAGGTCCCCGTTCTTTTGCTTCATGCTGCGAATCAGGCTGCAGTGCTCGCGTTCCTGGGCCTGCAGATGCTCCAGCCGGGTGGCTAGCTCGTATTGACTGTCGATAATATGCTGCTGGTCCTGGGCCATCGTTTCGAGCTTGCTCTTGTGATTCGACTCCATTTGGGCCATGGTCTGCTTCTGGGTCCGCAACTCCGACCCTAGGGTGGCCAGTTGGGTGTCCAGGTTGCGTTTGGTCACCATGATATTAGTTTTGTGCTCCTCCAGCTGCTTGCAACGGTCAGCGCTCCGCTGGCGGCACAGACGCAATCGATTCGCCAGTTTGGCCAGACGCTGATGGCCACCCTGGACCTCGTCGCGGCTGGGCTGCAGCGACAGGGCCAGCTCCATCCTAGCCTTACCGCTGGCCTTGCATATCACCGAATCCATGCAGATTTTGCGCGCAAGACAATTGAACTGCTCGATCTTGTCCAGTAGCTTCTGCTTGGAGCGCGACAGCAGTACCTGCTGGTTGAGCTGACGCTCGGTGATCTCCTTGACCTCGCGCTTGTAGACCTTCGACTCGTTGGTGCGATCGGTGTACTGGATCTGCAGATCCTTCAGCTGTTGGGCCGTGTACCGCTGGCTGGACACCGTCTGCTGGATGTGGCGCCGCTCCTTCTCCAGCGACTTGATTTGCGCTGTCTTTTGTTTGGCCTTGGCTCGCAGCTCCTTGATCAGATCACGCTTTTTGGCGGCATCCTCCTGCATGGCCTGCAGATGCTGCCTAAGCTGATCCTGCTTGCAGATGAGGCTTTCCAGCTGCTGAAAGTTCTTGCCATCGGCGGGTAGAGCCTCTTCCAGCTTCTGGTCGAGGCCGCTGAGTTTCGTTCTTAGGGCCTCTATGTCCGCATCGAGGGCCCGGCGGTCGGCCAGGTCGCACCTCTTGCTGATAACCTTGTCTCTGGTCCTGGCCTGCAGCAGTTCCTCTTCTTCTTTGTTCTCCTGATCCCAGAGAGAGAAACATGCCGTGGCCTGGACCCACAGTAGCTCGTTCTGCTCCTCGTCCAGCACGAGCGGTCCGCTCTGGGTGGTTGACATGGCAATCGACTCGGAGGCCATGCTGTGCAGGTACGCGCTGTGCTGATCGGCCGTTTCCATGAAAGGGAAATCTTTGCTCTCATCCTCGGCCGCCGGTTGTGGGCCAAAGTCCATCAGGAAGTCCAGCATCACAATTACATGGCCGAACGAGTGCTGTGCGGTTGGCGTCATTAGCGAGGACTTGTTCATTTGGTACGGATAGTTGAGCTTCTGCATCGTATTCATAATGTCCTCCACATGATTGCTGCCCACCGTGACCCGATTCCGTATGATTTGATGGAAGAAAAAGTTGATTATTCCCACAAACTGCTTCGTTCCCATCTGACGTAGGCCCGAGCCACGATTGAAGAAATCGCTGGTGATTCCCTGTATGCTATGCGTGGGCAAGATGGCGTGCAAATAGTCCTGGATCTGTTGGCACTTCTCTGACACCCATTTCTTGTTCGAGTGGTGCGGCATCTCAGAGCCCATGCGATGGCTGCTCATGGGTGTTCTGTTCGACGGCAGACCCATCTGGCTGCCGCGATCTCGTTCCAGGCACAGTGGCTGCCCTAACCGGGAATGCGATGGCCTGGCGGATGGACAAACAAATAATTTGAATTGGTCTGGCCGTTGGTTGCATGGCTGTTCCTTTACCTTATGGTTTTGCAGCTACCCTTGGCCTTGGGAGTGGGCGTGGCCATGCTGCGGAGTCCTAGTCTGCATGGAACCCGAGAAAGAGAGTAGGGCATCAGAAAACTAACTAAAAATCCAATTTGTTGTCCTCCTTACCTGGTCTGCCGCTTGTCCACGTTGCCCTCATCATCGTGGACATCCTCGCGGAACTCGCTGGTTCGCCTGGGCATTGCACGGTACATTTTGAGCTCTCTAATAATTAGTTACCCTATCGTAAAATTCAGTTTATTTATTATTGTTTATTTGCGCGTAAAGTTCTGAAATGTTTGGCATCGGGCCTAAGTTGGCTGCGCATGCGGGTGTGATCGCGGATTTATCGATAAAATATACCGTCCGACCCTCAGAAATATACCGAAACATACCGCCTCATTTTCAAAATATGCCGTAAATATAGCGTCGGCTCATTTTAGACCCCAAAAAATACCAAAAATTATAAAAAATACCGTAAACGGTCACACGGCTGCCCATGCGGGTGATATACCGATAGCTGATCGAGGGATAGATGGCGTACGATACATCGATAGCGATATGAGGGTACTAAAGCCCGCCAAAGATATTTTCAAACTAGAGATTTAAAAACCAAGTGGGAATTCTATCTTTATGAACGTTTTGCTTTCGTTTATTCCAACATATTTAATTAATTGGTATTATTGTTTCAAATATTACACAATAATGATGCTCTTTCGTTTACGATGTACATTAATTTATAATTATTGTTATTATTATAACTAAATATCGATCACATTTCCTTTCAGAACGTCTCTCATTCTCATCGTTTTCTTTATCCCTGTTCGCATTTTTTTTTGGAACGCACACATTCACTGTACAATATTTTTCGGTTTAAAGAAACAAACAAACAAAAACGAAATGCGCACGCTTTAACTTAAAATATATCTATACAATAATAATATACAATTAAAAGAGGAATATACATACATACATGCACACACTCATCTATATAATAATAAATATCGTTTGCCGTGTGATTGAATTATTGCTTCTTTCTCAGGAGGTGGGCGGGGCAGGGGAATGGTAAGAAACTTATTTTAAAAACAATAGGAAAAAAAAAAATTAAGCGAGATTTGCAAAAATCAAATCTACGCTAATACTACGCATTGTTTTTTTACGTTTGTAAATTGTAGGTGTGCATGGGACTAACAAGAAATTAAGTAATGTATATTCTAGTTAGGACTATTTTTGCATTTACACGATTCAATTATTATTTTTTGGCTGCCTTAAGGTTAACAAAAGGTTAAAGTTTCAAGCAAAAGGAACAAGAACAAGAACCGAAGGAGGTGAAGGAAACGACATACATATGTAAATGTTTTCTAGTTCCATCTCCCGTTTTAATCCCCCATTTTGTATATATATTTCTTTAAATTGTGTATAATATTGTCCTAAAAGCCTTAAAAAATATTATGCAGCACGCCTGCCATGTATACAATATATATACACCATACGTATGTATATATAGGCATGTACCATATACTCGAACATAACTTCATTTGTGGAGCAAAAAGGAAGGAACACAAGCAAAAGCCATGTGCAAAGAAGGACAGACAGAACATGGAAATTATTCTGTTTCGTGTGTGGGTGAGTGTGTGTGGGGGGAGGGGGGGTGACAGGTCTATACATACAATTTCTAGGATTTCTATGTTTCTTTTTCACTTTAGGTACATAACAGTTCTTTATATCGAGTTGCGGCTGCTTTCTTTTCGTTTTTCTGTGGCTTCTATTGCATTAGTTTAGAGTTTAGAGGGAGTGATCCCCTTCTAGTTGGGTGCATTCAGTGCATTCTCCACCCCAGATCCATACTGCATTCCCACGGACATGGTAAAGATCCACGCGACGGCCAACAGACTGCTGCCCAGCAGATCGCCCAGCGCCGTCAGATAGGGTATGGCCGAATTGTCCGGATCGATCTTCCACTTCCACATCGCGTGCACAATGATGTGGGCAATGTACAGCAGCAGCGTTACCTGTGGGAGCACGGAGTCACAGTTTAGCCACGGCACATACGTACATACATTCTGCCCGTTCTGTTTTCGGGGGATTCCTCACCTGAATAAAACTGGCCAACAGATAGGAGACCACAAACACCCAGGACACCGTCGAGGCGTGCATATTTAGGTAGTCAGCCGTAAAGATAAACAGTATGTTGCCCGGTATGGACATGGCAATGAGTATCCTTGCCGTCTTTGCGTAGGGAACTGCAAGGAGATAACAAATTATTATTATTCGCATTCGGCTGGAATCTCGACCACCGCCAGGCACTCACCTCCTTTGAACAACGCCTTCCAGGGCCACTCCCAGATCTTTGTGTGCGGTGGTATAATGCCAATAATTGAGCTCTGATGCAGCATTGTGGATATCTTGCTGGCCTGCACCGACACCAGATTCCCGCCAATTCCATTGATGATCGGCTGAAAGACCACAAAGCCATCGAATACCTCCACAGCAGCATCCAACACGAGCCCACCCAGTCTGCAAAATACAAATGATAAAATTAGATGTGATTCCATTTCGATTTGGGATTACAAATTTGCAATTGAAGTCTGTGTTCCTGCCAAGTCATGGCGGATAATTACTCGAACATTTGGAATTCTAATTCCGCTTCTAATTCTAATTATAGTATTTTCTGCTGTGTGTGTGTGCCTCCCGCAATTGACCTGCTGCCAAATGCGAGTCAGGGACACCCATAACAAGGGGCAAACATTTCACATGGTCACCATCGTCGACAGATTTATCAGATTTATAAATACACACAATCTACGGCGTGCTAGTAAAGCGTATGCCTGGACATGATTTGGCACAAATGAAGCCTCGATCGACCGACCGATATCTAAATATGGTCAGCAAAACCTGACGATTTCGTATGGCATGGGATTTGTGCTTATCATGGCCTCAATTCTCGGTTCTTGAGACTCTTTGGCACTTGATCAACCTACCCACTTATGCAGAGAGCCGACAGCACTGGCACCCAGCCGCTCTTCAGCACCGGGCGCGTGTACTCGTTCCGCATCACAATCAGCACCCACATGGGCAACAGCACCAGATAGCAGGTGACCACAATGAAAGTGATCCACAGATGGGTCTCTAAACAGAACAGAACAGAAAGGAATAGTATCAATATGGAATAGAATATAGTGGGATTTGGGGGGAAAGCAGGGGGACACTCACTTATGTTCTCATACAGCAGAGAGGCAATGAACGAGAGCAGACTTATGGACACCACATCCCCGATGGAGGCGGCCAGCGGTGTGGCCAGGTTGTCCGGATTCAGTTGGTACTTCTGCGAGAACAGGATCACAGCCACCAAAACGAAATCTGATGAAAATAAATAAAGATAGTTACTTTGGGGGACTGTTTCTCTAGGCGTTTTTCAATGCACTATGCACTTACCCAACACAAAGCACGACGAGGTGGCCGTGAACATGGCCGAGGCCGTCAGCAGCATCACATTCTCAAAGTAGAACTCTCCGGTCATGGCCGCACCCACACTCACGGCGAACATGGCCACCAGAAAGGAGGCCACGATGGCCTGGACCTGCACCAATGCTATATTCCCCACAATCATTCGCACCACATTCTGCCGGCTCGTCATATTCCCCAGATTCACTTGCGTCGAGAGGCGCGACGCGAGGCACATGTCCAGATTTCCCTTCAGACCCAACAGCGCCGGCACCAGGATAAACAGCTCGCTCACGTTCTTAAAGACATACCATTTCTGAAGAGGGGGAGGTGGGAGAGGAGAGAAGGGTAGAATGCAAACATTCATATATTATTTATATTGCAATAAATTAAGATATCACAAAGATACATATGACAATCTTTATGGCTGTGTAAATCTCGCCCGTCTGTCTGTCTGTCTCTAGTCTGGCGATTTCCAAACATTTTCAGTTCGGTTCGGGCATTGGCCGCCTGGAACTGGCTTCGGTGCCAGTTTGGCCCAGAACTTTTACCATCCCAACCCATCCATCAATTAGCAGGCTAATTAAACACTCCACCATCCAAATTTCTTGATATATTCGCAGACAGCGATAAATGATATTCTACCACATAAAAATAGTAGACAATCAGGGCCGGACTTGAGGGCAGAGAGGCCTCCAGAATATTAGTTATTACTACATTTATTACGGGCCCCAGGGCCTGCAGAGCTACAAATCCGGTCCTGTATGGGTTCAAAGATTGCCTTGTCTTACTTTTATTCTTTGTATTTTCTGAAGAAAACAATTGATGTGATTGAAAAGTTCTTCAATAACTATTTTTCTCAATTTGTCGTGGAAACATTCCCACCCACACATGATAAAAAAAAAAAACAAAAACCTACAAGCCAAAGATTGTTATTAGTTATTTATAATTTTCTTTGTGGCTTGGGCTTTGTGTAAATCTTTTTTAATGGCCCCTCAACAAAGCAATTAACATTTTTTTTTTTTTTTTTTTTACAATTTACAATTGCCGCAATTTTTGTTTGCGTTTCGCCTTTCGTGTTTCGTGTGTTTTATTTGATTTTCGTGGGGAAGTTCTTATCGCCAGTTACACCACGAGAATTCCCGGGATTTATCGGCTGTTTTTTCGTTTTGTTTTGCTTTGTTTTATCTATCTATCTAGATATACATATGTGTATCCCTCGATCTGGCGGCTTACCTCGACTTTTCCCAGCACAATGCCAGCCCCGATGGTTCCGATGCCGGCCAGGAAGAACGGTATGGAGACCTGCAGCAGGATCGTTGTCCATTTCTCCTGCTTGATGCCCGGCCGGTTGAGTGCCAGCTTCTCCTCGGAACTGCCATTGATGCCAGCGATGCTGGCCGCGTCTGCTGCCACCAGGGGGCCGCCATTGGGGCCGCCTCCTCCGCCACCACCGCCGCCGCCGCTTCCTGCACCTCCGCCGCCAGCACTCGCCGCACCAGGATCCGGTTCGGAGGATGCTATGGACGTCGTGATGATTGAGCTTAGTGAACCAGTTGTCGAATGTGGTAGGCCCGACAACTTCTCATTGTCGGGATCTGGTTACGAGCATGGTCAGGGTATGGATCGGGTGGAGAGTGGGGAAAAAAGAAAGAGGGGAGAGCACGGCAAGATGCAGGGTTAGTACATAAATATTTTTTGGGTATATTTTCAGAGGGGTGGTCGTGGGTTGTTGCAAGGGATCAAAGATCGAGTGCGTGTGGTGGGTGGGTGGGTGGTTGCTGGGTCTCTCACTCATGTCTCATGCACGGACCGTGTGTGCCGTGTGTGCGTGTGTGTGTGTGTGGCATGCAACTAAATTTAGCAGCATTATGCAATTAGCAAGGCAATTAATTAACATCACTATAAATGATATGTGTACATTGTATGTGTGTGTGTGTGTGTATGGAATATTCTCTTGTTTGTTGCTGTTTTTTTTTTAATATATATTTTATTTATCTTCTTCTCCACCAGCTGGTGGTCTCCGAGTCTCTTCTGTGCTCGAAACTCGTTTTGAATAGAATCTTTTTGTGTTTTTAGTGTCTGAAACCGAGTGCCCCCGTATATTGTATCCGGAGTTCCATAAACCACAAATCGCTCGGCCATAAACAAATTCGCCAGCCATTCGTCCGAGACAGCGACAATTAAACATTTCAACCAACAAATAAACAATTAAGAAAGCCGCTACGCGATACGCGATCGTGTGGCGGGTTTACCCCCCCCGACCACTCGATTACCCATTAATTACCCATTATGAAACTACGAAATTGGCAAAAAAAAACTATTGCACGGCAATAACTTGATAAATCAATTGAGGATCTTGCTGACTAACCGAGTTGTTTGGGGTTCCCAGAGATCGGCAAAAAAAAAAAAAACAGCATGCATTGCGTGTGCATTATTCTAGACTTGAGTTTCGCTGATAGGCGCCTGATAGGGGTTTACTCCAAACATACTCTCCATTGCCCATTTTAATCCATAGACAGACAAACGGATGGAAGGGATCTACAAGTTTTCCTTTGATTAAGGAACAACGTCTATATATGTATATACATATCTGAGAGATCTACTACAAAGTACATACATATATTCCAATTTATCTGTCTTTCTGTCAAATTCTGGAAACTTTAAGCAGCACGGAGACATGTATCATTTAATTTAATTTAATTAATGTCAAATATAGTCCAAGAAGCACATTTTTGATCCTTTCCCAGCACATACGCGTACTCGTAAAATACCCAAAAATATTATCAAAATGTGAAGAAATATAATAAGAAAAAGAAGCAACACATGCAATGATCTAAAAATTGTATTAAAAAATATTAGTAGTCGTACAAATTGAATACTTTTATGGCTAAAAAAATTGATATGTTTACCACAAATTTATTGAAATTTGTGCATAAAAATGTTTAAAAAAAAGTCAAAGATCGATAGAGAGAGAATAAACTTAAAATAGAGAGAAAGAGAGAGAGAGAGCGCAAAAATAAGAAGCAAAAAAAACGTAGAGAAAGGAAGAAAAAAGGATCCCTTGATCCTGGCTTTTTGTGGTGTGTGTGTGTGTGTGTGTGTAGCCAGCCCTCAAAAACTCCAAAAGAAAAAGGTCCTACCTATCCGAGACGACGCCGCACTTGGGGTTTGAGAGACTCCCGCTTTAAGGATTTCTTTTTTTTTTTTGGTGGCAGGATGGCAGGGCAGGGTGGCAGGGCAGGGGGGAGGGGGAGAGGGGGATCCACTCACCGTTTCCATTGAAAATGGTAAACAATTTATATTTATCATCCGATGCCACAACATCTAGGGGCGTGGTTGCTGTCAGTGTGGACAATTGTTGTTGGTATATTGGTGGTGTGGCATATGCGGATGGTGGCGTTGTTGTTGTTGTTGTTGTTGTTGTGTTTTTGTTATTTGTATTATTATTGTTGTTGCTGTAGCTACTATTATTATTATTGTTGTTGTTGTTGTTCATATTCATGTTGATTGTGATGGGTGGCGGATCATCATTGATCATCATCGCTGCTGCCGCTCCTCCCGTTGCATGATCGAACGTTGCATCGTCCACCGTTTGCGGATTGGCATAGCCGGACAGGCGTCGCACATTGAGCGGCGTCAGTCGGTGTTTCAGCTCATTGGGTGTTGTGTTTGTGGTTGTGGATGGTGTTGTATATGGTGTTGATGTGCCTGTGGATGGTGTGCTGGCTGTGGCTGTGGATGATGGGTGCTCGGTTGTCTGTTCGTTGGGTAGCGACATTTTAGCATTTGTATCGTGTCTCGTGTGTCTTGGGGCGTGTGCCTCGTGTGGCGTGTGTTCTGTCTTGTATTTTCCTTCTGTAGCGTGCAATATATTCTGTTTCGGTTTCGGTTTAGTTTTTTTTTTTTTTTTGACTAAAATTGGCTCGAAAAAACGCACAAAAAAATCAACTAACTGTGTGTGGGTGTGTGTGTGTGTTTGGGTGCTTTAATAAATATAATATAATATATATTTTGTTTATTTTTTAGATATAATATCTATCTATCTATCGGTTTTGCATAATTTTTGTTTTTGGTTTTTTTCTGTTTTTTTTTGTTTGAGCTTTTCTTTTTTTATTGTTTTCTATGACTAAACACAAAAAAAAAATGGTAGTTGAAATATCACACGATTTGGTTCTGAATAAATAATTTAAATTTATTTATTAAATTTCATTCATTAAACTAGAATTTTTCGGAATGCTGTTGTATATTGCTTTACGTACGCTCTGATTGAAGTGGAATGATTGAGGTTGATTGAAGAACATTTACGAATTGGAATAAAAATTGAAAGAATCCAATGGGAATTTCCGCGGGCGTTTCGGTTTACATTTTCGTGGCTATGGGTTTTGGGTATGCTCTCGTCTCCGTCTCGGTCTCAGTCTCGGTCTCGTCGTGTCCTCGTCTATGATGTGTGTTTGTGTGTGTGTGGGGTGGGGGATAGGGCGATGTGTGCGTGGTTGTGGGGTGGGATGATGTTCTAGGGGGAGAGAGGTTGAGGTAGAAGAACTGAGGCTGTGGCTGTCGCTGAGCTTAGTCACCGGACCGTTGATATGGCTGCAAGGGTTTGAATTCGTGTTACATTTCGGTATTTTGTTAAATGATATTCATAATCTATGGCATGTAGATTCTAGAACGGCTAGAATCTGGCTGGAAATCAATGGAAATCATCAATAAAAAAAAAACAACTAGAGAAAGTACACCCTGTCCCTGCGGTATAGACGAAGCTTAACGGGTTCTGGCGTCTCCTAGGCTTATTCCTTGTAGAATCCATGAGAATTGGAAAATAAACATATTACATGTCGTGTGCATCATTCAGCATAAGGTTTGCTCGACAGCTCCCGAATTCCCTAGGCTTATTCATTGGTTCAGCCTTTGGCTTAAGACATTTTTTTCGACTCCAGACGCACTAGCGAATGCTTCAAAGTAGAAACAAATTACATGTCGGGTGCATGATTCAGCGAAAGGCTTGCTCGGTAGCTCCCGAATCCCCTAGGCTAATTCATTGGTTCAGCCTTTCGCTTAAGACATTTTTTTCGACTCCAGACGCACTAGCGAATGCTTCAAAGTAGAAACAAATTACATGTCGGGTGCATGATTCAGCGAAAGGCTTGCTCGGTAGCTCCCGAATCCCCTAGGCTAATTCATTGGTTCAGCCTTTGGCTTAAGACATTTTTTTCGACTCCAGACGCACTAGCGAATGCTTCAATCCATGAGAATTGTAAAATAAACAAATTACATGTCGTGTGCATGATTCAGCATAAGGTTAGATCGGCTGCTAAAAGTTTTCCCTTTCATCAAAAGTGGCATTCCCCGCAATAAACTGCCATTGCCATATATGTAAGAGGCTTTGCAGTCCCTAACCTGCCCGAACCTCTGTGTTGTGTCTTCAACTTCACTTCCGCATAGAGAGCCCTGAAAAGGGGGGTGCCCTGACCCACGGCCAAGTTGCAGCCTGGTTTTTAGCACTTGTTTTGGACCTGTTTTGTGTGTGTCGCTTCTACAAGAGTTGTGTCTTTCTTTTGGCTTCAAGGCAGCGGCAGGGGCAGGGCCGGAGGGCAAACCATTGACAAATTCATTTAAGGGACTGCAAATCCATTCGAAATGCAATTTCTGGAAAATGGTCTACAGGTGTCACAGTCAGGGCGATAAGTGGAAGACTTTTGTTTATGGACTTTTCGCAACTTTTCCAAAACGATAAGATTTTAATTTGCTGGCACGCTTGATCGCCAGCTCGCCGGATCGCCTGACAACACACAGCGCGCGGACACAATAAACTGCCCCTGTCCACTTGGCCGACAATGAAAACGATGATGATTGCCGCTCAATCGGCGGCCAGTCAATTGCGGTGTGGGACCACTCGAAACTCGAGGGCTCGAACGGTTCTTTTTTCATATTTGGAAGGCTTATCGGCTTCGCGTGGACGGGCAGCCTTCGAGCACAAATCAAAATCATGTCACTGCAAATCATAACAGCCAGGTCACGCGTCAATGGCGAATAAGTATACAAGAACGACAGCTGAGAGACCAGATACTAATTTTATATGCACTTGAAAGTATGGCCATAAAAACCTATGGGCAGCAGGGCTGTAAATGACATATATATCAGGGAATTGACACTTTGCCCACGATTATTAATCGATAACAATCGGTTTGCAGTTTCCCTAGCAAGTAAAAGAATATTGGAAAGCCTCCAAAATGACTTTTTCAGAGCCAGAGCAGAGCCCAGAAATGTATTCAACGATAAATAATCGAGCGACGATTTATAGCATACAAAACTCCAGCTACAGAGACGGATCTCTGACTAATCCATTCCCGAAAACAGCGAGTACAAAGAACACCAGAGCGAGCGGCAGTAATAATATAAAAATAGTTTTCCAATAAAACAATGTCTCGAATCTTATCGGCACTTGTTACTCGATTAATGACCCCGATTACTGGTTGATTGGTCGGAAGCAGGCGCGGTGCCGCCCTCAAGCAAGGATTTACTTGAGACTTGGCCCAGAGAGAGCTCCGATCCATACAAAACGACGTATCGATCCCAAACTATGGAAGGAGAGGAGCGGAGAGGAGAGAGAGGGGTAAATGCTATTTTCTATCCGCGTATCAGTATCGCTCAAGATTTCCTGAACGACGTAGAAACAACACTTGTTCGAGTGCCCGTAAACAGCAAATTCCAGATAATGGAAAACCCATATAATGGTAGTGAAGATACACATTCCATTTCATTGGCAAATCCAATAGTTGAGCTGACAAACCGTCCGTTGTCCGCCCTTTGTGATTCATTCGGGAGTAATAAGTTGCGAGAAGTTTTCAGTCCCAAGAGCTAGGGGTAGGTCATGTGATCGGATCCCATTCGAATAGATAATCCCTTTGGCACACGCTCTGCTCGCATTCCTTGCCACTTACGAGTGCTGCTATCTATCTACCAGGAAGTGTCTTGTAACAAAGAAACGAAACCGAAACCGAGTGGCAGGAAAAACGTGACCGCTTGTTGCACAAATCGCAGACCCTGCTGCCCGATAAGGTCTATCCAATCAACTGCACCAGCAGCACCAGCAGGTGATCAGAAATAAGCTAATCAGAGAGAAAAGAAATCTTGTATGCAGCCGTATGTTACGTATACGCAGCGGTTGCCAAGCCGGGGCTCGATTTACAGCCCGGAGGCAGCATTACCGATTTTCAAGTTCAAAGTCAAACAGAAACAAAAACCTGTGGCAGGGGAATTGATTGGGCAAGTGCATTTGTTTTTTTGGAACTAAATTGAAATTCCCTCTCCCCCCCCCCCCCCCCCCACCATTCGTATGCGGAACCTATGTGTCTCTCTCTCTCTCTCTCTCTCGCTCTATCTGTCGGCTCTCTCAATCAGGTTGTAATTGTCGCCATCGGATCCGCTGGGCATATAAATGCACCTTGATTAGTGGATCAGATGCCGCCGTAGACGACGACAAACGACAAACGACACAATCGGCAATCGACAAAAGTCAATCTTTACCTTTCTGCCCGCCTTTCAGTCTTACAGTCTTTCAGCTATTTCCGTCTCTGTCTTTTCCAAACACACAATTTGTTTATGGTCATCGGGAGGCTTATCGGAAAAGAGGGGCCGCAGCTAATTGATTTGTTTCGGGCATTATTTTATAAGCCTCTTGCCTGCAGCTTCATTCACTTAAATGCCAAAAGTTTCATTTTTTTGTTGTTTTTTGGTTTGGATTGCGTTTTTCGAGCCACAGCCCCATCGGTATTATTTTTATTATTTTTTCTGTCTCTCTGCTTTTCAGTTGTCTGTCGTCTGGGCAGACGATTTGTCTGCGAAATTCCAGTTCGGTTCGTTCGTTCCATTCCGTTCCGTTCGGAACGTCGCGCGACGGTATGGAAATTTACAAAATGCCAAGAGCAGGTTTACGGAACCAGTTCGGGGGGCGGGCCGACACGAGGCGAGGCATGCCATGCACTTTGATGTATGCGGCAGTTGCTATTTTTTTTTGGCTAAAATGATCTATGAACTGAACTAGTTCCAGTGAACTAGTTCTGGAGCTAGAATGTCCTTGAATGTGAACTTATTCTAGAGTCACGCACTTATGGGAAATTTTGTGCAGCGTTAACGTACCCGCAACGGTATTTACACGTTAATGAACTATGAGCGGAACTAGTTCTGAATTGAACTAATCCAAGTTCCAATCCGTTTATTGAATATTGGATTTACAGAAAAGTTCTGACTCCATTTATGTACAAATATTTAAAATCTGAACTAGTTCTAAAGGAAGTTAAGCTAAGAACTTCTTGGGAAAAGAACCAGTAGAAATGTGTGTGAGAGAAAATCTTCGAACTGAATCTCGTGCACGGTCTAAGAGATGTGCCAGATATTTTAATTCCTACTCGTAGCATTAATTCCCAAGTATCTATTTCGCTTTGCTGACCTTTCCTGAAATCTTGATCTTGACTGGAAGAAAAGAGAGGGGGCGGTCGGCCAGAGGGAAAACAATCTGCTATCAAAACGAAACCATAAACCAAATAATCTGCTGACAATCTTTGGATTCCGATTCGGATCGAGAACGATGACGACGACGATGATGGCTGTGCTGTGCTGTGGTGGGCAAAATCTAAAGTTGATCAATCTATATTCCATCTGATAATAAATCAGTTCTCGGTTGGCATTTAATTACTTTGCTTGAGTCCCTGGACGCACTCTTCGATTAGATTGGGCACCGGACCCCCCCCCACAAAATCGATGGATGATAAAAATCAACAAGACCAGCAATGAAATATGTAGTACACGTTTAATTGAGACGAAACGCAAGAATGCGTTGCTTTTTATGTACCCCGCATACAGCATTTTTAAGTATTTAACCCAAGAAAGCCAGGCGGTGGCGGTGGCAGCTGTCCCGAGTTAATTTGGAAAACGTGCGCTAACTGTGCGATGATGCCCCGGCAAGCTAATTCTAATTCTAATTCCTATTTATTGTGATTAAAACAGTCGCTGTTGCCGAGAGTCTGGCGACTCGTGGAGGCCCACAGACCACCACAGATCCATACATACATACATATGTATGTATGTGTGTGCGAGTGTTTATTCAGATATTCAGATATGGTGTACATATGGTGTTTGATTCAACAGTTCCCAGGGTTCATTAGAAGCATTTTGTGCTCTTTAAACGCCCTCCCCTATCTTATTCTCGATGCATTTTTAATAGGACTTTTATTTTGCATTTTCGCATTGTTTCTGGACCTTGACCTTGGTGTACATGTGTGGGAAGGCCACGAATGACAGCCAGAGAATCGAAATGTGGCATGAAGGACAACAGTCCTTTGGCTATTTTCAAAGAAGAAGAAATGGGGGCTCCAACGCATCTCACGTGTGACCCACATGGCCGCGTAATATCTGATACAAAAGAAGATACAGATACAGCTACAGATAGACAGATATTACACATTCATTTCAGCTATCACAATCGTTCACGTGAACAGCTTTGCAAGGGGTCTACTAAACCAACAAATTGATGTCACATTTCCCATTTCTTTTTCAATTGAAACATAATACCTACCCCATACATATTATATATTTTATACGCAAAGATCTTTCTTTGTCTTTTTTTTTGGATTTTAATGCATGACGCAGGTGAAATCGAATTCGGTTCTCAATCAACCGAGAAGAGGGGCAATTATTTATTCAAAAATTGTTTGCTTATGGAGTGGGACTTGGATGATTTGTCCCCCACAGCCCAAAGGTGAAACAAACACAAAAGTGTTTGTTTGGCCAGACAATTTGCAGGCCCAAAAATTAATCACTTTTATTCTGGTTTCAAAATTTGTTACTGTTTCTGTTTATATATATATTTCTCTCGAATTGAAAACTGGAACTGAGACATGCTAACCGAAAACTGTCTCAAATGTAAATGTCATTCAACTTGGCATCAATCGGTGCACCAAAAAACAACATCTCAATCAAGCCTAAACTCCAAAAAGGCAACAGGTGGGTGAATATTCTCGGATACGAAACACTAGCCAAACTGGTGGGTGGATGAACAACTGACTCACTTATGATCTCATTAATGGCATACAAATCTAGGCAAACGTTTGTCGAAATACCCTACTCCACGCGTCCGAGTTGCATTTGCAATCGGATCGATTGTGTTTCACTCTGGCATTTCTTCAGCCACTGATAAACTCTCCCAAGTTCATTGTAGCTAGGGTTTGTCATCAGACAGATGTTCTTTGAGTTTCGCAGGGGGGATCCCTGTACGAGCGAGGCTCATCGGAATCAGAAATAATCTCGAAATAAACATATATCTTCTGAATCCTAAATGTCTCAATATATTTCCATTGAATTCATTTTAATAATAAATGCTTGAAAAACATTTATTATTTAAAGGAAATATATTTGTGAAGAGACTTTCTTTTTGCCACTCTCGATCCAGTTTAAAGATCAGCCAAAAGTCTGGGAAAACCTCTTTTGGGAGTCCAAGCCAAACTGTGGGCATAAATTCTTCCGCCACCGACTACCGTGATAAAGGTTTCAGCCTTGTGTGACCCATAGATGATGTGATGGCCTTGGCAACAGTTACCCGGTGACTAGAGACATTAGAGACTAGCCGCTGGCCGTCTTATCCCTCGCTGAAAGTCGGTGAACGGCAAGTCTACGAGCGAAACCCATTAACGACACGCAGCAGTTGGTCTCCCCGCCGCCCCGCCCAGGCCCCCTTCCAGCTCGATCACATCTAGTATGTATCTTTATATAATGGGGGAGGAAAATTGCAAACGATTCAGCACCTCTTTGGGGCAGGCAAACATGCATTTCAGCCGCATGCGCAACACTTTCAAGGGACCCTATCGGTGGGCGGGGGCGAGGGGGGGGCTGGAGTGGGGACACATAAAAGACACAGAAAACACAGGCATAGACAAAACCAAACTTAAAAAAATGCAATTTGGCCGTGAAAACGAAATACCAGCAAACATAAATTAATTATTATTATTATTAATAATATTTGTTTCTTTTGTTTTTTGTTTTTGTTTTTGTCTTGGGGCCGGCCCTTTGTTGTTTCTGTTGCTGGTGTTTTCTTTTCGGGGGCCCCGGGCAACAACTATAAATATTGTATTTTTCTTTGTTTTTTGTTGTATTATTATTAACTATGAATAAATTAAGAGCGTTTTCTGGGCTCCCAATTCACATCGGTTCGCTGCCGTTCGATTTGTTTCGCATTTTTTTTCACTGTCCGTCCGTTAAGGTTGCATTATATATTTATTTGCTTGTACATACATAATTGAGGGTTTCTACACACATACATATACACGTTGTGTATGTGTGTGTGTGTGTTTTTAAGTGATTTATATTTTAAGGCTCCCCATTAATGAACAAGAAAATTGTTTTAGACTTGATTTATGACTCGAATTCGTTTTGATAATGGAATATCTGTGTGAAAATGTGTTGAGAGAGGTCTTCGGTTCACCCACCGATTCGACTAAAATACTACGAGCTCTTCGAGGAAGATTCCTGAAGATTTACTTTTAGAATAGAGTTCTAGGACAAGGGCATACAAAAACCTTAAAGAGAGTAGGAATACAGTTCTAAAAAGATCCCATGTTAGACCCGGCCTTAAAAACATAAAGAAAGACCTTGAAAACTTTAAAGAACAAAGCGAATCCTGTCTTGGGGGATATCTTTTAAGAGGATATGAAAACCCACATAAAAAAGAAGAAATCCAATCAAAGGCCATCGAAGCCTGAGGAGAGTGTGAGGGGGGGCGGTGGGGAAAGAAGAGTAGGTAGGTACATATGTATTGCCAAAAACCAAAACTTGTTAACCGCCATTGAGAGAGAGAGAGAGAGAGATGGAGAGAGAAAAGACACAAAACTAGAAATATGAGGCTACGAAACAGATATTCTGCCCACTTTCAATGGTCATAATTGCAAATCGATCCAATCCAACGATTGGCAGACAGACTGGTAGAATTAGTTAGGTATTCTATATTTAATATGTGTCTAGATTCCATTGATTTCCGCGTTTTAGCCTTTCTCTTCTTACTTCTGTGCTTACTTCATCAACTGTTTGGATTCACTGGATAGGGTTTCCTTTTTCCTGGTTTGGGTTTGGGATTGGGTTTGGGTTTTCTTTTAACTTTTCAGGTAACTTTTGTACAGGACGCGCGCGCGCAAATCGAGACTTTTGACGCGATATTTCGACTATAACTTAGTTATATTACAATAATTTGCTTGATTTATCACCAACAACAACCATTAAAAAAAACACTATTTTTTTTCATTCGAAATGCAAAAGGGTTTCAGGGCTTTGAAAGGTGTCTGTTTCTTGCTGCACTTTTTGTTTCAGGAGTGTCGGAGGAGGAGTGTTGTTCTCCGCGAAAAGTTCTTGCTTGGGGCTTGGGTATTTTTTTTCGGATTTTTCTCTATATAAGCTTTGTCCGTGTGCGGCGAACGTAGTAGTCTGCACCGCCGGGATATCGCACACTGAATGTCCAAAGACGGCAAACACTTGTTATTATAACGCGTCAAAGCGTTTCCATTTAGCGTCGGCAACGCCAGTGCCAGCGGCAGAGGCAGAGACGGCAGAGACAGCCTCGGGGCTCCGACAGGTAAGGCAGCAGCAGCGACGGACTCGTCGTCGTAAGCTTCGATATCGATGCCTCGGATGCCTCCGACGACCGATGATGATGTCGGCGACGATGCTCTGACGCCCGAATCTGGCCCGAATCAATAGGCCATTTGATAAGCGACCTGCTCTCAGCCGCGAGCAGAGCAGGTGAGCATTTTGACGCGCTCTCCGACTTGTTATCAGGCGCCGACAGAGGCAGCGGCAGAGCCAGAAATGAATGAAATCACAAAAACAACTAAGGCGAAGCGGGCAGCAGATTACAAGCGCCAGCGTCGCTGTTGGCGTTACGTTGACCGTTAAACTGAGCAGAGGCTCACGGCAGAAGATATCACAACAAAGAGAGAAGGAAAGAGAGAGAGAGTGAGCGAGTCCAAAGGGGAAATGCAACAACAAGACACACGAGCATCAGAGTAGATCAAGAAACAGCTGCTGCAGAGCCTCTCTGCGTTGACCGTTAGAAACAAGGTGTATTCTTGATAGGTGAGGCATTCGATAAACTTTTCTGGAATATATACTGAAACGGATGGGCATTTTTTGAAATTTACAAATATATTAAATATTAATATAACAAAAATCGTTCCTCTATCAAAAATGCAAGTATGTCTAATGCATCTGTAGGTTCAGTTTTGTGCATAGGCTTACAGTGTATAAATATAAAAATAAACAAATATGGGCATATACATATTTAAATATTAGATAGAGTCCTTCTGATAGGATGCCATAAACTGCACACTCTGAAGTATGTATGCAGAACATATGTACATCCATACATAGAGCACTAATGGTGATGCGTGCAATACTCTGTATACAATACAGCACTTTGGATACTTCGCTCAAGTCTTAGCAAAAGCGCAATTATTCCCTACCATTCCCATTCCCTACCTTTCCATAAATGCAACTTGGAGAAGATAAGGAACCAGAGCCGCTGCAGCAAATCTACCCACGTGGATCAGGCACAGGCGCAAGAGAGACACAAGCCGAAAGAGAGAATCGAGGGAACAGCAACAGATGGCCCTTAGCTTCCGGCAGAAGAGAGCCGCAAAAAGCAGAAGAGAAATCAGCGCAGCAGCGTGACTGCTGCCTGCCGCTGTGCTTTGAAAAGCGACTGCACGACATACGACCGAAGACCGAGAGCTGAGCAGCTTCGGTCCGTCCGTTCTTCGGGTGCGCGGGGCTCGTGTGAATGGACAATCAGTTTTCGACAGTTAGGTGGCTCATTAACCGTTCATTAATTGCCCGACCCGTATGAGTGATGTCGCCGCGTGATCGTTAGAATTGCATGCGATTCGGCTACGAGCCGTACGATGTTAACTCTTTTTGGTGGACAGCTGCCCCAAATATTTCCCCATCCATAAATCTTACAGTTTACTCGAATGCGCTTTCCTCGTACCAGGAACGATCTGCTCAGTGGGGGAATAATGAACGTACTGGGGGCACGATCGGGTTATTCGGTAAAGCGCCGTAACGACACGAGTTATGGCTACTACCCACACTTTTTCCACACAAACATTTCGGATAATCTTCCGTAACACTCCCCGGGGATGTACAGAACGAAAGGTTTAGATTTTTTCCAGATTTCCGGAGCTCGTACACATATGATAAGATTTACGATTTACGTTTAGTAAACTTTTCCATCAGTGACTGTTAGCCTGATGTGTCGATGAAAATAAATATATAATTATCTCTAAATAGAAGCCTAATCACTGAACACAGCTGTAGTGTAATCTTATTTGTCCATTTTGTCCTTTAATTGTTAGTTTTAATGGTCCTAAAGATACGCTAGAAACTATTCAATATTCTCGAGATCTTCTCTTAAAGATTTCTACAAACTTAGCAAATATCCAGTGGGATAATGGAGTTTGCCCAAGTCCAATTTCTATTTTTATAAATGTTTATTTTTTGTATATATTTTCGATTCCCAATCGTGACAACCATTGACCCGTGGGACCCGGGAGTAATCCACCTGCGGAGAGTCCAACACGAACATGGAAAGTATTTTAAACTTTGGCTCGAATATGACGCACACTCGCGATGCTCTATGCTCTGAGCCACCTCTTCGGGGAGTGGTGGGCATGGCATCCAACGTCAGTTTTGGGGGGGCCTTTGTATGCGAATACGCCACAGCCAACAATTGTGCTTGCCCGTTCCGTGTGTGTGTGTGTGTGTGTGGGACTAGCCAACGTTTGTACTTGATTTTATTTGGTTTTGGCCGCACAGAAACAGAAACTGGTTTCCCACACCCGGATGAAATGTGCGTCCAAAACCCAGGTGAGAGAGTCCACACACAAAAAATAAAAAACAAAACTTAAAAAAGAAGAAGAAATATTCATCAAACATCTGGGCACCCGCGGGGGCTTTAATTAAGATTTTCAGCTCCCCTCGTTTCGAATTGAGAATTGAATTTATTATTTTGACGGGCTTCAGGATGTTGTGAAGCGCCCAAAGATACGTAGTAGATGTCTCAATGGATTAATGAATGGAGCACAGCCAACGCTCTTGATTATAAGCCCAAATATCAACAAGGTGTAAGATGATGAATATCAGAAATAGAAAAACGACGGCGAATCCCAGTGTTTATTTGCTCGGGTTGGGATTGATTTTGTTGTGGGGTTGGGGAAACAATTACCACGTTAATTGGTGAGCGATTCGAGACGCACAAGCGAGTGCTGAGAATTGCAAAAACAACATTTAGTGCGTGTGCATGATGCGCTCGCTGTAAGGTTTTTTGACTTATTCTCAGATCCTCTACAGGGATGTACTGTATCGAAAAGATATGTATAGATTGTAGGAGGGATACCCCTTACATTCCGGGCCAATCAATGCATGGCTAGGCCCTTCAACGGTTCTGGTTACATAATGACCTACGACAACTATAAAAATGAAATACTTTGAAAGTCCAATAAAAACCTGTCACGATTTAAGCAGCAGTGATTTACGATACACACAGTACGTGCATCTCATGAATGAAATGGAATCGAATGGATAGAATACATTAAAGTTCTACTTCAAATTACAAAAAACTAGGCAAACTTTTTCCTTTCACTTGATATTTTTGCAAAGACCCGTAGTCGGAGTGTAAACGGAGTGTAAATCCCATTATGGAACATAGTCTTGGGGGGGGTTTTGGATAAACCAGACGGCGGCATTGGATTCCCTTCTGTTTCAGATGCAATAAAACAAAAGAATGAAATGGTTCAAAAAGTCCCACCACGGGGAGTTCCATAAAACTGTCAGAGCAGAGCAGAGCAGAGTCTTTCTCTCAAGTACAGTTGCTTCCTCGGGGGCTTGGGCTTGGGAACAGGGAAGTATTCTGAGTACATATCGATCGCGGCAGAACAAATAGCCAGAGACAATAAAAGCCACAACGGAATAAAATAAATACAAAATGAAATGACAAAAGATACATTTACCGCTTATCGCAGATACAACGGTTTATTGTTGTCTGCTATGGAGGTGGGTGTGGGGGGGTGGGGGGATCAGTGGCGTTGCGACTGGGTGCAGGTATATCGTTGGTGTCGTTGGAGGGGGGGTTTTTTTTTGAGTAAATTACTGAAATGAAATTGGTTTTACTGTATCGATTGACAATTGAGGAACTGCTTGAAATAAAGGGAGGGAGGGGGCCGAACTGGAGGCGGATCGGGCGTTCGTTCAATCAAATTGCTGGCGGGATAGATACCCGGTAATTGGGATCAACTGTCGCGCTTGTTGATCGCCAACGATTGGGTTGTTTCATCAATCGCTCCGACTAAATTGGTGGAAGCTTCCCACCTGCTCCTCTAGCTCCTCCTCTGCCACATGCCACCCGCCCAACAGCCCCACTTGCCCCCCTTCCAGCCACCATCAGCCATGCAAAATATATTGCGACAGAGAGAATTTGAACTTGAACTTGATTCTGTCTCTGTTTTTTTTTTTGTTTTGTGCACGCGATTGAAACAAAAATTAGCAGCTGGAAAATTGCAACATGAATTATTACGCCAATGAGTGTCCCAGGTTTTCCCTACGCCCCTGTCCGGACCGGACCGGCCCTTCCATCCCATCCCATCCCTCCCCTTCAATTATACATGAGTAATGAGGTTTAATTGGATTTTTAGGTATATTTATTGCAACACTTCGCTCAACACACTCTATTGACAGCTGGCATGGGGAAAAATATGCATGTATGTACATGAAAACCAATCGAATGTTGGTATACCCTTCCAAGGAAAGTTCATAGCAGCCGAGAACCATATAACCATATATGTCGTAGTGGTTCCATTTTGGAAAAGTGTTGAGTTTTTCCAGAAAAACGATCGTAGGGTCATTCGATTAGTTTTTCATGGAAGAACATCCCTGCTTCAATGGCAAAATGTGTCCGTTCGGTTATGGGAAATTTGTGCATTCACTTGATGAATTTGTCCTAATGGTTCCGAGGTATTATTTCAGATCCTAATTGTGGATGCAGATCAATAACAAAAGCTATTTGGGAGATCGGAGGTAGCATATTTCATCAAAATTAAGGCACCCTCCAGGGAATACCGAATACATCAATGGTGGGGCTGTGTGTGTGTGGGTGTTCCAGCAATCTTATCTTAGCACAAGATGTGCATATTAATTGCATATTTTGCCCCATGAACGATTACGTTATTATTGCCGTTTCTCCCACCCCCACTCCCCCCAAAAAAGAGAAGAGAAATAACAACTGAAATTATCGGAATAAAACGTGTATATCTCAGTGGGGAGATACAAAGATACATAGATAGATTCGTGTGCAAGCACAGAGAAGCAGGGAATTGTTTGACGGCAACGAATGCGTCATCGCATCGCACGGTGAAGACCCATTAATGGGGGAATACGAGCATTCAATATTCCCCCACATACGGCCGATGTCTGGAATATCCGTGGATGTGACAAAAGAGCACCGGCTTCAGGACAAAACGTTGGGGAAGTATTTCATTTGATTGCGGGGAACTTTTTCTGCCCAGAGATTCGCTTGGGCTATTTTTTTTTTTGTTTCGGGTATCAATTTATTGAAAATTCTGCCAGCAGATTGTTTATTTATTGTTGACACAAAATCAGATATCAGATATCGGCATGGAATTGACAATTTAATCGACTTGTGGTCGACTTACAGTCTCCGTACAAGAGCAAAAACTCCTTTGACTCTGGTACAGACATACCCGCATATCTCTCATAGATAATGCCATCAGTATCAATTCTCTGGGGACGCTTTACCAAGAATCCGGTGCTTTGGCCCCACATGACCACGGTGGCTCTAGGTCCAACAAATGAATCATATATTTTTATTTCTGATTGTTTTGGACCCAAGTGGGCACTGGAAATGGAAAGGGCACTAGCCACTGGCCACCAGCGAGATAATGGTTATCGGATCTCACACATAAGTACCATTTCATTGACGCAAAAATTGGAATCGAAATCAGAAAGTCAGAAGCCTCCTGTGGCTCCTTTTTCTGTTTTTTTTTTTTCTGTCCCACTTGAGATACAGTCATTCGCTGTGGGAAAACGACACTGAGGATACTCTTTTGCCACATCTTTCTATATAGAAAATAAAGTGGATTATTTGGTATTTGATTTGTTTTTCCTCCTGCTTAAATTTGTATTTTATTATTCTTATATTTGTCTTAGTTTTATAGCCTTTTTAAAGCTATTATTAGAAGGATTAATATAGGCATAATTTTGTTAAATTATTTCCTTTTGGCTCCTCGCCATTCGACATCTTTGTGATAGCAAATCAACTTCTTTTCGAGTGTACAAACTACGTCAAATGGTTAACCGGATCGAGGGATCGCCTCATCCAGTTCTAGTTCTCGTCACGTTCCCTATGCCACCAATCTGATTCAATTGCGATCGCGATTTCATTTTCAATTCCTTTTCCCCATTATCAGTTGTCACGTAGCTGGCAGACACAAACTTGATCTTGATGTGAAGTACCAAAAACCGAGAGCTGATCGAGTGGTCGCTGGTCACTTGTTCGATCACTCGGATTGGGGCATGGCCAAAACCTTGAGTCGTGTCGAGTCGTCTCTACTATTTACACCGATTTAGTGAACCACAAGAGGGTATCTTATCGCAGGTTCCTTTGTCAAAATTCTTTCATTTTTAATTAGGAATTTTTGTGTAGTGGAAAACACTTGTATCCCAGTGAACCCGGAATCCTCGAATCACCGGCCACGAGTCCCGAATCCGAATGAGAACCATCAGGAATCAACGCAGCACAGAACCCAGAACCGTCCGAATGCGATTCCCATCACGTCGAGTGCATTTCGGGGGCTGCCATTCAGTTGATATTTTTATTATTTGTGCACTTTATCATCATGTTTTAATCATCACTCAACTGTCGACGGTTTCTTGTGGTTTCGATTTGGGCCTTTGAAGAGTCGACAGCCAACGACACGCGTCATTTGCCCTGATTAGTATGTAAGGGGCAGGCCCAATGGCAGATACAGATACAGATACGCATTTCATTTGTGGGGGCTGTGGGGTTTCGTTTATGTAATATTATTTTGTTTGGCATTTGGATGTGCGTTTGGGTGTTTGGGCATTTGGGTGTTTTGCCTTGCCCCTGACCTTGGCTGCCCCAAACAATTGGCGGACGTGTCGATTAACAAGTTAGCGCCACTGTCTTTTATTAGTTCACTTCATTATCATTATCATTACATTACACTATCACACACTCCCCTTCCGCATGAGCATTACAGGCGCAACCGTCAAGTGCTGCTCGTTGATGGTTTGATCGGAACTTTTCATTGGAATTACACACTCGTGCCGTTCGTCACTCTTTCCGCCCAACGATCGAGGGATGGGCGGCTCTGGTATCAGTGAGAATTTCCCCAAAAGATACGAGATGAAGAGCCTCGGGAAGTTCCCAAAAGGTTTTTCTTTAATTAAAGTATGACTAAAAGTGTGACTACAGTTTTTAGTTTTAGGGAGTTTACGGGAATTTTTCACCGGTTTGAAGAACATCAATTTTAGATAAGAAATATGACTATTTCTTATGGCATATCCCATTCAATGGAGCTTTATGATGGGGAAAGATCTTTAAAGGGACCAAATTGGAAAGGGTATATCATTTTTATGAGGCCTTTCGATTTGATTGCTGTACAGAAAAAAAGATAAAGAACTTTGTTCCACCCATCATTACTTATCATTATGAAAGCTCTTCCTTTCCCGACATTTTCCATTAATTTATTATACTATATAGCCGTAGGAAAACGCTAAAATCTGAACGTGAATAAAGAGATTTATTGGCAGAGGTGAAAGCTGTCAAGATATACGATAGATGATAATATTATAGAATGTAACTAATGATTCCGCAGATTCCTTGTCTATAAAGAACTGGCCCATAATTTACACAAAACCAGAGACCAGATTAATCTACTATTAAACATTATTCTACACTTTTGGGAATATAAAATAGACCATTCCTGCTACCAATTGTAGGACCATGATTAATTAATTCCCATTTCCGCTTCTGTGGGGTGGCATGTCATAAATTCAATTATGGTCCTAATAGATTTTCAAAATTCTCTCCTTTTCTTTGTTGTATTATTTTATGGGTTGCGATAGTGGTATTGGAATCTGATAATGATCGTGGAGTGATTCCATTAATTGAGTAAGGCAATCCGCGAGGAAGAGTTTATATTGTGTTTACCACATAATCTTTATTTTTCATTCTGACCGAATGAAAAATTGCAACCAAAAACAAAACTGACTCATGGACGGGAGGACAATCTACGACAGAAGTTTCGAGCCGTACGATGTGACGATATTATCTGGGAATATTTCTTATCGGGGCCTTTTAATACGAATATTCTAGGGGAACCTACACCAACAGCCGAGAATAACAAACAATTCAAACGAATTCCGTTTCAGCAAAGACGGTGCCTAATTATTTTACAATCCGCTCTGAGCTGTAGTACGACATTAGCTGGTGATGATGATTTTTGATGAATTCGGGGTCTGTCATTCGGTCGCTGATAACTCGATTCCACGGAGAGACGATAGAGTCCTACGGCCAGCCAAGGAAACAATGAAAACGGGATCATAAATAAGATAAAGCCACCAAATGGCAGTGTCAACAATTTTGGATGGCGATGCAATGGTTTGATTAGCGTAGGAACTCTCGAGCCAGACACTCCATATTACTGACAATCAAGTCGGTTGAGTGAACGATTAGCTGTCGTCGTATAAACCTTTTCCAAGATATTGGGACATTTTCGAAATAAATTTAATGATGGTTTCTAGGTGGAAAACATGTGGGGTGTTCGTAGAATAATCAAACTAAAACTGTATGAGCACTGAAGGGGTTGCTTTTTGGGAACCCCAGAAGCTTAATCGAAAATTTCGAAAACTAATCTACTAGAATGCATGCAGTGTACATGACGAGGCGCCCATTAATGCTCAATTTGAGACCGGGACGGAGGCTTGGTTCCACGAAAGCAAGAACAAAATACATGTAGCGTGCATGATTGTATTTTTTTGGTATACATTTTCCATATTTGGAACACTCGTGGAAAGATGCAAATATTGTTGATTCGCAGAACAGAAAATTGTGGTCTCTGAATTATTACTCATTTCATTTTTTCGCACAGTGCAATAGATCCAATCATCGAAAAACAACTCATAAAATACTTGGTAAAGAGAAAAACAGCTGTTTTTTATTTCCATACACGCGTGAGCGTGGAACATCACTTTTCATTCGCGTAGCCAGACCTTTTGGCTAGCATTTAAGCGACCGAATCAAAGTTCTCGTCTCGAGTATGGGGATTAAAATTTCAAGAACACTTTAGGAGGAAAGTAGTCGCATCAGCAGCTGTATCTAGCGAAACCTACTCTAACTGGTCGATCCGTTCGTGTCGTTGAGTCATTCGATTAGGGGTATTAACATTCCAATTACCAGCAATTATTTAAGAAAACATTTTTCAACTTTCACACATTTATATTTTATTTGCTCCCCACAGTTCTGTGATCGCTGGTGCCTCTCTTTCTCCCTGTCTCTCTCCGTCTCGTTTTTGTAATCAAAGTAAGGAATACAAAGTAGAGAACAAACATACCTGCCCCATCGCTGCTCTCGTCATCGGAGGTGTTTATGAGGCGGGCATAGCCGCAATAGTGTCTGCCCTGACCCCGTCCTGCACCGCCCAGCAGACCATCCATGACAAAAAAAATTTTAGGGGGTTTCCAACGTGGACCCAAGAATTTATTATTTTATTTTTCTTCAATTTTTTTTCGCTATGTCCCGTGCTCCGATTCTGAATGACGACTGAAGTTGCGGCTGGGCTGGGCGACAGTTTCTTTTTGGTACCAGATACCAGAATACCAGACACTATTTGATCGAACGCTATTTACACAAATGTGTTTCGTAGGCACTACAAATAGTGGGCGATCTACGGATATTATTTCACATTTACTGCCTATTCCAGGTTAGTCCCATCGGAAATCCGGCAGATCAGCGGCGTCATTAAGCGGTGTTTTGGCATTTTCGGTTAATGGGATCAAAATTAATTACTCAATTTACGGGACTATCTTAATTTCCAGGGCACAAATGACGTCGTCTGTCATCTCTAGCGAAAGATGAGGTGTTAATACCAATATTTGCATTACTCTTTACCACAATCCCCTTGCTGACTGACGTCATAACAAGCAGCAGCAACAGTCAAAGCCAGAGTCAGGGCAGCCTCCGAATTCCAGTTAGAAAGCTCACCCTCTAAGCCCACCCAATTGGGTACGCGTGTAAGCCCTTGAGAGCTTCTAGAGAGGGAGCACTTAATAAGACTGTAGGTAAAGCTCCGGGAAGTTCTTCTGGAAGTCGTCCCGTGTAGTCATCAGATGTTGCTATAATGCTTGAATACCTAAAAACTTTTTTAAAACGGTTGGTTTTGATCTTCAACTGATAATTCCAAAGGCAGCTATCGTATCTTGTCGGAACCTTAGATTAATATAATCTCCCCAAGAAGAGCGATAGAAAATGATCCCCATACATGTCGCTGTACTCTCCGTGTAACAGGTATGACCATCCGCAGGTGCCGACCGCTTGACCGTTATGCGGCGTTGCCTTGCATGGCTGCAATGAAGGGCTAGGGATGGGGGTAATCGACTGATTATTGAGGCTAGGTGAATACCCGACAATGGCAATGAAAATACATTTAAATTGCAGTTAAATGTTACTAGGTTAAGTCATTCAATTAAAGAACGATATTTTACCAACGATGGATTTTGCCATTCGCACAATTGGCAAATCGGTTACTACTTTCCTACAATACTTACTTTTCGCAATATCTTGAAATATAACCATTGAAATAAGATACCATAGCATATGGTTTTAGAACCCATTTTCTCCCAAAAAAAAAAAAACGATAGGGTAAAGGGTGTAACTTATGCGATGGATAATGCAGGACTGTGCGGGACTGTCACCTTTTGGGTGATTTTTTGTCCATCTCTAAGCTATCGATTAAACGATTATCAAGTGGCAGCAGTTCAACCCTGACAAACAGCTGAGCATAGCGGCGGAACCGTTAACAACAACAACAAAATAGCCTGGCAGGCGACAATGGCAATGAAAGTGCAATGGCAGTTGTTTACACAAAATAAACAAATGCAGCAGCAGCAACAGCAACAACAACTAAGTGGGTTAAGCAGTGCAGTGCATGCACTGCTTGCACTTTGCCGCTGGCCTTAAACTTTGATTTTCATGGTCACACACTCAAGCCAAGCATAAAAAAAGAGACAAGACAACAACAAAGCATAATGTAATTGGTATTGAGAAAAATAAACAAAATTAATAATTAACATTAAATTAATTGCCGCACAACTCGAGTGGAGTCGAGTGGATTGCAGTGTTGGTACTTTTTAATGGCTCATGTAAAGTGCATGCGAAATGCATTTCACGGTTTTCTTATAAATAGCGTGCAGCAAATTATGGGAACAGCAATAAAAGATGTCACACAGCGACAAACACACACACACACACACAAGCAACTTAAATAAATCAAAAAGAGTACAAAAAATCGAAGAGATGTTCCTGGTTATATCTTCAAAAACAGAACAGCGACTGGATTTGCATAAATCAGACAGACAGCCGGACGGTATGCGGATTAAAATGGTTGGGTCCCCCCACACTTGTAGGTTAGTGTTAATGGATTCAAATTGGATTAGTAAGCCCCAAATCCCTGCCTTAGTTTATATTTAAATACTAAAATTAGCAACCAAAGAACAAAATGCCAGGAGAGAGAAGAGAGATTAGGTGGGAGGTGTTGGGGTAAAGTTACGTGGCAAGGTGCTGGGGGTAGGGGGGTGTGGATGGTAACACGTAATATATAGAGTGGGGATAGTGTGACAAAAATAGCTTACGTATGGGCCTGCGGCGCAATCTGGACTCATTATTCTTGCCGCCACTGTTCGGAGGGCTGTCAATCGGCTTCATGTTGCCACGGTCCCAATACTACGACAACAACAACAAGTGGGTGTGGGGGCGTGGCGTAGGTGGGCGTTTTGTATAATGTATTCGATTTGTATGTGAAAAGAAAAGAACCAAAAGAAAGATACATATGTACATAAGGTAAATGTCGAGGCAAACAAAAAGTAAGAACAAATTTCAAATCAAATCAAAGCACTACAAATACACTCGTGGCAGCACTGCCAATTCTTGTGGTCGCACAATTTTCTGACACGCCACTGTATTAACGGATTCCGAATGTCTACGGTCGCGGTCAGAAAAGTAGACCCAGTACAGTAAGTGCTTCCAACTGAACACCATTCACTGTAACCTTCTCTTTCGAAAGATTCTCAAAAGAATATACCAAAAATTTAAAGTTCTTAAATCTGGATAATGTACTGGCCCGCCACTGTAGGCCACTTCAAAAGATAACAGTGCAAAATAACCGGTTCGACAGCGCCGCCACGCAACTCGCACGCACACACACACACACATTCACAATTAACATTTGGCAAAAAAAAAGAGTTATTTTTCCCGTCTTCCACCCCCTTTACGATTGTTCTTTGCCTTTGCCTTTCGATGTTTTTATGTTTTACCTTTCTCTCCCTCGGCAGAAACGCGAATGATCGAAGGCAACTGACAAACCGAGAGCGAGAGATCTTTGTTGCTGACTGACCGGCAAACAAAACAATCGCAACAGCAGCAACAACGTGTGAACCAAAAGAGCAGAGCAGAAGGAAATTGTTATCAAATAAGCGCGACGCTGGCGTTAAGTCGCGCCTGAAAGACATGTCGGGGTAGGGAGAAGACGAAGAGAGGGTACTTGTCAGAGTTGCGCTATACTCCGATAAGATAACTTTTTTGAAGGATAGTTTTAATCGTTGTATAAGAGAAACCGCAATTCCCGACCGATATTGATAAGGAGATGCCTATTCAGTCATTCGATTTAATCAATCTGCTTATAGAAAATATGTACATACATATGTATGTATGTGTGTAGTTTCATAACACAAGCCCAGGGGTTCCTTGGTGGCCATGACATTGACCACGAAACCTTGATAAAGATGAAGATGAAAGAAATACTCAAAAACATACGCACATTATATACATGTATGCATGTGAATGTATTTACATACATACATATGTAAGTGGGTGGAAACTCCAGAAATGGAAAAGGAACAAAAGAGTTCGATTGAAAAAATAGAGAGGGGGGAATGCCCTGTTGGCCTGAAGAGAGAGAGAGAGGGACCATGTTTTGCATGCGTTCAATAAACTTAGATAAACAGTTAATCGATTCACCAAAGCACTCACTCCGGGGGAAAGACAACACGTGCTTTGTCTCTCCTATTGATTTTTACCCCACCAGCGTCAGCTCCCAGCCAAAGGGAGCAGGAGCACGATATGTACGAGTAGATGGGGAAATAACTGCACAATTCCATTGTTTGAATTTCATAATCAAACGTAACTTTTCCTCCCGCAGGGATCAGATGGTTTTCTTTGATTTTCCGTGACGTACGGCGCACACACGTGTTGTAGTCGGTTATGAGGGATTTTATTTTGCATTCTGATGACTGTTTCGTCTTTTGTTTGTTACATTTGTGGTTATGTTTTGACGAAATGCAGGGGGAGAAAAACAGCAAGGTATTGCCGCTGGTGGGGAATGGTGTGGGTGGGCGTACACAGATGAATGATGAAACACCGAGAGAAGGCGAAACAAACGGAACAAAAACAGAAGTAGGAGTGACACACACTTACAAGATAACCAAAACGAAGTAGTCAACAACATTTAACAATTGAAAAAAAAAACAAAAACAACACACACTCACATCTTTTCCAGACAACTTTAGTCGCGGTAACAGCGCGAACTTGAAGTTTACTCCTGGCTTCATTGACTTGCAATTTCAAACTGAGGCCAGCGGGGCAACAACAACCAAAGAAAAGCGCAGACAACAACGGCTATGCGGCGGCGGCATTTTCCACCCCATTCTGCAGCAGACGCGGCACAGGCAACAACAAAAACCACAGGAGGCGGCTCTTCTTGTTCTCCCCTCCCAGCATGCACAGCAGCCTGGCGCTTTCGGTGATGGCCTAGCACACATGTTCCGGTATCGATAGATTCCGCACACATCGATAGTAAATATTTTGGTTATATTTGTGTGCTCAAAAATGTATATAAGTAAATTTCCTCTAATAGTAACAGTAGTTTTGATGAAAGCCAGATTTAAAACTCATTAACATTTCACAAGGATGTATTATTTCAACTCGCTTGGATCGCTTGGATATGTGGAGCGCCCTCTTGCGCACTCGTTCGTCCCTTTGGATTTCCGTAGCCCGCGCATTTAAACATCCAGATTTATAGTCCGCGCTTGGATAGTTTTTCAAATTAGTTCAACAAATTATAATACCAGCAGTAATTTATTAAGATAATAGATTAAAATTGCCTATCGATCTATCCTTTTCACCGTTTCTTGCGGCAACTCTTTTTTTGAGCGCCCTCCTTCTCACACCCTCATTCGCACAACTGGAAAGCTGGAAAGAAATTCCAATACACTACGCAGATCGTTCCAACTCTTTGAATCTACTGTAGTGTACGGACGCGGATAAGCTGAAGCTGGCGGTCGAAAGATATATAATAAAATCAGTGCAAGTGCAAGGAAATAACATAGAAGAAAAGCCAAAAAAACCCATTTGAGTCGTTTCGTGTAATTTTTTTTAACATTTTCGTTACATATATTTTTTTGCCCACTCTCCCTACGTGTGTGCCAGCCATCCTTATTCCGGCTAGTTCATTTTATATTTAGAATTAGTTATTTGTGTGTTTTTTTTCGACCGGTATCGCAGTTTGTAATTAGTTGCTATTACTGCAAGGAGTTAAGGTACGTTACGTAAGAAGTTTGTACATTGTATGCATGAATATGTATCAAAATTGGCGTCAAGTATAACATTTTTTGATGATCTCCATTTGCCTTGTCTTGTTCGCCCTGGCGCCATGTTGAAAATGTGTATACATTGACGATGTTACATATCGTCATCTCTCTCTAGCGCACACAGACGCTGGAATTGCGCAGCAAAGCGCCGTTGCTTTTGTGGAATTCTGGAATTTTGCTTGCAACGTTTGAGAATTTTTCGTCTTCGAAGGTTCTTTGCCAAATTCCAGTGGGTTTTTGTTCAATAATTATAGAGCAAATATTGTTGCGTTTCTAGAGGTCTCACCATGGAGTCACTATTGATGGAGCTGGTGCGCCCAGTCACCTCGGGCAGCCGCCAGGCACCCGATCCGTTTGACCAATATCTGGAAAGTCACGGTATGTACCGCAAGCACACGGCCCGCGACGCCTCCAGCCTTTTCCGTGTGATTGCCGAGCAGATGTACGACACCCAGCACCTGCACTACGAGCTGCGCCAGGAATGTGTACGCTTTATGACACGCAAGCGTCGCATCTTCGAGAAGGTGCGAAAATGCTCCTCGAAACATACTCGTTCCCCTCTGGGCTAATATTCTCCCCCCGACTCTTTTGCAGTATATTAATGGAAATTTCGACAAGTATTGCAGAGAGTTGGCCAAGCCCAAGACCTATGGCACCATGCTTGAGCTGAGGGCCATGTGCCTCATATATCGGTGAGTGGTGTGGTTCTTCTGTCCTTCGGGCAGGGCAGTGCAGCAAAATGAAATCTTTCTTATTTGGGGCAGGCGCAATGTGATCCTGTATGAGCCGTTCAACATGGGCGCGGGCGTGACCTTTAATCGCAACTGTGTGGATAACTTTCGCGTATTTTACACCAAGGAGAACCACTTTGATTCCGTATTCGAGCTAGAGTACATGACATCGGCAGCCGTTTGTCAGTGTAAGTGGAGAACACCACTCGAAGGGGCGTGTGTTTATTCATCTTCTCCCTGCTTATAGCAATCACTTTCAAGATGCTCTACCAGTCGCTCTTCAAGCTGCCGGACGTAGACTTCGCCGTGGAGAGCATGCTCCATCCACACACCTTTCAGTGGGACTTCTTCAAGGCCGAATTCGATCCTAGGGGCTACATGCTACGGCTGCGCTGTAGCGATGGCCGCCTCTTTAAGCTGGACTTGCCGGAGCTCACAAAATGCATTCTCGAGGATTTCAAGCTCTGCAAATTTCACAGCAGCAGCATCTCGATCACCGAGGAGTTGTCATCCGGCGGGGGCGGGGCTGAGTTGGGCCGGGACTCGACTGAGAATGATATGCTGCAAATGTGTCCCAATCGATATGTCTCGTGTGTCCGTCAGCTGCTGGACGATGGTAAGAGATGGCTTCCATAAGGATGAAATGGTCTGTAATGTGCCTTGTGCTTCGCTTACAGGAATCACACCGTTTCCCTACAAGGTGGCCAAGTCCTTGGACCCCAACATGTATCGCAATGTGGAGTTTGATGTGTGGAACGACATACGCAAGGAGTCAAAACGCTACAATGTCTACCACAATGATTACAACTTTAAGGTAAAACAGGAGGACACACACACACACACACAAACACGTTTCATCAATCTACACTTTCATCATCCATGTCATTCACCCATGTCGTGTCGCTTATCTATCTCTTAAACGTTTCGTTTGTTCTGGTTTTCCCTGTTTTTCGTGTCCTCTTTGCAGGTGGGAGCCAAGTGCCTGGTGGAGTTTAATCTGGGGAAAGAAGTGGAGGATTGCACGGGCTACATCCAAAAAATTAATAGCAAAAACAAGGAGAGCATTGTGTTCATAGAGAAGTTTGGCAAAAATATATTGGTACCCCACCCTTCCTTATGTTATTTCTAATCTTTTGAATGTTCCCTACTGCCGGACGGATAAGTAAATCCTAAAGTCTCTCTCTCTCTCTCTTTCTTTGTCGTTCTCTTTAGGTGCCCTATGAAACGATGCATCCTGTGGCACCCGACGATTTTCGTCCCTGGGAGAGTTCGTATCGCCAACAGCAGACCATGCAGCGACAGATACAGCGCGAGAACATAACCAAATTCTTTAACAAGAACAAGTTGCAAAAGTGGCGGAAAACCAAGTCGACCGATGCGAGCGCCTACTTCCAGCCCCATGCCCAGCAGCAACGGGAGCCCCGACATTCGGAGCACCCACGCGGAAACGCATACAAAAGCATGATCGAAATCATCCAGCTGGAATCGGATCCGGACGGGCAGCAGCCGCAACAGCAGCAGAAGAAGACTTCGATGTCAAAAAGCGATAAGCGCGAGGGTGATGATCAGGCCTCCAAATTGCAACAGACATCGTCGTCTAAGTCGCAAGAGCCATCATCCTCTGGGCCAGCTCCGCCAGGAGTAGGAGCAGTAGCCGCCGCTGGTACCACCCACTTTGTACCCTACATGCCGCTGATGGCGGGCGGGGGTCGTAGTGGCCTCCCACCACCACCGACAGCCTGGTCGGGCTCTCCCATAGCAGTGCACGAGGAGGCTTTCCGCTTTTCAATGCCACCGCCGCCGCCAAAGAATTGCGTGATGATGCCCTTCGGGGGATTTGCACCGTCGCCGCAGGGGACCATTGCCCTGCATCCGCCGCTACCGTTTATGCCGATGGCACCGCCGCCACACCCAAACCGTACAGCACCATCGCTGCATCCGCTCTCGTTTGAGGGACAAACACGTCGCTCGTTTATTTCGAATGGCGGGGATATGCCGGCGGATATGGAGACATTGCGATACTTTTACAACATGGGCGTGGATATGCATCTACGCATGTCGACCTTCGGCACCGAACCGGAATTGAATGCGGCTGCCGGAGTGGTGGATCCAATGGGCAAGCTGCATTTGGCCACAACCCCACCGCCCACACCCGATGCTGGTGAGCAGGAAAACGGCCATACATTTCCGTCTAATCGTAGCGCGGGATCGACCAAGTCGCGCGGCAATCGTCCAGAGCAGCTGAAAGACCTAAACGATACGCTGTCACATGCTGTATCTCTCTTGCCCACGCCAACGCCATCGCCCAGCACCAATGGCCGGTCGTTCAGCTTCGTGACCTCGTCGCCGGTGGGGCCGCTGCCCCTCTCGCCGACCCACCTGGTGACCCCGGCAGGTCCGCCACTATTCTTTCAAACAGCACTTCCGCCATCCCCCCTGGCCAGGGGTGCTGCTGGAGGACAGGTAAGATCTGCCTTTTAATTTCCATTTTCATTGAGTATTGTAACGATATTTGTGTTGATTTCGTAGAATCGGTATGCCTGGCCCTTGTCGCCGCCAATGATGTCCTCGACCGCCGCTCCACCAGTCTTTGAGGTGATGAACAACTTTCCCAACGATGGCAGCCCGCTGCAGCCCAAGAAACAGCAGCAGGCGGCCACGAAGCCTTCCCCAGGCAAAAATCAGCCTGCAGATGCCTATGCTGCAACCCGTCATCAGTAAAGCGGGGAAGGAAGGAAGGGCATGAGAAAAGGATCACCCACAGGACACCCACCACCGAACCCCGGGCATCAACGGATCTTTAGGCCATAACATTCCATCAGAGCCTCGCATTTGACATTTTTTTTTTTCATATAACTTAACGCACTTTTAAATTTGTAGACTTTTTAAAATCCGTAATGAAGTGAATCACAAGATATTCCGCCCGACCCATCCCGATTACCCAGCGACGAGAGGACGATAATCTATTCCCTTACTAACTCAAATCACATCCCAGGCTCACATTTCACATACATATATCGATTGCAATATTTAACCCTGTTACCAGTTCATTTTAAATCTGTAATCAAATTCACTTGTATGCGATTTTATTAGCTCTAAACAGAACAACAGAATAAGAACGTTTGCCACAAAAGAACAAATTAAAAGACCATATTTAACCAACATTTACTCTACAAAAAGTTAACCTGCTCGAAAAATACATATATTCAAATTATTTTCATCAGCTAAATACAGCAATTTTTGTACCAAGAATTAAGAATTTTTATTGTAAATTCAGTTCGAGGCCAGGCTTTGCGTTGCTTTGGCAATGATTGTCGGTCTCTGCACTGATCTGCTGGTCGCTGGCCTTTCTATAAGCGGAAAATGAATTAAATAAGAATAATTGGCTGATTTGGGCGATACGATTTGATGTACTACACACCTGTCGGTCTTTAATGGAGAATTTTGGAACTCCGAACTGAATGGGGGGCAGGACTCAGATTGGAATTCAAATCTCGACGCCTTTGAATAGAGATAAAGAACTGAAATATCTGGCAATTATATATAATTGATCCATGGATCATGCGCGACCTACCAGCTTAGTAATAGATATGGTACTAGTCAGATCTTTGGACAGATTAGATGGAGGAAAAAGCTTTTGCTATTTGTTTTGATTATGATTAAAATCATTGGATTATTCTTTTATCATAGGAGCTACACACAGGGACATACCTTGCTATAAATAAGGAATACGTGCTCAAAAAAAATTAACAATAAACAAAAAAAAACGTGACTCAACGCGTTCTGCTCACAATAGTGAGAACAAACTTGCTAATATCCATCACTAAAGAGCGAAAGTCCTTGGGCTGGTTGTGCAGCGACGCATAGTTTTTGCCCACTTTCAAAGGATGCATACTGCCGCCGGAGCAGAGAGAGAGCAGCGAACAGAGTACCAGGAGCAGGAGCTGGGCCGTGAGCATGTGCCAAAGAGTGCGCCTCATTTTCGGAGTATCTTTGCTGCGGGTTTATTCGAACTTGTAACAGATTTTTGTAGTATTTCGCATTTACTTTTGGTTTCGTTTCGTTTCGTTTCGTTTTCTGTTGTGTTGTTGTTGAATGCACTCAATTTAATTCTGCTTACAGACTGAAATCGCTTTGCGAAAGTGTCGCATTTTTATGCTGATTTTTCAAACTGGCCAAAAGGGCGGCGCGTCACCTGATGACCTACTTACTAGACTGTTAATGGTGGCAATTATCTTGCATTGTTACGGACTGAGCGAGCGGATGTTAAGGGTGAATATTAGCAATAGTAAGCGGTGGGCGTACGCTACATTGCCTGGATCACGCAAACGCACTGGCAAGGACGAGAGTTGTACGGTCCCTACAATGGAAATTTAGACTGCACTTTACGACAAGGCCCATACATTAGTTTGTCGACAGTTTTTGACCACCTATTTAATTCTGATAGATATGCTATGGGCCAATAGGAGACAGGTTCTGATCAAAAGCGACTTTGTTTACCTTTTTTATTCGGATACAATTCAAGCGAACATCCATCGATTACTTTCATCGATATCGATTACCAATAAGAGCTGCCCAGTTTGAGAATATAAGAAATAAGCTATAATCTGTATTATATGGCTTATATATTCAAAACAACAGGGCTTATTTTTTCTACATTGTAATTTTGGTAGCATATTGCTATTCTTGCCCAGCTTTGAGTAAAACGATAGCAAAAAATATCTACTGCAATTATCGCATATGCAGACCTGGTTCGAAAAGTGCATGTGATATCGATTACCAAAAAGAGCTGCCCAGTTTGAAAATATAAGAAATCAGCTATAATAAACTTAACTAAAATCTGTATTAAATGGCTTACATATTCAAAATAAGAGGGCTTCTTTTTTCTGCATTGTATTTTCGGTAGCATATTGCTATTCTTGGCCAGCTTTGAGTAAAACGATAGCAAAAATATCTGCTTTCTATATACTGAACATTTTTGTGGCGCCGCTCTTCCGCCGTCCGCCTTCATCCAAATAATAAATCATTATTAATTTTTTCAAATTTTTTTATTTGTTTGCAAAGAAACCTGAGTGCCACGCCTTCCATTGTGCATTGGTTGCTTGTGTGTGTGTGGGGTGTGTGGACGTTCAGGCTGTGTAAAAACATAGTAACTAAACGCCAGAGCCAGCCACTGAAAGGCCGACACGCAGCGTCCCAACCTAATAGGAGGGAGCCGAGTAGGCTCCGGGTCCGGCAGGGCCGGCACCACCGTAGTGCTGATGGCTGTGACCGTGACCGTGATCGTGACCGCCACCGTAGTGACCCTCGCGATCGCCAGCGATGCTGGCCAGGGCGGAGAGACCCTGATTGCCACCCTGGAGCAGCTGGTATCCGGCACTGGCAGCGGCGCTGTCGGCACCGGAGGCATAGGCGGGCAGAGCTTGGCCGGGACCGTGCTGGTGGCTGCCGCCGTGTCCGGAACCGTGCGAGCCGGCACCGTGACCGTGAGCACCGTGACCTCCGTGGCCGTGTCCGTGGTGGGAGCCCTGGGAACCGCCGTGGGAGCCCTGTCCGTAGCCCTGTTTGTTCTCATTCACGAAGTACTTCTCTGCTGGGGGCTTGACCACATTGACGAACACGGGCTCGACCTTGACGCGACGTGGGTGGTGCTTAACGTAGACCTTGCGGAGCACGATTGCTGGAGGCTTGTGGAGCACCACGGGTGCGGGCTTCACCACCAATGGAGGATGATTCACCAGCACCTTGGTGGGCGGACGCTTCACAATGATGGGCGCGGGACGATGGATCAGAATCTCGCCCTTGTTCTGGGGATAGGTGATAGATGAGGTCAGGGTGTTGCCCTTGGTGTTCACCGGCTTGTAGGGGATGTTCTGGTCGGAGCCATAGCTGCTCTGTCCAGAGGAGGCATAGCCGCTCTGTCCGGCCTGGGCCACGCCCGAGGCGTCGGCACCCTCACCAGCTCCAGATCCGCCGTTGCTAATGGTGTACTCGCCGCCACTGCTGCCGGCACCGCCAGCAGATGCTCCGGCCGATGCATCGGCGCCTCCATCATTGCCACCTGGACCGCCCCCGGCCCCGGGACCGCCGTAGCCCTGTTGCGCACCATAGCCATTGGCACTGGCGCATGCCTGCAAAAAGAAGAGCGAAACGGAGACGATTGTAGATCATGTAGACGATCCACATCTCTGTGGAGGAGCATCTCTTGTGGTACGTACGATGAGGCAGGCGGCCAGAGCCCAAATGTAGCTCTGTCTTGTCATCTTTTCTCCAGTTGCAGTTCCCAGTTGGCGCTCCGATGATGGTGCTCCCAATTGGATTGTCTGATGTCTTCTGCTGCCCTGCCTCACTCGGAGATTTCTTTAAATATGCTCTGGCTGGACAGTACGTGACATTTGGCCGGCACCAATCCCGGTTCGAGAGCTGGCGGCCCCCCAAGCTTGTTCCGCTCAAAAACTTCGTCATGTTCTTGTTATGGTTCTTCTGGTTGTTGTTGCTGCCGGGGTTTTGGCCCACGCGATGCGAACGAAACATGGCCAAATGCTGATAGATCGCACGCATCGCACATCGCGCATCGCACCCATATCACGGCTTCATACGTAGAAACCAAAAACAAACAGCACCAACAATCGACACTTTTGAATCTCTCAGAGCTGCATATCGAGGTCCGAACGTCTGCGGAGAGATTGCGAATGCCCGGCCAGCCAGCGCTGCTTCCGCATTGGCCACCCATGAAATCTGAGTGCGGGACTAGCGAATGGCGGAAAGAAAGATTCCCATCCCTGGATTGAATTAAGGATTGAGGCTTTGGTATAAATCATACTCTTGGTTACCTTTCGATTGAATTGATTTGTATTTTTGGTGCCTGTTTTGTATGGAATGCTTTCTTTCAGAGGCCAACAATCGCTTGGAACTAAATGTGTATAAATTCTTCCTCAAGAGATGGAAAATACAATTGCAGAGCGTCTCAGGGGAACAACTTATCTGAGAGGATTTCTTGGAGATTTCTATGGAAAGATAATGCCACGTGTTTTGGGATCTGTAGCCCACAGTCCACGGACTATAGGATAGAGGAAAGCCATAGCTGCTGTGGCTTTCGGCTGCAAATCGTTAGAACTTACTGCTAATAATAGACGAAGTTAACAACATTAAAGGGCAACAGGGAACAGCAGACAAAACAACACCAAAACGGTTTTACAATTCTGAACCATTGAAGATACTGGTAAATGTTACAATATCCGGTTATAGGTTAAGGCAAAAGGTAATACCTTTAATAATTGTGTCATAGAACTCTAAAAAACTTTGTAAAGATATGAAAGAACGTACTCTAAAGCAAATCGAATTCGTATGCTTACAATTTACTGTGTCTGACCATCAAATGCTTATTGTATTTCAACCTCTTAAAAGTAGTAATAATTGTAATCGAATAATAGTAATTCAATCCATTCCTTCGTTAAACACATGTATTATATTTCCATAAGCATTGTACACTCTGCAATTGTGTGTATCGGCAGACAATAGCTCTACAAGTGTACATGGTTCATATGTGATTGAATTTGACGTTATCCAGAAGAAAAATGTTACCAGTTGAAGCTGATTTCATTGCAGATTGTTAAAGATATGCCAAGAATGTCTATGTGTCTAGAGGTGTAATGCAAAAGATAACGAAAATATGTAAATCTGGAGTGAGAAGCTGTAGTAGCTAAGGCGGCCTTAGGCCCTTCCCTGTAGCTTTTGTGTGTATGTTTAAGCTGCAAATATTCATTTGAAGCCTATAAAACTAACTTTAAGGACCCTGAAACTGAATTTTACTACTATATAATCCTTTAAAGTAGATTCTTTCATTTTGGATATATAAAATCAATGCTGTATCGAATGTTTAAGCCAACATTCATGAGTAGTATGCCGTCGAATGTATCGACAATGAATGATTGCAACTTCCAAATGGATCGCAATTGGATGGTTTCCCCTTCCTTTCCCCAGTCGGTCAATAATTATATATTTTAAGCATATTTTCCATTTTTTATTTGCATTCAGCAAGGGGCAAAAAAAAAACAAATTTGTTAAATTAAACAGCTGCTCCGCGTACAGAAGACGAGAAGCACTCCTTGGCCAGGAGAAGGAAACTCTAAGCTGGCTTAGTAGTTGGCCTGGCCATAGGGGGAGGGGTTGTTGTAGAGGGGTGCCTCGTTGCCGGCGGCATAGCCATCGGCGGAGGAGGCAGAACCGGCAGCGGAGGCGGCACCAGAGCCACCGTACGACTGCGGCTGGCTACCGTACGACTGCGGCTGTCCGTAGACGGGGGCAACAACGGGTGCCAGTGGCGCCTCGATCTTCTTGCCCGGCTTGTAGACCTTCACGTAGACGGGGTTGAGGCTGAGGGGGGTGGGCACCTTGTTGATCACCTCCTGCTGGTAGATGACCGAAGGCTTGATCTTGTAGATCACGGGATTGCCACGGACCACGGTGGGGGGTCCGCTGTTCACATGCGCAGGTGGTGCGCCCGGCTGGTGGACAATGATGGGTGGCAGGGGCTGGGTGGCGATCACCTGGTGGTTGTTGTGGCCCGACGGCACCAGCAGGGAACGGAACAGATGCTGATCCACAAACTGGGGCGAGACGACATTGATCTTGCCCTGGCGGATGTTGCTGGCGAGATTCGTCTCGGCCAGCGACTCGGCAATGTCCTCGGAGTTCTTCAGCTTCTGGTAGGTGGGATTGGCGTTCAGAGCCTGCAGCTGGGCCTGGACACGGCCCAGACGACGGGCCTCCTCTTGCGTGGGCTGGATCTCGGCCTGCGCTGCGATCTGGCTGGCCGCTGGCTGCGAGCCGCCCGTCGCCACGTTCACGTACTCCTCGAGGCCCCCAGACGGGCCACTGGGCAGGTACTGAATGGGTCCATGGCCGGGACCACCACCTCCACCTTGACCATAATTAGCGCTTACCAGCTGGACAAAGACACAAAGAGATGGGCTTGGGTTAGCTTAGGGTATGGGCGGCGGGGGTTGTCTGGCTCTTAGGCTGGGGCTGTCTTACCGGTGCCGCAGCGATGGCGAGAATGCCAAACCAGAGTCCGAGTTGCATGTTGCGGGTTACGTGTGTGTTGTCTACTGCTCGGTGTCTGGCCACCGGGCTAGCTCTTTATAGCGCCTATAATCGCCCCCCGCCATGGTCGGCTACGTGATCTTTACCAACGATTTCCCATTTCCGATTTCGGTTCACCTTTGTGTTTCGGCCACCTCAGAAAGCCATCAACCATCAGCCATCAGCCAACCTCCTAACCACCCAACTGCTCCGCTCCGCTCAGATCAGATCAGATCTCTCTGTCTCTCGTCGCAATCTCATCTCTCTGTGCCATTGGACGGATGGCTTCTTTGTGGCATACCCATACTTGTGAGTCAAACCCATGGTTACCCGATCTCTCGCTCCACCAAAGTGGCTTGAGTGGAGTGGCTTGATCTCTTTTGGGGGTTACGTAGACCAAGATGAGTGTTTCTCTTTCTCAAGGAAATATTTAGTTGTGGATTTCTTAGGGTTTTCTTTAAACTTCATCATCTTCTGGCTGATAGAACATTGAAGATAAAGGTTAAGATTTTAGTGCGATTTCGATCATCTGCTGTTTGGCAATAAAGTCTCCATCGAACTAAAGACACCAGTCTCTAGATGAAAAGACTTGAGAGAACTTTAAACAGAAGCACAAAGGTCTTCGTTAAACTGTTAAAGAATTAAAAAAGGTGCCATGATCTCTATCTTAATGCCCGTTCATTATCAAAAGATCTTCCGGATCTTCCTCTTCTCTTTGAGACCTTCATTAACTTCCGTTCAGTGGTTTCCAATGGAGGCATCGTAGTGTTTCATTTTCTTGATCTAAAGTGATTTTGGGCATCTTCCAACCACTTGGATTGTTGGCCCCAACCAGGAGTCCCCTTAATCCTCGCACAAACAACGTCATAGCTATGGTTTTCCTCATTTTATTTTGTACTTCCCCTTAAATGTTTCTGTAATGTAATTGGCTGCGCCTCATTTATAGAACCAGGAGGCCAGGCCTTAAGTCTAAGCTAATCCTAGAGTCCCCGCCTGTACAGGAGATAGGTGAGATCGCGGGTGGGTCGACTGCCGTAGTCGTTGAAGGGCGACTTGAACGGCAGCTGGCTGCCAAAGGTGTCCGCCTCATCTTCGTCGGGGGACCGTCCGATGCCACCTCCCGCTTGAATGGCCGCAGCTGCTGCGTGCTGGGCTCCCGGACTCGATTGGGCCGCATGCAGCTGATCCTCGCTGGAGTTGATGATGGTACGGATGGGTGGCCGGTGGTTGATGTATCGCACTTGTTGTTGTTGCTGCTGTTGCTGCTGCTGGGCCTTGGGTGGATATGGTCTTTGGTATCTGTGTGTGTGTGGCTGCTGTTGGTGTTGGTGTTGGTGTGTGTGTGGGTGTGGGTGTGGTTGTGGGTATTGGTGTATCTGTGTGTGTGCTCGTGGTGTGTATTGTTGGGCATGCTGCTGTGTGTAACCATATCTCTGCTGTTGCTGTTGCTGCTGCTGCTGCTGATGGATCAGGTATCGCTGCTTCATGGCCAAGGCCTCTCCGTCAAGACCCTGCTGTTGCTGCTGCTGCTGCCTGGGGGAGCTTCGTTGCGTATAGCGAGCTCCAGGCTGCTGCTGCTGCTGTTGCATGGAGTCTGGTCGCTCTGCCCCCGGCAGATACTCATGGTGCACCTCCTCGTGAATGCCATTCTGTGTCTGATTGACCAGACGATTGTACTCTTCATTGGTGCCGCCCACCTGCAGGTGAATGGCATGCTTGAAGTCATCCCCCAGATGCTTCATCCAGAATGTGTCATCCACGTCTCCGGTGGTAAAGATGCGCGTGGTCTGGCCGCTCTTGGCCTTGCCCACCACCGCATTGGTGGCGGACAGCACATCAATCACATCGTACTCCTGCTTCGACGCAGAGCCACTGCCCGGCGGCGACAGCTGCTCCACGCGCGCCGCCTTCCGAAGATCGCCAGTGATCAGACGATCGGTGGTCTCTGGTATGGACGGACTGGGACTAGTGGCCTCGTCGTCATCGATATCCTCACTGGCCGTGGTATCGTTGATATTCTACGGAATATGATGGACGCTTAGTTCGGTTCTTGGCTTTGGGGGGAATCTCGAAGACTTACCTCTGGTCGGACTCGGCCCAGAGCCAGCATCAGCAGCAAGAGCAGCAGTGGCCAACTGCAGTGGACTTTCGATTCCATTTCGATGGAGCTCGCATTTGACTGAACCCGGGGCAGTCAATGGATTCCATTTAAATAGCCACCAAAAACACCGCCACTGCCACTCTGCCACTCTGCCACTGCCATGAATGCTCAGGTTACGCGCCAAGTCCGAAACAGAAGAAAAAAAACGGAAGAAAAACGTGCCGGGACGTGATCTATGGTCAGATACTCAGATGTGTATCATCATCAACGAATCTGTTGTGATCTTGATGCGTCAGTCCCAAAGCCGTAGCCGTAGCCGTAGTCGTAGCCAGGCAGAGATCGTACGAGACAGTGAAAAGCACTCACTCCCAGGGCCATTGGAAATTGTTTTTACTGAATGATTTAACCAGCTCTCTCTCTCTCTCTCTCTCTCTCCGACTCTTACCTCAGAATGGGGCAATTCTTATCGTCTGGCATTGGCAAAGGAGTACAAATAATAGGTATATCCCACAAGACTGTCTGTCTGTCTGTCTTCCCAATGGATTTCTTCAATGCTGTTCAGTGTTCTTTTTATCTCGTATCTCTCTCTCTCTCTATATGTAGAGATTTTGGCTCAATCCAAAAGAATTTTACTGGCTTGAATGATCAACAACTTGCACATAATCGTTCTTACTATGGAACCGCAGCCATGGCATGCAGCCATTAACAGATCGTGATAAATATTCATTTTTTGGAATAATTGAGCTTATACGAGCATGTTCACTAATTCATTAAATTGAATGCCGAATCTTTGATAACATTGAATTTTGATATCACATTTTATCACGATAAAGACCTGTTTGTGTGCAAAGGAAAAAATGGATCAATGATAATATTATGTACCACAAAATGTATGAAATATATACCTTTGTATGATTATACTTTTACCTCAGACTCGGCTTGAAAATATAGCAAAAAGGTATAGCATATAACATACATATGTTCCATACAAATCCATCCTTAAATTTTAAACGTTAAAATTCTGGAGCATCCTTTTGGCGGAAAATATACTTTGGCAATGGGCAAAAACTAAACAATGAAAGTCCTCCTCCAAACACTGGACATCTTCAAGCCTCGTTCGGGTTCTAGGCTTTCCAAGATTTCCCCTTGGAAATATACAGACTATAGCGGAACAGTTGTCCAAAGAGGAAATGCTTCGGTGTTACAAATATTGTACAATACTTTTCCCAGTCTTAAAACTTACGGTCTGGTACAGTCTCTCTTTTATTCTTTATTGATGGCTACGCCTTATCCGTTGTGCTTGGGGATCGCAGTTGGACTTCTTTGCTGTGTGGGGAAAAAGAGGAGTTCTAACTTGCCGGTGATTGGCCTTGATTACCTGGGCAGAAAGTAGTAGTCCAAGGTGTTTCCTCTTTCTGATCCATTCTGATGGAGGCACTCCTTCTGCATTCTGCTGGCAGGTGTAAGCAATTGCAAGCCATCCTCTGGGGAGGTCTAGTAGGAGCAACGGAACAGCAAGGACCGCGGCTCTACATTCATATCCGATACTCAGTCAGTATGGACGCCAGAGGACGCACACTGCACGAGGAAGAGGGTGGGTGAGGGAGAGCAAGAGTGAGAGTGAGAATGAGTAAGAGGAAGCGCGTGGAAGGCGCTGTTTCTTCTGGCTATAATAATGATCCGATCCAAGCCAGATTCGACAATCATTTTCTATGATTCTTTGTTTTCGGTTGATCATTTTTACGGGCATACTTTTAGGGGAATACATTTCGCGTACGCAACCTGAGGAACCGAACCCCACCGCCCCAAAAATCAAATCAAGCGTATCCAAGCATTTTAATCAAAAGCAAATATTTTATTAAACTCTGAATTGGAGCAAAAAAAAAAACGTGGAGAGCTGCAGAAAGACAAGGCGAAACGTAGACAGAAATTGTGGAGTGTGGAGGACAGAGTGCGAGAGAGATGGAGGTGGAGGTGGAGAGAGGGAGAGGGAGAGGAAAGGGATAGGGTAGGTGGTCAGAAATCTAGTTACATTTATATGCAAGACTCCCCAGAATGGTGCTCCACTGGCCTACATTCGGAGACCCCATTTGGCCGACCTCAGCATATTGATTGGGTGCGGTTCGCGTTGGTTTTGGGTTTGGGTTTGGGTTTTCGGTTTTCGGTTTTGGGTGTCTCTTCAGTAGCCCTCATCGTGGTTGCAGCTGCAAAGAGAAGAAAAAACAAAGGGGACAGTGAATGAAAAAGAAACGCCAACATCATTTTCAATTTATTACATATGTATATTCATTTTTTTTTGCTTGGTGGGGGGATGGTGGTGGTGGGGTTTTCTTCTTATGGAACTATGTAAATTAGATGTAAGCTAAAGATCACGTTGGGACTCTGGGGGGCTAGAACCAGGCTCGCAGGTACTCGGAAATGGGTGGCACATTGTAGGTGTCGATACTGTAGCCGTTCTGGACATGGCTGTTGTAGCCATAGGTCTTGGCGGGCGTCGTGGAGTAGTCGGCATGGAGGGTATGGTCCGGCTCAGTGGCCGAGTCGAAGCCCCAGCCGCCGAGGCGGCCGTCAATGAGCTTCTTGAGGAAGTCCGTTGTTTGCCTCTTCTGGTGGGGCTCGGGATAGTGCGTGCTCGACTCCAGATAGTGCGGATGCGGGTAGACAATCTCTGAGATGAGTCTGTCCAGCTGAGAGTCGGACACATGCTGTACGGGATAGCCACCGCCGCTGCCCAGCAGAGCAGATGTATAGCCGCGCCGCGTCACCGACTCCAAGTCGCCGGCAAACTGCAGCGGCGTGGAGCCCTGCTCCAGCGGATCGGGCACGGAGGTCGTCGACAGCAGACTGCGAAGCTGCGAATCATCCACATACTTGTAGTCGTCCAGTGGCAGACCCAATGGCGATGGGATCTGCAGTGGATAGTAGCCCAAAGCGGCTCGCTTGGCCGGTATGGTATTCTGCTGTTCTGTCGTCACTGGCAGCTCTGTTTGATCTTCCGTCGGATCGAACTCTTTGCCAGCCTCTTCGGTGGCTGGAGGGAGAGGCTGAGGAGGAGGAGGCCCGACTGCCGTAATGGCGCCACAGCCCATATGACACTGGCCCGGCTGGAAATTTGGATTCAGCGTCTCCGGCATGAACTGTATGATCTCGGGGGCCGTCAAGTCAATCTGGGCACGTTCCCGCTCCAGCAGATCGAATTCTCCTTTGATATCACGCTTGGCCAGCCGCCTACCCAATCCCAACCAGCCAGCCGGTGACTTCTTGGTCTTGCGCTTCGTCTTTGGGGATGGTTCATGCGACTCTGCTGGCATTAGGCCAAAGAGTTTCAGCTTCTGCTGCTGATGCTGCTGCTGGGCGGCCAAATCCTTGTGATAGAGCTTCACGTAGCGTGGGGGTCGCTCTTGGAGCTGTTGCTGGCGCATTAGACGCCTGCGGATCAATGAGCCGGGCGTGCGCAGGTCACGACGACGACGTATGGCATTGGGGGACCTTGGGCCTGGGTCTGGGCCTGGGCCTGGGGCTACATACCTTTGTTTGGGGCTGGAGCAGCTCGAGCAACTGCAGCTGGATGTATGCTTGGCGGCACAATCTGCAAAGGGTAATCATGGTTAACAATGGCAGGGTATGGGTTGATCTCCCACTCACCTCCTTTGTTGACCGTCACCCGATCGACTTTGGCGTACAGCTTGGATTCGGGATACTTGGGCGGTGGCGGAGTCCTGGGCTGTTCGACGGTGAAATCGAAGCTATAGCTGATCTTCGCCTTGGTCTGGACGGGTTTTTCCACACGATAGCCATAATCGCTGGTCCCATACTTCTTGGGCTTGGGCGGATTGGGCACATTCAGCTGATAGCCCAGCTGGGTGGGACAGGCACAGCCCTCTCCCGTGTAGACGACCTCCACAGGAGCCGACTGGACCAGGCCTAGTACCACAACCAGGCCCAGAAGGGTTATCAATTGGCGCATAATTCGTTCGTTTGGATCTGTGTGCGGAATCCGGATCGATGTGTGCTTTCGTGTCTGCCGTTGGGGCTACTACTAGCCGCAGCTTCAATTGTCGCATTCTTTATATGGAACCGTTGCATCCACCGATGCAATGTCTCACGCAGCCGCCGGCCACTGACCACGTCGCATGGGGCACTGTGTGCCCCAACGAGCAGCTCGTTGAACTTGAACTTCGGCAAGGTTTTCACTATATGCTCTCCCCTCTGTGTTGTGGTTGTTTTTGGGTTTCGCTGACCTTTTCAAATTTCAAAATTTGCATTTGCTTTCGCATTGGGTCATGTTTTCCATCAAAAGACATGTTCCCAGCTTTCGCTGGTTTTTTCAGTGTCTTTCAGCGTTTAAATTGGCTAAATCCAAATGTTGTGCCAAATTAATTTTCTCATTTGGCTTGTGGCGCGCGTTGATGCTGCCACACATTCCAAGGATGCCATGCCACACAAATACAGTGTTGGGAAGGGGGGGAAGGGAAGGCCCTCTGCCTCTGCTTTGGGATCGCAAAGTTTCAATTGTGTGTATTTTCTTATGTCATTACCTCTGCTCTGCTCTCTCGCTTGCCCTGACTGCATTCGTTTTCGTTCGGCTTCCGCCATCGGTGGCTCTCTCTGCCTGCCATCTGCAGGGGAAGTTCCTCGTGTGGTTCTGCGCCTCGGCTAACGCTGACTGAATTTACTTCGATTCCCCTCTGCTCTGTCTTTGCTCTGTTTTCACCCTGTCTCTGCTGCTCTGCTCTGCTAAATGCTTTCAATCAATTGCTTGTTGTGGCTAATCAACAGCATGCATCTCACTCACGCTCAACAACACCAAATCAGCTCTAACCGCCCTCTACCTCACGATCCACTCCACTCTCCGATCGCATTCTCTTTCACTCTCTCAGTAATGCAATAGGAAAATGATAAGATGCAGCCAAGTAACTGTAACGCAAGCACGCAGGAAAGATGAGTCAATTCATGCCCAGCCTATTGGAAAAAAATAAATGTGTAAAAAGTACATATTTGGATTTAGTAGTCTTGGAAAATCATCAGGAATTTACAGTTTATTCAGTTCATTCGAGAAGTCGGAGCAACACGGAAGTAAATAAAATTCAATATTTTAAATTACAGAAGTGCAAACACTTTGTTTTTAAAAGTGTTTGTTTAAAGTGCTAATGGAAAACTATTTATCAAGCATTAACGTGCAGAAAATAATTGACCTATGACAATTTTTAGTAATTCTTTTGGTGTCATATTTTTAGAGTTTCTTGTCAATCTGATTTCGTTCAATAAAAACAAATTCTCTTTATTTGTACAGGCCTTGGCTCGTCTAGACGGTTTTTTGGGATGTTTCCCATGGATATACATATGTAGATATCCTCGCTAGACGCGTCTCCCTTCTTGGCTAGAAGAGCCTCTTCTGGAGCTGTCTTCACTGGGTTTGGCTTTTTGTGTGCCTCGTCGTCCGAAGCACTAACCTCACTGCTGGAAATATCCTCCGAAGAACGATCCTCAATGGAGATTAAGATCACTGCTTAAGGCCATGAAGCTGTGTGGAGCGTAGACGGAAGTAAACAAGGAGGTCGGATGCCAGTTTTTTCAGTCGGTTCGAAAGGTCGGAGGTAAGTCGAATTCTAAATGAAATCCTAGTAAAAAAAAGCTTCAAAAGAAACAAATTCTCTTTAGTTTTAAAGAAGCTCAACTGGTGGGACCTGGTCGGCCCATCATCGTTGGACTTCCCACAAAGGCAAACAATCTGCCAAGAAAGTGAAATTTTTCTCCATTGAAATCGGATCGTTCGTCGGAGATAATTTCCAGTATTGAGACTAGTACTTAAAGGACGAAGCCCGCCAAAAAGTCAGTCCAGATGGCAGACTCTCATCTCTCGCAACCCCTCGGGCGATGAAACCAAAGGTCTCCAGCAAGGACTACGACAATCGATAAGGAAGAGCCTATCAAGAAGCCACAACTCTGAAGACATCAGAAGAGAGATACATAGGTTCCGACCTAAGGAACCAGTGGCTGCTTAAATCTAGCATATGAATGCCTGGCAGTGAGAGAACTTGAATGAAATAAATGTAGATTAATGTATAGCCACGTTTGTGTTTGTTTTTTGCATAAATAGTGAGAAGTCAATATATTTAAACTCTAAGCCAGACAGACAAACATCCATCCATTCATTCCTTAGCATAAATAGTAGATATTTACAATCGGAAGGATGAGCAGGATATGCCTAATAGCAGCTACCAGCATCTGGCTCCTGGCGATTCGCATTGCGGTAGGAGGTTATGCGTCCCGGCTTGAATCCACAATCAACGGAAACCTTGCCGGCCACCTTGCCGTAGCCATCGCTGGAGGCGCTCTTGGAGGCGTAGCTGCTGGAGCCGTAGCTGCTGGAGCCATAGCTGCTAGAGCCATAGCTCGAGCGGGAACTGGTTATTTTCTTGAACTTGGGGTTCTTAAATTGCTCGGTTATGTAGCCCAGCTGCTTGTAGGTCAACTGGGGGGCCGGCTCATCATCGGACTGCTGTTGCTCCTCCTCCTCGATGTACTCCTCTTCCTCCTCCTGTTTGGCAACATAGTTGGGCTTCTTCAGAGTGATGACCTCGCTCTTCAGCTTGAAGAGATTCTCCTCGGGCACATTGGAGAACTGTACCTTTTGAACACCATCCACAGGCTTCTGTGCAAAGCCAAAGGCCAGTTTAGCCTCGGGCACATTGATGGCCTTGCCGGCCTGGGCGGCCAGGCTCACACTGATGGGATCTGCGGCCGGACTGTTATCTTCCGCCTTCTCGGCCGCATAGGCAATGCTGTGAAAGTTACAGGTGGTTAGCACATGGGACTGACGGTATCGTAATGGGGATGGATCCACTTACTTGCCATAGCTGGAACTGGAGCTGGAGCCACTGCTGTAGCTATCGTCGCTCTGCTGGCATCCGCAGGTGGGCTTGCATGGTGTCGTCTGTGTGTAAATGATTGAGAGTTTCGGGGTATCGTTATAAGGTATCGAATTTGGTTTCTATCATTTTCAGATTGTTGATGCTTAGAAGCACGTACGGAGCGATAATGATGACGGGCGAAGAGCATAATGATGGTGAAGTTTACGGTGACAAGGCATAGTTGAGGCTCTGGCTAGTATTGCAACCCACGACTCACTGGCGGCTCTCTGATAAAGAGCTCGACGCGGAAATACTATGTACTGCAGCTGAGGATGATGATGTTCTCGATGATGATGGATGCGCGCATTGATTAAAATTAGTTACTGGTCCCGAATCTATTGTGCTAGGGCTAATTCTAGGACTTAAGCTATTATGAGTGGTTAGTCATGTTGGTTAGATTTGATACTGGTAGCCGGATGGACGCCTCTTGTAGCAATCGATATGCTCCAGACGTTGCAGACGCTCGGCCAGACGGCGAGCCGCCAGTGTTTTGGCCTCGAGTGCACCCTCGAGCATACGGCGACCCAAGAGATTGTTGAAGGCGTGCACATATTGAAAGAGATCACGTACTTTTCCGCAGGTCTTGGGCAGTTGGGCGGGTTCGATCAGCTGCTTGCTGCACCAGCAATTGTCACCGATCGGCGAGAGGTTCACATCGCTGGGCTCATAGTAGCGGGGCTTCGGACGCACAATTGTCGGTCCTTGGCAGCTTTGGCAATAGTCGGAACCCTTTTCCGAGCACACACAGGCAGCCAGCAGCTGTAAAACCAATAGAAATTTTTAATTAAACACATTTTTTTGTTTATTAAGTAAACACACGCGAAATTTGTAAACAGTGTTCGCTAACGTCAAAAGAGCTTTCTTCAATCCGTCACATTAGTCGTCGCACTTGCACACGCACAATTATTGCCGGTCCCGTTCAAATGAAATGTTCTTGCTCGCTCTTTCCTTCGATATGCTTACCGCTTGAGTGCAGTGCATCGCCAGCAGCAATGAGAGAAACAGTTTACAGGCTTGCATTCTGGTCTGCTTTGGGGCTTGGCTTTGGTTTGGTTTTCTTATCGGTCGCGTGCCGCTCGGTGCTCGTTAAAAGTTTGAACTGCTAATGGAGTGGTCCACACGTTTTATATACCCCAGAAGACTGTGAATCGCTGCTTGGGGTCTCGTCATTGCAGTTGCTCTCAGAACATTAGTTTTGGTTGTTGTTGCCGTGTTTCTCTCGATTCGGGCTAAAAGAAATCTTGGCCATTCATGGTTAAGGTTCAGTGCAGCATCACACTCGGCAGCATCCAGCTCAGCGCTTTCTCGATTGAACTTGACTGGCCCACACCAGGGTCAGGTTCAGGTTCAGGTGCGGGCGGCGCTGTCTGCTGATGCTGCAGCGACGCGACCGCCACCGCCACCGCCGCTGCTCGAAGCCAGTAGGTACGTGCTCCCCGGAATTGGGCAGCGCCCAACCTGATATTGATAAAAACAAAACTACCATAAAGAGACAAATCTGTTGAATTCCATAGAATTTCATATCGCCCCGCCACCCCGTCGTCGGCGACAAAATTAACAATGAAGTTGCGACAAAGTCGAAATGTTATAGGAATTGTATTGCGATTAGGCTGTAGCTGCGTGTTCCCAATCCGCAAATTGGGTCAGCGTCATCTCGCGAATTGACCCCCGGGAGCAGACGAGACGCCAAAGAAGCGGAATCAGGCCGTTAACCTAATTTCTGGATGTTGTTGTTTTCGGGCTCGGCTCTAATCAAAACAACAATACACAAAAATACGCCTATCGATGGGAGATTGCAGTCGCAGTTCCTTTTCATCGATAACATTGAGTGAGTGTGTGGGTGTGGGTGTGGGCGTGTGCATATCGAAGTAATCTTGTGCACATTCTTCCATTAAAATCCATTACATGACACATCCGACTAAACACGTCTTTGGCGGTATCATGGTGCATGTGCATTAACTGATGTAACAAGTAATTATGACCGAATACCCGTGTTTTAGCAATTGATTAAATCATTATATTTTTCTATTATGCAATCGAAGTTCGATGACTGAAAGCGATAACGTAAGTAACGGCGCGTGCATATGTGACGTACATATGTGCGGTAAGTAATTATTCTGAAAGAAGCGTTCATCTCCCACTCGGGTTTATCTCTTTCTAGATCAGATCAGATGCTTGTACGGTCTTCCGACCGAGTTGAGTCGAAGTCGCCAGTAGGCAAGCGATCAGCAATTGAATTCATGCAAAGAAGGATGCCAAAGGTCAAAACTCTGCTGGTTATTGGGCAATTACAGGTTAATGGCTCGGCAACACGCCGTAGCTGGAGCCCGGACACAGAAGATCGTCTGTCTGTCTGTCTTATCAGATGTTTTCGTATATAAGCGCTGTGCTGACGTACCCACGAGCTCAGAGCAACGCGAATCACCGCTAGAAGACACCCGGGTTTTCCATTTACACAAATCTTCAAGTATATATTTAAACGAGTATATACCCAAGTAATTCACTGGATGCGAAGCTTATCTTGCCCGAACAGAGTCCAGTTGTTAGAGCCGAGAATTGCTTTCCGTTCAGTACAGTTGTACAGCCGCAAGTAATCGCCAGTAAAAAAGTCGGTGCTCTTCTTCCACACGAAGTCCGGGAAATCCTGCTCATCCAGTCCTCATCCAGCTAAAAATGGCAGCAAAAAGAATGGATTTAAATAAGCGCACCTTTCTGGTGCTGAGTGGCAGCTCGAATCCTTTGGGTCAGACACTGGCTCTGCAGCTATGCAGTCGCTTGGCACCCGGATCTGTTGCCCTTATCCTGGACGATGATCAGGAGAAACTTGCTTCTTTGGAGCAGCTTCTCAGGGAGCTGCTGAAGCCGGATATAGTCCAGCTGAGGACGGGCAAGCTGGATGAGCACCATTCGAATGGTGTAGAGCTGATGGAGCAGGCCTTGAAGCAAGCGGAACTGTCTACCGTCTTCGAGCGTTCCATTATCGTGCACAACGAGGGAGTGGCCGCCACCGAAGTGCTGATGGAGCCACAGTTGTCGCAGGATTGGGCCGCCTACGTCCAGCAGCAGTTGTATGCCCCGGTGGCCCTGAATCAGCGCTGGCTTCACTGCAAACAACTGACTGACGTGGAGAAGCTGGCAATCAACGTGACCTCGTCGCTGCTTGTGCGTCCGTTGATCCACAGCGGTCTACTCTGCTCCTGCAAGCGTGCCAGGGACATGTACTTCCGTGCCATGGCTTCCGAGGAGGCACGCCGCAATGTCCATGTGCTTAGCTATGCCCCTGGCTTGCTTGACTCCCATCAGACCCAGTACGATGTCAACGGCAATATGATTAACCCCGAATCTCTGGTAACGTCGTCCCAGATGCTGCAAATGCCACGCGCCCAGCCGCTGCAGGCCACCCTTAAGCTGATCAATATTCTAGAGAAGATCTCCTTTGTTTCCGGCCACGATGTCGACTACTACGACACATTCGTTTTATGAGTAGAAACCTGGCGGTGGGCTGTGTTCCTGCTGGACTCGGTTCTAACCATGGTCAACGACTTGGAAGCTGTTTTTGATTTAATTGCTTGGGAAATGAATAAACTTTGGCTGCTGACCCCGGTACTGGAGGTGGAGAAGAGCGAGGCACACGAAAAGGAAACCGAAAAACAAAACAAACACGATTTTTATTTGGCTTTCCGGGAAAGAAATCGGTGGGATATCTCTGCTCTTTGCAGGAATGGTTGAAGACATCGATATGTAAGAGATAATCATGATCCGTATGAACTGCAGAGAGGATTGTAATAGGAAGAAACTCAAAGAAGTTCAACGAACTTTAGTAGATCTATACAGAGTCGCTATAGCATTCATAAAGTGGGTCCGTCAGTCAGTATTCGGGGGAAAACTCCGTAAAAGATTAGCTATATTATATGTACATATATTTCAGTTGAATAGTTCCAGTTCCCACAGAATGAAGATCCCCAGGGAAGAACCGCCTGTTCCGTAGATGAATCAGCGCTTATTGCTACATATAGGATTAAATATGTACATATTTATATTAATGCCTATCGTCAGTTATTTAAAATCCATTTCCAGACAGTACCAGTCGGAATCAGCGATAAGCGAACAAAATTATATATAGAGAGGGGGCACTAGGGCAGTCACGAGAGTAGTAGACTGTTGCCGGGTCCTCCATCAATCTGATAAGAACCGAATCATATGGAGAGCATCATAGAGCAAGAGCTCTATTTCTTATGTTTGTCTATACAAATAATCATTGCCAATATATTGGCAGCTCAGTCTCGGGAGCTGTATTTTAAGTTCCTTTCTGTAGCATTGGATTAATGTACATATATAGTACATATTTTGTAGGTTTTTTTCATAGCGCATACCAATTATGGTTTGCCATAAAAGTGATCCCTGTCGGTAAATATATGTACATAGATACATATGTATGTAGGGACAAAAATACCCTAGATTTTTACAAACATACACACACACACATACCTAGGAGGAATTTTGTGTTATAAAACACTCTAACTCTAATAAAGAATTAATGGACCAGATCTTGGGAAAATGGCTCAGAAAGTTAAACCAGATCAGATCCCTTGTTGGACGCTTCAAGGCATACTTTGGGGGCTAAGAAAATACAAATTAAATTGATCAATTAGAAGTCTAAAGCATGTACAAATTACATTGCAAGCTTTTTCTGCTTATCCATGGGGAAGGAAGCTTTTAGTTTTAGTGTTTTTTTTCCTTAATTTAATCGATTGACCTTGACTTTGAAATCGAATACGGTCTAGGCATGAATTTGTGGATGCGAATTTATTGTGCAGATTTTTAGAATTTAATGTTTTTTTAGGGGGGATTCAATTGGCCAATTAATCGACCATTAATCATTAAGTAGGCACAGCGATAACCTTTCCGTTTAAAGCAAAGCTTAGATCAAAAGCACCTTCGTACCGGGCAATGTGTGCGAGTGAGAGGGTTAACACGAGAGCTTTAGTCAGCTGTGCGATAGCTGTCAGAAAAAACGTCGGCTAACTGTTGCCTGCCAGAGATTGAAAAATTAGAAAGTCTCAGCATGGATCTAAAGCAGAAAACATATCTCCTGGTGACTGGAGCATCGCGTGGCATTGGCCGCGAATTCGCCCAACAGCTGTCGCAACGCATTCAATCTGTGGGTTCGCTGGTTGTGCTGATGGGACGCAGCCAGCCGCTGCTCGAGGAGACAAAGGCCAACATTTTGAAGGAAAGTCCAGATCTGTCTGTTCGCACGTTCGCTTTGGAGTTGAGCACAGCCAGGGCCGAAGATTTTGGCGGTATCATATTCGAATCCCTCAACCATGCAGAGGCGTATCCGCGCAACTTCCAGCGCGCTGTTATCATCCACAATGCGGGCACAGTCGGCGACACTTCCAAGCGTGCTCGGGAGATCGGTGACACGGAGTATCTGCAGCAGTATTACCACACCAATGTGTTCTCCGCCATTGCCCTCAACTGCCAGTTCATGCGCATCTTTGGTGACGTCCCCAAGCTGGTGGTCAACCTAAGCACCCTGGCGGCCATAGCCCCAATCTCATCGATGGCCTACTATTGCACTGTGAAGGCTGCCAGGGAGATGTATTTCCGTGTGCTGGCCACCGAGGAGTCAGCACCGGGCACTCTGGTGCTCAACTATGCGCCCGGAATGATTGACACCCAGATGACAGTTCAGGTGCAGCGCGAGGCTCACGATCCCGCGGTGGTGGCCATGTTCCGGGAGCAGCGTGAGGCCAAAACAATGCTGACACCGCCTCAGACAACGGAGCGATTCATCCAGGTGCTGGAGGCACAACGGTTCAAGTCCGGCGACCATGTCGACTACAAAGATCACGATGCGGCCTAGATTAGAAGGCAAATATTACCACATTTTGTATGTTTATTGGATAGTTGTATTAAAATTTAAACGCAAAAAATGAATTGACTATGTGTTAAAGGATATCCGGGTTCGACAGTTTGCTAAAAGAAATCCGCCGCTGCACTGCGAGGCTTTATGGGGATCTTGAGAAGGTCGTCTGTTATTGTGGAGCCCGTGTCGATGATGGTGTTCCTGGATGGTGTTGTGATTCGTCTGGGCTTCCCCAGCGGGGTTGTGCTCTTCACCAGACCGGGCGTGATCTTTCTCTTCCTGGCCGCACCCGGCGTTGGAGTGTGTGATAGGCTGGGTGTGCAGCGCAAGCCTAGCTTGGCGGTGGCCAGATGCTGGGCAGCCGGTGACATGCTGGCCAAGCGCTCCATGTTGGTACGGATCAGCGGGGAGCCGATGTTGCGTCGGGCAGTGTCGAAAGCAACTTGTTTTTGGTTGCGCATCTTCTCGCTGACTCTTTCGGCCAAAGCAATGGCAATGTTCTCGCGCCGGGAGTTCTCGTTGATACGGAACGAGGGTCCCTGGGTGGGACGCAGCGGAGTGTCACCTCCATCCAGGCGGAAGGGCGTGCCATCGATCTCGCCCCAGGTCATGATCGGGGAGAAGGCCACACCCGGATGTGGCGAGGGAGAGCGTAGTAGCTCGAAGCCGCGTATGCGTGGTGTGGCTGTGGGATCGTTTTCTCCAACCGCTGGGTCTGTAGCCTTTTTATTTTCTACCTCCTGATGTTTGTTGTTCAAGCTATCTGGAAGTCTGGTGGCCTCGTGCTTGATGCTCATTCGGCGTTCTGCTGCCTGCACACGCTCCTCCTCGGTCAACTCAACCCCGTCCGGCACATACATGACCGAGTTCATGTTTGTGTACTTCCAAGTCTCGATCTTCCTCAGCGGATCGGGCTCCTCGAACTGCTTCTCGATGCTAGGCAACATAAGGGCGCGCTTCAGCTGATCCGCGGACAGCTGTTCGTGGTTGTACAGCAGGGCATACTTCTGGCGCAGTTTCTCCTCGGCTGTCTCAATGATTTCCTGGAAGCTCTGGTTGTCCTCGCTCGTGTAGCTCTGCAGGAAGGCGTCAAGCGACATCTTGGAGGGTAACGAATCGCCCTCGGTAGAGCTGCGAGCGCTGCTGCTGGTGGTGGAGCACGGTGTGTCAGCACGCTGGAGAGGAGTGTTGCTGCGACTTCCTTGGCTTACAGGCGTCTCAAAGGTGGCCGGTGACATGGCTAACGCAAGGGACAAACAGATGAGTTATATATGGAAACTTCTTTAACCGGCTACTCACCATTGTTGTTACGGTTGTTCCGTCTACCGTTCCTGCAGCCCATCCTTGGAATCCTGCCCAGGCTGTAGCGCGCCCGTATCTCTGCCATTTGCAAAAAGTCACGACGCGCCTCAGCCTCAAGGTAATCATTCTGGGCCCGCAACTTCTCCAGGTCGGGAAAGAAGTCCCGCTGTATAATCTTGGACATTTCTTCTATGTACTGCTCTTCGGTGAGAATTTTTGGTTTGTTTTTGCGTCGCACGAGATCTGTGGGCTTCTTGAAATCTGCCAGAGCAGTGTTCTGGGCCTTGACCATCTCCATGGCCAGGCTGCCGGGGGTGCCAGGTGTACGTGGCGTCTCAGACATTGTCCTTTAATCCTTTTTACCGCCTGGAAACAATGTTTTTTCCGAAAAATATTTGCTTTGAAATTTTATTAGACAACTATCGACGGACTTATCGAACAAATATACCGTCTGACCCTCAGGAATATACCGAAACATACCATACATTGAAAAAATATACCGTAAATATACTGACGAATTCAAGTTATACTTTACTTATTCCTCGTTTTCGATCTTCCGTGGAATATTCTCAGCTATAAAGCACATTTAGCTATGCCCACATAATTGTATACGATTCATAAATATTTTTTCTACTTAACTGGCTTATTCTAAATACTTGCTTTTATTGGATTTTGCGTAAAAAAAGATTTTAGCGAAAATGGTCAAAAGAAAAAAGCGAAAGAGGATAGTCGTTCATATTGTTCAATTTTTATATTCTCTTGAATAATTCTGGAATAAAAACCTTAGTTCTGCCCAAATAATTTTAGGCCGTTGATGAATAAATTTTCTTCAAGATTGCCTAGTTTTTAGTTTTTGCTTTTATTGTATTTTGGCTAAAACAAGGCTTGAACAAAATAGTTAAACAAAAAAAAACAGTCGCAATGTTGCTGGTATTTGAAGACATGATGCGTGTATAGGCCTTTGTATATTTTGTTTATTTAAAATGAAGATACTCTTTGAGCCAAACAAATCAGTGAAATCATACAGGTCGTCATCATCAAACAGAGAGTTTTTTCCAACTAATCTCTCTGAGAGTTTGTTCGGCTGCATCAATGGCTTGACAAATATATTATCTAAATCCAAATCATCGTCATCGAATGGTAAGGATCTAAGCTTTTGTTCTGGTGTCTTTGGCTCGGGCGAAAAGGAGCTTAGGAATTTTTCAACGGTTTCGCAGGCTTTTTGGGAAGATTTTGACTCGGCTTGGCACTCAAAGACGACGGCCCGTCATAAAATATGGGACTAGACAGAATGGGTCTCAACGGTAGACTGTAACAGTTTTGGGCTTGGGCAGAGTTGATACAATCTCATTGATCTGCTTGGCTGATATGCAAAGCTGTCGGAAGGTGGAATAGGATATTTTTAGTCTAAGAATTTGGGCAGATATCGTGTCTTTCCAATCACCTTGTTGATGGCACAGTGAAAGCCTCTTGGCCGCTTGCAGCAGTCGGCCTCATCGTGGACATTTTCACAGTTGTCACAGGTAGCATCGCAGATCAGAGCCTTGTCGAAGCACTCGCCGGATTGGCAGCTGAACTGATCCACCCGGCATGTGGGACATTCCACTTCAGCCGACTTGTCCGGGAAGTCATTTGGCCGTCACAGCGCCAGGAGGCGGGTACGCAGTCCTTATTCATGTCACCATTCTCCGTCATTGGGGACGTGCACGTGAAATCTGGCCCAAAGGCCGGACACACGCCGTAGTTCTCCATGTCCTCCAGTAGCATCAGATGCTTGGGGCACGAGCAGACGTCGCGCGTGTGACACCCCTCTGGCTATGCAGTTTTGGAAACACACGGCCCGGATGTCAGTGAACTGCGACAGACGTTGCAGCTCCACGGAACAATGCTCTCCGTTGACAGTGATCCATTCCACTCCGGTCTTGTCCTCCAGCCAGTACACAAATCTCCCCAAGGCGGCAATGTTGCGAGGCTTTCCGAGTCCCCGGTATCGTTGACGCCTACGCATTCACCCTGAAAGATAAAAGAGGCAACGTTTAAGGAACACTACTGTGCGGATGGTCACGTTAATGCTGTTGGAGTAGGAGCAGGTTCAGAAGAGCAGCCGCCCAATGATGTCGAGTGCAATGTCGAACGGCTGTCCGGAGCTTGCCAAGAGGCTCACCTTTGTGCCATTTGCCAGAGAACCCTTGATGCTGTGACTCCTGCCTTCAATCTGCAAAAAGAAAAAGAAGGATTAGGGATATTAGGGACACCGCGCTCAGCGTCTGCTAATCCTTCTTACCCAGTAAACGTAATGCGAGATCGGATCATAGTCCACAGTAGTTCTTGCAGGAGACCCCGTCCTTGGCCAGCTGGTAGGGCCCCTGTTCGTCTTCTTCCTTTTTCAGTTGTTTTTCAATTAAATTCGTCTTTTGGGGGGCTGAGACAGGGCGGAGTAGTGGGCCACAACAGCGCCAAAGTCCACGGGAAAATTTTCCCCACAAATCCAATTGAGATGGCAGTGCTTCGATAAGTCGCCATAGCTGATCGCTAGTGTTGGTTATAAAATTGAAACCGATGCTGTTGTTGATTATTTTAATATCGAAGAATATCGATAGGCTAACGTTAATTGTGGAACCTATTTGAGGAGCGCGCAAAGTTTAAAATCTCCTGCTATGGCGAATCAATGAAAGGTGATTCGTAGGGGTTTGGTGTGTGTGTGTCTGTGCTTTCCACACGCCAGATCTCTCCACCCCGGCCAACCGTGTGCCTTTATCACACTCGGTCACGAATCATGACGAATGTGTTATCTTATCGTCGTCGGCAACCGCAAGCTCAAAATCCCCATGCGGGCCCCCGGTGCCAAGCGTGGCTACGGATTTTTCGTCAGTCCAGTTTCAACTTTACTCCGTGTCGCTACTCTAACGCCCCACCTTCCTTAAGTTAACCCACATTTTGAGTCCGCAATCAAATATCAAATATCCAACATGAACTTCTATTTGCTGGTGATTGCGTCCCTGTGTTTTCTGACCTACATCAGTTGTGGTAAATCTTTGTTCCGTAATTTTACTTCGCCTACATTTTCATATATTTTTGTTGACTTCGGTTTGAGTTATAAGTGCATTATATAAGAAAGTGTGATAAGCGGCGGCCACCATAAACACATAACAAATCGAACAAATCGAAATTGCGTATCTTATCAATTGCCCACCGAGTCCATGGTAACTGTGTTCACGGTGTAACGCTCTGCTACGTATCTGTGTGGGTGTCTTGTGTCGTGGTGTGCGTGTTCACTGCATGCCGGCAACAACGAAATATTTTCCAGATATATGTACATATTTTATATATATACATGCAGATCGTATGACGTTTATGCCTCTTTCTCTCTTTTTTTGTTTGTGCTTGTGTTTTTGTTCCATAATGGAATGCACTGAAGAATATGTATAATATAAACATGGATATCTCTATTAATTTAGACGGAAATACTGCTTGATTTCCTTGAGATTTAGATGGACTTAAGTGCAAGGACTGCAGATACATTTGGAGGTTGAGGTTGGAATGTGTAGGGTATTCGGTAGATGTACAAGTATTTCCTTGTCGGGGAGTTTCTTGCCAAACAATTGGAGTACTTTTGGGGCGCAAAATTTGATTTTATTTTTAGGTGTATTTGCTGGGCTTATCTTGTGTGGAGACCTATGTACATACACAGCTTAAATATATGTTAGTTGACTCATTCGTCGGTCTATGTACCGTGTTCGACTCACTTGCTCGATAAGAATCGATGGCTACGGTAGAGAGAAAACGAGATAACAGCAAGCCCCATACAGTACAGTGCGTGCCGCGATCATGGGGCAGGGCGGGTGAAAATCGTAGAAAATCAAACGAAAACCAATCGAAAGTCCCAAATGGAGTGTCCTTCATGTACGTTTGACAGGTTGCCCACTGTACTGGAGAGTTCGGGCTGGTGTAGCATAGCTGGTGCTGGATGGTACTTCGAAGGCTATACAAAAATTAATCTAATCTAATCAGGTTTAGCCATGACTCAAAGCAAACGCAACGTTCCACTCGCTAAATTCGCAGATGGCTGTCTCCAGTGCAATTCGAAAACGGAGCCCCGTTGCGCCACCGATCCGCTCAGCTTATTCACCAAGAACTGCTCAGAGTCCACCGGCGGAGCCGAGTGCTACGTGCGCGTCATCAAAGGTGAGTACAACTCCTACAACTGTCGAATGCACTGTTTTCCAAAAGTATATCTGATCCACAGATGGCTACACCGTGCGCGGCTGTGTGAAAGATCTGGACAATGCCACCAAGGCCAACTGCAACAACGAGCTGGAGTGCCAGATCTGTACGTACGCGGAGGGCTGCAACCGTCAGATGTTCCCCTCCTCGCGCGCCCAGTGCCTCCAGTGCTCGGGCAACTCCACCTCCTCGAGCTGCGCCACCCAGGTGTACGAGCACGCCTCCATCTGTCCCATCTATAAGCTGGGCGACCTCTGCTACATTCGCAACAGCAACCGCACCGCGGACGGGTCCTTCCAGCGCGGCTGCCTTACCAGCGCCCAGGCCAACAAGCAGTGCATCAAGGACGGCCACTGCTTCACGTGCACGGGGCGCGGCTGCAACTTCCTGCAGGCCAACGATACCCTGATTCCCCTGGCCCGCGACTCCAGCGCCCAGCTGGTGCTCTCGATGTCTCTGCTCCTCTGCGGCCTCCTCGTCGCCTGGATGCTGTAGGAGCCCAGCCCTCTCTCTCTCTCCATCTCTCTTGCTGGGGACATTGAAAGCCACATTTTTCCTTCAGAATTACATATATACTATTCTATTAGATATTCATTTGTTTTTTTTTTGTATTTTGTAATTATATAAAAATCACACTCTGCCTTTGTTTGCTTTGAACCACGAAAACTGAGAGACGAAAGCAAAAATAAAGATGAAAATGTAATGGAAAAGAGGGAAACAATATTGATCAAAACACTTTTGTTTGCTTTCGATTTTATGGGGTGTCAACGGTCGGGGCACTTCAGCACTTGACACCCCCCAAAAAAATGCAGTTGACAGTTCACTGTCCCCCCCCCGTTCCCACTTCCCTTGGCGTGGCAGCGAACCGGAAGCTCTCCGCCAATGAGGGGGTGCATAAATGTGTCGACGCCTTCAAAATGTTTGTCAATTATTTTTCATTGCCTTTGGGTTTGTCGGTTCTCTCCTGCCTGGGGGCATTTCCAATTGAACCATCGCTCGCTATGTGAAAATAGATCATCCAATAAGATGGGGAGATATATATCCAGATATATCCATGTGACGGGAATCCGTTCAGTTGATGTGTCCTGAATAATAATGGATACTAGCTCTGGACAATGTACAGTGTAGGAGCCCCAATCTCGATCAGAACTAAGGATAAAGGTAAGTCCATCAATATATGGAATAAATCAACACTTGTAACGAGAAACTGCTAGAATGTTTTGATATTTCAATATCCGACTGATTATATCCTAACTTTTGAGCACAACTTTGTTTTTGCATGGACAAAGATGGAGAACTGAATGTCCTTGCGGAATCCGGGTATAGGTGTACATTTTGAAATGGAAAGAATTTATATATATTTATTATACTTCCTGGGAATGCTGAAACGAAAATTTAGAGTTTTTTGAAGGATTGAATTTTGGGGGAATAAAGTTAGAATTTGGAAACATACTTTATTTTTGTTTAGAGCGTGCGCTCCTTGGATTGGTGTAGCTTAGGGTGGATTATCATTGATTTGTCTAGGTCCTCATTGCTCCTCCAGCTTTTCCGGAACAATGTCCAAGCTAGTATTTTCTTCCAGGGGCTCATCCTTGAAGGGTAGCTCGTCAAAAGATTTCATATCGGATTTTTGACGGCGGAAGATGGCCATCAAGTCGAGCTCATCATCTGATAGGTCAGAGCACTCTTCCACCTCCTTCTCATCATCCTCCTGGAACTGCTCCCCAACGCCGGCTCCCGGGCGGCCCGCCAGCACGACCTCAGCAACGGAGGGAGCGGCGGTGGAGGCTGGGAACTTTGCACCTCTGGCACGGCCAAGACGTGGGTCCTGGCCGCTCGACCTCGACTTGGTCGAGGTGCCGCCTTTCTTCAACATCTGGTCATAGCTCTCCGACCTGCCGCCGTGACCGGTTCGACCCTCCAGCACGCTCAATTCCCCGCTGAGCTCCAGTTCGCTGAACCTCTTCCGGGTGCAGATGACCGGCTGCCAATAGAGCTCCAGCGTGGACAGCGGCCTGACACCGGCTTCCTCGAGCTGTACGCTGTTTTTCAGTATTTTTGTCCTGAAGACCAATCGACTGAAGCCCATGGGGACGCCCAGCGCGCGACCGATGCGGATCTTCAGTTCGCCAGCGGTGCCAAAGTGGCCGGTCTTAAAGGGAGTCCTCTTGCCATCACGTGTTTGAACATAGATCTGCATATTGTGACCTGAGCAGTTTTGAATTTTCTATGCGATGATGGTTAATTCCAAAAAAATACTGAATGATCGGGGGCAAATGTGAATTTAGACGCCTGGATAATATGTAAATAAAAATTCTGAGCTTGCTAATATTAAGGATATGTGTAAATATATATATCGGAAGCCCATTTTTTGAACTGAAAAATCATTTTTAATGCTCTCCCGATCTACGCAGATCGAATCGTTTCTCCGAATATTCACAATTTGAATTCCATTTGTTTATGGCTAAACAAATGATTAACAAATAATGTAATAACCAGAAAAGCATTCAACAATTTATGAATTATTTATGTAGTCTCCATTCCGAAAACCACTTAACTCAAAATAATGGTAAACAGAGCGGCGCTGTGGCTGGGGGGGCCATTACCCATAAATGGCCAATGGATAAGTCCTGGGCGCAACTGGATGCAAAGATTTATGCCCATAGGAATCCGTAGAGTGCGATCCGTATAAACAAATCGCGTCAGGTGTACAGGGTGTAGGTGTAGGGCTCCGACCAGGTATGGCGGCTGCCTGCTGCATTTGGGCCGTTAATTGAATGCCGTGTGGCTGATGAAAAGCAGACACCGAAAAAAAAACAGGAGAAACAAATCGTTCGCTTTGATCGGTTCGGCATGGTTCGGTTCGGTTCGCATCGGATCGGATCGGATCCCCCCCGTGGGCTCATGCCAAACAGACGCCATTTTACTCTCTATGTCTCTCTCTCTCTCACTCCCACTCGCTCGCAGTCTGTCTCCCTCCTCTCGCTGGCTATTCCGTATTCCTCTTTACGGTTTATTTAGTGTCGAGGTTATGGCGCAATTTGTATTTATGGGCACCACTAGGCGGCAGCATCACTGCCAACACTGCCACCACTGCCACCATGTGGTGGCAGTCCAATTAAACGCATTTTCCAAATGACTCAGGTCAGCCAGCCACCCACCCAGCCAGCACACGCCCACTCGCGCGCAGCCCCCACCACAGAGCAGACCCAAAGATCGCCTCCGCTAGAAGACCACGCCTCCTGGGAGAACACGGCACAGAGAGAGCATCCGTGGAGAGTACAGTAAAGCCTGACCTGGTGGCCAACGATTAACGAACGATTGAAACATTTATTATAAAATGGATCACTGCCTGCGAACCGACTACTTCAGTGTCCCTCTGTCAGACCTTCTTGACATCGGAAAAACATAAACACTTCTTTGTCAAGGATCAACAGACAAGTGCATACAAAAAAACTGTATGTTTAGGCTTAATTTAAATTGAAATGTTATAGGGATAGATAGATAGAGCCATGGGTAGCTCCACTGTACATATCCCCCAGCTAATCGATGTCTCTTTCGCGCCCTATGCTCTACGCCGAAGAGCACATCGGTTCTGCCCGGCCATAAAGAACGTACGGACAGCGAAGAGCAAACAGATGTCGACCCAAATCGATTGAGAGGCCCCCGGAAGGAGGAGACGCCTCAGGCAGAGCCACAGCCATTGGTCGACTGATCGGCATATGGACTCTGTCTAAATTTGGATGCTGCTGGCAGCGATTGGCAGAACGGGAAGAGGGAGAGGAACCAGAGCAGATCCATTGGATGGGCGAGATCTTTCAGAGCTGCAGTCAGTCTCCGGCAGAGATCTCATTCGGCAGACAAGCGCCTGACGGAACGGATGTGTGTGCAACGCTGCGATCGGTTCAGATCAGTGGATCTTCTTCAGATCAGTATCAGTTCAATTGAGATCAGTTCGGTGTTCGGTGTTCGGTATAGATAGATAAATGCCTATTCGCGTGTGTACACTCGATCGACAAAAATCACTTCACACTTGGCCGGAAGAAGGTGGCAATTGAGACAACTCAACGCCTCCGACAAAAGCGAAGCGAGATTTCTGCAAAGAAACAACAAAAATAAGGAAACAAATAAAAGAAGTTCAAGTCAATCAATCGATCGATCGAACAGTGATCGATCACGCCGAAAATTTTCGCCAGTCAACGCCAGCGGGCCATAAAACAGAAGCGGATGATTTGAAACAAAGAAAAAACAAGACAACATTTGGTGGAAAATTGCCTCAAAGTGTTGAAGCGTCTGCGAAAATAAGGAAAACCCAAATGAGAATACAAATTTTTTTTTTCCGTTGATTTCGCTCTCGATTCTGATTGACAACCTCCAGCCTCGAATCGTAGCTTTTTGCAGTGTACTCCCATGATTGTGTGTGTGCGTGTGTGTTCTGTGTGTGTGCGCGGATTCAATAATCAAATCTGACAACTGCGCGAAAAACGTTTGAGATCAAAACAACAACTAGCCCAGCAAAACCAAATAAATGGGCCCAGAATTCAGTGAGACTTACTTTTTTTTATCGTGATAGTCAAAAGTTGCCACCAATTGACCACCAGATATACATAGATACGCCAATAAGCATATCGAGGGATTAATACGGGCTCAAATGACTCACCTGATGGGTCCCACGGAGTGCGCCAGCGCCATGATGAGCACCTCGATGCCCTTCCTGGACAACGGCCTGGGCCCCAACCTAACGGATTACAGCTGCTATGCGAATGATTACTGGACCACGCCCTACATGACCGGCGGCCTCAGCCCCATGAAACAGATCGAAGGTGAGTCTCCTCCAATCAGATGCACTCTGTAGCCAAAGGTTTTTGGTAGAAAACTGCGCTGGGATTTACCGAAACAACCATAAAAATCCCGTGTACCCCATTTCATTTGGGCCCCACTCGGAAAAATCAGCATAAGATGAGCTTCTGGACAAGGAATCGGCGCTTTGATGGTACATCAGATGTGCATCAGAGGGCTTTATATAAAGCTTACTTAGTCTTAAATCTAACATCTATAGATTATTCCAAAACAAAATTTAAATGTGCATTAGAATGAGGAAATTCCGATTGAAAGATTACCATTCCTTTGTTTAAACTAATTATTGAAACATTTCGAAAATGGGTGGGTTCAGCATTTCGGGAACAGAAGAGGTTTTTGGAGGAAATTTATGTTACTGGTAATCACAGGACGATTATTCGCTGGATGTCGAAATATTTATAGTACTTTTTCCTCCACCTACAAAAATCAAATTAAATCTTCAACTTATTGAAGAATATTCCAGGAAAGATTGAGGTACTTTTTGTAATAGATAATATCATTTTGGAAAGCAAAACGGAATAATATTATTTTGTTTTATTCAAATGAGGAAAACTTTCAAACTTGAAATCATTTGGAAAGATATATTTATACCCTTTGAAATATTTCCTAAATAATTGCTTATCGCTTCGAAAAATGTACCAAATCCATTTCGCAATTCAATAATGATTACTTTCAATTTTGAAGTATTTGAAAATGCTCGACTCAGCTTTTGAAAAATTTGCTGAAAATTTGTCCCGAGGGCCACCGCCAAAGTGGAGCTCATAAGTGGTTTTTCTTGGGCTCTTTTTATCGAGCCCCGATGGATTTGAGTGCCGTTTCGGATACAGTAATTACCAAAATACACGAACCATGGCAGCAGCCACCACAGAATGCAGAGAAGGCACAGAAGGCAGAGCAATTAGCTCGGACTTCTCTGCGAGATTGCGATTCTCAAGTGGCATTTTTCTCTGCCTCTGCCTCTGCCTCTGCCTCCGCCTCTGTTGTTGTTGTTTGATGTTTTTGTGTGACAGAAAAACGATTTGTTGTGCCAAACGTTAATTGATTTTAGAATTCATTCGTGAAGCACTCAGAACAACAGCGAGAACGTGGAGCCAGCGATAAAAAAGCAAACAAAACAAAAAAAAAAAACAGTGCAAGGAATGGAGCCGAAAAAGTGTGTCTCATTAAGCGACAATTGATGGCGGGAAACCGTCGAGCCAGAGGCACCAGAGGCACCAGAGGCACCAGAGTCGACCTGTCATGGGTCATTGGCAACGATCCCAGGGAACGACCCGCAACTCTGCCACTCTGCCACTCGTTGCCGCGAATCGTTGACAATTAATTGCAAAATTTACTTGCAACCAGAAGCCGCACAGCCCTTCCGCCGGCGCCACCGCCGCCGCCCGGGGCCGCCCGAGGCCCGGGGCCCTTGAGGGGAGAAAACTAAATTTAGAGCAGGCGTCTCAATCAGCAGCCGCTGCTCTGACGCCTTTTTATAATTGGATATGTTGTCCCATTTGTTCCGTTTTGTTCAGTTTTTGCCCAGCGAAAGTCGGCTCATTATATAGCCAGATCGGTTGAGGGTGAGGGCTAGGGTATAGAGCGTGTATCTGGTGAATCTGCGCCGGCGTGGCGTCTCCATTACCGCAGGTCTTCCGTGTCTTCCACTTTAAATCGCATAAATCAAATTAAATATGAAATTAGCAAATCTCAGCTGCTTTATATCCATTCGGTTGGCTTGTGTGTGATTTATAGGCGAATATTTTCCGCTCATTTGTCAAAGAACAGCCAAAGTAGGTTGAAACAAGAATAATCTTGGGAGATGCATTATTTCCAATGTAGAATAACCAAAAACCGACATGTACTAATTACAGCCTGCATTCAGACGGCTGGCAAGGATCGCAGCTCCTACAAGCCCCTGGAACAGATCGATGCCAAATTGGCCGACATCGAGACGCACAGCATGGGCAGCAGTGGCACGGCGGCAGGATCCAGCAGCAGCAACAGCAACAGCAGCAGCAGCTCCCTCAGCCACCCCAATGGCGGCTGCCAGGAGCAGCAGTCCTCGCTGCTCCACCAGGAGTATGCCGGCGGCAGCAGCGAGGCCACAGGCGGAGCAGCATTGGTGTCGGGCCCAGGGGACAGCACACCGGCGGGAGCACCTTCCGCCGCGGGCACACCAGCCAAGAAATACAAAAATCAACACAAAAAAGACAACAACAGTTTGGAAAATAGTTCTGTAAAAGCCAACAACAATCACAGCACCAGCAGCAATGCCAAAGGGGTAAGAAGGAGTAACACTTAGTGATTCCATTCATCGATCATCAAATAACCATATTCTAACGAGATCTAAAAAGAATGCACACATCATTTCAACTTCGAAATACTCGTTTCGAATCCCACATCCCACTACTTCAATTCAATTCTTACAGAGTCTTATAAATTAAATTAACAATATTCTAGTTCCTTAATAGATCGGCATTGGGTGTATAATGTTCTTTATAAATAAGTACTATGATCTTCACATAAATATATGATGTATGATTTACATCGGACACTCATCGTTTATTCGTTTATTCATTTCTTATAACTATCGTTAGGAATCAGAGCCAGTGCATCCATCGCTGGCCCAGGCCATTGTTGTGCTGGAGACGAAGGCGCTGTGGGATCAGTTCCATGCCCAGGGCACCGAGATGATCATCACGAAGACGGGTCGTCGCATGTTTCCCACGTTTCAGGTGCGGATCGGGGGCCTCGATCCCCATGCCACCTACATCTGCATGATGGACTTTGTGCCCATGGACGATAAGCGCTATCGCTATGCCTTCCACAAGTAAGTATCTATCAGAGATCCATCAGAGCTGTTAGATCATCCATGATGATGCGTGTGTTCCGTTCTTGGCAGCTCCTGCTGGGTGGTGGCCGGCAAAGCGGATCCTATTTCACCGCCTCGCATCCATGTCCATCCCGACTCGCCAGCGGCCGGCTCCAACTGGATGAAACAGATCGTGTCCTTCGACAAGCTGAAGCTGACCAACAACCAGCTGGACGAGAACGGCCATGTGAGTGACTACAGACAACAGAGAGCACACGGTGTTCCGTTGCCCAGTGCGCTAATGTCTCCTGGAAATGCTTCTCTCCCCCCCGTTCCGCTCTACAGATCATACTGAACTCGATGCATCGCTATCAGCCGCGCTTTCATCTGGTCTACTTGCCCCCGAAGAACGCCTCCCTGGATGAGAACGAGCACTCGAGCCACTTTCGCACGTTCATCTTTCCGGAGACGAGCTTTACGGCCGTGACTGCCTACCAGAATCAGAGGGTAAGTGCCGAGCAGCCGAGGTCTACGGTCTTCCTTTGAAAACGTTTACCCTATTTAAGCGAATTAAATGGGTAATCCCCATAGATGCCCAAAAGTTATGCCCTCTCTTGCACTGCCACTCCTGGGCGATGGCATACCAAAGAAGAGGCCGCCACCATTTTGCGCCGTTTTGGCCTCATTGTTTATGCTTTTCCCATAACTTATAACGAGCAGGGGCCAGAGCTCCACACAACAACAGCAGAAATATCTGAAAGAATACTATAGGAAAAGTATGCCTATCCCGGAGATAGAATCACCGACTGCAAAGATACACTTCTCTAGGACAATAATAGTTTAGGAATTTGTAGAAAAACCACATATATAAAATGAGAAATTTCACATACAGTGCTTGACAGTATTTTTTGTAAGTAAATCAATTAACAAGATCCTATAGTAAACCATCATTCAAGATACATATGAACACACTGTTTTCTATTTTTCAATTAGTTTTTCTAGTTTTTTGTGATGGATTGAACTCCAACCCAATTTAGTGAACAGTTTTAGTTGAGTTTTGTCCAAAATCCTCCTAGCAAATATTAGAAAATCAACTAAATTCCACTTAATGATGATCGCTTAGTTCTAGATTAAATTTAAATACGTTTTTTGGCAAATGCATTAAAAGATTGCAGAAAAATGATGAGCTAACAAAGGAGAATCGATGCTTGCTCCCAGAAAATATTATCACTACCAAAGTGTCAGAAGGTAAACTTAGGGGAAAGGTACAAAGCCCTGAGTGCCACTCGTAGTATCTTATCGTGGGGGCGCAAGATTCACGACAAAGTAGGGGGACTCGAGGCCTTCTCCATACCTCCTCATATTTGTCTCGGGTATAATTCATAATTCTGGCAAGTGGGGACAGTGGGGCTGAAACGGGTAATCGCTGGCCGAGAGAACATTTGCTATAAATATATCTAGACATTCTTGAAAAGTATTTAAATTATTTATGCGCTCAATGTGGGCGTTAACAGTTTTCCACCGCCACCTCCTGCTCCGCGGCCTCTTCAAATTTATTGCAAATCATTTTGTGTGTTCCGCTCGTATTTCCCAATGCGAATTCCAGTTGTAAACATTTTTCTCTAATTTGTTGGGTATCTAATTTATTTGTTTTCGTAGTAGTTTCTGTTCCCCCAGCCACCAGCCTCCAGCCAGCAGCATTGCTGGCGTTCCGATAATACTTTTCCAAAATACCCTTTCCAAAAAATGCCATAAATTGTTTCTTTCCGTATTGCAGGTGACACAGCTGAAGATCTCCAGCAATCCCTTCGCCAAAGGCTTCCGAGACGATGGCACCAATGATGTGTGAGTTTTTATCTTTACTTATCAAAATTATATTCAAAAGGCACTCAAATAAGAAACCAATTAGATTGCTTTTAAAAAGCGGGACAATTTGTTAGGAAATCAAAGCCACTTCTGCCGTACTGGGGGCTACCAGCCCCCCAGCCCCCAGTGCCAGTTCCAAGTGGAACTAGACAGTCCGTCGACGGCGGGCCAAGACATTCCCGGAATTGCCGAAGCGTCGCAGCAAACAAAATATCTAAAAAAAAGAAAAGGGAAACAATAACTCAAAAACAAAAGAACTTCAAAATGTAGAACAGCAGCCAGTGATGTCGAGGATGATGATGGGGATGCTGATGATGATGCCCGAATGCTGATGGTACGACTGACAGATGGGACGGCGGCATAAACAATTTCTCTCTGTTTTCCGAGGGCTTTTCATATTTGTCGAGAACGGGAACTGGAACTGGAACGGGAGCTGGTAGCTGGTAGCTGGTAGCCCAATCTTGGGCGCAGCATATTCTAAACAAATCAGGGGTCTGCTCTGCAATTTCTATTGTTTATGCCCTGATGTTTATCAAAAAGCACAAAAATGCTTAGCATTTCTCAAAAATTGTTCTCCAATTTTTTTGGTTCACATACAATAATTCTTGTATGGGATTCTGTTTCAACTCAAACGCTTATCAAAAACTGTTTATCAAAATTTTATTTAAATTATCGTTCAAATCTTAGCAGATGTTGAACAGTATAACAAATTCAGAAATTCCCAAAATTCTGAACACAGTTTGGGTTTACGCATATTATTTGTGTTCGATTTTGCCATAAATTCCAATGCATTATTCAACAATTGAGGAGTTTTTTTTTCCATTTTCCTAGCAAAATATTATAAAGTGTCCCAAAATTTAAAGAAACTTTTAGAAAAACTATTTTGAAATATTTAAAGCAGGATTGTTTTGCTAATGAAGGTTACCTTTATTTAACAATGTTTTAATTAACGTTTTTTCTTAAATGTTGAATTTCAGAACCAGCGGCAGCACCATGAGCCACGAGAGCCAGGCTCGCATGAAGCAGCAACAGCAGCAGCAACAGCAGCAGCAGCAGCAGCAGCAGCAGCTGCAACAGCAACAACAGTTGAGTGGCAAGGAACGAACAACCAGCAACAATTTCAGCCTGAGTTGCACAGAGCTGAGTGTGGATCCCCAACAACAGCAGCAGCAGCAGCAGCAGCAACAACAGAGTGGCATGCAACTGCCAGCCACGCCCTCGAGCAGCTCCGCCTCAGGGAACTCGCCGGATCTGTTATCCTTCCAAATGGAGCAACTGCAGCAGCAGCAACAGCAGCAGCAGCAGCAACATCACTTGCAACAGCAGCAGCAGCAACACCAGCAGCAGCAACATGCCACGTTGCATCATCAGAGCCACAATCAATATGGAAGCTATCACCATGCCTACCAGACCCATCCACTGACGCCACACTCCACCAGCTCAGCCTCGCCGCCGGCTGTAAACCCCGCCAGCAGTGCAGCGGCCACAGGAGGGGCACCAACAGCAGGAGGAGCAACTGCAGCAGGAGCACCAGGAGCAGATGCTGGCGCTGGGGCAACTCCCCAGGTGATGGCGGCGGCGGCTAACATTTACTCCAGCATCGGCCAGCCCTATGCCCAGGAGCAGAGCAACTTTGGGGCAATCTATCATCATAATGCTGCCGCTGCTGCCCACTATCACCATGGCCACGCCCACAACCACGCCCATGGGCACGGGCATGGGCATGGGCATGGTCATGGACCCTATGCCAGTGCCTACGACAAGCTGAAGGTGTCGCGGCATGCGGCAGCCGCCGCCTATGGAATGACGGCCAGCTACCAGACCTTCTACGGATCGGCGGCCCATCATCAGATGATGCGACCCAATAGCTATATAGATCTGGTGCCCCGCTAGATCGCGGATCGGACACTGCAGAACGCAGCAAAAAAGTATTAGCAGCAGTTGAGATTAAACCAAATAAATGCAAAAAGTATTACAAGTATTTCTTTAAATATCTAAAAATTATTGTTTGTTTGTTTGTTTTTTTTTTTTGCCTAGTTCTTAAATATGTAAAAGCAACCAAAAATATGTGTGTGTGCCATGTAAGAGAAAACCAGAAAAAAAGAAGCGAAAAAAAATGCATATTTATAGTTTGTAAAATGTAATTTTATCATACGATTAATGTTTTAATATTAAACTGTTTTTTTTTTGCGCCCAACATTTGTAGAGTCCTCAATCCTCAATTCTCGTTCCGATTATTCTTACATTCTTCTATGTACATACAAGAAAAGCGTATCCCTCTCTCCCTCCCTCTCTATCTCTCTCTCTAAATATAAAACTGAAACAGTTTCAGCAGCAACAAAAATCATAAATTAACAAAAACAAAACAACAAAAAAAAAGCAAAACGAAATTTTAATTTTCTTCAATATCAAAATGGCCGGCGGGAGCGATCGTAGGCGATCGGTAATTGGGAAATGCGGCGAGGAAAATCACACGATTTTCCATTTACCATTTTGTTTATGCCCTGCTCAGTGCTCCGTCCCGCCCGTCTCTTTCTTTCGTTCTGTGTAGCCGTCTCTTTCTAAACAAAAAGTGCCGTTGCCTTAATTGAGAAAAACCAACGAAAGAGCATCGTTCGATCAAGGGCTGGCAATAGAGGTGCTAAAGGTGGCATACGCGGAGGAGGAGGAGGAGAATGCCGGGGAAGAAGGTGTGCGAAGGAGACCTAAAGGGTGGAGGCAGAGTGAGAGCGATAGAGACAGACTAATGAAGAGGATTGGAGGAAGAAAGAGACTCAGATTGGAGCAGAGTGGTGGTGGTGGTGGTGGTGGGGCAAGTGATGAGAGTGAGAGAAGGAGAACAGATTGTGGGAGCAGTAGAAAGGAAGATGGGGAGGTACTGGAGGGAGACCAAAACAAACTAAACCGAAAAAATACACAGAGAAGGAGGTGGAGTATCAGAAGGAAGCAGAAACGGACAAAAGAAATGTAAAATGTAATTCTAGGCTGTGGAAAAGCAACCAGGAGAGAGAGAGTGATGGAAGTGGAAGACAGAAAAAGAAGGAAAACGAGGGGGAACGTTGTGAGTTGCTGCGGAGACCGCAACTCTACACTCATACCCGATACTTAGTCAGTATGGCTCTCCTCCGGCAGACGGCCCTTATATGTATGTAACGATTCCTTCTGGATGTTACACACCATTTTCACCACAAATCTAATATACCCCTATACTCATTTTGACTATCGGGTATAAAAATGGAGTAAAGGAAAATGGAATGGATGCAGAACAAGGTGGAAAAGAAAGAGGAGCTATTGTGGGTGTGGGATCGAAAAGGTAGAATCACAATTGCGGATGTGAACGAGGAGAAAGATCAGAGAGGGGCTGGGGTTATGGGAAAACTAAAGATCACAGGCTGATAAACTGGAGTGTAGATGGGCGGTGAGAAAGAGAAAGTACGAAGATGGGAAAGAGCGAATGCACGACAGCCATAAAACCGTATCTGTATCGCTTCGATTTTCCCCTTTTCCCCATTTTCTCCCCCCATTGTTATCGTTGCGGGGTCCGTCGACCCTCGAAATGCGTTTACCATCCTGATAAGTTTTCCTCCTTGGCTGGCCCGGCCCGGCCCGCTGATTGACGAGCGGATCTTCGGCGCAAACAAACATTTAACTCGTACCACGATCGAGATCGATTTATATTCTATTCAAATCGATTTGGCCAACAAATGAAGTCCATTCCGGGAGGGGGACTCGGTTCTACGCATCTTATTTTCTCTATGGAACTATTCGTTGAACAATTGCTTGGCATTTTCATTAGTTCTTACCGATGAATGGCATTTGGAAGTATCTACTCGTATAATCTGTTCTAAAAACGATTTGAATAATGTGAAATCAATTATACTTCTGCTGGAATGTGTTGGAATGGCATATGTATAAAGTCTTTTAATTGTCTGCCTATTTTTCGGTTGTCTCAGATTTATTTGTATATATTTGGGCATTTCCATCCTGTAAAAAACCTTAAAAACAAAATTTAAATAATTTTAATAATTGAAATATATTTGCATTAACTTTAATCCGAAAACCAAGGTCTGCTTTTCCGGTAATTTGCTTTAATATTGTCTCCTATATGAAAGATGACTCTTTGTAAAAGTATTTTCTGAAAGTCTCTCTAACATATTGAACTATGTTTTATTATCTATTAACTCTGAATTATATATATATATTAGCACAAAAAATGTATTACAGCTTGTCCTAACCTGTTTGCAGGGTTTTGCGATTTTGTGGCCCAACTTCAAAATTCACTTTTAATTTTTGTAATATTTTGGCTTATCTTTTCGGTATTGTACGTAAATTTTTTATTTATATATAGTGCTACCCAATTACTATTCAACTGGAATAATTTGTATTTTAAATTTTGACTTTTTCATTATTTTTTTTTAAACATTTGTGGTAAGAATGTAGCTTAAGCCCAGAACTAAAATTTCCATACCTAATATATTGTATACCTGATATAATTATATTCTGCTAAAATAGATATGAGTCTATCAATAATTGTGAAATTAAAGGCGATATGTACATTCTTCTGTGCACTTATGTACCTTTTTAAGTACTCCCCAATTTGTAGTATTGTAATCGTAACGCAATCATGAATTAAGTACGATTTACTCAAATATATCGACTATAGAAAATCCGAAAAGGCAGAAACTATGTAGCGCAAAAGAAGAATCTTAATATAAAAAAAAATTATAAAGTTATTAGTAGAAAATGAGCCCAGCTTTTTGTCTTTAGGGCTATAGGTACGACTATGGCAATTATAGCCGCTATAGCCGCCTACTGATCGTGAGCATAGATAATGTACCCTGTACTCCACGCATGGGAGATACAAGAATACATATACAGAGCCAATATATATATATATATATAGACATACAGTATGTACATACTGTAGGAGTAATCGGATGGAACGATCAGTGAGGCATGCGACACATGGTCCCGTTATCATTAGTATTGTCGCTTTGGTGACGTTTAACCTGCACCTCCTCCAACACCCTCGCTACCTCCACCGCCACCTCTACCGACACGAAACGAAACGAGACGGCACTTCAATCTCAATTTCACACGCTCCGAAAAAAAAATGTGAAATGAAATGAATTTCTCAAAAACTGTGACAAGCCATCAAATGTCCGACAATCATTAGTCACAGGAGAATTTTGACACGCGAGAGATCGGCGAAGGGAGATTGATTATATGGCATATTGAACTTTGACCAAAGACCCGCACACGTAACCGGAGGAAACCGAACAGAGCCGATTCTATACGATCCTATACGATACGAAAAACAGAAAAACATAGTCTAAAAGTGTTCCTTAGAGGAAATACTTTCCACTCTCTGATCGCAGCGGCATCAAAGAGCTCCGTGGATGTCTAAAATTTAATAACGCTATATCTTCTTGTATCTCCTCATCTACCAGCCCCTCCCCCCCTGCCCCTCTGGCTGTGGTCCTCTCATAAATAAGAACAAATTGGCATGCAATTCGCCTTAGAGCAGCGACCAAGTAGAACATAAATTTCTCAACACTTGCATAAAATTTCTACAAAAACAACGATCAAGAACAAACAGATGTGTCGCCGACTGATTGAAGGGAGTACTGCGGCAAGGGGAGGAGGTTGCATGGGGCAAGATGGGAGGGTGGAATATGCAGAGGTAAAGAGGGGCATTTAATAGGGGAGGTGGCGTATTTTTTCGGGAATAATTTCGATTGCAGGCACTGAAAACCCAATGAATTTTGTTGATAATTTTCGTATACAAATGCATTGTATATGGTGTACTCCATTGTAGAATTCTTGTATGTAATAAGGGTCAAAAGGTCAAGGAGTAGATAATGGACGATGGCTTATGAGTGTGTACTTTCTAAAAAAGGAAATACATACACATTTACATGTATAAACCCCTTGAGTAAAGGACTTACATGTATATATGTATGTACATATATACTCGCTGTGACATCCCTGGAAAGAAATAAGACGGACAGACATGGCTATATTGACTCTGCTATTGATGCTGATCAAGAATATATATACTTTATGGGGTCGGAAATGTTTCCTTCTGGGTGTTACACACACATCCATTTTCATCACAAAATACGGGATTCCATGCGATCCAAGATTCCAACTTGCAACTTGAATTTTTTCCTCCAAAAACCTCGTTTCAGAGGAGTGGAAAAAGTGCTTTGAAGATTGGTTTCAGCGGATATCCATTATCATAGAGAATATTTTAAAATCATTTCCATTGAGACTTTGTTGGTGTTTCACTAGCCAGCCTACGTATAAGGTCGAAGAGCATATTACTAACCCGACAACTGACTAACTCAAGAATGAATGAATAACTTCACTAGGCTGTGAGTGATTCAGATACGAAGATTGCGAATGTGTCGGGTTCTTTGACTGACTAATACAAAGGGCAATCGTTGGACAGGTTGCGAATGTGTCGGGTTCTTTGACTGACTAATAGAAAGGGCAATCGTTGGACAGGTTGTGTCCGGTCCTAGCACAAACACACTACATTCATTTCATGGCAAGATTCCGAGCCGAACCCATGGAATTCTACGAAAATTGTGGCGGGTAGGTTCGACATCGACAGGAATGGGAATGGGAATCATCATCGCCGTTTAGTTTTATCGCCAAAAACACTTACGGGGCTGATAAGTAATAATCGGCATACTCGTGTGACGTATGTACATAATCGTACTATGTACATATCTTTGGGGAAAGGAACTTGCCGTGTTTCTATCGTCGTGCTCAAAAGTCCGGCTGTTTTTCGGTCCAAATTATATACGGCACTACTACGGCCCGGCACATGTGTGTGTCCACGCCCTATCCTATCATTATATGGTGATAATCAATTGGTGTGTCTGTCTGTCTGTATGAGGATGGTCGGGGCTGGGCCACTTGAGAGTGGAATGAAAAATCATTTGGAAAGATGATTTGGATGCCACTGTAAAATGAATATTTTCGATATTTATTGTCATCCCAACGATGTGGTAGGTCCACTTCACATCCCCGTATTTGTTGTTGTAGGTGTGCGCCCTGTCGCTCTGTCGATCCGATCTCTGGTGTTTCGATCTGGCATCTTGCATGGTGTCAAATGGCTTGAAGGTCCGTGTTAGTCGCTCTCTCTCTCTCTCTCTCTATATATATCTCTCTCTTTCTCATCCTTTCAAGTGGTGAGGGACGGGAAAAGAAACTGTTATTCTTATCATCTCTGAGTGTGTTTGTTGCAGGTTCCAGTGGCTGGGGCGGGGGGCTGGTGCTGCGGGCGCATCCGTAGCTAATCGCTTTGAAAGTGAAACCGTGTTTATGCTGTTGTTGTCTTCGTTTTTCCGCTTTTCGCATTCGTTCGTTCCCCGATCCCGAGCCCGAGCCCGACACTTGAGTCTTTGTTTATGCATTAGAGCAGCCCAGCAGCGTAACCCACAGATTAGGGTATGCCAGGGGTATGCCAGTCAGAAGGGTATGCCTGGGACAGTCAGAAAGGGCTAAGAAGCGCTCTTGTATCATGCAAAATGATTGTGATTTATGAGTAATCAAAGATTGAGAGGCACACAGAATGGAGCTTCTAGGAGTATAAGTGAAACACTTATTAGTATCCTTAGTGATTCGTTAAATGATATTGGCTGTTTCCCATCCAAAAGAATGTATTTTCAAACCCTATTGCTTGAGGACAGCGAAATCCTTTCCCAGGAAAGTTGTCTTCAAAAAGGTTCTGCCAAAAGAAAAACCAACCCAAATCCTTGCAGATCAAGAGTTCCTCATCATTAATGTTCTGAATACGATCGAATACTACAGTCTTTAAATGAAAGAAACGACCAAGCGGTTTCCCGAAACATATGTTCGCATCTCCTTCATCAGGTCAGCCCTCTAAGTACTTTAAATAATGCTTCGTATTCGTACTCGTAATTACTTGTGCCTGAAATGCCATTGATTTCTATGGGATGTCCTTCAGGGCATCAGCTAGTCGACTACCTTCATACTTTTCTTGTCTTGTTTTTTTTACTGTTATTTATGCCTGGATAGGGATCTTTCCTCAGAGACGCCTCAACACGCGACTCAAGTGGGAAACGGCGGCCTGACCAACCCAAAAAAAAAAAAAAACGGGAAACGGGAACGGGAAACCCTTTTGTAGGGGGACGCATGACATATTGCTGACACGCCCACAAACAAATCTCTCTTCGTCTTTCCCAGCCTCTGGCTCTGGCTCTGACTCTGTCACTCTCCACTTCAACAGGGCACAGATGGCGCACGTGCTCCGTGACTCGGGACGGGACTTGGGCTGGACAGCCAACATTGTTGCTACCATTTTATGAGCCGTGAAAATTATGAAATAAAAATTGCATTTAAATAAGGGACGTTTTTGCCACTGCCATTGCCATCGCCAGTGCGAAATGCAATTTCCGATGGTTTTGCGAGCAATTAATATTACACAATAGTCCAGACATTGGGATCGGGATTGGGGGGGGGATCCCCCCAATCTTGCCTGTCGATTCAACGGAAATTGAGCGCATAATTCAGAAAAATGTTGCGCCTCGGATCGGATATGTCGTGCCATAAAAATCGTGTTGAAATGTGCAGCAGTGGCAGCGGCAGGAGGAGCTGCCTCTATCGCCGAGGAGCTGGCGCACTTACCGAAATTAATGCTATCGATGACAACACTGGCAGCCACAATAAAAGGCAAATGCCAAAAATAGCAGCAAACATTATGTTGAGGAGGCTGACTCTGCTGGCAGGGCCTTGGGGAAGGAGCGAAACGACGGGAAGGGAAGGGATGGGATGACAAAGCAGCCACAGAAATTATGATGCGATGCGACGGAGGGAGGGGAGGGGAGGGGATGCCCTGGGGCAGATGGGGACAATGTTGCCACTGCTGCACAATTATTGCCAACTGTTAACAGATTTGTTGGCAAAGAGAAATTGAGAGAGCGAGAGAGAGAGAGGGAGAGGGATGGGAATGGGTGCGCCAGCGGCAGCAACATTTGTTTGATAATGATAATGGCCATGTTGACGCAATTGGCCATTGGCCCGCAAGGCCCACAAAGGATGCAGTTATACCAAAGGGAAATTGAGTCATTTCCAGATGGTATTATGGCAGCACGAACGGAACCCAATGGCCACAAATCAATTTTTGTGCAGAAAGTATCTCCAATTTCGAATAACAATCATGAAACTATGAAGTTAAACGAGGGAACTATTCAGAGGATTTTAAAGTGGTTAAGAGGTAGATCAAATATCATTTGACGAGCTACTGCTCATTGAAAGTAAGTCCAACACAATCGAGTTTTCCGAGTAGCCCTGGGATAGAGTGGAGCTATCAATTGGTAAAAAATAAAAGCAAAATGGATGTACTATTGAATCTAATACTTACCGGTAGGTCTTAAGGTAAATATGTAAGTATGAAACATATGCAATGTGTTTATCTTTGAAAGTATAACTTTTCTCCTCTGTGTCCTCCACACTTCCGGCAGCACTATTATTTTGGTTGATGTTGTATTGTAAATGTAATATTATTCGATGAAAAAAACTTAATCTTTTTTATATGTATTTGCCTACCAAAAGTCAAAAATAGCTGCAACTCAAAAGTAATTTGAAAGTAAATATTGTAAAGGCATTCCACTGGCTGCTGCTGATTTGAAATGCCGCCAAGCAATGGGTTCTACAGTGTGGAACGTAACTATCGATAATTTTTGCGATATCGATATCGACTGCGAATGTGCGGTTAAATTTTCAAATTTGAAAGCTCGAACTCAATTTGGAGTGTTTTATGTGGATTATCTGGAGAATTATCTGGATGTTTACTGCCTTAATACAAACAAAAGAACACAACAGGCAGAGATAAGGTCCACAATGCGATAGAATCCTTTTCGAACTGAAACCGAAATTTATATAGGTATTTTTTGATGATCAGTAGAACATTTCTATCAGGCTGGGATAGATGCTTACCTTATGAGGAATTTTGCTTATTGTAGAGTTCAATGATAATCCCAAGAGATGGCAGCTGTTGGTGGGCGGTTATGTGGTTTATTCATTGGTATATTTCATTATGATGAAGCGGCACTCCAGCTGGTTCCGGCTACGCTTGTATTTTGACGCCGCAGAGTGGACAGAGGAACTGGCCGTTAAATCGGGCCATGGCACAGCACCTGTGGTAGGAGTGACCGCACGGCAGACGGACCCAGCCACACTGCTCCGTGGGTTCCATGGACTCCCGGCAGATGATGCAAAAAAGGTCCATTATCTCGCTATAGTGCAACTTTTTGCATTTTTTTTCAATGGCAGAGCGGGCGTCTTTACGACTACCAATTAGGTCTAATACAGTATAAAAACACTGTAGTCGATAGAGCACATTGCCCAGACCCACAGCCGGCCAGTAGTAGAATAAAATAAAGATGGTGCCGACGAGCTGGAATCCCTCAAAGAAAATCATGGTTTCTGGAATCAGCTGATCGCAGTAAAGGCACTCCACCTTTAGAGCCTTACAAGCGCTCCAAATTCGAGTGGTATGCACGGCATGGACCATAAGTAAGGATTGTTCGATTGTCAAGCGATCCTTCAGGCTGCCATCGTCCAGCATGCACCGGTAGGACAAGATCAGCAACCCATCCAAGACGACCAACACAATAAGAGAATTGAAGGGCGTATATTTGACATCCAAGGGCTCCACCTGCTGCCGAGCGAACCAGTGCGTCCAATGCGATATCATCAGTAGTAAAAGGCAGTACGGCACCATCCAGTCCAGCCTGTGTGGCATTAAACAGAGAATGTATATCATATCCACAGCATAGACTAGAAAACGTTTGTCCACATGGATCAGCCTGATCTTATACACGATATAATACACGAATGTTATGCCAATCCACAAAAAGGGATACAGAAATTGGGAAATGTTTTTGTTCATTTCTAAGAATCAGTTGTTTCTTCACGTACTTATATGTTAATACGAGCGCCTTTGAAGGAACGTTTCGAAGATTTTTTAATTTTTCTAAATTTTGTAGAAGCGACAATATTGTTAATTCATATTTGTTTGATCTTACACTCTATGTTATAGTTATGAAATTTGAATCCCGATAACTTTTGGGCCAAAAAGCTATATTTTGTTGGACTATGGAAAGGTATGGACAATAGGCAAAAACAGCAAAGGGAAATTGCACACCACGTACGAATCCCACCTAGCCGTGTTTATATATATGATATGCTATAAGGACGAGGAAATTGTAAATTATCCTCATGGTATGTTTGGCAAAAGGGGTGGATTTTACCTAGCATGCTTTGCATTTTCTGTCCCATTTTTCCTGTGATCCATACCCCATCAATTTCCCAGCGGGGAAATTTTATAAACTTCCTTCCAAGGTATGTTAAGCAAAAGGGGTGTATTTTAACTAACATGGGTTGCGATTTCTGGGCTTTTTTGCCTATTGTCCATACCCTATTATCCATAGAAATTTTTCCCACTCAATTTTAACAACAATTTAAGTGTCCGGAACAACAAAAGTCCGCGAGTGCCGACTTTTTTAATAACAAAATTTTATGTTTTAACCAACTCAGTGCAGCCGTCTATACAAAAACAGAGAGAGTGCCATCCAACACAACAGCCTGTTGCTCGTACGCATCCTTTGACTGGACCCGAGACCTTGATAAGAAAACATTATGTCGGGAACACTAACTCTATGTGTCTGCGACTACTGGAAACGGCGTCACTACTACAAACGCCTACCACTGGGCCCGTGCGCAGTCTCGACAACAGCTGAAGAAGTTGGGTCGGCTGCGGCACATGAAGAAAAAAGGGAATTGCGCCGCCTGCGGCTGCAGGTGGATGCTATAAATGGCAACTATTATCTGCGAGAGTTTTTGCAGCAGCGGGTTCTGGCTGTGACGCTCCAGAACCAACACGGTGTGCAATTAATTTGGTTGGAACTCGAGCCACCGGAGCGGGAGACCATTGATTACAAGTTTGCCGACATACTGGCCCACACCATTTGGGAGCACATCGAGGTGGAGAATCTAATGTCCTGGCTATCCACCCTCGGCGGTGGCTTCTCAGCCCTAGGCGAGCAGTTCGGACGATGCGTAAGTGTAGCCATAGACCTCCGTGTACAAACCACACATACGTACATATATATCCACAGGCCGAAACGGCTGGCAAGATCTCGCTGCAGCAGCTAAAGATTGGTCTGCGGCTGGGCGATCCCTTCCTACAGGCTCGCTGCAAGCTCTACTACAGTATTTCGCTGATACAGCGCGGCCATTTGCGGGCGGCCAAGCATCTGATCCGGGATCAGTATCAGTTTGCAAGTGTCCATCGGGAGAAGGATCAGAGACTGGTGCGCATGTGCCAGGGCATTTGGCTGCGTCTACGATACGAGTACGAGCAGCGGAATCTGCGGCTGAAGCAGCCACCACCATCCAAAACAGCAACACCAACCGCAAGGCAATAGACCCCCTAGCCAAAAAAAAGAGAAGCTAAAAAAGATACTCTACACTGTAATCAAAATCGTAATAAGCGTTACCACTTACCATATTTACCAGTTACCATTAGGCGAGCACGGAGGCAGGAGCAGAGTCGGTTTTTCGGTTTTTATTCCAAGTTTTTAGGCAAAGTTAAATTAATTAATGTATATTCAATAGTTCATTTTATTATTATTATTATTTAATGTGTAATTGTATATACGTAAAAAAATGCATTTACATCATTCACTTCTCTTTTAGTTTATGTTGTTGTATATTATTATTATTATTTATTTTCAGCGGCCTGATTGTTTGCAAATAATTTAAAAAACACGATACAAATTTTCTGTACGTCACAGGACAAAGGAAATTTTTTTACTTAGGCTAGACACAAAAGTTATGCTTAAACTGAAAATTGAACGCCCCCGAATGGGGCGATGGATAAGTGCATATTATATATCATATATAAATGTGTGTGTGTTTACGAAATATTATTGTGTTGTGTGCCCTAATATCGGTAACAGATAAACAAAGAATTTTGGGGGGCCATAAGGAGCGGATAATTTTTGAACCGAAAATTTGATGCTTAAGTTGCTTGCATGCCACACCATCTCGATGCTGATGCTGATGCTGATGCCGATGCTGCCTGCTGCTGCCATTGATGTTGTAAAGCTTTGTATATATGTATAGGCTGTATTTATATAATGACGGCTGGCTCATTGCTGCTGCTGCTGCTGCTTCTCACTGCGCTAGCGTGCCCATTGGATCCCAGGCGGGCAGGACAATGGGATCCATATCAAAGACGCGCAGCACATCATCGGGCACATACTTCTTGTCGACCACCACCTCGAAGCCAAACTCCCTGAACCAGTCGGCGCACATCACCAGGTAGCCCTTCTCGCCACGATCCTCGCCCCAAGAGTTCTCTACCCGCAGCTTCTGGGCCACGCCATTCTTCTGCGAACACACACATACAACAGATTTCAAAAGTTTAAAGATGAATCGAAATACATGCAATAAGATGGTACTCACATCCACTGAGACGGCGGTGAACACCATAGCATGGGTCATGGCCGATTCGCCATAGATAAGACGGTCTGCCTTCGAAAAGGTCGTTTGTATGTCGATGTCAAAGACCAGCTTGAAATCATGGCTGCAACCAAAAATAAAACGTTCAGTATAGAAACATTTATCTGCAGTGGGAAAGAGGCTGCTTGCGGGGCTTCACTCACACTGACATATCCTCGATGCCCTGCTTAGAGGCGAAACGTTTGCTGACCTCACAGCCAAACCATACAGCCTCGCCGGCCTTCAGAGATTTGGTGACAACGGCCAGCAGGAGCTCCACAGATTGATTATTGTACAGGACGGGACGGCCGCCAACCACATTGCCCAGACAGTCGACAGTGTAGGCCTGATCGTATTTGCTTGATGGCCGGGGATCGGTCACCAGGCAAACCTTGTCCTCCACGTTAAAGTGCGGCTTCACATACCGTTCGTAGAACTCCAGCGAGCTGACGGGGCCAACAGATTGGTAGTTCTTGCTCTTATCATAGTACTCCCAGACGAATGTCTCGGCGGGTATTCCCAGGCAGATGCCCACCACCTTGTAGATCTCCGACATTTGCTCTTGGATCTTGGCTGTGATCTCCTCCTCTGTGGGCTGCTGGTCCATCAGCACACGCAAATGGCGGGCATACTCCCGAAGCTAGAGGGGAGTAAAGGAATCAAAGATTAGCGGAGTGATTAGCGGGCCAAGGGAGAGGCTTTCTGTACCTTGCTTTTCAATATGGCATTCATTCGTATGCTGGACTCGCAGCTAAAGCTCTCGGGAAAGCATTTCTTTGGCATGAGACCATGTTTGGTTATCAGATTGACCAGCATATCCCACTGACCGCCATCGGAGGTGGGGTCCAGCAACAGGAACGACACCAGGCGGCCATCAACCTTCTCGCCCCGTCGCGCCGTCTTCACAACATTGTTGAGAAAGTAATTGCAGCGCTCGATCTTGTCCCAGTAGAAGAGGAAAGCCTGCGAGAACTCAAACTCATCGAGATTGTAGTTCTTCATGAAGGGCAGGCGTATGCAGTTGAGGGCAGCAAAGAGCCAGCAACGGCCGCTGCTCCGCTGATTGGTCACCGGCTTGCCCTCCGTTTCCACCTTGAAGTTGAACACGTGGTTCGTGGACTCCAGCACCTTGCGGGAGAGGCACACATCGAACGGATCGACACGGGAGCAAACGTTCTGGGCGAGCAAGTTCTTCGGCTGGCTGTAGAAGTTTTTCCGCCACTCGCCGAGCAGTTCGCTGGTGACGGGACTGTTGCTGCAGCCGCTCTCGCTGTCCAATGGATGGATGGAGTTCTTTGAGGCGCTGTTATTGTTGCCATTTCCACCAGCGCATCCCGAGCTATTCTTGTCAGCTGCAATTAAATGGGAATGGCAACGTTCGCCCGATATTGAGTGGGATTTTCGTACTGAATGCGGTGGGTCCAGACACTCGCTCTGGCTGCAGCTGGGGCTCTCTCCCTGATGCCACATCTGCTTCTGAATCTTGATCTTGAGGGGGATTTCTTTATAGCTGGCTAAATAGTGCACGGATTGGCCCACCTGCTTGAATGCCCACCGAGAAACTGGGTAAACGAAGATCGAACCAAAAACGAAAAAATTTTGGGTGCGAATTTTACAAAACAAAAGTTTGAAACATTTAGCTACAAAATGTAGAGAAAATTAAATTAAACAACAAATGAAACTAATAGAAAAATGACAGATTTATGGATAATAGGTAAGAAAATACATAATTTTGAGGGGTGAGGTGGCCTGTGACGCAATAGAAATCTGAGAAAAGGCCCCCGTTGATAGCGGTATCTTTATAAGCATTTCCCCTCTAGAGTTGGCCAATCCAATGTTATTGCAAGGTTGAGAGCTGCGAGTGCGGGCGTTGTCCACGGATTGCGGATAAAGGCCGAGGTAAGCAGAAAAATTACTTGCACAAGAGCAGAAATTGAAAAGCGACAACAGCTGCGGGACCGGGCCGGGCCATTAGCATTAACTGCAAATGTCTCTCTATCTGTCTCTGTCTTTCTCACCCGCTCGCTTTGCGTGCGTGTGTTTGCGAGTGTGTGTATGTGAATGTCTTATGCACTTTGGATTTCTGCTGCTTTGCCATTTATTGTAGATTTTGCGGACCAGCTTTTGTTAATTGTTTATTTGCATGCATTTGTGGATGTGTGGGTGTGTCGCCAGGGCCTGGCCATCAGATGCTGATAACGCAAAACTTGACGAGTTAACAGAATCGTAAAGAATTCTGAGCGTAACTAAACCTGGAAAAATTTTAATTAGCACAGTTATGACCCTTTCGGAATTGGGCTTCTTTGTGAAGGAAACCCGTGTGTGCGTGAGAGGGAGAGGACAATGCAATTAAACCAGTTTAACGGGACTCTCACACATTCGCTACTAAATATATGTATGTATGTACATTCATACAAACAGATATGCATAGCGGGTGTGGAGTCATGAGCAAGAGGGAGAGGGAGAGGGAGACGAAGAGAAGGCTGGCCAACAGGCAAAATGCCGTTTTAAAAACTTTCGCGGAAAGCCGGCGCAAAAAATCTAAACAAACCAAAAAAAAAACAAGAAAAAAAGAAGGGTTAACAAATATAAAAACTTGTTTGTCCAGTATTATGCGTGTGGCTGTGAGTGTGAGCCATAAAACAAACACAAATTTGGGTGAAATTTTACTTTCGTCTGGACAATTTTTGTTGTGGCTGCTGTTGCTGGGGCGTCAGCAAAACTGCGTCTCGCTCACACGTACACAGAGGCAAGAGATACGCTCGTACACTTGTGCATGGGCTGTCACCCCCGCACAAAGCGGTCCAACAACAACAACCAAAGAATGCAGAAACTGCAGCAAAAATAATTTCCTTCCTGCTTCTTAACCATTATTTTGGCTGCTGCTCTCTTTGTACTTCTCGTTCTTTGTAGTCCGTTGTCCGTCCCTCTGCGACAGCATATATGCGCGGGGGATGTCGTCTCCCCCCACCGACGACACTTCCTACTTTACTTACACATAGTTTTTTTTGTCCTCTTTCACTCTTTTTGTTGAACTTTTAAAAATTTCACTTGTTTTGAATTTTGCAACTACGGAATTTTGCTCTACTTCCTTTGGCTAGCTGGATGTGTATGTGTGTGTTTGTGCAATGCAAGCAACTTTAAGCGACTGTAGTTATGCGCGAATTAGCCGCTTATTTATTTTGATAATAATGTGAAAAAAAATGAAATGAAAATGTTTGGCTTTGGGATTCGAAACTAGAGATGTGCAATGACCACTGCGATGATTTTGGCCGCGGTGAATCACGTTAGCCTATTAACACTGGCCACCAGTGTGACCTGACCCTCAGAAATATACCAAAATATACCGAAATATACCGTTTAATTTTCAAAATATACCGTAAATATATAGTAAATATGGCGGTGAAAAAACGAACTTAGATCTTAACTTATGCCGCGGAAAACAAAACTTCTTATAGATCCATTCTGCGCTTAAGTATTCAAGATCGAGGTCGATCAATATCATTTATAGCGACTGCCAAGCTGCGATCAAATCACATAAACATCTTCAGGGAGGGATCGAAGCTAGCAGACAGAGAATGCAGGAACTACACAGTCTCTGTTTTAAAGCTATTTCAACGAAATTTTTGAGTTTATGGTCTTAGTACAGAGACCATGAATAGGTATTGGGATCGAGATATACATACATACATATGTACATATATACAGGAAAGTTATCAAATGCATAATTCGGTCCAAAACATGTCAATCTGTATAAACACAGAAAAGGGAGTATTTCAAATTAGCCAATATAGTAGAAAATTTGATTAATTCTGTGTTCAGTGCTGAATGTTCTAGCTAGATAGTAATAAAACGAATATCAAAATCGTGGAATATGATTTATGATCATGGACAAAGTACGATTAGCACATTGAAGACTAAGAAGAAATTTTATTATTATTATTTATATTATTTTCCGCGGCTTAGCTCAAGCTGTTATCCTGTTTAAATAAATGGGGGTTAAATGGGTTATGTTCGTTTTGCGGCATAACTCAAGCTGTTATCCTGTTAAAATAAATGGGTTTTAAGTGAGCTAAGTTCGTTTTTCATCGGTAGGTTTACGGTATATTATACAAATTAAACGGTATATTTCTGAGACGGTCACACAGCTGTTCTCTCCTGCTCATACATGCAACGAAAAACTGTGTCAGGAGAGCGTAATTTTGAATGGGCTATAGAAAGGGGTATGGACAACAGGCAAAAACAGCCAAGGGAAACTGCAAAGCTCGTACGAACCCCACCTAGCTTTGTTAATACATATAATATGCTGTGAGGACGAGGCAATTTAAAATCGTCCTCATGGTATGTTAGAAAAAGGTGTTGGATTTTACCTGTCATGCGTTGCATGCGTTCTGGGCCAGTTTTCCTGAGCTGGGAAATTTTTCTAATCCTATCGATAAATCCACCTACTGCTCAGAATGTTATCAAATTTTCCAATTTTTTGAACCGTCGGTAAATACAAATAAATTGTTATATAGAGAGCAGCTTTAAACCTTTTAAGCAGCTGTTTAATCCCCGCTCGGGCTGTTGGGTAGCCGATTCAGATCCACCGCCCCGTTCAACCATCACGCGTCGACCCGATCATCTGGTTATTGTTAAGTGTTCTTTCTCTTCATACCCCAATGAAATCCCACAAGTGAGTCGGATTTTTGTCGTCGTTTGTCGTTTTTCGTTTCGCGATATTCTTCGCCACAAAAATCATGGAAAACCAGGACAACAAAAATGGCGACCTGACCGCGAAGGAGATGGCCCAATTTCGCTACTACGTGGAGAAGTGGTACCTGCCGCCACTGGATCTCAAGAATGACATTGTTTATTGCCAGCGGGCACTGCGTGATTTTATCAAGGTGCATGCGGTGAGTAGTAGTTGTAGCACCAGTCACAGTCGCTGCGGGAGCAGTGGCAGGCAGCGCGTGCGAGGGATGCGTCGATTTTTAATAAATTTTCATATTTTTCCCCTCCTTCTAGCTGGTCACGGAGGTGTTCTCGCAGCAGGAGGATGCGGTAAGTTTCTAGAGTTTCACATGCTCCGTTCGGGGTTTGGAGCAGCAGCAGTGGAGTGGTGGGGAAGGGAGGGGAGTGAAGTGATGTGATGTGGTGACAAGGCAGCAGCAGAGGCAGTGCAGCAAAACCAGGGCTGGCAACGATTGCGAAAATTGTAAAAAAAAAAAGAAAAGATAATTAACACTTTGCCCCGCACTTTGCCCCGTCGCTCCCTCGCACCCCTCTCAACTGTTAACCTTGTTTTGAATTCGAATTTTGTATTTTAATTATGGTATCATGCTGGTCTCTTGCTGTTGCTCTTGCATAACAGGATCCCGTGGCGATGCGTCGCATCTTGGACGAGCTGGAGGAGGAGATGTACGAGATCAATGCCGAGTGCCAGTACCTAATGCTGCGCCTCGATGAGGATATCGTCACTTTCCTCAAGAAACTGCAGGAGAGCAACATCAAAACCGATGTGAAGGAGGCCAATGCGCACGTCTCCACCCTGATAGTGCCTTTAATTTCGAACGAAGACTATGTAATCATTCCCAGCAATGTGGGTACTCGCGACACCGAGGAGACGCTCATCCGCAAGCATTTTCTCCTGTCGCAGGAGGGCGAGAACCCACCCATGAATCTGAGCGACCTCGATGATAATATCGCTCTTATGCTGGTTCCGACTGAGACGAACATACAGGTAGAGCTGGAAAATGGAGACGGTGAGCAGCAGGAGCAGCTGGAATCGTCGGAGGAGACGCAGACGCAGCTTCAGCTTTCTGTACCGCCGCCGATGCTCCGTTGTCTGCCGGACACTGTGATCAAGACAGTTGTGGAGCCCCCACCACTGCGCATGGCCGCTACGCAGAAGTCTCAGCGTTCGCTTTTGATACCACTAAAGCAGCAGGATTCGTTTGCCATGAAGCGGAAGCGCATATCTAGTACCTCACCGCCGCCATTAGCACCCATTACGATGGAGTTTCATCAGGCTAACGTTCAGGATCCGGCGCAGGCTGAGCTGGGCTTTGAGCAGGTGGAGGCGAGCCGCGGCAATCTGCGCCAGGTGCTGAAGCGGTCCAGGAAGACCAAGCAGATGCCGCGCCTCTGCTACGAGGACAACATGGAGCTGACAACCATAGAGACTGATATAAAGCGGAAGGCGGGGAGGGGTTCCCAGATAGCTGCTGCCAAAGCTGTACCAAACACTGCGTCATCCGCCGCTGAAAAATCGGTCAAGGCACCACCAACGCCACCGCCTCTGCCCTCACCACCACTGCCGAAGCAGAAGCAGGGCCCGGGAGCGGCCGCTGGGGCAAACAAATCGTCCAAGATACGCAAAAACCTACGTAAATCATCACCAGAGGCACAGCCGTCAACGGGGCCAGGCGGCTCGCCATCAGCATCTTCAGATGACTCCACCTTCCAGGAGCTACAGCAGGAGCAGCAGCGTCTGTCCGCCTCGGCGGCTCAGTGGTGCGACGAGCCGCGCGAGACCCGTGTCCTGCCCGAGGAGTACGGCCAGGAGGCATTCCTCCGTATCTTTGGCCTGTACACGCCCGAGGTGATCACGAAACTCAGCCAGCGCCACTCGAAGCGCAAGCGTCGCAATGTCCAGAACGCCAGCGGCGTTGACTTTCACTATGGCCAGCAGCTGAATGCCACACTGGACACACCGATGGGGCGCCAAAAGAAGGTGAAGAACAAACCGGAGTTCCTGCTCTCGCCCAAAGAGAAGCGACTGCAGGCCAAGAAGGCCGACGTCCGCAAGAGCAAGAGTCCGGACAAGGCCGCTGCCGAGGCGTCGCAGACTGTTGTTGGGCAGAGCGTCAGCAATCAGTGGGATTGCCGCAAGTGTCGCGGAGAATGCCAGCATTGCCGCCAGTGCAAGCGTCTCGTAGGTGAGTCCCAACCATCGATCCAACGATTGAAATGAGAACCTCTTCTTGAACCCATATTTTTAATCCTTTCTGTAGGTAAAGACGATGGGGTTTGCGAGCAGTGTGCCGGGGTCTACCACAAAGACTGCCACCAGCCCACAAAGGGCCGGCTGCTGGCCCAGTCCCAGAAGAAACGCTGCCCCCCTTGTTGTCGCGAGATGCGTGAGAGTCTGATGTCGATCCACGGCAGCACCTCCGCCAGCACTACCAAAAAGGCAGCCGGTGTCCCGACCGTTTAACTTTAAAATTTATTCTTTTTTTTTAACCCCAGAACCCCCCCCCCCCCCCCCCCCCCCCTCCACCAACCCCCACTAGTTTTTAAAACTAAAAAGGGAGAAAAAACCAAGCTTTGTCCGCAATGCCAGATCCCGGGAGATGCGATCCCTGGCTCACACGTTTTAGTGCATCTGCGATGCGTTTCCCTTTTCTGTTTTTGTTTAGTGTTGCATGGCAGTGGCGTCTGTGACCGCTTGCTTCCTCTAGAGCGTGTTTTACGGGTATTTTTTTTAATATTTTATTGTAAATGTTTATTTCGAGCTACATTTTCACACATACCTAAAGAAAAAAATTGTATATATGTGCATGAATGTGCAAACGCGGAGAAGAGATGACTTTAATAATAATAAATACTGTGTGAGCAGCGGAGGATTGTTTTTGATGATAAAACCAATGGCATTTCTTTGTTGCAAAATTTGATATGGATGATTGCGGGCAGGGCATGTGCTTGTGCCATGAATGATGACGTTGAATGCGTCATGTGAATGGGGTTTTGTGTCGACCTACATCGTACGCGCGCAGCCCCATTGGAGCTGAAGGAAGTAAATTCATTATTAAAAGCCTAATGAACTTCAAGAGGATGCTCTCTATTTTATAGCCCGCTTAGTCGGCTCTTTAGAACCGTAGAATATCTCCTTTTTCAAAGTTTTACTTCCCTGCAATTTTCTAGAGTACAGTTCGGCTGTTACATGCGGATTTATAAAGATGTTGTAGGCAGCGATGGCGGCTGTTGATGTTCGATCCATTTGTTCCATGATGTTCCGCCAGAGCGGAGCCGGCGGAAGCCCTAGGTCCAGCGATGCGAATGACGAAATACCTGGAAAAAGGGAAGTACAAATTCGTAGATTTACTGCACATATGTATAATAATAACCTTGATCTTTTCAGACACCATAAACGCCAGATCAAATGTAGAATGCGTTTCAGCGTTGCCATCTGGCTTGACTTCTTCCGTGCTGAGCAGCTTGTCCTTCGTTCGTTGAGGACAAGCGCGCGCCTTAAACTGCTGTCGCCTTCGGACCTGGGGTCCTTGTCGAAGGCATTGTTTTAGTGGTAGCCTGGCACACTCGTCCAGAGTCTTTTCGCTTCCTCTTCATCCGCAGCTTGGTCCCGTTGCACTTCTAAGGCAATATCCGGCAGGTTCTCTATTGCATTTTTAAAGGCTTGACGGCGTGCTCCCCTGCGGGGAGAATATCAGTATGCAGTGATTTTCAATTATTTTTGGCTATGCTTACGGAGCGCAAGAATATCAGAGGCAGGTCCATGCGCCGAGCGATTCGTCCGCACCATCGGCACAGTCCTGCCAGCCATTGCAGAGCAGGGCGGCCGATATGCAAAGCTGTAGAAAGGAGGAGTATTGTTAGTTTAAGAATTTCGACACGATGTCTTTCCAATCACCTTGTTGATGGCACACTGAAAGCCTCCTGGCCGCTTTCAGCAGTTGGCCTCATCGTGGACATTTTCACAGTTGTCACAGCTGGTAGCATCGCAGATCAGAGCCTTGTCGAAGCACTCGCCGGACTGGCAGCTGAACTGATCCACCCGGCAAGTGGGAATTCCACTTCAGCCGACTTGCCCAGGCAGTCCTTTTCGCCGGCACAGCGCCAGGAGGCGGGTACGCAGTCCTTATTCATGTCACCATGACATGAATACGGGCCCACGCCGTAGCTCTCCTTGTCCTCCAGCAGCATCAGATGCTTGGGGCACGAGCAGACGTCGTGAGTACTGCGTGCCACACCCTCCCCTCTGGCTATGCAGTTGTGGAAACAATTTGTACGACTGTGCCGCACTTCCGCTTTCGGTGTCCACACGGCCCGGATGTCGGTGAACTGCGACAGACGATGCAACTCCGCGGAACGACGCTCTTCGTTGACAGTGATTCGCTTCAGTCCGGTCTTGTCCTCCAGCCAGTACACAAATCTCCCCAAGGCGGCAATGTTGCGAGGCTTTTCCGAGTCCGCGGTATCGTTGACGCCTACGGATTCACCCAGTAAGCTAAAAGAGAAAACGTTTTAGGAACACAATTGTGCGGATGGTCACGTTAATGCTGTTGGAGTAGGAGCAGGTCCAGAAGAGCAGCCGCCCAATGATGTCGATTGCAATGTCGAACGGCTGTCCGGAGTTGGCCAAGAGGCTCACCTTTGTGCCATTTGCCAGAGAACGCTTGATGCTGTGACTCCTGCCTTCGATCTGGAAAAACAAAAAAGGGTTAGGATATTAGGGACACCGCGCTCAGCTTCTGCTAATCCTTCTTACCCAGTAAATGTAATGCGAGATCGGATCATAGTCCACAGTAGTTCTTGCAGGAGACCCCGTCCTTGGCCAGCTGGTAGTGGGTGGGGCAGGCACAGGTCATGCCCCGTCTGCCGGGCTGGGCCAGGCACAGGTGGGCTCCCGTTGTTGATCTTGCACGCATTTGCCCCCACCTGTCGCTTGTCGTTGCATACCAGCAGCGAAGTGATGTACGTCATTCCCGAATGGACCAGGCTCTCGGCCGTCGTCTTGTGCACCCGCTCAATGTTTCAGTCGCTCCAGCACACGTAGTCCTGATACAGGGAAACCGCGTGGCGCGGCTTATGGAGTCCAAGGCGACTCCGTCCATGTACATGTACCCGCGACGCGTCTCGAGGACCAGGGAACGCGGCTTCTCCACCCCCTTCCCTTCCACAAGAGCACGCGCCGACTGCTGCCATCCAGGCGGGCGACCTCGATGAGACGAGGATCCGCATCGGACCAATAGATGTTGCTGGGCAGTACAGTAGATGCACCGCTCCGCCACTGACACGTTTAGGGCGTGCGCATCGCCCACATCCTTGAAGGGTTCCCCTCGCAGTACTCGGCCGAGATGCGTCCAAAGGGCGCAAAATATTTAATTTAATTAAAAAGTAAAATTTAAACAGCAAACGGCCTAAAAACCACTAAATTACTTTTGTAGGATGATGTAGGATTGTTTAAAGATACCAAAAAACCCAAAGAAAATCAAGATAAAGGCAAGTTTTCTCATTTCATAATAAAGTAGTAAAAAAATACGTTTATTTCCCTAGGCTTAAGGCTAATTAAGTGCATCAGAGCAGACGAGAGAACGGCAGAAGGACTGCCAAGAGAGGGAACATGAGCACCAGTCGGCCTGAGGGCTGCGTCCAGCTGTGCCCCTTGTTGCAGAGATCACCCTGGCAGAAGCACATGTAGACCTTCTTGTAGTTGTAGATGGTGTCGGCGCAGCGGTCCATGTTGTCATCGGGGCCGCGCTGGACGCACATGCGCTGGATGGCAAGGTCGTAGTCGTCGATGGCGTAGGTGCCGCCGCCCTCGATTACCTTGCCGCACCAGCCGCTGGCGCAGGGTATGGCAGCCAGGCCGGGCTCGTGGTCCACGTCGGTGGCGTTGAAATTAAAGGGGTCCTTACAGCTTCCCAGGTCGCCGCGGGAGCGGCACTGGTAACAGCGACGCAGAAGACCTGCAGTGGCAGAAAATAAAAAAAGTGAAATTGCAGCAGAAACCACAGCGCACACACGTAAACAAAGGCCTTGCAACCCACACGCACACAAATGAAAACAGATGACAAAAGACTTGAACAGAGCACAAACTTGGCCAGAGGACTCACCATGGATCTTGCCGAAGAGGAAGCTGCAACTAAAAAGGAATATCACAGCCAGGCATATGCTAATATATTTCATTGTTCCCTATTGTTTAAAGTTTTGTCGGCCACGATAATTGGTAATTTACTAAAATTATTGTCCAGTTAAAAGGTGGCAGCTTTCCATTGTAATCGATGGTTTCCTTTTCTATTGCCATTGATATGGCCACCAACTATCGATTAGAATATAGTACTTCGATTTGATCAGTTTTGTGTTCCACTGTCAGAGCATGTGCAAGAGTGAGACACCACATCAGCCTTAAGTTATTTTGTTGAGCGTACACCACAATTTCGCTGTAGCCTCTTTACTTAAAACTATGTTTGAAATTCGTTGCGATACGCGCACCACTGTCTCACATATCAGCTCATCACTAAGTCAAAGCAACCCTGTGCAAGTGTTTTTCGATGTTTTTGCGTGTAGGACAACACTTGCCGTACTGTATGTGTACACACTGTGCCTCGTTCGTCGTACAATATATCATAGCGAAAAAATTCATTATTGTGTCGCCCCCACTTCTGAACATATATTATTGTTATTTTTTTTTTAACCAAACAATAAGCAAGATTCAGTCCGAAACGACAGAAAAGTGCCAGTGCAGCTGGGAGAGTTTGTGGAGAGTAAGCAAAGCAAAGAAACTGCCAAGGAAGCGCTGCGTACGTACAAAAAAATTGCCCCAAAAGAGAAACAGACACAAATTTGCAAATTGGTTAGCAGCAACAGCAGCAGAAGTAGCAGCAGCTGTGCGTCGTAACACACAAAAGTGAGGAAAGAAGTGAAGAGGCTGGCAGACAGACGGATAGTAGTGCCCAGGCGGTGCATAAACAAATGAAATATTTAAATAGACATAATCATTCGTTGACGCTGACTGCGACGTCGACTGCACAGTGACACCTTGCAATCTGCCCGAAACCCCTTGCCGTTTGTGTTTTGTTTGCCAACTGTTTCATTTCTCCGCAGCAGTTGCATCTCATTTGGAATTTGAATTCAAATCGGAATTGAAATCTGACCAGGAAGTGAGCGCACCAGCAACGGCCGCAGAAACAGCAACAAAAAGAATGGCTTTGGAAAGCGGCACACAAACTGGCAGCAATGCGCTGACATCATCCTTTACAACAAAGAAGAAGGATGCCGCCGCGGAAAAGGAGAATCTGTGGTAAGTGCACAAAAAACTAAACTCTAATCGTTGGATAGTAGATTTTTTCCCTGTCCCTCTCTCTCGCGTTTGTTCCTCTCTCGCCACTACTCTCTCCCCTGATAAGTTTTCAGCTTTCTTTAGCTGACGTTTGCAGTAGATTTGTGCTAACTGTTAACTGTCCCTTGCCGGCACACCCACAAGGCCAGCCGCCCTCTGCCCCGGCCAACCCCACCCCACCCCTCCCGCGCTTACTCTGTCGCACTCGAGTGAGTGGCCGACCGACCAGCTGATTGCTATGCATGTTGTCATTTTCCTCTTTCGTTCCGTTCCGTTCTTTCTTTCTTTTGTTCTTTTTTTAGTCTCTCTGCCTACTGCCTTTTTCTAGTTAACCTCAAAAGTGGGTTGGCAACGTTTTCCCCAACGATTTGTTGCTTGTGGCAAATATTTAAGCGCAATAATTATTAAATAAAATGCGTCAAGTAAATGGCAGAGAGGGCGAAACAGAGAGAGAGAGAGAGAGTGACAGGCAGCTACGGGTGACAGAGAGGGACACGGCCAAAGAGAGAAACAATGTGGGGATGGATGATTCACTTAGGCAGCGGCTGCTACAGCGACGCTGGCAGCGGTTACCTTTTTCGCTTTATCAATTTTGTTGTTGTTTTTTTCTGTCTAAGACGCATACGCTCTCACTAGCACACACAAGCACAGTGAAGCCCAGCTTAGTGCGTGTTGCCTATCAATACTGATTCCAATTGGAATTCGGACAAACTTGGCCTGAAGATGTGTGTGTGTGTGTGTGTGTGTGTGTGCGATGATGCTGTCATCGCTTAAATATGTATGTGTGTGTGCGTGCGTCGTCTGGGGCTTTGGGTTACACTGGTCGTCACAAGAAATGGAACACTCCTGAGAATGGGAATTCCACATTCATTGTTTACGGTTTGTTTGGAATATTCCAATGCCGATACCGACACCATTTTACGCCCTGTACAATGTACAATGTTGGCTAGAAAATTCTTTGAAAGGGAATTCCTTGTTATAGGTTCTGGTAGACCATTGGGAACGGGATTACTGGGGAATTTTGGATTTAACTATGAACTTGTCTGCTCATTGATATCCGTTTAATTATGCAAATATTTAAGGATCATTTAAGTTTTTCTGACTTTATCCCTTTAAATGGTTTATACTTGAATTTCGATTAAATATTTCTTTTTGTTTTTTAACAATTAATCAACCTTTGTTGCTTAGTGTTTTTTTCAAATTTGTTTTATTGGCTTCGGATTATGTTGCTATTAAAGATATTGATGGATTAGAAATACCAGAGACTGTGGTGCGTGGCGGGGGTCATTTCCTCGATGAATACATGGCCATCGTCATCGTTATCGGAGCATTTCCTACATTTCCTCGATGAATACATCGCCATCGTCATCGTTGTCGGTGCGCACAACCGATTGCGGCTGCTGCTGCCTATCGAAGTTGTTCTGGATACGCTCCAGCAGATCGGTGGCCACCAGCGCAAAGTCCTCCCACAGGGCATCGTGATCTGCGTCCGTCTCCTTTTCCGTCTCCGTCTGCGTTTCCAGCTCGTGCTCATCGTCGCCGGCCTGCTCGTCATCGTCATCGCCAGCGTTGAGGCGATCTTCGTCGAGATAGTCGGCCAGCAGGTCGCTCACCTCGTCCAGAATGCAGCCGCTCCGACACAGAGTGGCCGCACACTGGCCGTCGATGAGGAGATTCCAAAGGGCCTGGCACACGATGTTGGCCAGGAACCAGTCTTCCTGCTCCAGCGATCCACGGAGCAGCAGCGACAGCAGCTCGGCGCCGCGCAGCTGCAGGAAAGGAGCCCGCTGCTCACCATCGCCCAGCAGATTGACCAAAACACCGATGGCGCAGGTGCGCAGCTCGTAGTCCTGCCCGGCCGCCTGACGGGTCAACTGCTGTACCATCAGCGGCAGTCCGCCGGCCGCACAGAAGCAGCGACGGGCCCGCTCGTTACGCGTGAGATTTCCCAGCACCCGGACCAGCTCCACCTTGGTGGCGGCCGTCTGGCATTTGGCCAACACTTCGGCCAGCGACGCGGACAGCTCATCGATTAGACTCTGAAGGGAACCGGCGGCCGGGGCGGCAATGCTGTCTGGCGTCTGTTTATCCTGATAGAAGCACAGATTGTGCAGAGCACCCAGTGTGGCGTGCAGCAGCTCCTGCTGCTCCGCAGACTGCAAAAAACGAGAGCATGAGCGAAGATCGGAATGACCGGAATGCAGATGATGGCTTACCTTCTTCTGCAGCAGCGAGGCGCTTGTGTGGCGGAGCAGCTTCAGCAGCACCGAACCCAAGCAACGGACATTGCCAAGGCCGGCGCCCACCTCGGGATTCACGCTCATGTTGGCCACCACGCGAATCAGCTTAATCTGGGCATCCAGGAGGGTCACACTGCTCGGCGAGCGTTCGCCCAGCTGCTCCAGCACATTCAGCAGATACTCCATGGCCACATCGTTGTGGAAGTACTATGAAGAAAGGAAGGGAATCCATTATTAAATATATGTCTTACTGATTGTAGATCACATGGAGTGGCTGCGCACCTGGGTTCTGGCAGACTCGTGCTTGGCCAGGATATTGCCCAGCATATAGCCCAGACGACTGAGAACGGCCAGAAGACGTTCACTGGCGCCCGCACTCGAGCAGGAGGGACCCAGCAGCAGGCCAATTCTGGCGGCATAGTTATGCAAGGTCTCACAGCAGTCAGAGTCCTCAGAGAGCACGCTGCAAAAGAAGGAAGAGACTAAGTCCTGCGACAACCATGGTCATTGACTACCGCTACCTTAGAGTCCGCACAACATTGGCCTGGACCTCCAGCTCCCCCATGGACACCTCTGCGGCCCGGATCAGATGCGGACACGCTAGCTGCAGCTGCAACTGAAGCCGCTGCTGCTGTTGGGAGACATCCGCCAGGGCACGCATCGCCGCCGACAGCTGGTAGAGCGTATGCAGCGGTGGTCCGGTCAATCGTTTGGTGGCCCCCGCCTCATTGAGCATCTGCAGATGGAGGATCATCAGCTCCACGGCGCCATGGCGGGCCAGACGTGCCACCAATGTCTGCTGTCCCGTCAGTTTGCGCGGACACAACACTGCCGCGGGTATTGCAGCCAGCGGAGCGGAAACGGGAGCAGGAAGAGGAGCCTTTATGGCCTCGCCCAAACCAATCCAATTACGATTGAGAGCATCATCCCGGTCCTGGGCACTGCTGGCGGTGAGGAAACGTATACAGCCATAAGCATAGATGCAAGCTTCGGGCTCGTCGAGCGGTGAGGCATGGCCCAGGCCGTCGATCAGCAGCTCCAGCACATCATGGTCATGGAACAAGGCATCATTCTGCTCATGCCGTGCCACCTTGAAGATGAGTTTGCAGGCGCCCGTCAAATTGCTGCCCGTCACCCGAAGCTGGAGAGGGAGAGGAGGATGCTGGAGTGGGAAACGGATGACCAAAAGAATGGACTACTTACAGCTAGCACCACTCGAGCCACAGCCAGGAGAACACGCGGTGATGTGCACTCCACGAGGCCATAGAGCCCGCCCAAGATGAAGCCCCGCTTAAAGTTGCGCTCCTGCTTTCTCACGCGGGTGTACAGCTCCTGCAAGATCTAAAGCAGAGATGAATGATAGATGTATGGAGTCCTGGAGATGGATCTCCTTCCACTTACTGCGTTTATATGCTGGACTGTCTCATTGGTGCACTCCTTTAGGCCGCTATGCTGCTTCAGCAGCTCAATCAGCGTCTCTGTGGTCGACTGGCCGAGCAGTGCCCCGTTCCGTGTGGGCATCGGGGTAGTCGGCCCCGTGCCAGAGAGTGCGGGAAGTTGTCGTGGCGTTGGCTTCTCATTCTGCAGATACCGCATGCTGTAATGGACACCGCAAGAGTTGAATAATAGCCTTTAAGGAATACGGGCCGCGCGGCCACTTACGAAAATGCGCTGGGTGGACGTCCGGCCAGGGCCACCTTTCCGTAGAGCACTCGACCTGGTTCGCGCGGTGTGATCGGACGTCGAGTGCTGACCAGACGTGCCCCTCCCGTGGCCATCATTTGCAAGGCGGCGCCACCAGCAGCACCTCCTCCTCCTCCACCGACACCGGCTGCCGTTTCGCCAAGAAAAAGCTTGGCCTCGCAGATCAGCTCCGCAGAGGTTTTGCGTCTGCCCATACCGCCCGCAATCGAGAAGGTGGTGGACTGTTGTTGATGATGGGACATTCCCAATCTGTTGAGACTCTGTTCACTGGAATGCGGCTTGCCACGACTCTCTTGTGGTCTCTCTTGCAGCTCATGCTTCTCCTGGTGTTTCTCCAGCTGCTTCGATTGCTGCTTGGATTTATCTGCAACGTCTTTGGGACGCGTTTCGCTGCGCGAGCGTCGCTTCAGCAGCACACTCATTTTGGAGCTTCTGCCTGCTTCCTGCTCCATGCGACTATTTTTTGGTCTTCCAATTCGATGGGAATCCTCAGCGGCTGGACATCAGCCAACAACACACGCGCTCAACTGGCACGGCCAACAGTCTTAAGTGTACTCAAAACGGCGATAAATGCCTGGAAAAATGTATTTTTCGTTTGGGCCCTTTCGTGCACCATGCCAACCGGCGGCCCATGCCCCACTCCACCACCCGGCTCTGTGCACCCGGCCCGAACCCGAACTTGGGTCGGCATGACTGTCAAGTGTGAAGCGAGCCACCGGGCTAGGGGGGGGGGAGCAAGACCCCACACTAACCGGGGAACCAAACGCCACGCCACGCCACGCCACCCGCCAACAAATGTTGGAACGTTAAAAGTTTCGTTTACTATTACCAGGAGTTGCGGCACAGTGGGATGGTATTTGCGAACGAAAAAAGGAGAAAATTAATGGAAATATATAGGGGATTTCTTGGAATAGCAGGGTATACGAAAGAAGAAAGAGAATTGAAAAGAATGGTTTAAAAATTACATTTGTGTGGACCAAGCCACACCAGTACCAATACCGATTACCAGTCTCGCGTCGAGCATCATCAATGTGCGCGTCATCATGCACACGACATGTAATTTGTTCTAGGACTTTTGAGCATTATCTTTGGTACTAATTCCATTTTAAAATACAACTTGCACCACGGTGGTGCCACACACATTCATAGGCAAATGAAGGAACACCAAAAATACAATTGAATAGAGCTGGAAAAGCGGGAGCTTACCAGCTTGCAATCGATATTCCTGGCTAGCTGGCTGTCGGCCACTAATCGCGGAAGCCGAACACAGAGTCAGAACTAGAGCCGGACGGGCGGTCTCGTCGACCGAGGTCAATTTGCATGTCTAGGCAGACTAGTCCAGTCGCGGCTGTCAGTCGGAAGGAAATACCACAAGTATTTCACGTCAATTGAAAAATATTTAATTGCTTTAATTGAATTGCTGGCAAAAGCTACGACGTTTGAAAATCGCATGCAAAACCATATCAAATATTGAAGCCACCCCCCTTCCCCCCTCCCTCAAGCGCTCAACAATAAGAAATGGAATTGAGCACGATGGCGGGGCCATGGGGCAAGGGGGCAGTAAATGTAGATTTGAATATGGTTCGAGGGGAACCAATTAACTTGATGGCGCATGGTGGCTGGTGGATGGTGGAATGCCTTGCAAAAATAGGGAAATGCTGATGAATGATGGAACTGACCTGAATTTACGATTGTTAGCTCGTATTTGCTACCATGCTACCCCCTCCCAGGCAGTGGAAAGTTGAACCAGTTCCGGGTATTGGTAGCAGTCCGTAAAAAGTGTGTGAATTCTTGATCATTATATGAATTGTCGAGTGGATCATAGCAAAGTTTTTTGCTATGACAAAAGATTGAGTCCAAAAAAGAAAATGTATATTTATAAAGAAGAGTCTTCTAGCTATAGACTGATCTGTTCTTGGATCGTTATATACAAACAAGACCCTTTTTTGGGCAAATCATTTGAATGTTTATGATTTATTAATTTGTTCTCCTATCTGTAATCGTTGCAGGTCGGCAATATTGAATGAAGTACAAACACAGGGCAGCACAAAACTTCCAGCAAACAAATCTGTACTAGTATTAGGCGACAATGCCACCGGCAAGACGACCCTCATTGCCAAACTCCAGGGTGTGGAGGATCCCAAAAAGGGATCCGGCCTGGAGTATGCCTACATTGATGTCAAAGACGAGTACAGAGACGGTGGGTAGAATGCATGCCGATAGAATAAAGAATTCTACTATTTCTTTATTATTCTATTCTATTTGCAGACATGACGCGTTTAGGTGTTTGGGTCCTGGATGGTGATCCAGGACACACAAATCTGCTACACTTCGCGCTCAACGAAACGAACTATGCACACACACTCGTCATCCTCACAGTGTCGATGACCCAGCCTTGGGGCTGGCTGGAGCAGCTCAATCATTGGATCAAAGTCCTGGGCCAGCATATCGAGAGCCTGCCACTGGAGGCTAAAGATAAGGAGATGGCACGCCAGCGATTGGCCACGACGTGGCAGAGCTATTGCGAGGTCGGCGATGATCTCGATCCTGGCTCACCCGTCAAACGCACCATGCGCAACAATTCGATCGATGAGGATGATCTGTTGCCGCTGACAGAGGACGCACTAATTACAAATCTGGGTCTCGATATAGTCGTTGTGGTCACAAAGGTAGCCCCAAGATTCTCCCAATCTCTGGTTGCCTCTGAATAATACAAATACAATTCTTGCCTTAGACGGACTACATGACCACATTGGAGAAGGAGTACGAGTACCGGGATGAGCATTTCGATTTTATCCAGCAATGGATACGTAGCTTTTGCCTACGAACTGGCGCCTCGCTCTTCTATACAAGCGTCAAAGAAGATAAAAACTGTGATCTCCTCTACAAATATCTAACGCATCGAATTTATGGCCTACCATTCCGTACGCCAGCGCTAGTCGTTGAAAAGGATGCGGTACTCATGTGCGTGTTTATCCCAAAAAACCGAATTCCAATTTGCTTTCTAATATTTCGGTTTTTCCTTTTTGTTTTTTTTTTTTTTGCAGTCCGGCTGGCTGGGATAGCCTGAAGAAGATTAGTATTTTGTATGAGAATATGCATGGGATCAAGGCCGAAAGTCCCTATTCAGATGTCATCAAGGCGCCGCCCACACGAAAGGTTTGTAGATTGTGCCCTCTACCCCCATTTCGATCGGTTGCCCTGCTTACAGCGCATCTCAAGTCACCCAAGAAGCATATCCCGAAAAACCCCAGACTAAGTCTGTGAACAGTCAAGCTTGAAATTCATTCAAAAATTATTTGTTTATGCTGTGATTTAATTTAGTTCGTCATAAAAATAAAATTAGTACTAACCAACATCCCATCAAGCAATCGGATAGCTTCATTCTTCACACAGCCATATACCACCACTGATTATTGCAACTGCTATTATTATTATGTTTCTTAAGGCGGTGTCCAATCGCGAGGTGGAAGTGCAAACGGAGGACGAACAGACCTTTTTGGCCCGCCAACAGGAGATACTCAAGCAGGCTGGACAGGATCGCGGGGAGTCACCGTTGCGTTCGCAGGGTGGGGGTGGTGTCGGTGGCAATAAGAGTGTGCCACGCACACCCGGCAGCACCGGCCAGAGCTCACCCAAGAAGGTTCTCTAACATTTTATTACGAATAAAATCCCAGTGAAAAAGTTGTCATTTTTGTAATCGTTTTGTCTTGCAGATTGATCCCAAACTGACGCCAGCCACGCCCGGTGGCGAGGGTGTCCTGGCCAATTTCTTCAACTCACTGCTACACAAAAAGTCGGGCAGCCCGGGTGGCGGTGGAGGTCCACCGGGCGCCGGCACACCCACAGGCACAACGCGCACCTCCAATGGCACCGACAGCCTCATGACGCCCGAGAAGTTGGCGGTCCGCTCAGATGCGGCCGCTGAGCTGGATCGGCTGTCGCGCAGCGTTAAGAAGGAGATTGATCTGTCACAGAGTGAGTGTTGAAACACAACCCGCCCATAGCAGCAGCAGCAGCTACCACAGCGGCAGCAACTACAACAACAACAGCAACAACAAAACAACAACAGCAGAACCAGAACAACATTATAAGACATCTTTAAGAAAAACAAAGTGGAATGCAGAGAGGCTCGTAAAATAAGGGAGAAAGATATGCTGGGGAGCAAAATAAGAGGACAACAGCTTCTTGGATCATTCAATGGCCAAATAGTTGTGCAGAGGGGTTTTGATCATTGTGTTTTACACCTTAGAAATGATACAAATCTAAATTCTTGTATGTTTTAAATTCGGGTTCCTTTCAATTAGTATTTTAACAAGTTATGGATATCAATTCTGCAAGAATCATTTGATTAAAGTGCCGACTTTTATCAATCGCTCAAAAGAGTAGCTCTCAATTAATTTTTAACAAATGAGAACGAGAAGTCAAGCATATTAAACACAAAACGAAAATCATTTAAGGGAAGGCGACAGTCAATAAAAGCGAACCCCAGGCCTCGATTCCATTCTCATCAAATGATCAAAACCACTGAAAACTATGCTCATAATGAAGCACCATAAACTCTTTAAACTTTCGAGGAACTCATTTGATGAGTTTCATGACCAATTTCGGGCTTTCCATCAGGAACTCTGAAATGGGGTTTTCTTACGAGCCTCCTGCGACTCATACTCAAAAACGTTCGATAGGAAATGAAACAAAAATATAGAGAGATATACAATACGGAAAATATTTGGCACTTAATGGTTCGGCTTAGCGAAAATGTATGCTATATTTTAAGGAATATTGTCTGCGCGGCATAAAGATCCCTTCGCTCGCGGATCCATTTGGGCGAGCGCATGGGTTAAGAGCGGGGTCCAGAGCGTGGAAAGATAATGTTAATGATGAACGAATACGAGTAATAATACAAATCAAATAAGTAATACGTTTTTTTTTTCGCGGGTCCACACACGTTTGTATAATAACTTATTTAAATGCTGTAAAATGTAATTACTGAAACGACGAGAAGGAGTGTGGAACAATGAGAGATTCTAAAAGTGCAAGAGCCCCCAGAGAAATCGTGATAGTAGGGGCCTGCACAGACACACACACGCGCCTAACTGTAGCTCGATAGCTTGTATGTATTTTTTAATTATATTAATTAATTACACTTACACACACACACACTCGCTTGTTCACACCATACAGACACTGTAATTGTATTAGTTTCCATTCGATAACCCGTAAATCCGCAAGGAAAACAGTTTATAACATTGTTTACACAACACAAGAATGAGTGTATTTTGCTTTCATTAAATCGTAAGGCAACGTTTATGCAAACAAACAAAAACTATTTATACGAATCGATGTGAAACTAGAATACCACACAGGCCTGTATGTAAATGATCAGCTACCTGCCTATATACCCTTCATTAGTTTCGTTTATCTCCTCTGTAATTAATTTTAAACCTAAACCCTTCATTTTATTTTAGATTCAAGGCCGTTTCGGTCAAGAAATGCAAAGAGACATACACTTTTAAAATATGTTTTAATGAAGAATTTTAGGCGATCGCATCTAAGGCGATACTGAATCGATCAGATATGTTTCTTCAATAAAATTCCGTTCAAGCTCTGTGTTCACATTTAAAATTCAGCAAGATAAAATCAAGTTAACAGAGCGAGATGCCTAGGGATGTGTTCCAAATTTCGATTACCCAGTTTTCAAGTTTATTGTTATTTTGTTTGGCAAAAGTTTTGTTTTATTCTTTGCCATATAGAAAATGTACTGAGTATACGTCGTATCTTTTCTCCCGTTTCGATCCTCTTAGGGCATCTCTTGTCATCTCGCTCTATGCCGTGTGTAGTCAGAAACAACAACCACAAAAAAAACAACAACAAAAAATAACAAGATTTGTGCTACAGAAACTATTTTTATGTATAAATAAAAAAATAATTATATAAAAAATATATTGTATAACATTATATACTATATGAAAAGCAAAAGCGAGATAAAATTACTGTACAAGCTAATTATTTAAACAAATTAAATGGCATTCGACATCCAAGAGAATCCCACATCCAGCACGAGTCTTTGGCTATCTACAAGTAAACATGGTACATGAACTAAACGACAAATTGTGTAAATTCGTTAAAAAAAAACAGCTAGGCATCATAACTGCGTTAAGAATAATGCAATAAAAAACTAAAATAATATAAATAAAATTTTCCAAACACACAAAAAAATTAATATAAATCTTGCAATAGTTTTTCTTTATTATGCATAATAATTCAAACTGGGAAGAGCGTGGTAATTCTCTTTGCAAATAAAAAATATTTTGAATGCAAAAGGGATGAGCGTAAACTAAAGGGATTGACTGATATATTTACCATGTTCACAACATTCAAACATTGTGCAATAAATTTTTGTATTTTAAATTCAGTTCGTTCAAAATATTCCTAAGATTTGAAGACTTTCCTCTTTTCATAATGTCTGTTGTTCTGGGTCAATCAAGCGCGATTTTAATTATTATTTTTTTTTAAATATCACATCTATATGTGATTTAATATGTGGTTTCAAAAAAATGAACTTTTCAATATTTGAGTAAAACAAATACAATTTTTAGTTACTTTTTTGTGTGCCAGATATTCAGTATTCTATAGTTAAACCAGTTTCCATAAATACAAATCCATTAAAATTATATCCTTATAATTGGCCAAGCCTTAACTACAGCTGCTCCAATTACATTGCTTGTTTTATTCAATTGATCACAACGATTTTTTTTTTTTTAAATATTAAGTTTAGTATTTTCTTCATTTGATTCATTCACTTTTATTGATTCATTGGTTTTACTCACTTCATCAAAACGACTGACTGGCCGAATCGAATGTAACCCGCGAAAATCGAAGGAAATATTTATAGAAACTGGGTTGTTTGGGTTGGAAAGGAAAGGGCAGCCCCCAATTGTATCATTGATATCTGGGACTTTTATTAATGATGAGCCGTTTCTCAGATGATAATCGCACTAAATGGGAGCAGGAGCCACAGACCTAAGAAAATAGTGCATACTCGTATGTATGACGTACATAAAATATTTCACATATCATTGAAATTTTCATTTCGATAGTGATTTTCCCAAACGCTTCCTATATTCTCTATCACACTCACGCCTCTGGATATCTACCACTCCCTCTCTCCCGCTGTGAGGCTGTCCGAAGGTCTGAGAGGAACAGCTGGCTCTCTTCCTTCCAAGGATAACACTTTGCTTGACCTTTCTCTCTGTGTGTCAGGGTGCGTTGTGTGTGTGCGTGGGTTTGGGAGTGCGCGCGTGATAAATGATGACGCCAGTCTACCTCAGCCGCTGCTTTTTGTCAGCTTGCGCCACCCGTTTGATACTTATTGTTTTAGCCCGTTTGCTTTGAGCCGGGCGACAGTTTGCCAAGTTTGCTTCAGCCACTCCCCGTCCATGTCCTTTTGCACGTGCTCATTTCGCTTATTGCCAGACCCAGAGCCAGCAGGGCCCGCACTGACTTAGCGCCTTTTCTGCCAGCCTCGATTTGGCTCACAATATATTGACATTGAGTTTGATTCCCTTTTTGATTTTGATGTGCCTGCCTGGCTGCCTTCCTTTGCACGTAGCTGCTGCAGCAGCAGCTGGCACTGCCTCAAGCGTTGCATGTTTCCTTATACCACCGTCTTATGAGATTTTTCCTCTGGATTTTGATTGATTCTGTAGTGCCAAACGTTGTCGGGGATTGTGTGCAACTTTATTTTAAAATTAAATATACATTCGACGGAAGCTACGACTTACTTTGAGCGCATTTAATCTAGGGGATAAAATATTAAATAAAACCTTTGAATTTCTACCTCTAATAAGCCGATCTGGCAAGTTTTGTATCCGAATGGGATAACTGCATCATTTAGATGACATAGGGAAGACCACTATATTAAAATCGAATCGAATCGAATAATACTTCATTATTTTTTAAGATACTAAGGCCATGATGTGAGTAAAATATCGGACGACGACCAAAAAGTTTTTTTTTTAATTTTTAGAGATGTATTAAATTTATTTTATTTATACAACACAAATTACTTCTTAAACCCGATACTCAATATATACATATATACATATATATACATACATATATTCTTGATCAGCATCAATAGCCGGGTCGAATGAGCCATGTTTGTCAGTCCCTATGAACGCTTCGTGATCTCACTGATAGCTCAAGATCGGATCATTAAGCTACGCTCCCGACATGTTCCGACACGTTTCTGTCTCTCTCGCACGCACTCTTTGTCATTCAATGTTAACGCCCTCGGCCGGAGGAGAGCCATACTGACTAAGTATCGGTATAAATGTAGAGTTGCGGTCGCAGCAGCAACTCACAACGTTCCTCCTCGTCTGGTTTTAAATATTTAAGATTTATTTAATTTTATTCATATTTGGTTTCTTCTACTTTATTTTATTTTTTATTGTGTTCATTTAATTTGATTTGCATTTTTTATGGTAATTAAATTAGGCTTTTTTCATGCTTTGATTTTGATAGACAATGAATTTAATTGGAAAATAATTTATGCGCACACAGACAGCCGCAGCAGAAAAATGGTAAAAATATGTATTTATGTTACAGCAAATCAAATTTCATGCAATGTAATTAAGATTCTTTTTCGTTGCCGCCAGTTCTGTCGGACACAAATCTAATATTAATTAGGTATCCCCGAGAATTCAGATGGTTTCTCTTTTGGAAATTAATCGAACTAATTGAATTTGCATTAATTTTCCGCAGCAGCAGGACAGAGAGCGAAAAATAAATAATGAATATCCATAAAAACCGGAAAAGTACTGGAACAAGAAGAGCCACATTCATGAATTATTTATGAAGCATCACTTCTAGGTATGATGACTAGAGTTTTTTTGCTTTGGCCTCAAAGAACTCATGCTATTCCCATTATTCAATCAGTTTGTTAACAAATTAATCGACAATTTGCGGCTAATAAACAACATAAAGGCGAGAATATCACAAGCCATTATAGTAATATTCTAATGCAAGCTACCAGCCAGATTTTGCCACACACGAACAAGTTTTTCCGTACCCAGTTTCATTTCTATAATGACAGCCTAATTGGAATTGGCATTTGATGGGTTGTGTAAATGGAATCTCTATGAGTGGGATCTGGTCTGTGGAAGGAAGTGGGGAGCGAGTGTAAAACTTTTGACAGCTTGCGGCCTTGCGGGTGCCGTCAAAACAACTTTCTGATGTGGAACCGAATAGACAAATAAAAAAGGAAAAAGCAAACAAGCGGAAACAAATAACGACACAGAAAGATGGGAAGGGAGAACACAATATAGAAATGGAATTTATCAATCTCAAATGGCGAAAGAAAAACCAAAAGTTAAAATGAATCCAGAACAAAAAAAATAAAGCAGCCATGGTTCCATCGGATGGCTTAGCGAATCTGTAAGCCTGGCAATAAATTGTGATATCAAAAACCTTAATTCAAATTGAACTGATGGATATAATCGAAATATATTTATTGATCTCTGTCAAGCTTACATACCCTTATGTGTATGATTCTTCTCCTTCAGCACCAGCTTTCTCTGCGAAGAGCTTATTTGTTTTTATCGGAATGGTCTCCCATAACCCTTTGGGGTAGTATCGTAGTATCTGGATGAATTCCGACTTTATGCAACATATTGTTTTCAAAAAACATAAAAAACCTCACTTAAATTTGTTGGTTTTCTGTATTCTATTCGTAAATTCCTCCGCTCATACCTTCAGAGAGACCCCACCCATACTGGGATACCCCTACTCTACAGCGACTTCCTTTTCTTTCATTCTTCTCTTTTTAAGGCAAAGAGAAATGTGGGTTCCTCCCCAAGATCTTTGCAGATGCCATTCAGATAGTTTCGGTTTTAAGTGAAGTAAAAATGAAAATACTCGTAGAATACAAATACGAGTACGGGCATCCGGAATGAGTTTCCACAAAATGGGCAGCCAACTAATTGCCGTTGGCCTTAATGGCTTTAATTGACAATTTTTGTCGGCCAACGGGCAAATGGCTCTCTCGGACAAGCAGCAAAGAAACAATTGAAATTTTACACAGAAAAGGCTAGCGAGCGAGCGAGCGAGGGAGGGGTGCGGGTGTCTTGAGAATAGATAAATGAAATTCTGTCTGTGGTCAAAGAGTGTCATGTGCATTTGGGGGAGAACACTGCTGGCAATAACTTTATACAGTCCAAGCACAAGAAAACCAAATCATTAGTGTGTCCTGCTGTTCTTCTGTGCTGCCATCCTTTGAGGCTGGCTGGCTGGCTGGCTGGCTCCTGGCACCACATTTGATTTTATTTGAGCTTTTTCCAAGTCCGAGTCCCTGTCTGTCCGTCCGGAAACTCAATTTGTTAGACAAATGCGATAGAACAGAAGCAAGTAGTACGAGCAAGAGCAGACCGAGGCAACACAAAGACAAGACACAGCTTCAAGGACAAAGACACATCCGCACTAGATATACATATATATGGACATATGTACATACATCCTTGGTCGTGCCTATTAAAGCTGCATCAACACTCTCCCTCAATGAACTCTCCCTCAATGAAACTGCAGCTTCAATTGATTTCAATTCAAAGATAACCGCACCAAAAAAGAACAAGTATAATTTCCGTATAAGAAATACCTGCCAGAAGGAATTTATGCTTTAACACGAAAAACTTGCTTTATCGATTTTTGTTATCAAACAAGTTTTGACCATTTGTTTGATTGATTTGTTTCTGACCAGAAATAAATACACATACAATTACATGGAATTCCCAAAATAAATAATAAATTACCAATGCTTTTGATGCCCCCACGGACTGATCGTTCCAAGAGACCTTCAAAGTTTGGGAATAATTTGAAAGACAAACAGTCGGACGGACAGAGATCGATTATGCTGTTGATGTTGATGTAAGTATTTTACCCATAGGGTAACTAAAATCCGATTCCGTGTTATTCCGACAAACAATTTGGTGCTAGGAAAACATTTTTTTTTATTCTGCAGAAAAGAGAGAAAAACTTCCACGAATATGTAAAATAATACACAAAATATCTAAAAACCGCCTAAAAAATTTGCAAAAAAAAAAGATTTTAACAATACAAAATTGTCTACATTTTCTCTCCCATAGGTTTTATGATTATCTCGTGTACTTGGACATGGGGGGGTGTGGCAACGGCATAGAGGACCGCCTGGGAAATGTCCTCCGAATGAAGCATGCGTCCGGTGACGTTCCTTATGCTATCCGGTAGAATCTCCGTGTCCACCACACCAGGACTGATGCTCTATTAGAGGGAGAGAGGAGAGGAGAACAAATGAGCTGTAGAGGTGGAAATGGATGATAAGGAAGTGGACCCACAGTAATTTTGATGCGTGTTCCCAGGGCCATGAACTCCTGCCGATATCCCTCTGTCAAGGCAGTCACCGCATGCTTGCTGGGCGGATAGATATTCAGATCGGGCACGACGCCCTCCACGGTGGACATGGTCTTGTGCCCCAAGATGCTGTTGATGATCACCACATGGCCATCGAATTTGCGTTCCCGCATCGAGCGGACAGCGCGCTGTGTGCACAGGACAACGCCCATGATATTCGTCTGTATAACCTGCTGAATAAACGCCGGATTCATATCCACCAATTGGCCCGACTGCAGAGTGCCGGCATTGTTCACGAGGATGTCGATAGCCCCGAACTTCTGGATTATCCAGTCGAAGGCCTCGTTCACCGAGCTCTCGTTGCCCACATCGCAGTACAGGGCTACCAGTTTGTCCTTTCGGGCTGCTGGCAGGCGCTGCTGCAGCTCCTTGACGCGTTCAACGCGACGCGCCAAACCAACGACTGTGAGTCCTGCCTTGACCAGGTCCACAGCAATGGCCGATCCGATGCCCGAACTGGCACCCGTTACGACGGCAACGCGATTTTGCCAACGATCCATGTTGTTCCCGGTTGCGACTAGTTCTGATCTGATCTGATCGATTGGTAGATGCGATTCCTTTTATAACCCTCTCAGACTGAGTTTGCGTGTGTCTCTGTCTAAACGGGTTCTACCCTGTTGCGATTCTAAGTTATAATTACGACGGGCAGGTCTGGGTCTAGTCAAGCGTGTCTGGTCGATGAGAACCTGCCAACTCCCGGCTCTGGGCAATTAGTCACGCCCCCTACTTGGGGAAACGTGCCGAGGCTGCTGATTAAGACTTGAAATTTGCTGAGCTTTCCTACGATTGACATTCTGTTCTGGCTGATCTTATGAATGAATATGAATATGTATAGTTGTACGAGGGCGCATGACTGACCAACCTATTATATTTAAATATTATATACATATTATATGTCTTATAATTTGTTCTAATAATTTCCATAGAATCATTTTGATAACTGTCAACTGCCAACACACTCGTTTAGAGCCAACCGAGTGTTGGAGATTATTGTCAGAATTTGACAATATATCGGAAAAATATTATCAATAACCTGGAATTATATAAATCAAGCTGCTATGGCTCTCTCCCCAATTCCCATTCCCCCACCAATCGAAACAGCTAGAGAGGACGCGAATGTTGTTAAAAAAAACACAAGAGGGGATTTACTGGTTCTTGTTATGGCTTTTTATTTGAATCACTTTGCAATTTGGTGGTGACTGCAATCGTTCAGCATCTTCCAGGGGCGTCTACCAGAAGCCACCTTTGCCGCCGCTCTGTCCTTGCATTCCACCGCCGTAGGTCATGCCCATGTCCATCCCGTTGTAGGCACAGAAGGCCTCGCCGTTCTCGATGCAAGGCTCGTACGATCCCTGGGCTTGGGTCTGGGCAAAGAAGGTGTTCGGTACCGGACAGGTAAGAGGGGAGCTCATGTGGCTGTAGTCTCCCATGCCCATCATGCTCTGCATGGGCATGGGACTCTGTCCCGTCATAGCAACTCCTCCCATACCGGGAAACTGCTGCTGCTGCGACTGGGGCTGCGGCTGCATGCCTCCTCCACCACCAAGGTTCAATGTAGTACCTCGAAGCGACGGGGTCTGGGAAGCGACTGCAGCCTGGCCCTGGCTCTGCATGGAAGCCGCCTGGGATTGTCCAGGAGCGGGCCACTGTCCACCGCTGTAGCAAGATGCGTTCGGCTGCATCAGGTCTCCAACTTGGGGGTACAGGGGTGCGTTCACAGGTTGTCCGTTCCAGAATGAGAAGTTTGACATTTTTGTGCTGCACGAAAGCTTTCTAGAATTTTCGTTACAAAAATTATTTTAGATACAATTTTTTTTTTTTGGAAAATTTGTTTTTTTTATGCAACAAAATTTTGTTCAGCCGAATGATGTGAACAGTTCGAAACTTAGACTAAAACTGAGGAAAACTCCAGGAAAATTTCCCTACGTTTGCTTTTGGGGCAGCTTCAAGGCCGACTTTATGCTAGAAATTTTTGAATATTTTTTACTACTCGTACAATCAAAGCGTGCGTTTGAGCAGATCTAAAGCACCTGTCAATTCGCTTTTGGGCCTCACTCCATGCGGTTTCCTAGGGTGTGCCGATGACTGCTTTAGAAGCACTTTCTTTAACTTGCCCTCTCACACATGGGCTACGAAAGAGAGGCATGGTACGCGTATGATCTCTTCTTTCTGTGCAAATTCCAAATTCAATTTAGGGGGTACAATTTTTGGGCGCACTGTGGTCCAAAAATGTATCCCATAATGGGCATAAAGCTCCTCGCTCTGCTCTGCTCTGCTCTGCGTTTTAATTCAGGTCATTCCATGTTATTTAGCAAACAATTTTATACAGTGATAAATGACATTTCTTTTTATTTTCATGTTCATCTTTTTATTTTTATTCGTTGTCTTGGGCCCCGCTGCTGCTTAGCCTTGCCTTGTCCGAATCGGGGGCTTTGCGGGGCGTGGCCGTGCGGTGCGGTGCGGGCGTGAGGCGTGGCTGGCGTTTGTGTTAATTTTTAAAAAGAACGCCAACTGTCATGGATGCAGCGCAGATGTTAATGATGAAGACGTGGCAAGAAACGTTTGTCCCACCACAGGGTAGCCATCGGGCATAATAGTCTCCAACAGTAGTTGAGAAATTGATTCAGTGTATGACCATCAAGTATGTCAACTCCGTAAAAATACCTTAAAGCAGTAGACCGGATGAATTTCCGGTTCAAGCATAACATTTTTACACGGTACTTTTATGGTGTAACTAAAAAAATACTGTTGTTTGCGGTAGATATGCGCATGGGGTATGTTCTCGTGTCACAGCGGTTGCCACAATTATTAAAGTTTGGATGAAATATTTTTGAAATAAAACGGTTACGACCGATTATTGGAGCAATCTTGGAGCGCTCTTGGGTATTTTTTAAGAGTAAATAGCTGGGTACATACGTACATACATAGATGTTCTATAAAATATGATGTCGGTGGTGTTTCCTCTTTTTTTTAATCAAAGATTGTTATCAAAATCTTCAAGGTTACAAAAAGAGGGCCATAATGAAAAGGTTTTTCATGAAATGGGTTCGAGTTTTGGACCGTGCCGTAACAGTCGTGTCCGCGTTCATCTCTAGGGCATAAAGCATAATATCAAAACACTTGAACTGAGTGGAAACGAAGGCGAAAAGCAAAGCAAAGCCGGCAACAGAACAAAAGCTAGAAGAACGGACAGAAGCAGCGGCACCAGCTGATGGGAAGGGAGGTGGGACGGAGCCAGAGCTGGAGGAAGAAAAAAGAGAAAACGAAAAAAAGTGCCACATGGCAGGTGGGGGGTGTTGATAATGATAGCAAAGACAAAAGCCCCACCCATGCCTAATGGGACACAGACTGACAGTGGTGTGGGGGGTGGGGGGGGTTGGCTATCCGGCTGTCATGCCCATGTCCTTGACGCGGATTGCAGTGGCGACGCCTCCATCTCCAGCTCCGTCTCCGTAGTCGTCGTCGCCGTAGTTAAATTGCCTGTCCTCGGCCGGCGTCAACATTGTGTCATTGCTAGTATTAAATCAGACCCAAACAAAAGATGATGCATAAGTACGACAGAAGTACATTTTCTACATACACATGTTTCCATTCCGCCGTTACGTTACATTCGTACGAAACAATGTTAAAAAACGAGCAGTTACGTTGCTAGCCGCGCCAAAAAAGATTATAAAAATCGTTTGAACTGCTTGGGAGATTTTTTATACATTCGATTTTACCTGTTTCCCTTCTTTACATTTTTTTGTACATCTGTATTTTCCCCCCTTTCTCACACCATCCACAGTCGTTTTATCTCGTGTCCGTCAGTCAGATCACGCACACTGCACGAGGAGTGTATGTGAGAGAGAGAGAGAGAGAGAGAGAATGCGTTTTCGGTTTTTGTGGAGGCCAAAGATTGTCGCCCTTTATGGAGCTGGAAGGAGACTGAGTGAAATTTTGAAATACACTTGTAAAAGTGTGATGTCACAGGACTCTGCATATGGTTGCTTTAGCTCCTATAGTCTCTGAGATCTAGCTTATCGGGATGGACAGGCGGACATGGCTATATCGACTTGGCTATTGATGCTGATATTGAATACACATATGTACACATATACTATGTAGGGTCAAGAACGCTTCTACTGGGTGTTACACACATATCCACTTTAGTTACAGATCTATATCTATAACCATCAATATCTTGGAAACTGGAAAAGGTAGCACCTTCTCAACACGCTTCAGCGTGTATGGAATCCTTCTCTATGGAATCTTAACCGCTCTTGGTGCGTTGTTAAGATCCCATCTGACTGTTCTCCGCTGTAACAACTAAATATTATATTATAATTTAAAATTATACAAATTTTCTTATAATTAATTCTATATTTTTCTATCCTTGCTGCTTGCTGTGTTCCTCTATCTCGTTCTTCTTGCGATAAGGCCTTTTTTACATAGATTTCTCTGTGCGCTCTACTTTTTTGGGTAGTTCGGAATTGATTAAAATTTAATTTCTACCTGGGTCTTATTTCCAGAATTTTCTTTAGAGTTCACACAGAAAATTTCTGGCTTAGCTTTGTGTTTGTTTTATTTAGGATGATATATCATCATGACTGCCATCCTGCGTATTCGGTAGACATCAGTGTCACTCTATCTGTCACACTATATCGAGAATCGGCTCACATTATGTACTCTGCCCGAGAAATAAACCCTACAGTACCAGTATGTGTTCTCTATGGTCTATATGTAACGCCACTCGCCTCTCGTTGTACTGCTGCGTCTACGGTGATCTACTCCTAATGCACTTTGCAGTGTTGCTATCGTTGTTATAGCAGTTATTGAAAATTATACAGCTGCAATCTTAAAAAAATAATTTTACTGTTAATATGTTTTCATTTGATGGATTCTATATCCTATTTCACCCGCAAGAAGGTTGGGCTGCTCTGGATGAGTTCCCAAACAGCGAGTCCTACTCGGCCGCCACTTACAACAGCGAGTCGTATGTCGCCCCTGCCGAGACCTCCTTTGAAGCTGAGGCTGCTGTCTCGTACTTGATTTCCTTAGTGACCAGGAGATCGATCAGTGGAGGCAGGGAGACGATACACTGAAGATGGCGGGAACGAGAACAGAATATTGCGAGTTCCCGTGTTGACAACCTGTAAATCTACGCCTGTAAATCTACGCAGAAGAAGTATTGACTATTTAAACGTATGGTTTCTTTTATTCTTCAGCTGTCATTAACGAATCTACAATGTGCCACATCGAAGTTTGGCAGAGCCTGCTGGTATGTATATAGATTCCGATTCGTTACTATCCAATCCTTTAATAGATTGAACGGCTTGTGTTTGAAATAAGGAAACATTGATTGTTTACATAAACTACTCAGTGGATAAGATTTCGAACATTTCCAACATCTTAGCAGGACACAATGTTCTCGATGGTATCTCTGCGCCCGTCAACTGAAGCTGTAAATGTAACATACTTGGATATTCCGGAGTATATAAATTGATTTAGCACCTACCTTCTGTGCGAGAAGATCGTTGCCTTTGGCTTCGAAGACAACAGATTTAATCAGAGTGTTACGCAACGGTGTGGCACTTTCTATTTTTGAGGTCCGGTTAGCGCGCTCTATGAGCGAAGAATACAGCGCTGAAATTTTGCATTGGAAATTGAATTAGACAAAATATGTAGTTGGGAACTCCAAATCGACATTGAAAACATTGCGGGGCTGGCTTACGCTTTATGTAATTGTCAACAGTAATGTTCTCCTTAAGGGCTGCATCGAATTCCTTGGCAGCCTCGTGCAATTTGTCCGATTTGCTCCCATCAGGTAAGGAATGATGAAGGAAAGATGGCCATGAGCTTTGCGTCTTTGTTTAAAAACACAAATATGTACCTCAAATAATCCAATGAATACAGAAGCATTGGCTTACCTGTGCCAATGGCAGACTATCCAAATTCTTGTTCATATCTGCCACCAACTCTTGGCCACCTTCTTTTTGTTTTTTGGCAATGGATTGCTCCCGAATAAGAATGTATGAGTCCATTTTGTATACACCAAAAGCTGAAATCCAAGTGCTGGTAAAAGCCGAAGCGTGTTACCGCGATTGCTAAAACCTATCGATTGCTAACATCTATCGCTACAAGTGATGTTAGGCTGCTGTGAGCACACGCCCAAGCTCGGATTGAAAAAATATTCTGATACGAAAATGTTTAAATATTCTGAAAGTGTGACCATCGAACATTTGTTGTATTGTAGAATACAATAGTAGAAAACATAGTCCTCTGGAGGAGGACGATGACTGATTTAGTTTTGAATTTTAGATGAACAAAGATGCTCGAAAAGAGCAGTTGCGGATTTTTGCTTGACGAGTGCGAACTGGCACTATTTTTGGCCATCTTTCATTGGAGAACGAGAATGAAAAGCGATAGCGAGAGAAATCAGACTACCGCCTTTTCTCATAAACGGTGTGGCACAGATTGATCTGTTGGCGCATAGCTATACACTATAGACTTCCATTCCTATTTCTCAATCTACTAAAAGATATTATAAGTAATATAAGTAATTATATGTAAAGATTTACTTTTTACTTGTCTGTTATTGCTGGTGCTGCCGATAGTTCGATGTTGCGGCCGGCAGTGTGAGGAAAAATTTTGGTATTCGCTGTGATATAATTGTATATGAAAATTAACGAGCTGCAATTATTTAAGACTCTTCACTTTTGTCCAGAGCGACGAAATATTCTGCAAAATTTTTACTTATTAGCTATGCCAGCGGCACAGTGTGACCCATCAACATTCAGTAATATGTTTCAGTGAACGGCTACACTGTTCGGTCAGCTGTTCTTTGCGCAAAAATTAATTATTAAATTACCGTGAAGTAAATAATTTTGAACCAATTTCAGATGCGAACAAGTCGAAAGGTCTTTCGCCGGACGAATTAGCGAGATTAGCGAGAGAACACAGGTAAGACAAACACTTTGCGAGCGAGAACGAATCAAATTACTCTTCCCATCAATTGGAATGCAGCGATGCGGCCACCAGCGAGTCTTGCCCAGCGACAGTCTTTGTCACATCCAAAATGGCCTTATACCCTGGAGTGCGTTTAAGCCCATGGCATTTCTACACTCAGTGCAACGAGATCATTTGAAGTAAGTTCCATTGAAATCGGTGTTTCCTCTGGTTGTTGAATATTTCCATGCCTTTCAATCCATAGCGCAAAACAATACTCTTTTGTGGATTGATCAACAAAGTCAATACAGTTTCAGGAAAAGTTATCGCTGAGCCGCTGAGGGGTACGTACCTTTGAATGTCTTATGGTCGTTGCAGATTTTGTGATGCCTTCTGCATTGTTCTGTGAGATTGAAATGTAAGTCAAATGTGATACAGACAGCAAACAATAACTAACTTAAGCGTTTAATGCATATTGTATGTGTGCAGCTGGTGACAATTGACCTGCCCTGAAAGAATTTCCGTACCTTAGAGCCCTTAGAGTCACGCTGGAAAGTATGGCAAAAATTCGATAATGTTCATTCGGTGGGATGTTCAGCTACTTTTGAGCTTAGCTCGCTTAAGCCTCTGGCGCTCTTAGCCAGTTCAAGTGATCAACTGGGGGCCGGACTCTAATGACTCCAGCTTGGCCTAATCACTCCGCTTCACAGAACTTTATCGGAAGTGGTGGGGCATCGGATGTGGGGCGTGGTCTGCGTGTGCTGCTTGGGCAATGTCCAGCCGCAAGCAGAGCTAAAGAGAGCGAGAGAGAGAGGGGGAGAGACTGCCGTCTTACCGCATCACATAGCCCTGCCAATTTATTTAATATGCCGTACGTGAGCTTCCGCCGTTTCGTTTATGGGGCTCTGCCACTCCACCGACTCAGATTCTTCCTCTCTGGCTGCCGCCCACAATGCTCTGGCCTCTGGCCTCTGGCCTTGTCTCTGCCGCTGTTGGAGGCTGTGTGTGTGTGTGCGTGTGTATGTATGTTTTTGCACTTTCTCGCATTTCATTTCATTTCACTTTACTGGACGTTTTCAAATTTTTCACTTGAGCGAGCTTTAGCAGGCGGTTTCACATCTTTAACGATGTGAAACAGAACTCAAATAAAGCGCACAGAAATTGCAGGAGCTGTTGTAGGCGGAACAGCAAGAAGAGAGTGGAGCTGGCCGGCCATTTGTAATAAGTAAAGCCCTCAGTGAGAGAGAGAGAGAGAGACAGAGAGACGTGGAGGTGGAGGTGGAGCAGCCAATATGTGAGTGTGGGGTCCTCCTCACTGACCGAAGGCTTCTGACATTTTTTGGCACAAAAACAGCATGTAACGGATATTGTTCGGCTCTCCAGTGCCAAAGAAAACGTTTATGCGAAGAGTATACCCCGCATAGGGGCTAAGAAAAGGTTAAAAAACGAAAGCTTTTGATAGGGGAATACAGACAAATTTTCGAAAACTGATAGTCTGATTTGAAAACAATATGTAATATCTAATTATTATATTTGTATGATAATTTCTCCATTTTTCGAAGCATTTCAAATAGTTCTTGAAGACAAAACATTTTGTAAATTGTCAAATACATATATATATATATACTATGTCCAATATATTTAAACTCCTATAAATTCCTATACTTAAACATACCAACAAAACTATTTAATGCATTTTTGGCTGTTATTTTAATATATATATGTAATGTATATCCCATATATGTAGTACTTACTTAAATATGTAGATGGGCAGTTGTTTGATTATTGCAGGAGTACCCATAACAATTAAAAACCTTCCTTGTCGAGTCTCGAAAACACATGCATAGCTATAGGAAAATTCAAACAGCTGTTGGGGCTTGGTGTCCGCTTAGAGTTAAGCGTCCGTCAAGGACAGCGAGCCGGCGCATTATGTATATTATGTATGTTCCACCATTGTCTGTGCTTGTGTCTGCTAGTGCAAGTGGAAGCTCATCCGCAGTCCCTGCCCATTCGTCCTCATTGCCATCAGTCTTGATGCTCCACGCGAAGCCAAGCCAAGTCAAGCCAAGCCAAGTCAAGCCAAGCCCCGCCACCCCCCGGAACACTGAGCCAACCCAAGCCCAAGCCCAAGCCCAAGCCCGACCTCGTCCCGGGTGCGATTCTTTGTGTTTGCGCATTCGAGTGACGTGATGCGGCTGCTGCGCCGTGTCCTTTATCCCCGTTTCTGTCTCGTCTCCTTACTGGGCTTACATCCGTTTTATACCCGTTACTTGCCGAATGCCAGGGTATATTGAATTCGTAGTGAGAAATCTAACCGTTTCTGAGCTAAAAATAATATATCTCTTCATATGTTTGTTGTATAAGTATTCTTGATGAATATAAGTACCAGAATCTTCGGAGTTTTTTAGATAAAGCTAACAATAATGTGTATCTGTTTCTGAGAAACTTTGGCTGATCATACTCTCGCGTATTGAGATACCTATCTATTGTATCGAAAGATAAAAACATACAGAACTTGTATTTAAGCATCTGCAAAGACTATCCAGAATTGATCATGTTGTCGTGTAATTAATCTCAGATTGCCATATGCTATTTAGCTGGGTATCGAGCTTAGGGTATCCTCTAGCCCCAATATAAACTATAGCGTTGTTCCTTGTTTTTCCTGTCGTCGTTGGCTATTTTTTCCATCCATTGCGGTACTCCAAAGTGAGTATTTCCATATTTATAGTTTTTGAAATGGCTCCTAACTAGCTTAGTCCTGGCAAAGGGTCCAATGCGGAACGGCGGATTGTGACTTGGTCTGGGGCTTGGAGTCCACTTGAAATTGAATATCCTCTGGTCACTTTTGCATAGAAATTGCTCGATTTTCGCCATGACTAACGTAAATGAGATGAAGTGGATAGTTTCTTGCCAAGTTATTCAGTTTTTGATCTTTCAAAGCCAAAAAGGTTTTGCATTCTTGCTTATATTACATTTTAAAGATGTTGAATGTGGAATATAAGAACCGACATCGATATGATAGGGCCAGAGATCGAAGCGAGAGGGTTTTATTTCTTTTCACGAAGGTTTCTACGGGAAGCTGTATTACTGCATATTCTAAATATATCTACATTTGCCGCTTAAACGAAATTGCTATGCACAGATATAATTTCCTAACGATTCAGTTCTTCTGATGAATGCCCCATATATGAACCTATTTATGGCTTCATGAGGAGTCGAGGAAAACAAAGCCATTTCGATTCGGTGGTGGGGGACGACTGACCATCATCGGACCATTTAGTTAGAGGCTTTCCTTTCGTCCCCCCAACATTTTTTTTATCTTTTTTGTAGTTCCTAACTACAAGAACGGGAATGTTTAGGTCTGCCCGATGACCTTCAGCAGTTTACTGACATTTATAAATTTTTATAAGGTTCAAGGGCTCACCTAACGCAGCATGACAAAATTTATAGCCCCAACGTGTTCATAACACACCCACACGCACACACCCACACACACACATACTGGACAGCGCGCGACCCACACAATCAACGCACAAATGTATGCCGCGGGGGGCAGGGTAGAGGGAAAGCGGAATATTGATGGCAAAACTTCATGAAGCATAGCCAACTTTTTATTCGTCCATTTTTGTTTGTGCTTTGTTTTTTTTTTTGCAGTGCGTAAATGTCAGATAAGACGCACACAAGCACAGGCAGAGAAATGAGAAACGACGCACGGATACCCTATAACAGTGCCATTGAGGTTGCACCTGGCTCGGAATACGCATAACCATGACCCAGGTTATCCGAAAATGACCCCCCATTGGGGGCGGAGCACATTGTGGTCACAAGCTGTGGCACCAACTGTAACTCCCCTTCGTGTGGTGCCACACACATTGTGTTGTTGCTGGTGCGTGCAATTCTTAGCTTACGGCTGTCAGCTGACTAACCAAATCACACACACACACACAGCCCCATATGCAGAGACAGAGAGAGAGAGAGAGAGAGAGAGCAGAACTAAACGAACCAAACAATTTGGTGGACTGCAAACGAATCGAAAGGACAGCGAAGGAAGACAAAACTAAGGCTGAGGCGGGCGAGCCGGAATAAAAAGGAAGCAGAGGCGCGGCGCGGCGCGCTTGTTGCCTATGCATGAGGCTCCTCCGTTGGAGGCGAAGTCCAGGGCAAACTCCGGGTTATCCGCCAAGGGGGAATGGAACTTGGACCTGCTTCCGCGCCACTGTCGATTGCCAAATGAATTTTGTCAGGCAGCGAAGGTTGAAATTGGCTTTTGCCTTTTGGCGAACGTATTTTGAATTTTAATGCGGCATCACGAAAGCAGAAGAGAAGCCACCGCAAGATGAAGAAGCAGCAGGCAGCATCATCAGAAGAACCCTTTTTCGGTGTTGTGATGTCTAAAAAGCAAACAAACAAACCCACAGACAGACGGAGAGACGCATAGGACTATTTTATTAGCAAAAGGAGCTTCCGACGATGTCGGTCAGGACTGGAGGAGGCCTCTCTTTGGGTTTTTTGTTTTGCTAAAAATCAACACATCCTCCGCCTGGAACACACACGCACTACAAAGCAACCGCAATAGGATTGGATTAACATTCCAACTGAATCCAAGGCAGGCTCGTACTTACATATATGCTTGTGGGCCGGGGGGAAAGCCGCTGCCGGATAGAAAGATAGAAATGAGAGCTGGAAGAGAGACCTAAGTGCCGCCTTAGTTGCGGTTGAACACTTGCTGGCAGTCAGGGGCGGGGGCGGGAGTAGTCGTTGAGGGGTGGTGATTTGAATATTTGATTTCATTTATTTCATTTATTATGTACGAATGTCTGCCCCTCCCATTATGTGTGCGGGTGGCTGTGTTGAGTGTGTTTGCATCAATCACCCAATCATTCCATAGATTGTGTATCTTCAATGTATCTTTATTAACTTCTGGACTGAATTTAATTGAATATCCTTTCGCTTTTGAAGTAAAAGTCATTATTTAATGTGCATTTTTCTCGAATCGTTTAATAATTGCGTTTAATGCCAAGCTATTTCTAGTAATTTATCCCAATTATTTATTAAGACTGCTAGCCAATGGCTTCTTATGACGGATAATGTGTGAATATGTGACTAATTTAAGGCTGGACAAAGATGGATAACTATTTTTGTAGATGGGTTATTTATCACCAATAAAAATCTAATGGAAAATGTATATTCATTAATGATCTTTGCCAAGTAGAACTGCACTTTAAAGAAAACAAGCCTTTCCAATGAGATTTTCTTGTGGCTGCCTTTAAAACCTTTAAAACCTCGCCATGGCTCCTTCTGGTTCTGTTTTTCCTTTCTCTTTTTCAGCCTTGAAAAAAAATGTTGATTTTTCCACTCCAGCTATCCTTCCTCCAACTGTTTTTGCCCTCGTCTCTGCAGAGCAAAGGTTTCTGCTTATGATTGAGGCTTAAGCGAAAGGCTGAAACAGAGAACAAAGAACAGAGATAGATAGATAGATAGATGGATGTACATATGTAGGTGTAGTAGAAGGATATATAGGACCAAAACCGCCGCCAATCGAGTAGCAAAAGTGTGGCAATTACAAGAGAGAAATTGTCAATTGATTGCCACTTAACACGTGCGCTCACTTCAAACCCAAATAGACAATGGAAGTGGAAAAGCAATGCAAAGAAAACGATGGAAAGGGGGGACAGGGTGCTGTCAGCTGTCAATTGCCGGAGAAAACGCTTTGGCAGACCATCTCGCCATGGCATGGCAAAGCATATTCAATCCGTTCGATTGCCCACCAAAAGTACAAAGCCGACACTTAAGAGCTGAGAACTGCTGAGTGCCGAGAATTCGCATGATTTCACCTATGCAAAAGTCATTTGGCTTCAATCAGACGTGAAATTGTTTGGTGAATTGGTGAACGTACGAGTATTAGCCGAATCATAATATATATCTTCATCAAATATTGACAGATTGCTCTGCCTGTCCCCCTATCCACATATCGTCGAAAATAAGTAGCAATCAATTGCATGCCATTAGGCCAGAACCGATATTTTCATCCCACCAATTCGGGTAGTAGTCCGTCCCCCTCCCCCTCCCGTCCCGTCCCGTCACGACCCTTCTCTTTCCCTTTCCCTTTTCACGTGATCGATGTGAACGGAAATGTCAATATTTATTTTCAGTTTTTCTTCTTATTTGCGATGCTATTTATTATTAACTGATTTATGTACATGGCTTTTATTAAAGTTAATTTTGGTGTATAAATTGCTACGGATTCTCTGGCGTATCTGGAAGTTGACATTGCAGGGTGTCTAAAATTACACTAACTTGTATTATTGTATTACTTGTATAGATCTCATCAAAAATATTTAATCATTCAACATATATGTTCCTTGGGATCCCCTCCTGCGATTTAGATACTATTTCGATATGTATTTAGTTTACTGCAGAATTTAGCATGTTCAATAGACACCCTGTACTTTACTGGCTAAGAACTGGCATAATTGGTGTGCAATTGACCAAAACCAAATGCTCGCTGAGACTGGCATTGAGAGGGTCAGAACCACTTTATGGGGCTGGGAGAAAAACGACAACAACAACATCAGCATTATCATTATCATCATTCAAGATTGAAACGCACAGATTGTTGAGGCTAGGGGCAAAAAGCGATTACGACTACGACCCCAGGAAGAAACAGTACAAAACAGACAGATAAATTAAGATGAAAAATATAAAATACAAAAAATGAGCGCTGACTCGTTGAAAATTCGAAGACAATTAATTACAGTTACGCGCGAGGCGTGAAAATGGCCAAGAAGCAGAAGACAAGACGAGACGAGGCAGAACAACAACTGCGAAAAATAAGGCATAAATAAGCGTCAGCAAATTATAAATTAATTCAAACGCATTTAATGAAGAAAAACACCAGAGCAAACAGAAGCCAGAGCAGATCCAGAGCAGAGCTGGCCGGCGCCAGCGAGAAGGACACACCAAATGCAAATGCCGACCAAACTAAACAACGGACCCCGGGACTCAGGACGGGCCCCAGCACCAGGGACTGAAGCCAACACAGAGCGCACAACTCAGTCAGACGTTTGAATTAAATAAATGAAATACATAAATAACCAGCCAGGCAGCCATGGCCGATTCCCCGACGACAGGATACCCGCTCCTTGGTCCGAGTATAAGATCAGGAGAAGCACATATGTACATATATATAAGAAATATATACCATATAATATTACCGAATATTAGAATACCTTTAACATTATGGCTGCCACTTGGCTGTTACTTAGAAGTCTACTCATTCATTCGAAGTGCGGTCAGACCGTTACCAACATCTGTACGAATTCCGCATACCCTCTGTACTCGACCAGTCCAAGGGTATAAGAACGGATGAGCTGTTGCTGTCGCAGTTGGAGCAGTCGCTGGAGCGTTGTAGGAGCCAACCGCAAGGAAGGCCAAACCCAAACCCAGCCCCAAAATAAACAGCAACAGCAGAGTGGAAACAGACGCCGAGAGTTGAGGGTGAGAGAGTTGGAACCGAGTGAATCGCTTATCCTACAGGGACTCGGTTCAATGTTACCCTGCAGAAATGCCACCACAGAGATGACCGCACCTGTATCTGTCCCTGTGTCTCCAGCTGATGTACAGCCGTTCAGCCGGGGGTCCAGGGCAGGAGAGCTGACCACACCTGCATCTCCATCCGTCTGATGTGCAGCCAGAGGCAGACGACGTAAGCCCAAGGTCGATTGGCCCGTGGAGAGGAGGAGACGTATACGTAACGAGTAGGCACGAGTGGGCACGAGTGGGCACGAGTGGGCGGGCATGTGAATCAATGTGAATCAAACGGCCTTGGCCATGGCTAGGTGCTCGTAACTATAACTGAGTGCTATTATATTTATAACATTGTATTCGTCCTTAAATAGTCCCTAAATTATTAGATTTTAATTATCGGTCTAGTAACGAATTTCACTATAATTTTTCAATGTCCCTAGCCTGATATACCCTCAGTTTTTTGGCAGAGAACGTCTGTCTGGCAATACATAAAATAACCGAAAATATAAAAAGGAGGAAAAGAGGAGTCACAGAAACAGCAGAAACAGCGGAGGCAGGCAACAGCAAGTTGGAGGTAAAGCTACCCCAGCAATTAATCAGCGAAATTGCAGGCGGAATATAATAAGAAATGAGCCGAAAAAGTTCGCCAGAAAATGCGAAGACTTTAAAAAGCCAAACCACAGACAAGTGGAAATTTTCTTCTCTTATTCGCCGCCCACAAAACATACCAAAATGAGTACAAAATTTTGTATAATTAAATTTTGATAAATTTCTTGCCAAAGGAGGAAGCTCTTGGAAAATAGAATAAACGATCTTTTTGGTATAGATAGCTCTATGTAGGCTTCTCCTTAAGCAGAACACGTTAATTGTTCAGGGACATCCAGAGATTGAAGTCCAATTAGACCTGAAAAGATTGAAATGCAAATAATTGGATACATTTCAGTCGGGGCATGTCCTTGAGCCATGAACAAATGCCCACGGAAATGCCAAGGGCCAAAAACAATCGAATTGGAAGCGATAATGAAAACGCGGAAATTGTAACTGCATTTACATCGATATGCACTCGTATATCCTCGTATAGCATACAGATGCAGTGAAGGCAGTGAATGCTCCATTGGTTGGACACCTATCTATGCTTCCTGCCAGCCATCTTGGTCCGTCAAGGGGGATGTTCAATCAAGATATTCGTGCCAGTTCGGATTCACTGTGCGGCCTTCACTGTAGCTGCATATTGGAGTGTATGTGGCTATAGTTCCTGCCTGATAACTGGGCACAGTCGTCTGACCGTAAATCGTTTTTGCCTGTCCCTGCCCTCAGACCCGTTCAGTTCCGCTGTGTCAGCCCCCCCCGCCCCCCACCGAAGGATTCAAACAACCCGTGGATTTATGATACTCGTGCGAAATGCGAGAATCTCTTCCTATCGTCCAGTCCGGCGGGGGGGCATATTTGTCAGTTATAAAATGGCTGCGAAATGGCAGCTCTAACGCTCTTTACGGCTGTCAGACGTCGTTGTTTTGTTGTAACATTTCAACACATTTTTGACAATGTCAGCAACCGACGGACAGCGGCTAACGGACAGTAGAAGAACGGACATTGGACATCGGCCATCGGACAAGGGGAGAGGATATACCCCAAGGGCTTTTAATGTGTGTGTGTGTGAGAGTTTCAACTTGAACGCCTCTTGCGTTTGGGCATTTCCTTTCGACTCGTCGCACTCAACGGCTCCATCCGCCCGCTCAACCGATTTCCATTTACATTTTCCATTGCGAAATGGTTGAAAATATGTTGTTGACCCTCCACTCCGACCCTCCGCCCAGCAGTTAAAATTGTTAAATACTTTTGGCTTAATTGCAAAAACATCTGACAACTACGAGTATGTCCAATCAATTGGCAATTGGCATTGACTTGTGGGATACTCTTTATGCTTTTTTCGAAAGACTATGGTGGAAGACGAAGAGGCAGTGAAGTACTTGTCTCTGGTCTGCGTCGCCCTAGCAGAGCTTTCACAGCTGACAGGAGGTTCAGAAGGTTCAGGAGGTTCAGGAGGTTCAGGAGGTTCAGGAGGTTCAGGAGGCTCAGGAGGTTCAGGAGGTTCAGGAGGTTCAGGAGGTTCAGGAGGTTCAGGAGGTTCAGGAGGTTCAGGAGGTTCAGGAGGTTCAGGAGGTTCAGGAGGTTAAGGAGGTTCAGGAGGTTCAGGAGTTTCAGGAGTTTCAGGAGGTTCTCAACACTTGCCACGTTCAGTCTTATTGATCTAAGAGTGATGCAGAAACAAATATACCCTTCGGTGGTCAAGCCACTGACCGAGGGTATACGGAAAGATGAAATTGAATAGAGGACATTAATCAAGTTTTTACTTGCCCTGAAATTGCTCTCTGCCAGCTGGCAGAGCCTGGAGTCCTGCTCTTCGATCCGTAAGGGAAACAAACTGTCAGCACGGAAACCCTTCCTCCACTCCTCCATGGAACGATGGCCGGCCCCTAGCCATCGGCCCAGTCAGGTGTAAAGCGGCAGCAGTCTGGACAAATGTTTGTGGCCAGGGCCATTAACTGTTGCCATTCTGCCATGCTTCCCTGCTACCATGCCCTGTCCCTACCTGCCCCCCTGCAGATGCATCTGCCAGGGTCCTGCTTCTGGAAGAGCTCATCTGCAGGGCTGCATCGGCAAAAGTTTAATTATAGCAAAATATTTGCGAAACCATCTCGGCGCGCGTCTCTGTTGCTGTCTTTGTCTCTGGGTATGAGGCTCTCTCTCTGGGCCACGCAAATCAATTAAGACTGAGAAATGGCAGGCCGCAGGGGGATGTCAACAGGAATGAGAATTGCAGAAATATGACTCCAATCGAGTCTCGCATTGAATCGATTTCGGCTCAAATTGGATGCCATATTTACGAGGGACACAAAGGAAACCCCACATATGGAATATCACTTAAGGATAACATTTCCTCGTTCCGAAAAGAGAAACGTACATCAACTCAAAAATGCAACGAGAATGCAAATCGATTCACGCCTGTGGACACATCTTCGGGGATCTGCCAAAAGGCTCCATTGGCCAGTCCAACCGACGGACATCGGAAATCGGACATTCCCTTGCCCTATTTAATGCCCTTTTCAAGTCCATTGTTTGCACAGAAGCCCTCGCAATTCTCAATGCACAAAGCACATTGCACGGCTGGGGACCTGCTCCCTGACCCAGGCCTCTGGCTCTGGCTGTGGCTCTGGGACTGCACTTGGTCCCGGCCAAAGTAATTATTCGGCAGGGGACTGGCCAAAATTCCGGCATGGGCATGACACTCTGACCAGCTCCTCCTCCTCCTTCTCCTCCTCCAGGATATTGCCGCTGCACTCCCTCCTTGGGGACCTGCAGCTGACCTTGCGTCTGAGCCTTCCTCACACTGGGCTCCCTCCATTGTGGGTAAATGCTTTCCCGACTCTCTTACTTTTCCACACATAATAGACACTATTGCTATCTGATTTGTTGTATAGCTGAAATGGAGAAAAAAACATAAATGAAAATCTCAGCTCTGTTGAAATTTAAAAGAAGATCACTTTGAAAGGTCCCAGTTCAGCAGAGATCCTAGTTCAGCAGCGAACGTTATTGCTTTGTGTGGAATATTCATAAGAATGCTCTTCTTAAAATGTATCATCAAACAGGAAACCGCTCCATAAGCCCTTCAGGAGGGGTTCTTCGTTGGCGGAACGGCAGCAAATTCTCGGATTTCACACCCACAAAACGGTGTAACATCGACTGTATGCACTTTTTCGAAAATCATTAAACATTTTATAGGCTTTTACGTTTTTGTGCATGCATTGTGTAGCTCAGCATGGAAGACCACGTTGATATATTCGTGTTTATATGCAAATTACAGATGTACTCGTTCGAGCACAGTAATTCCTGTTCTCTGACCACTGGGCCAGATGAGAGTGGGCGTTGCGGGTGCGCTTCATTAGGCATCTGTTTGTTTGCCCCAGGCCCTGAGGCCAGGGCAGAAGACTAGGCCAGGACACGGACTGTTTACCTGTCCTGACACCATTGAGGGCTCTACTTTTGTTCGATTCTTGGCCAAATCGGGCATGCTATCAGCTAGCATTTCTTGTTCTGTGAGAGTTCCGGCCTGGCCTATAAGCATCCAGCCAATAGTTCGAAATTAATAGAAATACGAGTATTTTCATCGTTTATGGCAATATCTGTTCCTGCCATTTGTGGGGCATCTCATCTGCATCTCCTGCCCGCTGATGCCTGATGTCTTCTGTCTCTCCACCCTTACCCCCCGCTATGCTCTGATATCTGCACCCTTATCGCCTTCTCCCAGTTCTGCTACCACCGTCTATATCCCGTCTTGTCCTGGCCTGTCATCATGGCTGCCACTGTTGGAGCTCCCACTAATTTATGCGTATTCAAGTTTAAATTGCAAATGCGAATGCGCGCCACGTGTGTGTGTGTGTGTGTGTGGCAGGGTCCTGTGGGGACATGGGAGACATTTTAGGCAGAAGAATGAGAAGGCATGAGCGAGCGCCGTGTCGCGTGGTCGCCGAACGTTGACGTTGACCAAATTGGGCATTTTGTTCCACGGTTAGTGTGGTGGCAGGGGGTGTGGTGGGTGCACCTCTGATGATGTGGCAGGATCTGCAATCACGCACACACCCCCGAAAACACCCAAGCACAGACACAGACACAGACCGGCTGAAATGCATTTCATGTTTATTGTATTGAATTTCGCTGTCGTCACTGGCATATGGCATATGGCATACTCCACATGTATGCATGTCTATGCCTGTGTATGTATGGGGGCAGAAGTTACCCCTATTCCCAGACTGCCTCTCTCATCTGACCCCACTTTCTTCCCGCTTCTCCCTCCCGCACAATCGAAATGCAAATGCACTGGACATGTCTCTGGATATCCCCACATGTTTTGTGCGTTTATGTTTTTCCACTACGAATATACCTCACAGTCGTGCAATGTGCGGGGTATGTTGCATTCTTGACTTTCACTGGAATAAACATAATAAAAAGCGTGTTGTCTTTGAGAGCTTTGTCATCCATTAGGGACTAAGACTTTCATATTAAATATTGCATTAATATAAAAATTATATATAATAAGGGGGGGTATCCAATAGTCGAAGTATTGGCCATATTCCTGCTGCTCCTGGTTTCGTTTTGTCCTGCTCTTGTGGGTTTTTTTCCTGCTTTTACTGCTCTCTTTGCCCTCGTCCTCTGTCCCGCCCTCCCACTTGTTCGACTGTAATTACATGGCCTAATTGTTGTTGTGGCTGTTGCCGTTGTCCTTGCTGTTGCTGTGGGTCGTGTCCATTACTAAGTGCTCTCTTTCATCCTGCATCGAAATGCGTTGAGTTAAGCACTCGGACTGCAATTATCCCGTCCTCCATTTTTCTGCTTGCTAGAATTTTAATTGCCGCCTAACGATTTGCACATCAATTTGCGTTGAATATTTCTTTTTGTAGGCCAATAAGTTGAAGTCAACATTTAAGTACTTCAATTACTAGAGATCATCCATCAACTGAGGGAAATATGAGTCGATCTACTGCCCTTTGGACGATACCTTCGGCGACGATTCTCGTAGATTATCGAAAAACCAAGGCTGAATATACATAAGAGATATGGCTATGGCTATGGCTAACTTTCACTGGGGGAATTTTCCCATTATTATTGTATGTAAGTGGGTGCACCTTGTTGGCCATGCTGCCCGCTTAAGCCATAAACATATTCTTTTTACTGGCTCAAAAATTGTTTTCTATCCCATCCATAATAAATAACAAAAACTGTCAAACTGCTGCCGTTCGCTGCTGTAAAATGTTAAACATGAAATACGAAACAAGCCCCAGGCCCCCAACAACAACAGCCCCATGGATGGCCTGACATATGAGTGCCGCTGTCAAACGTAGTCAGAGGCAGGAAGATTTATGTTCCGTCTAGTTTTCCATGGTAAACCATCCAAGTAAGTACGTGCCCCCAGTCTCGCATGTGCGCCGGATTACCAGCCATAAATGGATGCGCGGGCATACCAAATAATTGGATTGGTTCCGTTTTGCAGTTTCGCCGGGAAATCGCTAATGAAAAGTTTTGATCGATTTGCCCCCCCTCTTTCGATTGACCCAAAAGGTTGGCTCTTGGTTGTTGTGAAGAGCGTACGAGTATTCCCCCGAAATGAATTTCATTCGGTTTTCATTCGGACTTTTTGTTTTCACATTTTGTTGGTTTTTGTTCTTTGCGACTTGGCAAGTGGCAAGGCGACATATGGCGCTGCGTGATTGATGTGATATTCTTTGACAGGCTTACACTCAAATCCTTTCCATTCCATGCCCCATCCCATCCCATCCCAACCTCTTTTCCTATCCTATCCCCTGCCCTCGCCGTTCGAGCTTACCCGCCCATTTTGCAGGCAGTGCTTCATCAATGCGACAATGTCCCGACAGTTGCTCCGTCAGTCGCAAGTGCAAGACAAACAAACTGCACTTCTCGCACAGCTGCGTCCCGTCCGCCTCTTCCTTTTCTTTCCAGCAATCATCTCACGCATGGGGAGCATATGCAAATGCAGGCTGCTACTGTACTTGCTGGTGTGGTGGTGCCAGGTTCCAGGCCCATGGAAATCGCTAGATTTTTCGATATTCAGCAGCGTGTCCAGTCGGACTTTACTCTACAAAAACTCACAGTTAATTGAATTATTTTATAAAATTTAAAGATATCCTTTGTCCAATGAACTTTTATGTCGCACCCTGGGACACTGTGCGTGTGGCAAGCAAGGGTCTCGTCTCGCAGCCAGGAATCGGGAACACATGTGCCCCGTCAATATGCCAACAAGCAAATGCAGCGGAATGAAAGGAGAACGGACTGTGGCAGACAATTTCCCACTTACTCGTACAAGCTCTGCTCAGACACAAACACAGACACAGACACGAACGTAGACACCCCCTACCCAGGGACAGACACCTTCTCCCTGGGTCCTCTTCTTTCCACTTCCATTTCCATTTCCATATTCATTCTCTTTTTACGTGGCAATAATAATTATCGTCAAGAGTCGGCAAGGCATGTGCTGGTATCCCACAATAACCAAAGTCATATTTCAGCCACCTCCAATCTCAACATTTTCGCAGGCAATTTCAAAAATTGAATGTTCAGGCCGCAGTCGTAGCAGTTAGCATAAATTTTAGCCCCATCTTCCGTTCCGCATCCCGCATGCCGCTTGCCGCATGCCGCTTGCCGCATCCAACATCCCGCATCCCATCCAGGCCAAGTGGCAATCAAACCTGTGCTCTAAAACGGAGGCCCTGTCGCCGCGGCCCTCGTCTGGTGCTGCCACTGGTCCTGGTTCGGGCTCTGGTCCAGTGCCTCGGCCTCCGTCTGGTCCTTTGCCTGCTGCTGGCTTTGATTAATAGCTAGGGCCATAAATCAGGGGAGGCGGGGTGGGGGCTAGTGGGGGCACAGGTAAGTAACTTGCATAAGTTAGCCGAATGGTCAATGGCCAGCGTCCAGCCATCGGGTCGGCTACTTGTTATGGCCGCCACGCTAATGAGCGGAAGGTGCAGAGCGGTCGCCCGGGGTGGGACATTGCGGGGGGGAGAGAGGTGGCACTCCTGTCCTGTCCTGTTCCTTCCTGTTCGGTCCTGTCCTGTCCTGTCTGTCATGTCAGTTACGCGGTGGCGCTTGTCATTTTTCAGAGCCCAAAAAACAAATGACACTAATAATTTGAGCGTGGAACCAGCAGGATAGCGGAAGGGAACAAAGAGTCAGCACAGCGGAGTGGAGTGGAGTGGTGTGGGTGGCAGGAGTCACAATGGCAATGGCAGCACAATATTTTCCAATTACCAAAGAAATATCCCCCATTCATGGCGCTCGATAAAAGGCAATTAAAAATGACTTATGCCATTGTTTTGGCTTTGGCTGTTTGGCTCTCACTTACGTTCCCGATCAAAGTTTTATGGGGGTCAAACATCACTGACCCCCTCATACCACCCCTGATGTATGCATGTGTGTGTGTGCATATGTGTGTGTGTGAGTGTGTGTGATATGGGTAAAGTTTTTGCTCGGTAGTTTATCGCTGAGCAAATCTGGAATGTTGCATGTGCATTTTGCATTCAATGATGTAGTTCCCAAGAACTTCAGCCTATTTAAGGATTAGAGAAAGTTCTCAAGAAGTAATTAGAGGAGTCCCTGCTGTAATCTGAGGACAGACAGCATCGTGATTAAAGGATCCCCTCTTTTACATTTTGCACTGAAAGCAGCTAAAGTCGGGATTTCTCAGATGGTTTTCCAGGGTCTTGGAATGAGTTTGGGCATCGTTTAACGCTACTACAAATAAATGAACCAAGGACAATGGGACATCCCATCCCCATGGCGTGATACCAGCAAAAGAGAAAAGGTTCAGTCATGATCAACAAAAGGCATAATCAAATGGCCCATACACTCCCAGCAACCGAAAAAAATAGAAGCCATAAATTAAATCTGCCATGCACCCGGCAGGACATAATTCTATTTTCATCTATGTAAATATGTGTGTCGGAGTAGTCAACGCGATGAAAAGAATTTTATTAAATATTTGTAAAAAGGGTAAAATGAAAATGTTGCCTCTTGTCCAAGCGGGGGCAGGTGGTGCCCATAGTTGGGGCCATAAATACTCCACACATCCCCCATGAAAACCCAACGGCATCGGTATGCAAAATGCATTGCAGGAAAGGAAAGGAAGCGAATAAAAGTAGAATGCAGGAGAGCAAACCGTGAACGGGGAGCCGGGCAGGACTCTCCCATAAACATTTGCATTTGATGGCACTGGAAGAAAAATGGAGGCGAATGGAAAAGAGTTGACATAAACTAAAATAATATTCGCCATCAAGCGGGGCTGAGAACGAGAGCTGGCCATAAATTGGAGCCTGAACACTAAAACGGTAGCTAAAGGGTCAGAAACCACTCCATCAGGATGCCCTAATATCATTCCTTGACAAAGGCTCCGGTATTCTCGATGCCCTTTAGCCTGATCCTGGCGGAGCCGTACGTTCCACAGTCTTCCATCGGCATCGAGGACTACATGTGCATGCCACCCCATGTCCAGATTCTCCACCGGAATATGCAGCTGCATTCCTACCCTGGGACTCAGGAACTGGCCTTGAGTCCAGGAGTCCTGGAGTCCTTGAGCCTGTACGTCAGCCTGTGCCTGGGCCTGGGTCGAACTGCATTCCAATGAAGCCTGGTGCAGTTATGTGCTTGCCACTGCCAATTTGTGGCCTCCTGCCAGAAATTGGCCTTTTGAGAATGAGAAGCGGCTCAGAAGGGACTCAGAAGGGACTGAAGAATTCAGTTTGAATTTGTATATATTCCGCTGAAGCTATTTTTCAAATTATTCTTTATTCTTGTGTTACACATCCGCGTAGAAACGGTAATTGACAGCCTGTTATCCTATACTTAAGCTTATTTTAAATTAAGCTTTCCGATCCTGTGGGCCTGTAAATTGATTTGATATAATTAGGGATACAGAGTATTATTTTGTTCAGGCTCCTTGCTGAGGGACGGCTCAAATGGCAGCTGTATTTTAAGGGCAGCCTCTGATTGATCGAATTTCCCTGCTCCGTACACGCATACAGCATTCGCCCTGAATTATCCCTGCCATGCATGTAATCCACGTTTTTCCACTTCCATTGACTGCCGGGCTCCAACTGGGAATGTTAATTAGCAGTTGGCCGAGCCCATTCCGTATTTGGCCGCCTCTGACCGGGCCATCTGCTGATGGCCATGCCGCCTGATGCCAGTCAATTAGCTGACATCAATAGACACGCCCAAGAACATGGCCCCCTTCCCCGGTCCCCGACAGCCAACTCCCTGCCCGCCCTGCCCGGATCAATCGGTTGCTGTTGCATGCATTTAATGCGCATTAATTGCGCATAATTAAATTTTCTACAATTTTATTATGCACTTTACATGGCAAATGTTCAACATTAAAACCAGATTAAAGCAGAAGTTTGTTAAGTGAAAGTATCACTGGGGCTGGCACTGGGGCTGGGACTGGGGCTGGGGCTTGCGGCTGGGTGTACAATAAATGGCTTTAATGGCTTTCTGAAAGGTGTTCTTTTTTCGGAGCTCTCGCTTTTGGGCATCTTCATAATACACGAAAATCTGTTTTGCAAAGAAATAATTTGTGTATATGAAGGTCCCCTGGCCGCCATTTTGTTTCACGCTGCTGTCAGTCAGTCGCCTACGCTTCCTCTCTCTCGTTCTTTACTCTTTCGCTGTCACAATTTCCATTTCTTTTTTTTTTTTGTTATCTGTCATTTAAGTGAAATCGTGCCCGTTACGCTGTCATTACTGTCAATAATATTATTATAATTATTATTCTTATTATTGCTAATGTTCTTGCTGTTGTCGATTCTGCTGCTCTTTTCATGCCCCCCGCTGCTCTTCAGTTGTTTTTCAGTTCAGTCTCTGAATGAATATTTAATTTCATTTTAATGCGGTTTAAATGATGTGAAACACGAGCATATTTAAATATATATTTACCCTGCGTTGCATAGCTATGAGACTGGGCACGAATTGAGGACTAAGAAGCACTCGAAGATGTCCCAGCTGTGTAGATCATTATCTCTTCTTAATAAAACGCACTGTACTTCTGACGCTGTTTAATTAGCTCCACAAAAGGGGAACACACAGAGGTTCCAAAATGATGCTCTTAAATGAACAATCTTAACAATCGTATAGGTCTTGTCTTTATTAATGAACTCTTCAATTGTTTTTACTATTAGCATAAATAAAATTTCCATAATTACATTATGCAAAGTTTTCAAAATTTCGAATTACGTTTTTCTCGACATTTTTGCTCTGTTTGGTTGCTTTTTGTATCCCCAAAATGTTTGAACTCCCGCTTAACCGCAGAGGGGCTTCATGAATGTGTCTGGGGGACACATTTATCTCATGCTATAAAATACATGTACTATATTTTTATTTATTTAATAAGTTTAATATTGTTAATTGCTCAAAAGTTTCCCCATCCTAGAATAAATCACACAAGTGGGATATTTAGCAATTTCACTGAGTTCTTTCTAAACATAGAAAACCCAATTCAACTAAAGATACAAATGTTTTAAATGTTTTTTTTCGTAGCTTCGAATATTTGTTTAACATTTAAGGGCTTGCCATTTTTTACCATTTAATAATATTTATTTTATCAAGCTTCTTTTTGGATCCTTAATGGTTTACCCTACGCCTGCGAATATGTCAGGGGACACATTTATCGCATGCAACTAAACCGGACTCTCGCTCTGAGGGCAATTCTCTCTTCCGCTCTCTCTCTCTCTCTCTCGCACAGAGGAAAAGTCCCAGGCGCAGGATATTTCCCTTATGCCCCCGCCTCTTTGTCTAATGCAGTGCCTAGAGCAGCTGTGGGAAAGGGGTGAAGGGGGAGTGGCGGTGGGCGGATGGGACGTAATGAGGGGAGACAGTGAGGTAGGTGATGGTCGGGCGGGAAGAGATGGTGGGTGCGTTGGGTTGAAATGTTGCTCGACTAAAGCTTTTTACGCATATTTTTGGCGCCGGTAGAATGTTCCTCTGTCTTCGTGTCAGTGTTTGTAACTGTGTGGGTCCTCTCTGTTTTCCATGCATGTATATGTGTGTGTGTGTGCATTGTCTATTCCTTCATTTTGCTGGCCTCCGCGAGAGGGTTATGTTCGTTTGGCTAATTAAACATTTGACAATTATTAATACATTCCAAATGCTTCTTGCAAAGCCAAAAACAAAAAGAACTAAGCAAATATTTAACAGCTGCTCAGCACACACACCCACACCCACACCCACACACACACACACACATATATGTATGTATAAGCCCCCTGACCGAAATTCCCCGCTGAGCCAAGTGGGTCGACGCCTTCCGAGTGTTTGCTGCTGCGTCATTAAAAGCGCCTGTCGCCATTTATTTCCCTCCAAGAGGGTGTCCGGGTAACGGGTAACGGGGTCTAGGGGGTAGCCCAGAAAGAGGTAAACGGAGTGGGGGCATGGAGGATAGCCTGAGTCTCAGGGAGAAAATGGGCCCCTGGATGTGATGGGTCGCAGAGATGCGGGGCTGACGGGCTTCTAACTTTCGCTTTTATTTTTATCCCATTCGTACTTGTTGTTGCCACTCTTTTTTAATTACTACTATTTTCGTCTTATTTTTGCTTCTTAATATTCTTTTTTTGTTCTTTCTCTTTGGGTTGGTCTTCTCCAGCTGCTTTTCGCTCTTCCTCAGCTGGTTCTTTTTCACGTATTCAATAGAACTATTTCCCGCAGCGGTTCAACTCATATGAACAAATTCAACCGATTTCCGCTGATATTTTGTAGATATTGTACCTTCATTTTTGTATTTCCCCTCTCTCATAGCTCTGCGCTTACTCTTTTTTTTATCAGAAAATCTCTATATATTTCATATATGTACAGAAATCCATAATATTATACATTTGTTTCCTGTTGAATGGGTGTTTCTATGGTTCTATGCTTCCTGGCTAATGTGTTTTTGTATGGTTTCCTATATGTTTTCTGGTTAAGCTATGCACGTATGTATCCCAGGTTCACGTTGGAGAGTATATTGGTTACAGCTAATAATTAATTGGCTAATATTCCGGCACTGCTAGCCAAGGGGCCATGGCTGCTAAAAATTATCACAAATCTGCTGGGACGCGGGCACTCGCACACTTATTGTTTTATCTGGTCGTTTCCACTTTTGATCCCATTTCCGAGGCACTTTTATGGTCGCGCTGTTTTGCTTGACTTGACTTGGCCCCGGCCCAAGTCCGGGCCAACTGCAAGGTCACCCACACACACACACACACACATAAGTAGGAGTCTAATCAAGCCCAAAACCAAAACAACAAAGCCCATGGAATGGACACTGGACCCCGTCGTTGGAGGTGGGGCGCCTGGGACAGGGGCTTGAGCAAGAAGACAGGTCGCTCCTCTTTGTCAAATGTGTGTCATGACCTTACGCACAAACACAGAAAAACCCACACAGCCACACCCACACGATGACAGCTGGAAAGTGAAAAAAGAGGCGACTGCCAAGAGAAGCTTCAACATTAAATTCTACCCATAAAAGGTATACTAGATGTACATATGTACATATGTATATTGAAAGCGTTTCCATTCTTAGATTGGAAGTTACTCAAATGAATATTCGACTTCAAAGACTGCAAGTGGATCATTGAATGTGTTGGCAAACTCTCAAAAAACAGAAATACCGGCGGATTTAATCCGGGATCGGTTCGATATAGTCGATATGGTATGGAAATGATATGGAAAATGGTACTAAAGTACTTTGTACTTTATGTGTTCAGGTGTATATCGCAATTCGACTCAAATATGGTGTGGAATATCGCACTTATCGGCATGCCTGGTGACCTTGGTGACTCGGGACAGGGGAAACAGATTTCTCTGTTTGCTTGCCAGTCGAGCACGAGCATTTATTTGATCCATTTCCCCTAAAGCATTACTCATTCAGGCACTCTCTCCTCATCTATGGCACTCTCTTTGACACTTTCTCTGGCCATTAAGTGGGTGGCCACAGCACCCAGTCCCACCCGCAGCCTCATTTTGAACATCAATCAGTGTGGCAGAATAGCATTTTGTTTTATTTCAATTTCTATTTCTACTCCCACTCCCACTCCCACTTCTACTTCTATTTAAAATTGCAATTTGGATTCCAATTGAAAACCCAATTTGCTGGCCCGAATAGGCGCTGGCATTTACCTGAATGTTTCATTTATATCTATAAATACGCGGCGCGCAGTTAATTAAACATAAATGAATCAACATAATTATATTGTGTACACACACACACACCCACACCCACACCCACCCACACTTTAGGGACATGCATATATCCAGTATCTGTATGTGTGTGTGTATTTGGGGTCCTGCTCTGTATGATGATTTTATGCAATTTGCTTATGTAAATTTTATTTGCGTAATTTCGCGTATTTTGCCAAGTACATTTTACATTTTCTCCTTCTGGGCGGTGTCCTGTTTTATTCATCCTATGTATGTGTGTACATACATGTATGGGAAATGACTGTGGGTCCATCTGTGTGGATGTATCTGGTTCTGTATCTGTATCTGTATGTGTGGGCAAGGTCTAAAAATTATGCAGAGGCAAATATACGCGGCCTGTTTAGTCAGAAATTTGTTAGTAGTTTTAGCTTGGATTCGCCTCATTTCCTTCGGTACAGTGCGTTACATGAAAGTCATAAGGTGTGTGTTGTCAGAGCCCAGAGTGGTCCATATGGTGGAAGAATTCTCCCAACTGCTGAATAATATAATGTGCATAAGACATTTATGTACGAGTATATCCGAAATATTTTTATTTTTATAAAACAACTCTTACTGATTTAGGATTCCTTCTACAGGAATTCGTTTGATATAAAGGCTGTCCCTTGTTAACTTTTTTACTGCAAAGTTTGGGCAAGTCTCTATAAATTATGCCGTACAGAGAGAACACCATAATTAACCCACAGAAACCCATCGATGGGATATACACATATTTCTCTGCATGAAGCCACCAATTCCCGCCGGCCAACAGGGGAGGGGAGGGGGAAATCCGAAAGCGGAAAGCCCGATAACCCGAGAATTCTTTTTAGACTTTAAGCCGGTGACGCTTTAATGCACTAAACTGTAGTTAGGGAATTGGCGCTGGATGAGCCCCAGGCCGAAGATGGACATGGAAAAGTTCACGCACACAGCTGCCATGCCATTGCTCCGCCGGCGAAACGGTTCCGATGAAATAAAAAGAGAGTGGATTGGCTATCGGGTTGAACGAACGGTAGATACCCTAGATACCCTACCCTTGCTCAAAATATTACTTTACGTTCCGCTGCTACTAAATCATACGAGCTGTATTTGGATATTTTGAGTAATTCTTAGAGCCGTCTACAAATCTGACCAAATTATATAAGTTCATATACGTAGACTACAAATTTAAAAATTATTGAGTACTGAGTACATTATATATTACTTTGAGGAATACTTTACTTCAGGCCTACCCCAAAAGCACAGCACAGGGTATTTCCAGGATGAACAAACTTGAACGTTGGCTAAAAGTTTTCATTAGGAGGTTATGTCAAAGGTGGCCGGGCAAGTGCTGGGAAAAGGGAAAATGTTGAAAATGCGGAGGAGAGGAATTCCTTTCTCCCTAGAGCCATACCCAAAAACACTCTCACACACGCCGCCTCATGCATGGACAGGATGAACAAAAAATACTTGCAGCTATTTTCATAAATTTTTCCACAGTTCGTTCCGAAATACTTGCCGCAAGTGAGTGGCGAGGGGGATAGATTCCGGGGTCGAGTCTTTGTTGTATGGCAAATTATATCATTAAAACTTTATCCAGAATAACAGCAAGTTAAGCTAACAGCAGATAAAACTCTGTAAATTCAACAAAAACACGAGGACGAGGACGAATAGAAGGGAGCATACACATGCATAGCTCTGTATAGTGGAGGCTCCAATTGGGGGTCAAGGATTTCTAGAAGTCTACACTTTGTAGATTGGAGGTCCTTACGAAGTGGCCCACCCGATGGATCTATCCGCGCTGTAGAGGTTTTCCTGTGCCACTTTATGAATGAAGAAGCGGCTGCAATTTAGGCACAGCTACAGCTACTTTGTGTTACAGATACAATTGCACTTTTGAATGATAGTTTCCCTGCAAGAGGTGAAGTCTGAAAGTGAGGTGTTTGAGTGTTTGCGGGGGAGCGCGCGGGCAGAGCTGTTGGCGGAAATGGATCCGGAGCCAGAGGAGTGAAGTGACGTGAAGTGAAGTGTGCTGGAAGCTGTCAACTGCCTTGCAAGCCTTACAACCTTAAAAGCTTTGCCCACATATTCGTGCACAACATGACAAATTAGAGATAGCTCTGCGATAGTGCGTTTCGCAATTGTAAAGACACTGTCTAATCGGAGTTTGATTTCACTGTTCAAGTTTATTCATATTTCCCCCCAGGCATCCAGTTGCGAGATGCACTGTAGCTACAGCAGCGCTTGGGGGGCGGATGGGCAACAACAAACTTCTTCATAGGAGCTTGAAGGCGTCAGACAAAGCGCCAGAGCCGGCGATGTACAGATACAGATAAAGATGGAAAGAAACAGAGAGAGAGAGAGAGAGAGAGAGAGAGAGAGGGAGTCTCTCACACAGCTACACACAGCCATCAGCTGGCACAGACATTTGCATAGAACGTGGGCAGGGTCAGGGGCATTCAGAAATGGCGTCAAGTGGATTCCATCTGATAAAGCAACGCCTTAAATCAACTTTCAGCTAGTCAAGATTCAAAGAAAATCGGAGCAGAGAGTTTCCTTGGAAATGAACTCCGCAAGGCCGATGGCTGGTCGAAGATATGGTCCGGATTTTTATGGGCTGTGAAGTGAAGTGCTCCTGGAAGAGAGCTCAAGGGGAGCGGCTGGCTATGGGCATGCATGGTATGTAGATATGGGAAACAAAACAAATTGGAATTAAATCAGAGAAATGGCGGGGCATTGTGCCTGAACGTGGGGGAACCCCGTACACAAATTGAAATAGAAAAGAAAGAAAGTTAGTTGAACACAAAAGACCTTTTCGGAAAATATGATGGAGTAACATGTAATCCAAATATAATATTTATGTTTAAAATGTGATTATATCGAGCTAGTTAGGTAATTTAATTGCAGAGCAAATACTAGGCGGCTTAATCGATTATTGAAAAGAAAAAGAAAGAAAACTTTCAATTACAAAACCTCCCCTGTGGACACCCACTTGAGATCTCAGTCATTCCGATAGATTGAATAGCGTTTTCCTCGAACTAAGCCAAAGCTACAACAAACATACAACAATGTCCTTAAAGTAATAATTTGTAACATTCTTGTATGCCTGCGTGTGTGTGTGTGTGTCCAAGGTGTGTATGTGTGAATATTATTGAAATTATTTAATACCATAAACACGCAAACTTTTGGCGACAAATAAAATGCGATGAGGGGGGCACGGCGAGGCCAGTGGAATAACCAAAACAATATCTCTGCCGACTACTCCTTCCTCTCCGCCCTCCAAAAAACGTGACAAAACCCAGGCACACCTACAACACCATCGCGTACACACCACCACACGTGGCAATACACACACACACACACACACATATGTATGAATATTTCATGTGGTATATGGAAGGGTGGTGCCGTATATGCACGAGTACATATAGAAAAAGCCGAAACAAAAAGAGGCAACAGCCTGGAGAAGGGAAAAAGCAAACAATTTCACTTAGTTGAGGCTAATAAATGTCAACGATAATGTTGGACATTATTTTTTCTTTGCCGCCTTTTTTGTGGCTGTTGTTCTCCTTCTTGGGCCTTCGAACATGTATGCAAAGGTGTATTTGGATATTATAGGGTATTACGAGTGTTAAAAGAGCCTAATTGATTGGCGATGGTTTTAAGTAGGTAAAAATATGCCTTTCATTGATGAATTTAATGATTTCTTGATTATTTCTCATAGATACATTAGATAATTACTTCTAAAGGGCACTAAAGCTTTCACCTTGCATGTATTATCCTCGTGCTTTTAACAAAAAACTGAAAATAGTTTTTATTACTTAATTAAACAGCAACAACATCTATGGTATCTATTTGATACGATTGTACAGTATACGATCAGTATTAAACACAATATTTTGTTGTATTCTATCCTATTATAAGCTTCGGCGATACATAGTATAGTAAAGTATAAGGAATATTACGGAAAAGTTCCCATTGCTAAATGCTGATTTTAGCATTAAAAAAACACAACTTTCTTAATCATTGGACCTGGCACAGGGTAACCCAGTAGACCATAATCTATGTGCACGCAGATGGATAGCTGGATGTCAGTCTCTGATGAACAGACGGGAGCGACCTTGCCATAGTTTCGTTTCTTGTTGCGTCCTGTCAACATTTCCGCTTGGCAAATGAATTTCTCTTGAATGTTATTCCTTCATCGAGAGGGAGGGGAGTGGGGGAGAGGAAAGGGCAGCTCTAATTAAATTAATTACAGTTGTCAGACCCAGGCGCAGATAACATACATGGAATATGGCGGAGCCGCAATAAACTTATGTTGGCATATAATCAAAACTGAGGCTGTTGGATCCTAGATCCTGGGCTCTCCAAGCTGTCGTCCGGGAAGCTTCTGCTGCCGCCGAGCGAGTGCGACGAGCGAACATGTGAGACATCCTTGGTATGGACCAAGGAGGCCAACTGGTTTATGACAGGTCAGGCAGGCAGTGAACAATTTTTGGCAAGGGAGCAAGCCAGTTGGCTTAGCTGGAAAACTCATCAATCTAATCCTCCAGTTATTTCCGTGACATTTTCTTTGTTAACGCCAGGATGACAAGGACGAAGTCGACAGACGCCGGAAAATCCGCACCCATTTAACCCTACTTGGTACGGGGGGGTGTGGGGTGGTGTGGGGTGCGGTGGCATAGACGACGATTTCATTTACATTTTAGTTTACGTCTTAGTCCTGTCCCGCCCTATTCTGTCCTGTCCTGTAATGTCCCTCCCTGTTATGTCCTTTGCCTGACAACGTTTCCGGGTTTATGTTACCCCCTGTAATGCCATAAAAAATACGTCAATTTTTTTGGCCAACTTCATGAGAGAAAGAGTGACAGGGATAGAGGGGTAAGAAAGCATGGAGAAAAGCGGAGCAAAGGAGACTGAACTCGGCTATTTATTCAACCTCCCTTACGATCCCCCCGAGCCCAAACTTCAGTTCCATTCTGTGGCTGCATTTCGGGTAGTTTTCCTTAATTACTCCACAATATTGTTTATGAATGAAATTTTGATCTAGGCGTGATCGCTCCCATTGAAATCCACTCCAGCTCTTGCTCCTGCTCGGGGTCTGATATAAGTTTTACGTCTGGCCCCACCGCATAAACTCGAATGAGTGGCCAAGATCTAGACAACATACGATGGCGGGAAGGATACAGTTGCTTTATAACTACTCGTATGCTAATCGATGAAGCCTGGAGCTTGGGTATTGATTATTCATTCAGAGTCAATGCACTAAGGCAGAATGATGCTTAGGGTATATACGATTTAATTTTTTGCGCTAAAATCATTTACATATATTGAAATATTGCTCGAAGCTCCAATGGCGGATGGCTGTACATAATCTAACATGAGAACTTTGGATCTTCTAAAGTTTAGAAAACTTTGGTCCTCGATGTTTCTAGGCCTTTCTAGTTTTAACAGAATTTTTATACAGACTGACCTCAAATCGTTTCTGGGGTTTTTTTTGTGCGGAACGAGTTCCAATTCTTATACCAATATGTACCAAAAAATTTTAGTATGATTAGCACATGTTGTGAAGAAAGAACCAAAATAAATACGAATTGGAAATACCCTATCCTATCCTTTTCAAGTGGTGCAAATCTATAACTCCGAATTTCTCCATTTCTTCGATAATATTACTTAAAGCATTATTTATATACATATGTACATAGTTATAGTCTTTATTTTGGTGAAATAAGAATCATTTAATACAGTTAAAATTATAAGTCTGAGTAGTGGGTGATGGAGTGTTCTGACTTGATGGAGTGTTCTATTCAAATGGCGAAAAATTTATTTTTAGTCGCAGTTTTCATTATTTCTGTACTGTCTTTGGAATGAAAAATGGAAAAAGATTCAAGTTTCTTCTTGTTTGCAGGATCAATTTGAGGTGAAACCAACCAAACCTTCAGGTTTAGGGTCGCACTGCTTCATCCCTTGCAGTCAATGCAAAACGAACCAAACCTTCAGGTTTAGGATCGTACTGCTTCATCCCCTGCTGTCAATGCAAAACGAACCAAACCTTCAGGTTTCAGGGCCGCACTGCTTCATCCCTTGCAGTCAATGCAAAACGAACCAAACCTTCAGGTTTCAGGGGCGCACTGCTTTATCCCCTGCTGTCAATGCAAAACCAACCAAACCTTCAGGTTTAGGGCCGCACTGCTTCATCCCCTGCTGTCAATGCAAAACGAACCAAGCCTTCAGGTTTCAGGGCCGCACTGCTTCATCCCCTGCTGTCAATGCAAAACGAACCAAACCTTCAGGTTTAGGATCGCACTGCTTCATCCCTTGCTGTCAATTCAAATCGAACCAAAGCTTCAGGTTTAGTCGATGAACTGCTTCCAGGCTGGCTTCAAGGAAAAACGAACCAAGCGTTCAGGTTTCAGCAGGGCACTGCTGGACAGCTTGCTTAAAATATACCAATTCAAGGGAAAATTAAAAAAACATAATTTCAAGGGAAAACGAAACGCAGTCCTTTGGGTTTCGAGTGGAAAAAAACCTGCAAACTTTGTGCTACTTTAAATGGATTTGATTGAAATTCTTTATAAGTAATTCAAAATCCTAATCAATCGTCCAGCTCAAATGCATTGAGATCGATAATATTGGACTGGCTACCATTTATTTATTCCCGATCAGGATCTGCATCTGCGGAATTCATATTGTATCTGTTTTGTCTCAGGTCTGTGAAACGGGTATGCAAAGCAGCTGTCGCTCTCCCAAGCATGTTTGCTATTTCATTTTCCCACCGACACAATCTATCTTTAGATTCGAAGGAGGCAGGAGGAGGAGGCTTTTTTTAAATGTACAAAAATATATGTTCATCCAGAAATAAAGGCAGGTGGCGACACCACTACATTTTGGAGTGAGACTTACTTTTATAATGATTCTGGTGGAAGCCGAAGATTTCTGGATGCCAAGGTTAAGCGCGGAAATTGAGTGGGTTTTTAGTCAGGCTAATCTGGCTAAGACAAAATTAAGGAATTCCATTAAACTAAGCAGGACCACTCACAGTATAAAGATGTGCCTTTCATACACCGAACAAGGAACAAGGATACCAAGGTCTTTGGCTCTAGCATTCGTCTACCGCCGCGTCATCATCTCTCTTCTACTCTGCCGCTACCAGTTAGAGTTTCCATGTGCGCCATGTGCTCAAAGAGAGTTCCGCAAAAAATTAACCCTCCCCATCCAAGCATTACACTTTGAATTAGTATGCCAAACAGAATTGAGAATATTTGATATATTATTTGCGATTGGCTAATACCCAGACTCCCTCCTTACTCTCTTCCAATTGCTGACTTAACGCAATCAAATCAAGTCAATTAGATTTCTGTTTGTTCTGGCCAACAAGGGAAAGTGGTTAATTAACATGCCTGATCGGATGCCCGCACTTGACGGAAGAAATGCAAATTGTCGTGTGATTGGGTTAGGCCCAGACCAAACAAATAATTCGCCTCGATTTGCATCTTCAGCAGTTCACACTCCATTCTGAGTATTTCTCCTCTGCTTCGACTATGTTTTGGTCTCACTTTGAAGGTTTTTGTTTTTCCTTTTGCCAACCGCAGCCGCAGTGTTCATTTATTTATCGATAGCTTCGATGGGTGTGCGAGGCGAGAGAAATTTAGAGACAGGGAAATGGACTCGAGGCTGGCACGTGATTCCGCCTTTCGCCAGCCGCCTCTCTCTCGGGGCTTTGTTTGTCCGGCTCCATTTTTTCGGGGCCCGACACTAAATTATCGTTTTCAATTCCTTGCTGGTCGGGCGCTGCCATTTGCTGATTGCGACCGAGCAACATATTCCCTTACACACACAAATACACTCGGTTAGTATATATGTACGTAGATATATTTTGGGGTCTGGCAAATAAATTGCCTGACAGCAGACCCTCATCCTCGAGCCGCTTTTAACTTGGCTTGTGTGCGCTCAGATTTGGATTTCAATTCAATTGCAGTCGGACTGGAGATTGGACCTGGACTTGGAGTTGGATGGCGAGTGTTTGTAATCCTATCGAGGCTTAGGCCTAAGCTCTGCCTCCTCTCCCGTGTCCCTTCTTCTCGACCTCTCGCTGCTCCTTGTTGACCATTTGTGTTAGTCGTTGACTTTTTACTGTCTACATGTGGGTGCCTAATTGATGCAATGCATTTGAGCTCGGAGCCGGAGCCTGACATAACTTTGCTTTTAGGCCATCCCCCCCCCCCCCCCCCCCCCCCCCCCTCCAAACCCTGGCAGGCTCCCTTATGCGGCACAAAACTCTGTCAAAGAAAGTGGAAAAGGGGGAAAGAAAGTAGCAGCCCCATGGACACTGTTTGGGTAGATCAAAAAGGGACCAAAGCGAAGGCTGCTCTTCACTTCAGGTTGCTTACACGCCCCGTTGGACAGCAGTCGGGCTTTTGGCTTTTGGCTTATTGGCAGGTCCTTCAATTCTGGCAGCACTCTCTTAATTTGGTCCTCAACTTTGAACAAGCTTTCATTTCAGCCAAACTCACATTACATTGTAATCAGTTCTATCTCTACAAATTCATTTTACCTATTATTTTGGTATTTTTAAATAGCTTTCTGCTGCTTTTAATTATATTGGTTTTACATATGAGGCAACTTGAAAAAAAGGTTAAGTTGCATATCTAAAAATGTGGATACTAATGGAGCTCAGGGCTCATAGCACAGCTTGGATTTTAGCTACGAGGTTTTCTGGCAAGCATTGTCCAATTGTCCTGTCCAATTGTCCAGGTCAATGTCATTTCATCCCTTTTTCGCATATGACACGTATTTCTTCCAGTTTTGGTTATATTTCCATCAGGTTCTCTATAGAGCGCGATTCTATTTATTTTCTTTCAGCTCAATTCAAGTTGCATACTGCTGTATTATGCTCCTGAAAATTCTTAACTACCTCCAGCTGCAGTTTTTATTTTGCACAGCACTTAAGCATGGTTTTATACTGCTACTTGAGCAGAAAACTAATCTATTACCCATGGGATCCATTATCTCTGGAAGAACCGACATAAATGAGCAGAATTAACAGTGGAAACGAATGCGGAAACAGCAGATGTTTATGGGAATCGTCAACTGCACAGCAAAGACCCATACCCCCACCCAGGGAACTGATGCTGTTCTGCATTTGGTGTTGTTTTTGGTTTCATGGCTAAGCCGCAGCCAGCAGAGAGCGGGAATAACTATAACTGTGACTAAAGTAGCGCATTCAAACCGCAGGCATCTCTACACATCCCTCCGGCGGGCGGCATTATGCAATGCATGGACATTTGTGTGAATATAAATATAAACCTGATAAAATGCGACATGTGTTTAGGAGCACTGCTACTACTATGTCAGGTGTTGTCGGAGCAGCAGACACGGTGGTCTGCGTCGGGAGTTTCAATGGTCCCATCAAATTTGACAACCTTTATTAATCTAAAAGTTAGATAAAAGTTTATAGTTTCATCTTTCATATTCATAATGGATGTTTCGCTCTATTTACCTCCATGAGGATCCTGCCTGTGTTTAAACTGACATCTGTATTTTCATGTGTACCCAACTTAAAATTATTCGGAATGCGAGTCTGTGTATCTGGCTTTAGTCTTAGTCTCTTAGTCCCTACCAGCAAAGTCCCTACCCTACAAAGTTTATTTATGTGTGGGTCCTTATCAATCTCAAACAAGTTCTTTAATGATATCCATGCCTATTAGTTATCATTTTCCTTAAACAATATATATCTTTTATCTGGTAGTATCTGTAACTGCACCATCTTCAAAAATGTATGTGCTATTCAAAAGTAAAAGTTGATATCTGACTATTTTAATGTGTACATCTGCTCCATGTAAGCTTTCTTTATTTTTTCATTCATATTTTTGGAAGCTGAAACATTTTCGGGTTGTATTAGTTTGCTGATGGATGTGTATGGGTCTAACACCCAGAAGGATGCGTTTCCGACTCCTTAAGGTCAGTACGTCCCGATGGACGCCTAGATCTCAGAGACAACAAAAATTACAAGTGTATTTCAAAAGTTCGCACAGCCCCCAAAGGGACGAAAGTATAAATAACCAGTATTCAGTATTAAAGCCAGAAGGAACAAATCAATTTGCACTGGAAGATACTTTTGATTAAAGATACTTCTGATGGACGATATTTCGTAAATTAGGCAAAAAAAAAAAAATAAATAAATAAATACACGCGATGGAACGTGGTTTTTTAAGAATAAATGTGGTGGCCATTTGTATCTGTATCTGTATCTTCATCTGGGTCACTAAAATGTCAGGCAGCGACGACAACAGCCAAACACTTTTTCAAATTACAGAGAGTTACTTCTGATAGAATATAGTTCTGAGATACTTACACACAGTCAAAAGATACTGTGGCTGATCGGAACATCAAAAAGTAACTGAGAGATACACATTCGAAAGACAAAATATTTGAAAATTCTAATCAAATAGGGCTTTAGATAGAAATAGGAAGAACTGAGATTCGAAGACAGCTGGTGGTCGCAGTTCGTCTCTTTGTCCCTAGTTTTAGATCATCTCTCATGACAAATGCTAGCAAAACTAAGAGAGATCCTTCCACCCCGCATTAGCCAAAAAATCAGTTCGTCCTTTTTGCGAACAGCGATACCAATAGACAGAGAGAGAGAGAGAGATAATGCGGCTCCGATGCCAATACCACTCTTACATATAATTTCGTATAAAAGATGTTTTATGAGATGTATATTCACTGATTACCGGGTATAAAAGTAGACCAGCGGCCCTTGCCGCGTCTCACAACGTTTCTGCTCGTTTTTTTTTTCTTTTTTGGTTTATTATTCTATCCAACCACCGTCTTGTCTATAGCTTCTGTCCGCATTCATTCTCGATATGGCATTGGGCCCATATTATGCGGCCTTAATGGTTTTGATTGCATATTTTTTGGGTGAGTTATGTGCGGCTCCAGGAAATAACATATGCGCATAAATTACCCCAGACCCCACCCCCCCATAGTGTACATGGAACTCCTCTTTGCGACGGGACTCTCAGTCATGCTCGGAAAGTATGGCCATCGTTTACTTGTGGCTGGAGCTCCGAGTATAATGTGGCGTAATTAGAGGTGCAGCTGGCAAATGACAGGAGGCACTGCCTGACCTCTGGCCAGGCCCCGGCCTCTGGCGACAATTAACGAACAAGACAGTAATGCGTGACAGTTCCTGTTCCGATTGTACATTCAAGGACCCCCCACGTACAATATGTTTATGGGCATTCTCTCATCCATCAATCCTCGGTGCCCACTTCAAATTTCATGGCAATTGTGTATTAAATTTTCTTCGGCCGTTTACACAAATTATGCTCTCGGTGGAGCTCCGCAGTGTCCAGTGTATGGCAGTCAGGGCCACATTACCTGGCTACAACTGGCATCGGCATCAGCATGGACATCGTGATTGCGATAGCTCGGAGCAGGCAGCAGCAACACCCGCAATTCCTGTGCGACACAATTGCAATCACAATTGCATTTCTCAGCCCCAACACCGGAAAACCCTAGCCCCAACGCTTCGCTGGAGCTCATCGTTAAGCGGAACTCAGCCTCTGTTGTCATTATGAAGCCCAGGGTCCGGGTTCTGGGTTCCGAATCCCTCACGCTCTCCTCTGGTTATTAAGCATAATAATTGTCTGCAATTTGCCGTTTGGGTATTTCAATTCCTGCAACCAAAGAGATGGAGGAGAATAAATAGAGAGAGAGGTAGCAAGAGGGAGATTTCATGGGTCCATTGCATTTGATGACCCGACTCTGCTGCTCCTCTTGACCATTGTTGATGGCTGTCTGCCCAATTAGCCGAAATGGCGAAGATAGGTATAATTAAAACATGAGAGAGAAAGTTGTAGCTTAAAGAAATAAGAAATAAGAGAATAAGACCGCGTATTAGGGCTCTATGTAGGATCATACCTTTGCTTACCCTTACCTTTACTGACTTTTATGTTTGTACGACAAAATGTTTACAAAAAATAGTCAAAAAGTACAATTTTACCGAAGTGAAATCACAACAAATAGCAGCAAAGTCGTCATTGAGCTTGGGTTACGAAATTGAAACATTTTGCGGATTTGGTAAGACTATCTGTGTATCGTATCAATTTTATTGTACTAATATATAAAATATACAGTATTCGTTTTCCAAGTTGATAAATGGAGCGGAGGCATTACTGGCGTTACACTACGAAATACCGGGGTAATACAATTTACATAATATTTCGTTAGCCGATATTGGGGCAGATTCTGGGCAGAACTTTTATCATGAATCATCTTTCTTATAGGAGATAAAAATAAAGACATCGAGGGGGAACGTTGTGAGTTGCTGCTGCGGCCGCAACTCTACATTTATAGCCGGCTCTCCTCCGGCAGACGGCGCTAACATTGAACGACAAAGAATGTGTGCAAGAGAGACAGTAAATCAGTCTGAACATGTCGGGCTCTGCGTAGCGTAATGATACGATCTTAACCATTCAACAAATGGGAACTCCCAACGGGTAAAATAGCCTGCGCAAGACTGCAATCCAGCCGAGGCGGAATCGGTGGATTTGTTATCCCTTTGTCCGACTGCTGGGTACATCGACCCCCGTTCATTGTAAGCGCTCTCGAGTCTGCATTCGAATGTGAATGTGAATGAATGCGGATGAATGTTGATGATAGTCATCGAGCCCTCAGTTAAGTCAGTGCCCTGGCACATAATGTAATTTGCAATAAATATCAAATTTAGAAAGCTCCAGTTTCGTTGCTCCTTGGCATTCCTTTATGTGTGTCTCTTTTCCCCTCCCTCTGGATTCTATGGCATTTTCCTTTTGGGCAATAAAGGGAAAATCAGCAGAGAGTATCGAAGAGCTTAGCCCCCAGCACACACAGCACACAGGAATTTTAATAATCATAAAAAGTTGAGGAAAAAAGTAAAACAAAACCAGTTCGAGGGAAGAAAGGAGCAAAAATAAACAGAAATGGGCTATGGCAAAGGTCAGAGGTGTGGGCACACAGATGGGGGTCTACATGGAGGTGGCAGCATTGCAGCGGCCCAGACACTGCCACGCGACCAACTTAGAATGCAATTGCAAAAGATATGCAAAAAAACTGGTACATGGGAAGGGGAGCCGCAAGAAATGTCATAAATGTTGACTTAATGTCCTGCGAGTCTGCTGCGGGGACTGTGTGTGGGACTGTATTTGTACGAGAATTCCCTGCTTAATTCATATGTAAAACTTTATTAAGGACAGACCCAAAAAGCGAGAGCGAGAGCTGGGGAGAGCTGCAACTGCAAAGCTAACAAATTAGCTGCCTGGATAAGGGTACGGCTAGGAGAGGGTGTGTCTGTGGGGGGATGGGATGGGGTGAATAGAAACTTTCGTACAACCGGACAAGTTTAACAAAAGTCTTAACATATTTTCGTAATCCAAAAGTTTACTACAAATGCGACTTAATTGTTGGTGAGCGTTGCCATCTTTTACTGCTTCTGCACCACTGCTTTCCCATTTGCCCCATCTATCGGCCACTGTGCCACGCCCCCTTTTGGCTGCTGTCGCCAGGGATAAACAAAGGACCGGAGAATGCCAAGGAGGAAACCCGTAAGGAATTTGTTGTTGATGATGTTCAGCGCGCTTTTTATTAAGTGATTAAAACAGAAAGTACGACAAGCAAAAAAAGGGAGTGCAGAAAAGAAAGTTTCCGCTTAAGCTAAGAGGAAAAGGAACAGGAAAAAAGGGAGAGAAGAGACTAGCAGAGCCATTTGTGGGGCCAGCAAAAGGACTTTATCCATCAGGGGCGAAATAAAAGGTAAAATGAGAGGAGAAAAAAAGGCAAAGTAAAACCAACAATAACCTCTTAGGAGAACATGAGTTATGTCAAGTTTTTTTGCATCAAATATCCAAGCACATTCCCCGTGCCCTGGAATAGGGAGCGGGAGCCTTTCCAAGAGGGAAGTTTCCATAGTTCCAGATTTCAGATTCTTGTAGTTTGCATTCAATTTAGATTTGAATGTCGCATTCAAAGTCTTAAGCTCTTAGAAGACCCAATATTGTGTCGACTTTGATGTCGGCTGTTTCAAACACTCATGTGTAGAAATTTGACAACAAAAAAAAAACCAAGTTCATTTCTTGGGTGTCTTTGAAATCCATTCAGATTCGGACTGTAATTCCGATTTGCCATTTCCAATTTTCAGGATATTCACAGATTCCTCCACTTCTCAAAGACTTTCCCCACAAAGCCTTGCAAAGGAGCGTGTAAATTGCAATCTCTGGGCCCCACTCACACATACACATATGTACGGGCGACCCCGATACATGGCCACCTTGGACAATGTGTCTGTGGTCTGACCCATCCCTACCCCTCCCTCCTCGTCATCGTCTTGGTCTTCCTGTTCCTCGTCGTTGCCATCTTCAGCTCCTTCGCAGTCCCCCTATGAGCAGAAAGTGTTTGATTACAGTTTTGGTTTTTCGGTTTTCGGTTTTCGGTTACGGCCTTTCAATTTTGTCTGTGACTTTGGCCTTAAGTTGACTCGAGATGTAAGTGGTTTGCTCAACTTCATCGCCCTACCCGCTTACCCCGACCCGACTGTCACTGCCTTTGGCTCTTGTCAGCTGCTGCTGCTCCTGCAGCGGAGGGGACGTGTATATGGCTGCGGGAACTGAAATCAATAAGTGTGTGTGACATTTGTGTCACATTTATGTCGAAACTCTGTGGCATTAATGTGCTTCGGTTTATGGCCTGGCCATAGTTCGTGTTCTTGTTCCTCTTGTCGCTGGCCTCCCATAATGTCCATATTTATTACAACAGCTCGACGGAATAGAACATTGTTAATGCCCCCGAAAATGGGGCAGATAGAGACATTCTCATCTGTCTCCGGACTCTGATTTCCTGCCAACACACACACTGCACACACTACACACCACATGAAGACATAAAAACTTGGGAAATCTTTACCGGGCAATGGCAATGGTCACTGAATGCGATTATGGGCTGCTCTTGTTTGTGAATAAATAGATGGATATAAAGATGAGAGAGAGTGTGTGGATTGTCATGGGATACCCCAAGCGTGGGATTGAAGAATGTGGAAGTGGACAAAATTCAATACGAGTAGTTTTCCTTTTGAATTGGTCGACTATCTCAGCACTATTTGGCATGTTCGGCTCTTCCACCGAAACAGATTTTATTATTGGTTTGAGCAATTGTTTTATGGCCAACTTTACGCCTTAAGGTATGCAGAAAATACTTACAGGTAATTGAACGTTTTCGAATTGCCATGCTCCATGGTCTGTGGTCGATGGCGTTGCCTGACTCTGGCTTCCTGCGATTGGCTTAGCCTGGCGGCATTCAACTTGTCCCAGCAATCCACTTTAATCGTTGTCAATGTCTGCGCCAACAGTTGGGATAATCCCGTAAATATTTATGCGCAGTTTGGCCCAAAAACCGATTGTGGGCGGTGCTGGTGCGGCAGCATCTGATGATATAACAATGGCATAAATGGTTTTACGGTTAACTCAACTCGAAAACTTGTCTAGGGCCCGGCCCGGGCAATCGATAACTGTCAACCGCGTCTTGGCCAAGGATGCTAAGGAAGAACGAACTGAGGATGGGATAAGTCCTTACTGAATTTAATGCTGATGTTGTGCTAACTTCTATGTAATCTTTGGAGAAGAGCACTTGATGGTGTTGCAAAACGAGCTTGGAAACTAGCTCCTAATCAGATCTGAATGCCTGAGCTCATTCATAGATGGCTCCAATTGGACTGTGATTTTAAGACCTGGGTATACCCCGAATATTGACCAAACTTGTCAGTCATTTCTTTACTCTATTGCCAGAGACGGCAGCACAACCCAGGCTCCCAGGCTCCCAGGCTCCCAGGCTCCCAGGTTCCCAGGCTCTAGGCTCCAGAGTCCAGAATGCCTGCCTTTCTCTCTTGCTCAAATAAACGCCTGAACGCATGTACGAATGCGGCTGACCATCCGGCATTTGCGGACATTTTGTGTGGCTGCTGCTGGCCTCCTGGATTGTGCCGGATGGTGTCCACTGTTTGGCATTGAAAATAAAATGAAAAGATGCGTTTGTCCATGAAATGCTGAGTGGTTCGATAGGGGAACGGACGGACGGAAGGGTGGTGCAAGAGGTGGATAAGGTAATTCTTTAATGGAACATGAAAGCGATACACATGTTTGGCAATTAAACCTTGCCGCACACAGGGACCTCGCCCATGGCCTGAGCAGGGGCAGTCGACCTGTTCTAGCAGGCACTTATGCCTGTCAATAACTTCATTTCCGTTACAACGTGATTTAATTAACGATTACCCTCCGTGCCTTCAGTTCCTCCTACCTCTCATGTGCGTGCTCTGGTCCTCCCTTTGCCTGTTTTTTTTTTTGGTGTAACAATTAAGTGAGTTTCCTTGTCGGCCCTTTTTCCTTCGCTTTCTCTCTCTCTCTCTCTAGGCTCTGACCCTGCTCGTGTGCGTGCTTTGAACGTAACCGCATTATAATTGCAGGACGTGGCTGGTCAAAGGAGTTGGCCCTGGCTGCAGTCTAGGCTCCCTCTACGTCTTAATCTCCTCCAGACTGGACTGACACAGCCACAGGCAGAGGCAGAGGCAGAGCCGCAGGCACAGCCACACGCACAAGCCCGTGTGCCACTCAGGGATTGGTCAGCTGCTTTGATAGTGATTTTCCTCTTCGATTCGCTGGCAAAATATGCTCTTCCAATCCATTTACCGCTCTGGTGCACTCTGAATTCCAGGCACACACATATTTTGCAACCCATTTCGGCCACTATCCGACCGAAAAACCTGGCAAATCCCTTTGGCGTGACGGCAGCCCTATTGCAGCCGCATTGGCAGTAATCATAGGCGCATTATGGAGCATAAGCATCGAGGCGGTGGCGCCAGACTGGCTGTGCTAGTCCATCATTAATGCATTCATTGTGGAGCTGCATAGGGCCTCTCCATTGAGCTCTGCTTATTCGCCATTATTGGGGATATTTGGCAGTACCACTTACCAGATCCACAACAGGTACAGCGATGATATCGGTATCTACATCCTAGCAAAATAATTGAAAAATAATTGCTTCTTTTATCTTTTTTTTTTGTATAATTCTTTTGGTTTTTATTTTCTTTATACATATTTTAACTTCACAAAAAAAATATTTTTTTTTCATTTAATTAAGTTTTTTTCCGTAGTATTTTTTGTTTGTTTTTGGTTCATGCAATTTGCATTTAAACAATGTTTTTTGTTTTTGTTTTTTGGGTTTTGTTTTTTAGTTTTGAAACATTTAGTTTGTTTTTATTGCATGGAAAGTTGTTTGGTTTGTTCGTTTGGTTTTCTCATTTAAAATTTACACCAAAAAGATCAGCTATGTTTACAACTAGTTTGCTGGGTATATATGTATGTGTATATACTCGTAATTATCAATTTTCAATTTGTAATTGTGTTTATAACATTTATTTTGCTCAATTGTTTCGTCTCATCTCGTTTCGTTTCGCTCAGTTGGGAACTGATGGTCAAACTCAGTGATGATAGTCGCTCTGGTCAGAGCCTGACGCTAGTACATCGGCTTCCACTTCCATCACATCTTTGAGGATCACCTGGGAAGCGACCGATCGATCAATTGATAAAACTTGAAATTCTCTTTTGGTTTGACTCATTGGCTAAAAACTTTTGCTCTTGCTCTTGCTTTTGCTCGTTTGCGTTTGATAACAATTCGGATTTTGATATACTCCTCTCGCACTGGTCTATTTGTCCGTCTGTCCATCTGCATTCTGGACCCGCTCTTGGACAATTCAGAGCTGTTGGGCTGAAATGTTCGTCTATCGCTAGTTTTTTTGTATTTTAAATTGTTTCTTAGGCCTATGCTATTGTATGACATGTATTTTCTGTTTTTGTTTCTTTAATACGATATACATATATACATATACATATATGTAGATGTACAAATACAGTTTTTACAGCAATAACTGAAAGTTCAAATATTTCTCTAAAACGAGATTTTTTTTTCTTTTTTTTTATGTTTTTTATATTTAGTACATATTTCTTAAATTTTTCGTTTATTTTCCTTTTAAATGACTTTCTTGGCTTTGTTCAATACTTAATTTCGTTTAGTAAAATTTGATTTCAACAGCTTATAAATAAGGAAAAAAAGCCACACGCGCCCTCCAAGGAGCTTCTCTATACAATAACGTTTTTTTCTCATTACGATTCTTCTAATTCAAGTTTCTTGGTTTACACTTTTAAGGCTTAGGCCTGGAAAATACTTGCAACTTGGTTGGCAATCCTCCAATTGTTTCTTTCATTATTTTTCTTCATCTTTTGCTTGCCATCCTTTTCTTTGAATTTGTTTTTGTTGTTGAAAATTTGACACATTATTTGTTTGAAATAGATTTTGCATTTAAGATTTTATTGCTAATTCACACACAGACTAACACAGAAAAAGATTGAGAGCTAGAGAGAGAAAGGGAGAGAGAGAGAGAGAGAAAAAAGAACTGTGATGTAAGACTGATTTTCCACCAACTGAGAATTGTGTGCGTGTGTGTTCTCAAGATCTCAAGATTGAAATCGGGCTGGGGGCTTAGACGGGGGCTTCGTTCTGGGGTGGGTACGGATTGAACGTGGGGGAGTATCGTATTGCACAGGTTTATCGGCTTATAGGTTGTGTCGGATAGTCAGGTTCGTGTTTTCGAGTTCTATATTGGGTTCTATATTGTCGTGGATGCCTGGGATCAGATCAGATCGGATCCCGCTTAGCTTACATACATATGTAGAAGGAAACCAATGGTTTGAAGGACTTTACTTTGAATAACCATGGGAGCGTTTTCAGGGGGGGAATTCAGATAGTTTTGGGTAGAGTTTGCTATAGAGGTTGCTAGGTTTGTTTGCCTATGACTCCGACGCCATTGATAACATTTATCTAAAAATAATATAATTTTTCGTATGTATAGTATGTACATATATAGTCGTATCCCATTATGATATTGAACGCCTTGATTTCGACAGCAACACAATTATTGTTAAAGAGCTTTGGACACGATTTCGACTATTTATAAGTTTTATTGTTTTACAATTTATATTCCGGTTGGTTTTTCATTTGTAAGGTCTTCGTTGAATTTAAATTTAGTTGTAGATTTAGTTTTAGTTTATGTTTTGAAAGCTTTCGAGGTTTTTCAGCTAAGGTACAATTTTGCTACAGGTTTTCATCTACTTGGAATAGAGTTCACATCGCCTCACCTGACGACTAGTGTGTTTTCTGTATCGGTTTCTGCTCCGGTTTCTTTTTCTGTTTCAGTTTAATTTGCTGTTTCGGTTACTCCTGGAAGACTACAGCTAAAGTACACAGCTATGTATTGTAAATATAGGGGTTTTAAAATGCAACAATTACTTTGAGTTTAGAGTAATATAGAGAAGGATTCTTTAGTAGGTTTAACTGCGAACTGCAAGCAAATGAAAAACCATTTCCACACTATATACATTGAGAATTCATTTTCAACATTTTCTCTTCTATTTCTAATAGTTTCTTCATCTTCGTTTGTTGCTTTTGACTGTTAGTGTTTGTGTCACTTATATCTAGCTACAAAAAATTACATTAACACACCAATTCACTTGATAAATACTCGTATTGTAAGCATACAGGTCTACGCTGTATGTATGTATGTGTGTACAACGTACATACATTCATGGGATATCGGTTAATGCTACTCCTTTTGTTGTAGTTTTAGTTGCTGTAACTGTTTGCCTTATGCATTGTTGCTGTGGTCCAATTTCTTATTCAAACATTTGTTTTATATTTGATTTGCCTTCAACTTCCAATACTCTCCAACACACTCACTGGTTGCCTGGTTGCACAGACTGGACATACATACATATATCTCTCAGTATATACAGGCAGACTAGAAGGCATTCATTCCCCATCGCCATCCCCCTCTGATCCCTATACGAGTAATTTGGCAATGGAAATACCCACTTTGCAATGACAACAACCAAATGGAATAAATTCAACAACATGCTCAAGGGAACACTATTACATTTACTGGTACTGTGTCCTCCTCTATGGGTTTGTTATCATTATTTTGATTTAGACAGCACAGAGTTCACATTTAATTATCTACACATAGATCTTTTTTTTTAAATACTTTATTTTAAGTAGAAAGTCAAAATGGTTCCAATTAAGTTTCAATTATGTTGAAATTAATTTACATATATTTTTCTTTGCTAGTTCCTGTTTTTCGACTTGTTTTTTTTTTGTTTTTTGTTTTGTTCTTTAGGTTTTTCTCATTCGTATAAATATAGTTTTTCTGTCATTCAATTTTCTCAATATATGTACTTTCTTTGTTTTAATCATTAAGAGTAAGGTATTAGTTTTAGTTTTAGTTTTCATTGTATAAAGCTTTCGTTTGGTATGCCGTAGACATATACATATAAATTTTCAATGGGCCATTTCTTGGGATGGGGGGAGTACTTACATGCAGAACATGGGTTAAAACATTTGCCTTGGCTTTTGCTTCAAAAACTGAACGAAACTGCTTGCTTGGGTCCATCAGATGGTCAAGCAGCAGCTGCTTGCACTTGCATGACGCGCGAATATACTTACAGAGATAGAACTGCTTGCAAGCAGTGCTTGTTTGGGGTTGCGGCTAACCCATTAAATGCCACCCTGCTAATTATGCAGCCAATGGAGTATGTTCATAGCTGTTTCTGTTGTTTTTGTTGTTGTTGTTGTTGTTGTTCTTGCTGGTGCTCTGACTGGACTGCTGCGATGTCGCTGCATTTTGTTGCAGTTATATGTAGTCGCTGCATAAACACATCCACACTCTTGACCATAATTGCATATTTATGGACATTTGGTAGCTATGTATATTCATTTTTGGTTTTTTTTTTGTCAGAATCGCGTTGCTTTTTCTCGTTGCGCATTTCATTTTGTTTTTATGCAAATTTCTGCTAGTATGCGTATGTGGTTGAATATGAGTGTATGCGTGTGCGTGCGTGTGTGTGTGTGTGTACCGGGCCAGCAGCAATAAGCAGAGAAAAAGAGGAAGAGAAAGAGAGAGAGAGAGAGAGAGAGAAAGAGAAATAAAGCAGATATTTTAATTGCCATACACGAATTTCAATTCCCATGCGTTTGTATCCTTGTTTGCTTTGTCTTGCTTGTCTGTGTGTGTGTGTGTGTGTGTGTGTAGGCATGTGTGTTTCCTTGTTGTGTCCAATGTGGCATAATGAAAACAACAACAACCAAAAGCATGTCAAGCAATAACAGTTAGCAAAAAAAGTTAACGCTTAGCAAACTTTGCCCAACTCGCATCGTCAATGGGCTCCTGCTCCTCGAACAAAGTTTGAAAAGAGTTGGCACACACACATACAAATTCGTTTATAATACATATAGAGTGGAGTAGAATAATGGCATGACAGGCGTCGCATCCAATTAAATTTGCCCAATAAAGAAGAAGAAAGTTGGCTAAAATACGAGTACGAGTACGAGTACGAGTAATCACGCAAAAAGCGGCTACCTAAATGCAACACATACATATGTACATATTTTTTTGCCAAAGAGTTTCACATTTTTAATCATTTTACGAGTATCTATGTTGTATGTATCTGCTCCCGTTTCGAGTCGAGCGAAATACTATTTAATTTGCATTTCAATGACAGCGATTTTTTCTCCTGTCAAACGACGACACTTTATTTGCTGAAAGTGTCCTCTACTCTGTTCATTTAATCTGCATACTCGTTTCATTTCGTTTCGTTACGTTTCGTTTCATTCAATAAGCAATAATAATATTACCACACTTTTTCACAATTCTGTATCACTTTTTACCGTGTGGGGTTTTCGATTAATTTCCATTTGACATTGAAAAGTGCTGCGCTGAAATATAATTAAAGAATAAACATCACTTTTATTCGCGGAATTTCATTGAAGAGTAAAAATTGTTGCATTTCGACAGACCAGACCTCTCTACTCTTTACATATATATATGTAGTAAAGTTGAATGTATTTTTTCAGGATTGGTCTCTGGTTCTTCCTTTGCGCACACACTCACAGTTGCACTCGCACTCCCACACTCACACCCATATTCAGAATCACTTTGATCCTGCTTACGCTTACAATAGATCTCGTTTCTTGAGCAATACATCTCCTGCCTCGAGTTTTACCCACTTTATTTTACAGTTTTGTATATTAGGCATATTCTTATTCATACAATATATTGTATTTCTTCTGGTTTTGGTTTCGGTTTCGGTTTCGGTTTTGTTTTTCCATCACAGCTAACGTCAATTTGTAACTCTAGGACATCTAACAACATTTATGTATATGAATATTATGGTTGGAGTAGGGGAAAAGTTAAACAAACGAAGATCAAACAAAAAGGATACAATTTGTAAACATACTCTTTTCAAATAAATTTATTTGGGGCCCTTCTGTTATGCAATTCATCAACCTATATATAATTTCCATAGATATCTATATTTAAGACTATAACACATTTGACAGTTTGCAACATCGATCAATGTACACATACATACATACACACACAGAGAGAACAAAGAACTCTGATAACTTAATTTAGCTAATACAAAATAATAACGATAACAATAATTATAGGTAGAAGTAACAGAAATGCAAAACAAATTTAGCTTTAATAAAACACACATACGTATGCATAAACAATATATATAGATATATGTATGTTCTGTAGGTACTATATATACGAGTATGTTTGGTATATATTATTTATATCTAGAAACGAACAACAACAACAACTCGACCGATTCAAAAGGTTAACTGAAATGGCGAATGGCGGAGAGAGCGTTTGGCATTCGGCTTTGACTAGATTACTTTTCGGGACTCAGGGACTCGGGGACTCGGGACTCGGGGACTCAGGGATCGGCGAGAATACGGATACTCACTGCACAGATTAGCAGGAGACACCCTGTTTGGCCACCGTGTACCAAGTGCTGACCGTCACCAGCGACGGCGAGTCCGGCGTGGCGGGCAGCTGCTGTTCCTCCTCTCCCTCGCCCTCTCCCTCTCCCGGCCCACCCACAACCACGTGCAATGGGGGCAAAGGCAGCTGAGCTACCTCTACGCCTCCTCCGGCTGCCATTCCTGCCGCCCTTGGTTGGGCTCGGGCTGTGGCTGGACTTCGAGTGAGCTCTGTTCCTTCTGGAGCGTGCGCATCCTTTTGCTGCTGGTGCTGCTGCTGCTGCTGACGTTGTCGGGATTTTCTTTTGCTCTTTTTTGATCCAGCAGCCATCTTGGGCTGCAACTGCAGCTGCGATTGTAGCTGGGGCTGTGACTGCGGATGGTGGAAGTGCATGGGCTGCGGTGTGTGCAGGTCGCGACCCACCTGCGGCCCCACCTGCGGGCAGCGGAAGCGAATGGCCTGCTCGTTGGCCACGTTCAGCTCGGGCCAGCGCGTCGGTTGATGCTGATGCTGATGCTGTTGATGGTGTTGCCCCGTCCTCTGATGATTTGGCTGGCGCTTCCTGCTCTTACTGCGCTTGTGCGACTTGGACGTGGATTTGGAACGGGATCTGTATTGGCGCATTGGTCGCTGAAGGACTTCCCATTGGGGACGTTGGCAGTGCCGACAAATAGCCGTGCGACTAATGCCGTCTTCATCCTCATCATCATCATCGTCAGTTTTGTCATCCTCCTCATCATCGTACTCATCGTACTCCTCTTCGTGGTGGTGGTGGTGGTGCTGCTGCTGGTGGTGCTGCTGCTGCTGGTGGTGGTGGATGTTGCAGTTCATTGTGCTGGCCGTTGCCGCTGATGTTGTTGTGGGTGTGGTGCTGCCGCCGCTGCCACCGTCCATGTCGATGATGTGGCAGCCTATGGCTGCCGCTTGCTGTCTAGTGCTATGTTGTTGCTGTTGTTTTTGCTGTTGCTTGTTCTTCGTCTTGTGGTTTGACTTACGTTTCTCTGGCTCCTGCTGTCGTTGCTGCTGGCTGCGACTGCGCCGCGGCCGTCGCACCGTGTACTCATCGCCCTTGTCGGTCGGATATGGTCAGAATGATGTATCAAATACGGACATAGATCTGGAAATGGCATCATCGTTGCGACAGGCCTCTAGGAACTCCTCAAGCGTCACAACGCCATCGCGATTGATATCCATTTTCTGTGGAATAGAGGAGGATTTCAATTGGAATAAACCTAGCCTAGCTCTGTAATGCAATGACAGTTTGAGATCTTGGTGATGGACTGTGAATGATTTCGAGGGCCATCTATCATCTATCGTCAATTTCTCATCGCTCTCCCAAAACATAATTTCAGAAGTGTCGCGTGCGAATTTGCTTTGCCCAATTTATTTCGAGTGCTAGCCCCAAGCCCAAGCCCAATAGCAACAAGGCAACGACCTCTAATGACAATGCGTGACTGGCAAGCCAAGTCGCTCCGCTCCCAAGTGTTCCCCTCCCCCCGGCGGGTAGAGAGCTGTTCTGGGCAGCAAATTGAAATAGACAATTTGCATTTGCATAATGCAAAGTAAATAAGTTTCATGTTCGTGCACTCGTCCAGACACAAATTCAAATCGTATAATTAGCATAAATAATCGCTGCGAATGGTTTTAGATTTCCCCAGCAGCAGGGCCGGGCAAGCGTACAGGGGGCAGGGGTGGCAAGGGGGGGGGGGACACATACCTGAAAGATTTGCTCCACTTTGCCCTTGATCTTCTCCTCCTCGGGATACTCGTCGGGCAGGCGGCCCATTAGCTCGTATATGGCAGTCACAATGTCAGTCATTTCCTCCCTCGTAATGAAGCCATCTCCATTGATGTCGTACAGCGAGAAGGTCCAGCGCAGTTTCTCCTCCACAGAGCCACGCGACAATATCGAAAGTCCTTGAACGAAGTCCTGTGGCAGCAACAACAAAAAAAAAGACAAGAAAAAGCAAGCTCGCGTAAGTATACAGCTGGAAAAGAGAGGACCAAGAGAGGGGCACGGGCACACCACTGAGGTGAGAGTGAGGCCCTCAGCGAGCCCCTCAGACATGGAGACTTGGGACATACAGAATTAGAGGTATAAAAGAAATTGAAAATATGTTTTAAGAAATTGCTCGTAAACCGCAGCCCATGAGCACGTGCTGTACATCGTCTTCCTGGCGATAGCCTTGTCATGCCTCATCCCCCATCCCCCATCCCCCTTCCCCCATCTGTTTTCTGCTGCTGCTGTTCCTGCTGCGAGTACTGCTTCTGAAGCTGAAGTAGACATTTATTCCTATGCTTTGTATGACAAATGTACCTAGATAAGAACTTGCGGTGGAGTGGGCGAAACTTTTTACGACCCTCTCCTCTCAGGACTTGTACTGTAGGAGGTGTTGAGATATTTCGGCAAGGCCCTAGCCACAGCTGACAGAAGACTGAGTTTGCATACTATCCCGGACAAACCGAATGGGAGGCAAAAGCGAGCCAGCAGCCAGTGGCCAGGGGGCAATAGCTGGAGCTGAAGCTGGAGCTGGAGCAGAGGCATCATTTGTGTGTTGTTCTGGCCATTTGGGCAATTGCAATGTCCAACTAATTTATCAAACCGAAATGGAATAGAAAAACTGGCACGAGTTTCAACGAAAAACGATGTTAGACCAAGTACAAGACACATCACCAACTTTCACCATTCGACGTAGACAAATGGCAGAGAATATCAAAATGCCACAACAACAACAAGTTTAAAAATGGAAAATCCTATAGGAGTATTAAAGGGAAGCAAAGTGTGGAAGTGTCCCCTCTTAAGCGAATACTGACCAGCATCGGGGGCTGTACGAGCATTCCATGGTGGTTGTTGGAATCGGAATTTTTCTTCGAAAAATACTTTTTAACGCGGATCAAAGTTTTCTAGAGTTTTCTAAATAATATTAAGAAAATTGTTTTCCATATCAGGGTTTGTTCCACAGAAAACACATATCTATATATTTGTTCCTTGCCATTAAAAAAGGCTTCCAAAATTTCCGAAATATGGAAAATGTTATGCCAGAGTTTGCGGGTATTTTCGCGAGCGTTGGAAGTAGATGAATGCCCTCAATTCTTATGTTTCTTAAGTGGCCGATAATCCAATAGAATGGCGGTGTACCCCGCTGCTGGGGGCATGTCAGGCTCCGCCATTTTGCACTGCTTGTGGCACTTCTGACTAGCCGTAAGTAATTTTTCACTGCTTTCTGCTTTCAGCATTCAACATTCATACGAGTAGATGCCACAATTGCTGCTCTTGGTACTGTATTCACTGTACTGTACTCCTGCTTTGGTATGACGCCTTCTCAATTGCTTTTATCTCACACACTTGAGCAATTTATCTTTTCTGCCAGCGTAAACAGGTCGCTGGCACTCTCTTTGCCTTCCCTCTTGGCGTATTGGCCCCAACCCACAATTTCAGTACGGCCATGACAGCTTTGTGTGTTTGTGGCTCTCATTGTTCTTGTTGTTAGCTATTCCCTCTGATGTTGGGCCCTCTGTGTGTGCTCTACTCCTGTTGGCAGTTTAATAAACGCGACTGTCATGCAAATCGCGCATAAAACACCTTGCAACAATATGTGAAACTTAATTGAAAAGCGGAAGTCTACTTAGTCCGACCGTCACATACAAAACTAGGGGTTTGCCTTTGCCTTTTACCGGGCACTTCCTGCCCTTGCCCCATGCCCGTGCCCCGTGCCCCGTTGCCCCTTGCCTTTCGCCTGCCCCGCGAGAGGCGGTTGTACATGCTTTATATCGAGTACGTGCCTTGTAGTCATTACAATTTTGAGGTCATTATTCAACGGCGAAAATGGCGAGGCCGGAAAAAAGCTAAAGGCTCACAGAGATAAGCTGCTTTGGAGGGGCAGGGAGGACTTTCTTATGTGTATGCATGTGGGTTTATATTTCGTATGCGTGTGTGTGTGCACGACTGTACATTTTGGTCTCTCTCCCTCAGTGATGGACTGCGGACGTGATTGTGCTTATTATTCGAAGTACGTGAGATGTAAAGGGCTCTTTTATCCCTGTTCGTGTCACGAGCTCCTCTCTAGCAAGGCCTCGCCTCCTTTTCCGCCTTTTCCTCCCGGTTCTGTCCATTCTGGAGGTCTGGTCCTATTGTTTGACTTGGGTTTTTGCGTTTATCTGCGTCGCTTTTTTATGGCGTGAAGGGACACACACTAGTGTCTTCTGTGTTCTGTCTTCTGTGGGTATCCAGCTCTGCCTGTGCTCCTCTTAGTCGCTGCCACAGGACCCCTGCATGACAAAGTTGGCGTTAAAATCGCCATAATTCATCGTTTCAATGGCGCTGTGTGCTTTCTCCAGAACACCAGAGCCACCTCCCCACGCCGCAACACATTCCCCTCTCTCGCTGCGGCTGCGGCTGGGGCTGGCTTGAAGGCGTCACGGCCGGAAGTGGAGTTCATGTTCGGACATTGCAGGGGCAGTCAAGACAGTGAATAAAGTGGAGAAAAATTATTTGCAATTTGCATGCTCCCAAGGGGGGGTTGGGGGTGTGGATGGGGCCAGACGACAGTCAAACAAAAGGGCGATCGAGTGGGAGAGAATGGGAAAGAGAGGGTGCCGGGGGTCGCAGAAATTCCGCATTTCTCCGTCTCACAAACTGCAGAAATGTATTCGATTTTTTGCTTTGTCTTTGCTGGAATAGAAATGTTGACAATGACAGGCGACAGCAGAGAAACACGCGGCATCTAGTGGCAACTATATCTCTGTCCGCCCACCCCCCTGGAATCCCTCACTCTCCAGTTCCCTCCTCTGATTTCAATTTCGAGACATTTTCCTTGATTTTTGATTTTGGCGCATTATTTTTTTTCGAGGTTTTCCTTTCGCTTTGGCTGCTGCCATCCGCAGTGTTGCCCGCCAGCGAAAATGAACGAAATAGCTGCCAACAGAGAGAAAGGAAATTTGTGGAAAGTAAAAAGAAAGCTGGCAAAATGCAGCGGAAGCTGCCATTAAATGTGCCACATTTTTCGCTAGCAACTATCTTTAGTTTTTTTGATTTTATCTAGCTTTTCTCATGGACTCTATATACTGTATGTTTTGATTAATTTTGAAGGCCAGCCTTCTGAACTGCGATTGAATAAAGAGTGAAAAGGAAGTTTAACATATTTTCTGGGGTTGAAAATAAAATGGCTATAGGTTGCAGAGCCACAGTGCAAGTCCTGTTTTGTCCTTTGTTCATTTCTGTGCTTTAGGTGCTCCCAATTCTAATTGCTAATAAATATGTATGTACTATTCTTACTCAATATTCCTATTCTATACATTCAATTTTAATTACTTGTTCTACTTACTATGATTCCTTTGGCGTTTAACTATTCTTCAATTTGGTTTTACTACTGCACAAACTTCATTTTCTTCCCATTATGCTCGCAGATCTCCTCAGACTTGTAATTATACTGCTCCTCAAAACGTATACCTCCCTTCCCAATAGCCGAACACTTTTCTGGGCCCGAAAATGGGCCAAAGGAGGCGCCACGCTTTGATTACTTAAAGGGCGAGGGGACGAGTAGGCTGCGAGAGGGTCTCCAGTCTTGTTGTGTGCTCTGTACTTATTACAACTTTTATGAGCCGGCAGTTAATAGAGCGCTCAAACATCTATGTATCTGGCAGAGCAATGGACTTTGGGCTTTTTGTTCTCCGCCGTTTTGCTGCTGTCACTAATAAACCGTAACTAAATGCGATTACCCGGGACGAGGAGGAGCTGGTGGAGGAGTTGCCATGGCTGTTGCTTGCTTTGCGCATTTTGCAGCATCATTTGGCGCCACTCCACCACTCTACCACTCCCGCTCATCCTTCCCAGGGAGGGAGCCAAATCAGCTTCATTTAGAGACGACTCACGATGCCACACAACTTTTGCTTCTGGACTCCCAGTTACACACCGAACTCGACTTGGCTCGACTCAGCTGTCAGCCATATTTTATACTTAAAATGTCTAAAGTAATTTCATTGTACTTAGGTCCATTCCTCCTGCTTCTTCGGGGATGGGATGCTGCTTTTGCAGGAGTTCCCCTTCTCACGAGTTTCTCTTTACGCCGCATCATGGTCCGAGGATTAACAGAGAGCGGCGACCAAGTGAATTAAATTGAATTGTTTGTCTCGAAGTACTCGAATTCTACGCACTTGCCTTGCCCATTGAGTGGCAGGATTAATTATGGATAACGATGCCCCATTCAGTGAGAAACAGCATTCTGATAAACTGCAGTGATGACTGCCAGCTGTCGACTCTGGACCCCGGACTCGTCCGTTCAATTATGTAGTTAGCCACAAATTTAGCGCAGCTCTCAGTGCTCCTGAATGACATACTGCTTCGAGCACACACACACATGGTCATGCCATTAAGGGATATTTGCTTTGGCTCGATTCGATTCGATTCGATTTAATTGCAAATGGCTCGGGCTCAGTGCCACATTTTGTTTGTACGAAAGTTGATTTCTAAGACAATTTCTCAATTTCCTTCACTCTGCTCTGCTCCCCAGTCCAATCCAAACCGCAATTTCGTACCGGGACACATGAAAGTCCATTAGTTCGACCTCCTTGCAGACCTACCGTATAGATGTTGTGTCTCGGCAGCTAGACGGACGGAAATGAGCTGCTCAAATGTTTCCCATTGCATTGCCCTCAGTTTGAGACCATTGGGTTTGGTTTGCGGACATTGTTATTACCAAGAGTTGTTGGTTTGGCTTGATTCGGGGTGATTTTGCTGCTGCTATCGATATGAAATAGTATCTTTGATCAGCCATCTTTAATGAATAATTTGGAAATACGATTTTTCCCTATTGTATACCAGAATTTTCCACAGTCTCCCAGTCTTTCCACCAAGCGTGGAACAAGAAGGCTTATAACAACTGTTTTCAGATAGTATCTAGAGCTAGAACTCACCTCAAAGCTGACAATACCGCTGCGATCCTGATCCAGTGTATTGAATACATAATGTGCGTATAAGGTTGGGTTGGCTGTTGTTAAATGTCGTTGTTGGATGGCGTCGTACATTGTTGTTGGTGTGCGTTTAATGAAAGCAAAGAAAAGGAGAGCGTTAAATGTGAGAGTTCCAATCGCTGGCTGGCTGGCTGGCTGGCTGGCTAGCGGCAAAACGAGACCAATTAGGTCTCAACTGAAGCATTTAACATTTTGCTTTGGTAACATTATCAATTCAACTCTACACATACATATACACATACACAAAAGGAAGCTATAAAATACATAGTTCGATAGTTGGCCAGCATAAAGATATGAATGGGGTCCTGGTTTTTGGGTCGAATCTTTTATGTGGGTCGTCCTCGTCGTCGTCGTCGTCTTCGTCTTCGTCTGCGTCTTGGCAACAAAAACTTTTCGCTTTTCCTTTCAGTTTTGTCAACCATAAAAGTTTTTCCATGTTTTCCTTGAATCGTTCCTGTTTATCACAGGAAAAGTCAACATTTTTCGCCCAAAAGTTTCAATGGAAGCTGGGGCTGGGGCTGGGGGCTGTGGCTGGGGCTGGGGTGGAAAACAGTTCGCAGCTAATTATGCGAGTGTCTCTTGTGGCTGCTGATAAGCTCTGGCACTGGCACGGCCCCTGCCCTTCCTGCTGTCCCCTGGCGCTACCGCTTCCATTTGAACATTCTCAATTCCCCTTGCGGCTGCTGCCACAGACAAAAGTGTTGCCTACTTATGAGGGCTCAACGAGTTCTGGTTCTTGTTCTGGTGCTGGGAGATCTCTGACTTCTTTTTGGGTTTGCGCCGAAAGCACTTAGCGCACTTACTCGCACTGCTCCCCTTCAGCCCCCCTCCTCCTCTCCAGTACAGAGCGAAAAAATGTCTTTATCTGGCCATCACATAACGTTTTGATTATTTCATTCCCATTCCTCTCACTCCTTGCTTTTCCGTAATTTTACGATTCGCGTTTATGTTTATGACTGTTGCTGTTTTTGGATGCTTTTGAATGCTCTTGGATGCTCTTGGATGCTCTTGGCTGCCGCTGATGCTGAACTTTTTTGTCGGTTTATGCGCTCACGATGTTTACACCTCTTTGGCGGGTCGAAGACGTCAGCTCATAAAGTCGCATCAAATCTCATTTAGGAGCGAGCTTTCATACCCCGTCACAAAGCTGTAAGCTGGCCGCAAAGAAAAAGAGCCAGAATTGCCCTTTTTAGTGCATTTTAAAAGTGAGAGACCATAAAGCGAGAGGTCACATATCTGAATTTAATTCTGTATACTGTTCACTGTATACTGTTCCTATTCCAGTGCTTCCAGTTCGATAACAACTTAAGAAAGAATGCCAAAGTAATACAATGGTAACTGCCTGAAGAGCTCTGATAACTCTCTTAAATTAGCGAGTATGCCGACAGCGCCTTCAGCAAGAGAGTGGCATAAAATAGTTCATGATTTGGTAGCTATTCTTATATTTTAGAGCCAACTGAAGGATTGAATGATTCTGCGAGGCCGAGCATATTTTTTGATACCCTATATCCCCCTCATCATTTGATACAGCATCGAGGGCTGAACTTTAAACTTTGGACCACCTTAAAGTGGCGAAACGTACTGTATGTACGAGCACAGGGGAGTGTATAAATTTATTTGTCAAAATTTATTGTCGCCGTTTGATGCCTAATGTGTTTTTATGACGCATGACGCAGAGTGCCACGTCCACACGCACAAACTCCCATTCAGAGATGGAGATGGAGATGGGTTGGGGCTGGGGCTGGGCTGGCAAGGTCAAAGCTCAATGCCAAAAGATGGCATCTGCTCCCAGCTGCTCTCCGTCCGCGTCCCGAATTTTGTTTCTGGCGCTCGTTCGCGAACAAATCAAAAATGACTGCAAATGTGCCATGTAAAAATTGTTATAAAATTTGCGCAGAAATTTGCCAAAAAGGAGCGGAACGCGAGTCTTGCAAAAAACAAAAAGCGACAAAACGCGGGGGAGAGAAAGCCTTAGAGAAACAGTCTGGCTGAGGGATGAAGACGGAGCTGGACCTGGAGCTGCAGCTGGAGCTGGAGCAGGGGCCAAAAGTGATAAATCACCAACTTTGATGATGCTTTTTTTTGTTTCTTTTTTGCTTCTGGTTCGCCTTCGTTGGGGCTGCCAACTCGTATTAGGATCTGGCAGCGTGTGTGTGTGTGATGGGGATGAGGGGGATGCGTGGGTAAAGCAGCTTATCAAAATAAAAAATGATTTCATTATTTATTTTTCATCAGATAACGGCCAGACATGATGAAGAATAAGAATAATCAGCGGGGGGCCGGCCATGAAGAGGGTGTGCCGAAAAAGAAGAGGAGCGAAGGCGGAGCAGAGGACGGGAAGGACGTTAGTCTCATGTTTACTTGGAATTTCTTATTTCTGTTTCCGGCTGTCGATGGAAAGCATACTCTCCCCTCCACCCATCGTCCCTCAGGCGTTCCCCTTCTGTGCCCCACATATCTGGCTTCGGCTCTGACTCCTCTTCCCGCCCTTGTTGTGGCAGTCAAAATAGGTTTATTATAATAATTCAGTGCCCCAAACATGTGTAGCAATAACTTGTCTACTTCTGCACTGCCTGGAGCGGGGGCGGGGCTGAGCAGTACAAATGTGGCATAAATAGGATTTATGCTGGTCGTCCTCGTCACGTGGCCATGCACTCGAGGTGGGAATGAATTCTCCCAGCAATTTGAAGCATTCTCAAAAGAATCAGTCCGAAATTATAGACGATGTGCAGTGCGTGGCAGGCATATGTATAAGGCAGCTGCAAGGTGCCGTGGCTTCTACGAATTTTCAATGAAATCGATATGGTCATTTAATCGAACTGGAGAGACTATTCTTCGGATAACTTGAAAGTTAATCAGCTATCAATGTGCTCCTTTAACTCTTCCTTTGTAATTTTTGCATCTTTTATACATCTCTCTCTTCCATCTGATTGATACTCGTTACATCCCGAAGCACTGTCCAGGCTAATTAAAGAGTTCCGTGCCGCACTGTACCCCCTTCGCGCGGTAATGTATCAGCAATTCAGTTAGTTACTGGCCGGCAAAGGCAAAGGAATTTCGACTCTTTCGCCCGGTCTCATCATCATCCTCAACTTCCACCCACGGCTGCCGTCTAGCATCTACCACCGGTAGCACCGCCTTTGCAGTTGTAAATGTAAATTGTGCTGAGGGGAAACGAAAAAAATATGGTAAAAATTCACTTGTTGTGCAAACGAGGTCAAGTGGGTGGCTTGGTTAACACTCCCCTTGGCCCTTGCCCCTTTCCCCTTACCCATTTCTCTCCTTGCTGGCCATTTCCCCTTCCCTCCTGTCCCGCAGCAGACCGCGACTTGTGAAACATGATTTTGCTTTTTATGCTTTTTTGCTAATTTGCTTTCTGCATTTCATATTTTTTCAAGCCAAGGGCCAGGCCAGGACAGGCCAGGCCAGGCCAGGGCAGCCGTCCAAACAAAGAGTCGCCTCTTTGCCTTTCTGTATACACGTATAACCAGCATCCTCCTTCTCCTCCTTCTCCTCCTCCTCCTCCTACGTATCATCATCATCATCACTCTCGCTATGATCATCTGCAGCAACTCTTTGGGGCCACCGCCGTCTGCCCAAGGGCCATACATTTTTATCAATGGCATTTGCCTTGAGTTGACTTTTGGCCAGCTCGAAGAGCAACACAGGGACAGGATACACAGGGGAGCAGCGGAGGTCCGGAGGTGGGAATGGGGTCTCCAGCCAATTGGCCTTTGTTTTGGAGCTCTTTTGCTAATCATAACTAAGGCAAAGGGAACACAAATTTCATTTTCATGTGAATGCACTCCTCCCTCAAAGTGCGTACCGGTTCAATGATTCCAAAACCGATTAAGGCTAAGTGAAACTTATGGAATGGAGCGCCAGGTGGAAGGATAACAACTGCAGTGCCATTCCGAATCGATTGGTAAAAATGGAACGTATGGAATTCACTGAACGGATATTTGATTGTTTTAATTGGAACCTGTGTGGACTGGAGTGGAGTCGAAGGAACATTTGCCAGGAAAATGTGAATGGATGGGAGAGAATATATGGCCTGGGATCCTGCGAGGTGGGGCAAAAGGAATAAATGGGGTGCTGAGAAGAAGCACTCGTGGAACGATGAAGAGGAAACGGAAGTGAAGAAGGTGTACTAGAACTAACTATGAAATCTAACTAGGACAGAGAATGAACTGATAATTTACGCTAGGACAAGGTGAGTGAGCATTCATATGTGGCTAAGAACAACGTTTGAAACTTGGCAGGCTTTAGGCAGTCATTAGTTCAAGTCAGAAACAGTAACGAAACAAAGTATACTGTACCGCACGAACCTCCCTGTGGAAAAAACTGAGAGTAGATCACTTTGAAGGTGTCCTCCTTGACGACGCCCGTGGGGCACTCAGCCTTAAAGCCGCGATAAATTCGTTTGATCTCGTCCTCCGTGAAGCGGGTCGCCCGACTCAGGGCGCTCAGCGAGTCCGGTCTGTAGCGTGCTGGCGTCTCGAATTCCTCTAGTTCCGAATCTGCAATTAAAGGGATACAGACAGAAGTTGGTCAGAGAGTCCTTTGACAAAGAGGCAAATGCGCACATTGGAAAAAGTTAAGACTGCAATTATCATAGAAAGCTTAATGTTGCATCTAAATAATGAGGATCGTAGCTATGGTTTTTACAAGTATTCTTGCTGATCTTTGCTTTCAGTATGAAGAGTACTCTCCAGAGTAAACTCTGGTTGCTTTGAGGCCTACACTCTTTAAGAAAGTGCGAGTTCAATGAGAACACTCCCACAGTCCATACACTTTTAATCTTTAAACTTAGTTTCACACAAAACCATCTTTCTGGTCCAGGGTGAATCCACATAAAGGGCCAGAATAAATATACTTTCGTCGTTTGCCTTTTGGGCTTGTTCCAGTTAATTCTGCTTTCTGCACCCGCCCCACAGGCTACCCACACTGCCCTCGAACCCAGTAACTGCCACTTTCCGACCACCGTGCCACCACGACACACGCGATTTTGATCTGTTGAGCCGCTCGATGTGCCGATGTGCCGATGTGCCGATGTGTTGAATTGACTTGCCAGTTGCCTTAAGTACCTTGTAGTACTTTGCCTGTCGAAAGTTTGCGCCTCTTTGTTCGAGTTTCGTGGTTAACGAGGGCCTTTAGGGAGTGAAGGGGCGTGCGGGTGGTTCTCGTCCCGCTGTGGTTGTGGGGGTTGAGGTGGTATCCCCAAAAAAGGTAAATGATGCTTGACTTTTCTTTTTGGGCCTCTGCCCTGCGTCGGTTTCTTTCAAAGGCGAGAAAAAAAGTTCTTTGTAGCTGAGGCGCCTCAATTTTAGTTAATTAAAAGTTTTACCCTCACACAGGCACACACGCACCCACACAGAAACACACACCCAGAAGCGCTTACCTACTCACACAGATTCACGGACACGTTGGGACAGGGAAATGCAGCCGGCAACAGAGAGCGCTTTTTGGTAAGCGACAAACGGGGTTCACGCGCTTGACAAATGGCTGCTTAAAAATGCATGAAAATATGCGAGCGGCGACAGGGAACACACAGGAAGACAACAAAAGAGAGAGAGAGAGAGAGAGAGAGAGAGAGAGAGAGAGGATAGGGGGCTTTGGTGAGAATTATGGACTGAGGAGAGGTGGTTTACGAGAGCAGCATTGTTCTCGCGCCAATGCCCATTTTACTATACCAAAAGGCAAAAATCAAGAACAGTGGGAAAGTTGGAAAGAGAGGGAGATAACTACAGAGTTAGAAAGAGATATAAAGAGTGGAGAGGGACAAATAAGTGAGGAGGGCACTAGGGTAGAGATGGACTGCAATTGTCGTTGCCTTTGGCGTTAGATTTTAATTTGCTTGCCGGCTTATGCCACACACAAGGCACAAGGACACACGTACACGCCCGCTCAGCACACATGGAAAAGCACTCTTGCTTATGCAATTTCATTTTAGGCGAAAGTGGAGAACTAAATACCAAAAGGGAACCTACAAGAGGAGCCACAGCCCGCAACCATACATTTTCATTTTAATTTCTTTTATTGTGTTTTCGTACCGAAAGAATTTTAGCCTAATACCTCCGCAAAGGAAAACCCCAGAGGAATTTAGTTCAAAGTGGAAGCGCATAAATAGAGAATTACAATAATCACAATAGAGAAAAACCAAAACAATCGCTAATTAAATACAATTAAGATCAGAAATGGGTCTGAAAACTAATTTAGTTGGTATCCGTATACTTTCTCTCTTATCTTCCCACTTCATTAAGATAAGTTTCTTCAACCTAATTTGCTCTTTCGTGGGAAATCCCCTCCCGTTTGCCTCTGGCTAAGCAGATTTCTTATCTTCCTGTCCATTTTCTCTCTACTTACACTCTCGCTCCTTTCAGCTTTCCATTGCCCTGTCCTTATATTTCTCTCCGACACACACTTTGTCTGTTTATTGTTTCCATTTGGGTATTTCTTCCCATTTTCATATTTCTTCTCGTTACACTCGAGTGGATTTGCATTCGCATTCTTCAGTTTTACCCGCAGTCGCCGTTTTGTGTGTGTGAGTGGCGGTTTCGGGTCTGAATTTTATGTCTCTGGCATCTTTTGAACATTGTCAGCACAATGTTGACGAATTGCATTAGTTCTAATATATATTCATGTGCAGTTGGCACTTTTTTCGGTTTTGTTTGGCTTTAATTTACCAAAAGTTTCCTTACATTTTTCTGCTCCCATTTTGGGGTTCCCCTTGCCCTGTGACCATTTCCACCTTGGCCAAAAGTGTGTGTGTGTTTTTTTTTCTGTTTTGGCGCTTTATTATCAGCTGCTGCTGCCTCTGGCAGAGGCAATGTCAAGAGCAAACAAAATATTCCCCTAAATGTCTAAATTATTTGTGTCACAAACAAAGTTGCCGTTGTTCGGGCCGCGACAGCTGCCAGCTGCCCCCAAATGCAGGCATTACTTTTTTTTAAACTGCTTTCACAGTGGTGTGTGTCTGCGCATGCAAGCAGTGCATATGCATAGGTGGTCATGATTGCCCAAATGTAGGCATTACTTTTTTTCAACTGCTTTCACAGTGGTGTGTGTCTGCGCATGCAAGCAGTGCATATGCATAGGTAGTCATGAATTCTGAACTGATCAGATTTTTTGTGCATTGAAAGATTTACGTACGTAAATGTATTTACACCTAATTTCTGAATATTTTAATTTACTTTTTTATCGTTGATTGCAGGCACATTTTGAACAGTTCTCTGCTAAACAGCCATAATCGAATGTTTCAAAATATAAATTAATACATACGAATATTTGAAATGTTTTAAATCCAGTCTTCTACTTTATTAACATACATATCACGACCCTTATAGTCGAATAATGCCATGCTGCTCGGATGAACCGATCTTGGATCTAAAGTAGATGCTCATGCTGGTGGCCACCTGCTGAGGTTAAGGTGCGAACGGCCATGCCTCATTTAGTTTGCTGTTGCGGCGAGGCTCAGAGCTAGGCCGGGTCGGGTGCAGTGGGGTGCGGTCGGCTCGGATCTGATCTGGCAATTGGCAAACATAACAATAAACAACAGGATGGCAGTGGAATGGCATTTTGCGGTGAGTGGGGCTGGGCGTGGCGGTGCGAGCAGCGGGTGAAGGGCCACCAGAGCAGAGGCATTCTCGGATTGCCATTGTTGCCAGTGCAAGTTCAGATAAAGCACAAAACACACGGAACCACAGATGCAGTTACAATTGGTATGCCGGCGCCCTGCCCACTTCCCACCCTCCGCCATCAATCCGCCACCCCCTGACCGCGCGCCTCACCCCGCATTGCATGAGCTCGCATAATAAGTTCCTGTTTATCTCGGCTCGGTTGGTGTTTGTTTGGCCAACGTTGGCTGCAGTGCTCTTCGTCATCCCTCTCCCTTTCTCTGTCTCCGTCTCTGCTTTCAATGTGTATGTGTGTGTGGGTGTGTGTGGCTGCGCAGGTGTCATGTTTCCGTTTCCGCTGCAACAGCAACAGCAACAGCAGCGCCAGCAGTGCCAGCAGCAGAACCGCCAGTCAAGTGCAAATATTTTTGCATGCTGCACCTCACACACACACACACACACACACAGGGAAAGAAAAACCGCAACAGACTCCTCCAACAACCCACCTTTTGGGGGAGTGACATTGGATTTTATTAGGTCTGACTGGGAATGGGTTCTTGTTTGTGTTTTTTTTACCACTGCAGAAGAAAAAGCAGCAGCGGCAGTGGCAGTGGAAGAGGCAGTAAAAATATTTGCTTTCGTTCAGTTTCAAGTGTGCGGCATGTCGATAAGTGCCAGTGACTGCAGTTTTTCCAAATGTTTACCTCGCTTTACGCCCGAACTCAAATCTTTTGTTTACTATAAAAGTGCAAATTAATAAAAAATATATATGATGCTCGGGGGGACGACAGGATTGGGGTGTAGCTGACATGCCTTTGAAGATGCTCACTCAGTCGAGGCATTCGCAGATCCAACACAGACACACACACAAGCACACACGGAGAAAGGCATTCAGCCTTAACAGCTTTCCTTTTTATCTGTTACCTCTTTTTGATCAGGGAAGCCCGCAAATAAAGCGAGATGCTCAAGTCAACATCGCATGCTGGACTGGCGCTGCTCAAGAGTCTAACTTTATGCTGGTTATGGCAGTATTAAGGTCAATATTGATTCACAGGATCCATCCCAAAAAAGAAAACTTTTTCTGTTCAACAGCTACGTGAAACTAAAAGATTGGATCTGAAGAGCTTACAGCCATTCGGAAACTGACACCTGTACGGATTGTATTTCTTATCCTTTTCTAGGACCAGGCGCGTCTGGGATGGTATACACTCCTGGTGTTTTCAATCAATTTCAGTCCAAGCAGCTACTCATCGTCACCTTTTTTCTTTGATGTATCCCAATTTATTTCAAACTAATATATTATTCATTTATTCAAACACAATTTTGCATGCAAATAATTCTCACAGGCAAAATGATTTCCTTTATGAACTTTCAATCTGCTCGTATATCGAGTTTCCTTTCATCACATTTTTCTCAGATTTATCTCAATTTTCTTTGTTTGACTTACACTGATTTAAAAGAGGTATTTTCAATTAGTTTTTCTCTTCTGCTGCCCAAACGTCTCCCAGAGTTATCAATATATTTATGCATATTTGCTTTGGTTTGCCACAAAGGGATTTCGGATAATATATTATCCATCAGTTGACGCCTCCCCCTCCCTCTTTTAATCCATGCAACATTCCATTCGAATTTAATTTCCCGCACTAAGCTTTGAAAATATTGTAGTTTAACGAATTAAGAATTTTTGTTGCGCTCTTCTCCTGCCTCTCCTACAATCCTTTTTTTCTGTGCCACGCTTCAATCTTAAGCTGAAATCCCACTAAAAACAGATTTATCCACACATGGAAAGCAACAAAAATATAAAAAGAAAAAGAAAAAAAGGGGGGCGAAGGGGAAAACGAGAAACGAGTATAAAAAGTTGGACTGCAAGTTTGCCATGCAGACAATGCTCCGACACTTATCTCATTTAATTTCGTATAATTTTTTCCTCCTTTGCAGCTCTGGCTCCATGCCACACACACACACATGGACACATGTCGGGTGTGCGGTGTGTGGCGTGCGGCGTGTGTGCAACATTTGTGTAAGGAAAAATGAAAGAAGTGCAACTTTGTGCCATGTTTCTCATCACATTGTTGCAGTATGTGGGAGTCTGAGGGGGAATGAAATGGGGTTAGTGACGGTGAGGGGTCGCCGCCAAAGGGGTTAATGAAAAAACTTTTTCGGCTGCTGCTGGGGCTGCAGTTGTTGCCTCTGCCTCTGCCTCTGCCCCTGCGTTTGCTTTGCTTTGTTTTATTGCGCATTTTTGCGGTCGCGATTGTTGGATTTCAGTTGCCGTTGCTGCCTCAGACAATGGCCAACAAATTGGTGGCGACGAAACGAGTGAGGCAGGTCCCAGCTCCAGCTCCTGCACTTGTATAGATAAAAAGAAAAGACAAAGCAGAGCAGAGCTGTGGGAGAGCAGCGTAAGGTCGGCGAAGGTTTGGCTAAAGGAAGATAATGTGAGAGCCGAAATGCACTTAACTCATTTACGATCCGCACCGAATGCGCTTAAATAAATTAAAATGTGGCAGGCCCTGACACTTAAAGGCATATGCACAGGCATGTGCATACTCGTAGACTCTGCTACACGAGTCGAACAATCGATGCCCTGTATGTGAAATTTTGCACCTTCGAAGCATGACTGCTTGCAGTCCACAACTGTCGTCCCTTGCAGACACAGCTCAGACTGCTTGCACCACTTGCAGTGTCCACTGCTTGCTACACAAAAACTCGTTGCCTACTTATAAGGGCATTATACGGCATGAAAGGCTGGGATTGAATTCATTTACAGGGTATGAAACACACTGTGGAGACTGTCGCAGTGCCTCGTGTCCTGACACCGTTGTGCCGGAGTCGCTGCTTTCGCTTGAATGCCTGTGAAAGGCGCGAAAGTGTGCCAAGAAGCGAGTAACAAGAGACAGTCAAACAAAGAGTGGCAGAGCGGGAGAGCAGCAGAACGCGAGAGGCCGGCTGGGCAGTAGAGATGATGTCTGCGGAGCAATGGGTAAGCTGGTCTCAAAGGACTTGCTGCACTTAAAACATCGCGGTCGCCATTAAAAATTATGTGCAATAAGCAGCAGCAGCGACTGCGAACAAACAACAAATAATGAAATTATAATTAAAGCCAGAGCCAGAGCCGGACCAAAAATACTGAACGAATCTGAAAGCGAAGGCAAGGGCAGTAGCCCTACTGCCCCTAGCGGCAGGGGCAAAGAGCAAAATGAGACCATCAAGTGCACAAAATGGAGCGACCACAAAATGCAGACAACGAATTCAATTACCTTCTCAAGCCGGGTCCAGCCAAGTGTGGGCGTGGCATAATGAAGAAATTATGAAGTGCATTAAGGGCCAGAAAGGACCGCGGCGAACGGGGAGCGGGTAGCGGGGAAACGCAAACAAGACGACGACGCAGTTCCAAAGAAGAGCCCAAAGAAGAAGCAGCCCAAAGGAAAATGAATACGCTGATTGAGCTGCCCTAAAGGACAGATACAGGCAGCGAGAGAAGAGGGTGACAGAGATGGAAACGGAGACAGAGCAGCAATGGCAAAGGACAGGACAATAAAGTGCAGCCAACGGCATTGAAGAAAAATGGAAAAAACAACAGCGAGCAAACATTGAGGGGGCGATGAAGCGAGAGGGCGTAGTGAGCTGCTGGGTGGGACGGTGGGAAGGTCCCACATACATACATATACTATACATGTACATATATAGAGTACAGGCTACAGAGTAAGCCAATTACCAAAGCCAAAACGAGCAGCGGCTCCAATTTATTTTCATCTTATATATGTACACATCATTTTTGTTTTTATTATCTTTTTGTACTCCGAATACCCTCTACTAATTGGTTTCGAAGGGTATACGACTGGGCCAGGGCTGATGGTCCACAAACACTTACAGGGTATCTAGGTACCAGACTACCGGAGACTACTCTGCAGGCCCTGGTGCCCTGCCGCAAATTCTTTGCTTGTTTGCAGCTCTGCTCTTTCCTGCTTCCCTCTTCCCCCTTCCATCGTTTATATGTCTGTATATTTTTAGCTTTTTTCCCAGCTTTGCCGGGATGTTCTGTTCTGTTCCGCAGTGGCACCCCTGATCACCCCTGAGCCCCCAGCACTGAGCCACCACCCTTCTGGGTAATTAATTGAAATGCCTGTCGCGGCCAAGGCTGACTGAGTATTCTCGTCGTCCTTGACTTTGGGCCTCTAGTGTGGAGAGGCAAAGGAAACCAAGAGAAACTAAATCAAACTGTGAAAAACTAGACACTTAAGATCAATTAGTGTTGCAGGCGAAGGAATTGCTATTGATAAATGGCTAGAAATATTTATAAATTGAGAATATAAATAAGCAACGAACCTAAAAGCAATTAATGTTGCAAAGCGAGGGAATTAAGCTTGACAAATGGTAGGAAAAAATTCAAAAATTTCAAACACTCTGCAGTAGGCTTAAGTAGGAGGCGAGGAAAAGGAAAACTGGTAGTGGCAAAATGGAGCAAAGTTTGAACAGCATTTGATTATAGTGCAAACAGCTTTGAGAACTAAATTCTGTCCCCAGTGCACCACTTAGCGCGAGCGAAATTAATTATCGCCCCCACCGCATATGGGGCCACCGCACAAAAAACGTATTTAGATTTAATTTGTGAATGAGTTTTAAACTCAATTAAAGTTGAAATCCACAAACAAAATTTAAATGGCGTGTCATTTGATAACATAAGCCCGCGCCTTTTCAGTTGGATAGAGAGTCGGATGGCGGTGCTGGTAAGGGGTACGATCTAGGGGGTTGTGGGGGGGGGGAGGCGGTTTTTGGAGGAAGCCAACTTGTCATTCATCAAACTTTTTCAATAAAACTTTTACGCCGCTTCTCCTCGCTGGCCAACCAAGCTGCAAATCCGTCGCTCATTTCGAGAGCTAAAAAAGAGCTTTTCCCCGCGATCTGCCGCGAGATGAACTGTTGAGCGGGAAGCAGCAGGCGCAGCAGGGGCACCGGGGCACAGGCAGGCCAGAGTTTGAGTCAAGTGTGGTAGAGAGGAATGCGAAAGTTCTGTTTGTCCAATTGTACCGGAGAATAGAGTTTCGATTTCCATTGCCGGCTCTCTTCCCAACTGTCATTGTCAACACTTTTCCAAGGCCAACATGGCCAACATGGCCAGCATGGCCATGCCCCTGCATCTAACACCCCTTGACCCCGCCAACCCCACCGACATTGGGGAGCAGCTCAGTTTGAAGCTCTTGCAAACAAATATTATACTCGTATTGTGTTCCATATCGATTTCCTCTCTGGCTTCCTCTGCATTCAATTTACAGGATGGGCCATGCAACTTTTATGTTGAGCTCATCATTTTGCAAAATGCTCAAAGGGGGAGAACACCGGAGGATGTAGGTGGCTACCACCGAACGGAACTGCACGGAGCTAGCACGGAGCACACACAAAAACAAAACTGAATCGAGCCAAGAACGAGACGCAGATGATGAAGAACAAATTGACAAAAGAATCAGCATGAAGGACACAACTCGGGGGCCTGAATGAACTTGGTGCTTCTTAAAAAGGAATAAAGGGACCGAGTGAGAAAGGAGGGTGTGTGGGCATGGAGTTATGAAGATTCAAATAGTTGAGCCGTAAAAAAATCAATGCAATCTTGACGTAGAGTCTGAGAGGAGGTGGGTCCATCCATTTCCATAATTAATCATGCAAGTGCCAGCAAATACATACATGAAAGGGTAAAGTGAAGGCTTTGGAAGTTCCTCAGCTCAAACGAAATAAAATTAATTTGATAGCGACCCTGGATAGCGACCGTTTAGATGCCCTGGAAGGATGGAGGGATGGAGGGATGGAAGGATTTTCTTTGCTACGTTTTTAAATGCCACTGCATAAATATGTGCACCCACAATGGCTATTCAATACTCGTAAATGACTCGTTCAAGGCTGCTGGCATACATTTTCGCATGCATAAATTGAATGAAGCGACAAAAACCGCCGCGAAACCACAAGCGCGTTTTACTAGCGTTTTTCCGTACGCGCCCCAGCAGGCCCCAGCCAAAATTCGTACAAAAAAATGTCCCTGCTGGCAGATTCATGGCCATGAATTGGCCCAAAACTCAAAGCGGCGGTTAGTATGAACTGGCATGGGGTTAGCCGTGGCAAAGAGCAGAACAAGCGGTTGCAAGCGGTTAGGAGAGAACTCACAAACGGGGGTTAACGCTTACGCTTGGAGAGGCAGTGCCAGGCCAGCACAAGAGTTGCCATCGCTACACAAAATAAAAATCGAAAAGAAAAATATATGTATAGTACTCGTATATAATATACAGATAAATCAAGGGGATAAACTGGATAAAACAAATTAGGGGGAATAAGGCAGAGGATAAATGCCTGTGGTCACAGCCCTTTTCTCCAACCGAGTGACCATGCTTCACTGCTCCTAAGTCAGTGATCAACTGCTGTTTAAGTGCACTTTGCCACAGAGAAAGCAAGCTTGCTTATAATTGCAAGCCTTGCTTTTGAATCTGTGGTGAATCTGTAAAGTAACTCTTGCGAGAGCCAGCAGCCTTTGCTGGAGGGAACCTCCTTGCTCTGGACACAGACAGACAGACAGACTGGACAGGTTAGAGAGGACTGAGTCTGTGTGGTCTCCTAGCGCTTACCAGTTTGCGTGGTGCTGCCTTGGAAGAGGTTGCGCAGATAGCTGATCAGCCGCCGATGGAGCGGCCGGTGGCGATGGCGCGACGACTTGCGCAGCGAGGAGGACGACTCCTGGCCACCGCCACCCTGCTCCACATCGTCGGGGTCCAGCGGTGTCGCTGTGGCGCCCACCTCCTTGCCACACTGGGTGGCATCCACAATTATCTCGATGCTGCGCTGTGTATTCGACTTCTTCAGGTGACCGAGTGCTGTCATCGCTGTGCTGGTGCTGCCACCGCCACCACTTCCGCATCCGCCACCGGCACTTGTGGCAATGGTGCCAATAAGGGCGTCCGTGGCACTTGATCCGGTCCCGGCTATGCTGCTGACTTGCTGTTGATGCTGCTGCTGGTGATGGGGCTGTTGATGCTGATGATGATGCTGATGCGGATACTGCTGCTGCTGCTGCTGCTGTTGTTGCTGCTGGGGGATGCGGCCCGCGAGCAGCTGATGATGTGCGGCTGTCGAGGGCAGCTCGTTGACGGTGCCATTGCTGTGACTGCCCCGATAGATGAGCTCCGTTTCGTTGGTCACCTGGCGCAGGGCGTGCAGGCCCGTGTGCGAGGCACTGCTGGCCATCCCCGAGGCACTGGCTCCACCTCCTCCTCCACCTCCGCCTCCACCACCGCTCCCATTCAGACCTGTGTAGTAGGCGCTGTTGGGGCGTTGGGTGTGCTGTATCTGCGGCCCGGCCATGACGATGTTGTGTGGGTCCTGTGGCAGCTCTTCCGTCCCTCTGTATGTCCCTGTGTCCCTCTGGCTCTGGCTGTGGCGTGGCTCAAGCTCTGGGTCTAGCGCTGGATGGTGATGCTCGGCTCTCTAGTTGTGGACGGGGCTCTGCTTTGGCTGGTAGTTGTTTAGTAGTTTTAATTGTAGCATTCTGGCCATTCACATGGTTACAGCTGGCTGGGTTAGGTTGAGGCTGAGGCTGAGGCGTTTTGGGGCGAGTGGGGTTAAGCGTTAGCCGGCCTTGAGGCGCCGCGTCGAGTCTCTCGGCATCTGCGAGAAGCGAGTAAACAAAGACAGAAACATACCAATAAACGACTGCATCAGAAAATTATTCTTCAAAATTTCTGAACTTTCAATGCCAGCAGCGTTGCATTTTGTATTAGTGTGCGTTAGAGACTGTGTATGTGTGTGCATATGTGTGGATGTGTGTGTGAGTTATTAAGCTCGTGCAAGCCGCCATTGTATGTAATCCCAGCCGTAAACAGATTACACTTTCAATACACAAATTAATCGAATAAAGATTGTTGATCGATTGAACGATAGCCACCCAAATCTGTAACGAATTCTTATAAAAACTACCCCTAACCCCCATAGCTCGAATGAGAACATTTTCCCCGCATAGAGTAGGCTTTGAACTGTTTTTTTGGTTGCTGTCAGATGTAGGAACGACTGTGTAGGTCAGTTTCGGGGCTAACCTTATACTGAACAGTTCAGAAAATTAAAAAAATTCAAAATTTGTTGTGCGGCATTTTTGGTTTTTTGTTTTTTTTTAACTTTTGTTTGTTCAAAATTAGTTCAACGCCTGTTCCTCGTTGGCCGCCACTCGTGACACCATGACGGACGACAAGCCCTTCAATCCGTTCTACATTGGCCCGCACCCGAGCAAGGCCTGCGCCATCCCCGAGATCGCCGGCCAGCAGTGCTCCCCCAACTGCGCTGAGAAGCCCACGGCATCGGGACAGCACCCCCACCCCCAAACTGCCCCCGGCGGAGGCATCCTCATCGTGGGCATAAGCGGACCCGGGGGCGGAATGGCCAACATCTACAGCACCGGCCAGATATCAAAGGCTACAGGCGCACCTGGGCAATCGCTTACCACCAATTCCGGAGTACCAATCTCGGTCGGCACAGCCAAGCCTGGCCCATCCCTGGCCGCTAATGCCGGACCAAATTCAGCTAAAAAAATCTGCCAACCCTATCCCTGCATGGAGACCAAAAATAACAGCGGTCCCGGCTGTGACTAATCAACAGAACAGAACCCCACCATACCTACACTTTCCAGCAAGTAATTCCACCAAAGTTAGCCCCGAAGCAAAGACAATAAACCAGAATTAAGTCCGCAATAGTAGTGTTTTTCTTGAAAATGAGACTTCCATAAGAATCATGGTTCCCCCTCCATCTTTTCCTCGAACCGGGCCACCCTTGTAATTTAACTAATGTTGAAGGAAGGAACGAGGATCTGATTTGACTGCAGCTTCGTTCCATGGAAGCGTGTCCTCGCCTGGGAAAAATTATAGCTTCCACTCACACAAAGACCGAGTGCTATAAACTACCTTGCCTGAGCCACGAATACCCCCCGAAATGGCACTGATGGAACCTCTGAATACTCAGTTTTTCAATAGATTTCTAAAAGTGCAAAAAGTGGTATACCTAAGCAGCATAAATCAGTAGAAGCTAAGCTCGAAAGTGCAACAATGAAAACGCACCGAGAGGAATCCCATTTGGGGAGTGTTATTTTCAAAGGAATGCCTTGCTTTGCAGCCGTTTCGATGGATTTTGGCCATTTGCATCATTTATGGTTCGATGGCAACTGCAAATGGATCAACAGGAGCACCAGTAGAAGCACACGGTTCGTGGCTCGGGGCCCGTCCTGCTTGGAGTCTATCGAACGTATTGCCCTTTGCAAATTCAATGAAGTAAAAATGTATTATTTATTGATAGACTTATGCAGGTGCACAACAGCAGAAGCATCAACGGCAGGAGTTGCACAGTTTATGGCTGCATCCTTCGATGAAGACAGACCTACATACATGCATACACATATATACACACATGCATGCATGTATGCGTGTGTGTGCCGATGTGTGCTCGTATTTGTCCCGGTACTTGGGAAAATTGCTGCCGCTGGTGCTGCTTTCTTTGGAAGCACCTGTTTACCGAATGATTTATGCATTTTACCCATTTTGCTGTCGACGTTTGCACGCGCAACAAAACTAACAGGCTGCACCAACAACACTAACAAAAACAGTTAATGTGATTTTCTTGTTAAATGCAAGTCGCGGGAAAAATTGTGCACTTTGCTGTCTGTGTTTACTTTTCCCCCGTGTGCCCCCATGGTCGTCGGTTTGTTAAGCTCTTTAACTAATTTTTGAGATTTTGGGAGGGGTTCCTAAGAGGGGTTCACAGCTAAGATCTTTAATTCAACTTTTGATGGCAGAAAACCCTTAAATCAACCCGAAACCGCACTCCCAATTCCAGTGTATTTAAATTTCATGAGTACTGGAGGTGCCTGAATGGCTCTCAATACGAATGTGTGTGTGGGCCACATTTCCAACTGTCAACAGATCGAGTGCAGCGGCGGCAATAAGGGAAAAAGGAAAGGACAATGACAGCGTCGTAGTCGAGGGAGAAACTTAATTTATTGAAATGTCGGAAATGTAAGCGTTAAATGCGCCGCCGCACGAATGCGACGAATGTAAAAACAAAGCATAAATATCTATTAAAATGAGATTGAAATAAATTACAATTTACAGAGGAGCGCCATGCGAATCGAGGGAATGGAAATGTCCCGAAGTAGCAGTCGAAGTAGAAGTAGAAGTAGAAGGAGCACGCAATTACCTCTCCATTCCAGTCACTTCGAGCCTTCGTTCCTTCGTTCCGCAAGTGAAGGTCAGGTGGCAGTCTCGGGCTGGCTTAAGCCTGCCCAGGCATTGGATTGCAGGGCAAACACTTCGATGGCTGGGAGGAAAATCAACGATGTGAACAGAGGGAAATTAAGTGCAAGCACGGGCACAAGTACAAGTACAAGTATAAGCCCGGGTATGGGGCTGGCCATGGACAAAAGGACTCGCATACTTACGAGTAGACGCACTTAAGCGTGAGGCTGGAGCTGGAGCTGAGGCTGAGACTGCGGCACCGATTGCTATGAAAATGGAAACGGCAAAGCCGAAACGGTAAAGGAAATGAAGCTGAACTTTATTATAACAATACACAATAATCGTGTGCAAGCTTCATTTTATGCTCCTCCTGATTTCCTCTCTCTCTGCCTCTGCCTCTGCCTCCGTCTTCGCATTTTCCTGCTTCCGCCTGCTACCTCAGCCTTTTGATGATTTTGATGAAGTGTGGCGGAAAAAGGAAAGCGGATACGCCGCTCCAAAGGTAAACTGCAGCGGAAGCAAGCCCTCACAAAATGGTGATGGAAACAAATGCATACGATGCGATACTTTTGCAGTTTGCTCGCGGTAAATGATCGACCCAGGGGAGATACCCTGTTGCCACAGCCAGACATCAAGTGTGCTTAAAGTTTGAGAATCGAATGACAACCCCAACCACCACCCAGTTCGGGGAGCATATGCCATTAATGGCCCAGGAAGAGCCAGAGATACGAGTGGATGCTAATTGATTGCAGACGAGCAAATTTCTCCCAGTGCATGCACGTACATTGTATGGCAAGGCGCTTAACTAAACAAGCAGAAAACGTGCAGTCAGGCGACAACTGCACTCCTCCTCTGCCAACCACCGACCACCCACCACCCACCGCCCACCGCCCTATTCCCCCGCATTCCCTTCATTGCCCGCTGCGGTAACAGCGCCACTGCTACTCCGGTGCTCCTTCGTCACGAAATCCCAGTAAAATGTCAAGTGCACTTCCAGCAGCAGGAGCAGCAACAGCAGCAGTAGTATACTTGAACCTCCTCCGCCTTCGCTAGCCCCACGCTGCTCTTGCTGCATCCTGCATTCCCGATAGCCTTGCCAAGGCTACCTTGTCGCTCTCCTCGCGGCACCACACCGCCACTTCCTGGACTGAGCTTCAGGTTGGAGCTGTAGCTGGAGCTTCAGCTGGAGCCAAGCAGCGTATCTATAAGTATGCGCAATATTCAAACGGGAAGGTAAAAGGAAATTGGATTTTTGTTGACATTATTTTACAAATATCCGGACCACACGCACACGCACACACAAACACTAGCAACAATGGACTTTGGCGGAGTCACTTTGGTCAGTGCCACTCTCGTGTCGAGTCGAGTCGAGGCGAGGCGGGGATGATGATGATGCTGCACCAAGGACGACCACACCGGCTGCTCGTGCTTCTGCGGCACAGATTTTCCACACTGAAATATGTATTCCTCTCTTTGGCAGCCCCCCACACATGCTGGGGCAAACATATCTTGGTTTTGCATAATAAATTGCGTTCCGTGTGCGAGAGGCTGGCAAAAGTGCCAGAAGACAATGGCAGTCGTCGAATCTGGAGATGTGGCAGCGGTACGTGTACCCGTAGATGGGTCTGAATCCATGGCATCTGCTGGCAGACACTCCGAAAGCCCCCGCCCCCGCCTCCGCCTCCACTCTTTAGTGTGGAAAATTACGCAGATATTCACAAGCTTAACGAAAGCTCCTTTCATTTCAGAAACTCGCATATATTTCTTAATAATTTTCAACTGAATTCCCATTTTATTTGGATTAGTTCCTCTCGTTTTGTTCTATCTGTTAGTGTTAGTGGGCATCCTCTGGTCGATCCAATTGTTTCATTTGTTTCATTTGGAGATTGGATCTTTCTCTGCCTCCCTTGTCGCTTCCTCTTTCAGTATAAAGGAAACTGCAGGAAAACTCGGCTGGGCATAGGGAAAGTGCGCTTTTTGCTCCTGAATCCTGAATCCTGAATCTGTTTTGGTTTTTCGAGTGCCTCCGGCTGCTGCTGAAAGCAGAAACCAATCAAATTTCCATGTTTGATTTATTTGATGAAAAATGTTGCATGCGCTTTGGTTTTTCGCTCTCTTTCGGCTTTTTTTTGGCATTTTGTGAATGCGAATGGGAATGTGCCTCGCCTTGCCGGGGCTTGCCGCAAAGCAACGCCGCTTTGTTTTGGGGGCAATTTTGGTTGCTTGGTGCCTGGTGACATGGAAGGACTGCAAATTGTGTGCTGGAACAGCCAGTTGGAGAGGATAAAACACGCACTCTTACAATCAAGTACCGTTAGACAGTCAGTGGGTGGGTGGGGGGTAGTCAGAGTCGGTCGCTGCCTCGGTCTCGAGAGGCCACAGAATGTAAAACAAATCGCCGAAGGCGCTGCGGCGCTGATGAGGTTGGTTATCGCCGTGGCACCACCTCCCCCCTCCCCACACTCACACACACACCGACACACTAATATATGTACAGGCTTAGTGCGGTGACCACGGATAGTGGGGTTACGCCTGTCGACCCCCCAGCAGATATGCTCATTAATTTGAAATAAAATTACACATTTTTCTTTATTTTTTCAGGCGATAAAAAAAAAATCTCCTAAATTTGATCTTCCTTTTATTTGTATTTTTCCACCTTTGCTGCCAAACGAAAATGTACGTACATATATATGTGTATGTATGTATGTATCCGTCCCTTAATTTAATCTCCCGGTTGGCTTGGTCCCAGGCACATTTTTGTGCGTTTTTAAGCCACACAAATCCTTTGACTTTTACCGGATTAACGCAGGGAGGCAGCGTAAGCAAACAAAATGCAATTTCGGGCTGCGAAAAAGTCTGCAAAATGTCTTTTTTTCGCAGCTTGTAATCCATTTGATGGGGTTAACTTTTGGCAGTCTGGCAGTCAGTGTGTGCGGCTTGGCAGCCGTCAAAGTGCAAAATATGAGGCTCAAGCATCATCAGGATGGAAGGATGGAACGCACATGCGAGTATGTATGTGTAGGTATGTGTGTATGTGTGTGCCTCTGCAGTTGCTCAGGATGCACGTGAGTTTCTGCAATCTGTGGCACACTTTCGCAAAACGCTTCTCCCCCCCGGTCGGCCCCCCTCTGCTCCCTCTGTCCGCTCTTCCGCTGCGAATGATTTGTGGCTGCCCCATGCCTCATGTGGGTGGTTTGTTGGCTGTCGGTTGTCGGTTGTTTGGACCGCGCGAATGAGTGGCAGAACAACAGCAGATGGCTGGCAACCCACCAAGTCAGCCAACTGTTTTCATAACCACAACCGAAGAGGGTGCCTTGAGAGTTGCTTGAGAAGAAGTGAAGCAAGTCCCAGATATCCGCCTAGTATATACATACATATATGTGGTATATGTGGCGTATGTGTATTTTGTATAAATTAACTCAATATTCCATTGGAATTGTAAACAGGTTTCCGCTTGGAAGGCCTTAAAACTGTCTTGTTTTGGTTTTATTCCGATCTACACATGTATTTCTTTGGACTTTATTTCCCACAGTATCCCCCAGTCGTTTCCCAGCCCTATGCTGATTCATTTGCCTTAGTCCACGAGTTTTTGGCTGCGTTTTTCGCACGTCTATTTGCCAAAGCGAGAAAGCTCAAAACCTGAACTTGCCACCTGCTTTCCCAGCACCGGCCCCAGCACCGGCACCAGCTCGGGACCGCTATCCCCTGGCCATCCGCATATCCACCTGGCCTGAACCCCTATCCTGTTCTGCTCGCTCTCTCGCCTATCTGCAGCTTTGCTGCTCAGCTCTCCTGGCCCCTGTATTTATGGGCTTGCACGTGTTTCCGTCTGCCAGTGTCGCCATCATCATCATCATCTCGCCATTCCCATTCGCCATTGTGGCAACTTGAGAATCTTTTGGAAAATACAAAAAAAAAATACAACAGAAGACCCACACACATGCACACAGGCACAGAGGGAAAACGTAGAGAAAGAACAGAAAATTCTGCCCGAGTGGGGTTTCATTTTCAAGTGTTTGCTTTTACGTGTGTGTGTGTGTGCGTGTGTGCGTGTGTGTGTGTGCGAGAGTAGTTTGTGAAACGTTTATTTTTCAGCTGTTGCTGGCGCTGCCGTGACATGGACACTCGCAAAATGGTTGGCCTGTCAACGACAAGGATGCCCCCAGTCAGTTATTTGCTTGCCAAGAGATGCAGAGAAGGAGATCGAAAGAGAAGGAGATCGAGGGAGAGAGGGAGCTCTTGGTGGGAAAGGAGACGGGAGCTGGCGAGACTGTAGAAGAGTTGTAGAAGCTTTCTCGTTCACTTTGGTGAGTTCTTTAGTCCGCAAAACAAAAACAATTTACAATTGTTTCGTTCAAGAGATTCCACATTGATTGGAATCCGATTTGGCACAAATAACGAGACAGGATGTGCCACAGTCCGTTTCATGGCTATCAAGCTGCCGTTAGCATCGAAAGGGAAACGGAAACGCAACACAGAAATAAAAAGAAAGCCGCAAAGAAAGATATTTGGCAAACCTCGCCACTTGATGATGATTTGGTTTGACAAACGATTGAAGATTGCAATCGTTTCCGTTGTACGTTTTGCACTGAATTATATGTAATACCATATTACTTATGGCTGTCTTCCGATATCAATTATTTTCAGCCATCATTAAGAAACTCGAATATCATAAAAATATTTCAATCAATCATAAACAGTACACCCCCCCCTCAGAGCCGCCATCCAACCGCAGTGCCTTTTCCGTATATAGATTTTTGTCGACTGGGAAAGGACAAATTCAGGTCACAAAGTATCCCAGCCGAATCCCATCTGGGAGCAAGGCTTTTCCTAGCTCAGGGACTTAGCCACAAGTCCGTCTACGACAGGTGTATGCATTACCATCCCTCCCTCCTCCCTCCCTCTCGCTCTTTCCGACTTACCAGTCTCTTGCCACCTGCTGGTGGCACGCACACATGTTATCAGACTTTAACTTTAATTCGAACGGGAAGAGGGGGGGGGGGGGGCTGGGTCGAAACCCGATTCGCGTGCAAAGCTCGTAAATTAATTTTTATATCCCTTTCAATTACTTTGGGGCTCGCCTGGAGAAAGGGATGGCTATGGGGATGGCTATGGGGATGGCTATGGTGATGGGGATGCGGATGGGGAGGGGGATGGGGATGCGGATGGGGATGGGGGAGGGGTATATGGATGAGAACCAACTATCAATGCATACTAATGAAAAACGAACACCGGGAGTCGAGGCCTCCGATTGCTTATCGGACAGGGGCGGTGCCTGATTTCATTTCCACATTTCCTCAACATGGCCACAGGTCTCGACCTTTGCTAAATGGCATAGCTCCTGTTCATACCCTGTTGGGAGGGTAATATCTGTTGGCCAGGAAGTTGGCTATACTAAGTACTAAAACACCTCTTCTTTGAACGATTGAAACCTTTAGCTTTGGAGAAAACTGGTCCTTTATCTGCTCAGAAAACTGTGGGCCACAAATCCTGCTCTGGTTTTTCTCACATTTTTTCCAGAGTTCGCTGCCCATTAATGTGTGCCATGCCATCGAAATGGTATGGCTCCCTGGCTTAGAAACTTTCGTGCGTAAGCTGCCATCAAGATTATGGTTTTGGGGAAAGGCAAAGCCAGAGAGAGAGAGTGCACTACGAGTAGGACTTTCCCTGGGCCACAGGGGCAGGGTCGTGGAAGAGCCCAAAATTTGCCTACAGCCAACATTATATGTACTCTTAATCGGCTTCACCAAAAATGCAATAAAAAATACAAATAAAAATAATCTGTTCATAAAGACACACACACAAACGAGAGGAAGAAAGGTAGTAGTAGTAGTAGAAGTAGCGGGGGCTACTTTACATAAATGCCACAGCTGTTTCCTTTTGCCAGCCACCCCACTGCCGCCCACCGAGCGCCCCGGTGTGTACCTTCATGGAAAGCATTTGAATTAATTATACTGAAAGTTGTGAAAATAGAAACTGTTTTGCACCTGATGCCTGACAAAAGCCTTGAGGAGTCTGCTGGGGGCGGATGAGGATGACTGGAGAAGCATCGTAGTTTTATCTCCGTGCGGGGTTCGAGGAGGAGGAGGAGGCCAGAGCCAAACCAACTCCACCCATTATCCCCCCATTCTCCCATTAAGTCTTGGATCTCGGTTGAGACACAGAACGGGCCACAGCTGAGATACGCGAAGAATTACTCATCCCTTGTCAGGGCAAAGGGCACAGACAAAGCTGTCCAAAATCTGTCTTTTATCAACCGCTTGCTAGCCATTAAAGTAGGAATAATTATCCACTATTCAAAAGACTAAATCGCATAGATTTAGTTACAGAAGTAGGAGCTACCTTAGATTCCAGCTATCAACAAACTCGATTATCCTTTCTCGAATTTATGGATGTCTTATCGCTGAGCTCTACTCGGATTGTGGGTTCAAGGGCCACCGCCAGATACAATTGCAATCTGAACTCTCACCCCGAAGTTTTTCCACCAATCAAAGGAGTCTGGAATTGAATTTTGGCTCACAAGAGATGGGAAATTCAAAAAATAGAAAACACACAGATAAATGCGAAAATAGGAAATCCACAGGCGAGGTGGAGGAGGGTCCAGGTCTGAGTCTGAGTCTGGGCCAAACAGATAGTGGGGCGTAGTCAGTCATCTCATCTCATCCATCTGGGCTTAAAGAGCGAAACCCAATTCGAAGACCCGCACAACAAGTTGCCTCACAATGGACGGAGGCCAATGCCGTTGACAGCAAAAACTCACAAAAGATGAGGGCAGACGAGGGCATATGATGATGGGATGGAGATGGGGATGGGTAAGGGGATGATGTGCTAGATGCTTCTGCTGCTGCTGATGATGATGATGTGGCCCCCGGACTGTGACTGGGTTCTTGGGATGGGGCAAAGTGCTCCTCCTCCTCGCTGTCGTTGTTGTTGTGTTGAGTTTTATTGCCGCAGGCAAATGGCGCCTCAAAATGGAAAACATGAAACCGAATTAACAGCCAAACACGAGATGGAGGAGCAAAGACGCTGTCGACAGTGGAATGGTAAACGACATCCGGAAACGTATGCCAGTGGCCCAAACCCCCCCCCCGAGACTTTGGTAATTATCGTCTGACCCTTCCCAATCCCTCCCTCCCCCAACTCCTCCGACTTCTCCTACTCCTCTTGGTGGAAAATGCTTCGTCATGTGGTCGGGCTCCTGGGCTCCTCAGAGTCCATCGCTTCTGATGTCATTGCGTGCGTTGATGGATTTTGTGTAATTTCTTTATGCCGGCTGCCATTTGGGGCAACACCGTCTCCGTCCCCCAGCCCTGCTCCTGCTCTTCTGCCCCCATCATAAATTGAAGCTGGATTTAATTACAGGCTTCCCCTGTCCCAGTCCCTGTCCCTGTCCTGGCCACTCTCTACTCTTCAAGCCAAGTTTTTCTCACGCCTGCAATGCCTTTTTGCAAGGCGAATTCGAAAATATGTGAGTCACAGTGAAGCAATGTGCAGCAAAAACAGTGAATCTTGGAATAACTCAACAACAAAAGGGATTGAAGAGCGATTGTTTGAAATTCTGGAACTCCTTCGGTAGAAGTGTTGTTGAAATTGAACTAGTTTCTCGGGGAAATTAAAGTGCGGGACCCTTCCTTCAGACCCCTAAATAAAGGAGTCACCTCCTTCAATGACCGACACTTTTGTGCTAGAGAGATACTTCGCTTGTGGCGAATTGATTGGCTTGAACAGGCAGATTTTTCAGTTGAATGACTTTGGGAAAATGTTTTTTTGCTCCCAAGAGATGCTCGTCCCTCGTTGTGGCTCTGTTTTTGGTAAAAACAATGAAATTTGCATATTTCTTTTGGTATATTCATCGTCATTTTCTTGCCACTGTGCCTGGACGCATTGTTAGGCCTGCTCGGCAGCCGTTCGACAATTATTCAAGGCGGAAATCTCTGGCCTGACTCTGCCACTCTCTGTCCCCCAAGAGCCACCAGGTGCCGCCGCAGAGCAGAGAGGATGCCGGGTGGCAATGTATGTCATGACCTTAGACCCAGCCACAAATTGTAATTTCTAATTTCGAGAGAAGAGGTTCCATTCCATTCCACTCAGTGCCGTGCCGTTCCATGCCGCTCCATGCCGCTCCATGCCGGTCCATTTCCCTGCAGTTTCGTGTCGTTTGGCGCTTGCTGATTCCAGCATTTATTAAAATCGCATTTTCACAATTTTCCCTTCGGATTTTCGTTGTAGTGCTGTCGGTGTTTTTTCATGCCTTTCGCCTCCTATTTTTTTGTGCAATTCATTTCCTTAATGCTCTGGCGGGTAATTTGGGTCAAAACTAATTAGACGGCAGACGTGACTTTAATTACCCGCCCCAAGACCCAAGCCCCCGTCAAGGCCGTCCAGGCAGGACGAAGGACTCGACGCGACTGGCGCTGACTTGGTGCTAATCGATGGCCATTGGCACGGTTAGCTCCTCGCAACTCATAAATTCCGCCGACAAAACGATTCCACGCCAAAACACCCCGGCTAAAACCTCCTCCAATTTGCAGTTGTCACGTTTGCCCACTACGGCCACGGCCACGGCACCACCCCCCCACCCACCCCACCCCTCCCATAACTGTTGCCACTTAATTACTTAATTGGCTATTAGCTAAATGGCCGGCCCCCCACTCGCTCTTTTTTGACAGGTTGCAACTTGCAACGTGGCCGCGTCAAAGTTTTATATTCTTCGCATTTTTATTTAATTTTTTTTGCGAGCTGAAATTGCCGCAATTTGCATATGGTCATTGAAAATAAGTGTGTTTGAGCCTTTTTTTGTGTGTGGCAGGATGTTGTGCCGTGCACGCTGTGCCGCGGTGGGGCCAGAGGGAGGGAGATTCATTAACCCATGAAATGCACGGCTGACCACGGCTACAACTAACCGCAGACCACGGAAGCATTAAACCAACCGAAATGAGTCCATCAGCTCGGAGCGATTCACGGCATTCGACGGATGACAGTTGACATATGTTGCCCATTCCCGGGACGCCGGAATGGAGAATACGACTGGGAGATACCTCTGTAGAGAATGCCAATTACGGATTGAATAAAAGAAGGGTGTAAAAGCACTCCCTCGGGGAAGAACCTATGGTTCAGCCACGGTGTGTATTTGCTGATACATAAAATAGGTCTAATCGGACCATCAAACTCCTATGCTCACAGGGTAGGACCAAGAACAAGGCCTCTGCCCGAGCAGCATGTTTGCAGTTGACTTACCGATTAACCAAAAACGACAAACAGCAACCACAGCAGTCTTCTGTGCACTCACGCACATGCTCGGTTTCGGCATACGGAAGATACATTCCGGAGAATATAGTAAGAGTACAGCCCAAGCCGCTGCCGCTGCCGCTCTCCCTCTTCCCCGCCTTCCCCTACAGCAGCCATACGGGTACTCGTAGCGGCAACAGCTGCTGCTGCCAAATGCTGGCGGCAATTCAATTTAATTAATATTATAATTAAGCGCAGATAGCAGAGTGAGCCAAGGGAGTGGAGCCAGCTACCAGCCATCCACCAGCAGCAGACGGGGTGGTCAGTGGGCCAAGGGCAGAGGGCGGAGTACAGAGTACAGAGGACACAGGACTGGGTTCCCAGTGCATTGCGTTATTGCTGCGTGTGCAGAAATATTCAAGCAAAATTCCCATGGGGGATATCTGGTTGCATTGCTGCGGTTATTCGAAAATCTTAGGACTCGAATGTGTACGCATGAAATGCATGTGGATCCTGGGAAATCCTCTCAGAGCAGTGCGGATAATAACAGAATAATAACAAGGGAAAACCTTGTGATTAAGAAAATCACAAATTAATTTTACAGATACCTTTGTTCTCTTAAGCAATCCCCATTAACAAGTACATATTGTTGTGAATTGTTAAATTGTTAATTGGAATCCAATTTGTGCAGCTCTGTACAGAAAAGATTGTATTTTAATAGCTTAATAAAGGGACAATTTTTCTCAATTTATTGGCCAATATTTTGGCGATGGTAAGCTATTGAAACACCAAGTAACCTGAAGCTCACATATAAGCAAATTCGCTTCACATATCCACAGAATGTGAACATAACTGGCCGAAAAATACGACTAGTAGGAATCATATTCACTGTCTCTGCCAGGAAAAGCTGTTCAAGCTCATCTCTGTGTGGTGCCACTGGCCCAGAATTCTATCGTTGGCCATGGCAGAGTCTTCCTTCTATATGTACATTATCTATACTTGATACGTTTCAACCTGACTGCTGCCTGTGGCCTTTCCTTTCGCTGCTTCTCGGTATCTTTTTTTGGCTATCAATTCGAAACGTTGACACTTTGCTGGCTTTTGTTCGATGGCCGTGCAATCAATGAGCCGGAATCGTGTCCGTGTCGGTGTGTGTGTGTGTGTGTCCTCCAACACATACACAAAGGAAAACCCGAAGGAAGAAAATAAATTCATTTTGGCCAGAACAAAAGAATCCACATGTTGGCATCACTTCTGCTTCTTCTCGGGCTTCTGCTTCTGCCCCTGCTCCTGATTCCATTTCCCGTTCCCCAAGTCTTCAGTGAGGCAATAGCTCATTATGAGATGTCTTACTCCCAGGTCTGGACGATACCCATACCCATATCCATACCCATTGGCGTGCTCGATGGAAATGTCAGTTAATTGGCATTTGATTAACTTGAAATTCACGCATCTTCCAGAACTTAATTATCCAACAGTCGAGGGCAGGGAAAACAACATAAGAAAAGATCAGACACGATGCAGGAGGAATGTGGGGCGGAGTGTGACCCATATAGGAGGGCGTTGAAGGAGGGTGTTCCTCCCTCCCATCAAGATTGATGCCTGTCTTCTTTCAGTATAATTTCCTGCTCATTTTGTCGGCTAATTAAATGCGATCCATTAGCGGGAAATATTTGAAAATACCATGCAAAGGTCGCCCCAAGTCAAAGTTCATCCAAGGCCTCGTCTTGTCTTCCCAGCAAAAAAAAAAACCTTTAAACGAAATGGATATTTAATACACAGACTATGGGATTATCTCACTCTTTTGCGGCAACGCCGTACACTCTTTTCGATTAGTCCCAGCTTCGGCTAAGCTATTTGTATCTCTCCGTTGGCCTTTCCATCTGAAGCCTCAGCTATTTGTATCTCCATCTTCTTATGCTATTTGCTTGCCTTCGGCATTAATCAAATGCCTAAATATCTCACCCCGAAAAACCACTTGAAGTGTCCTACCAAAACCTTAGGCGGCGATGCATGAAAGCCACTTTGCTCCCCCTTTCTCTCTCTCTCTCTCTCTCTAACCATCGCCGTTCTCTTTCTTTCTCATCTCAATCTGAATCAGCTCAGTTCATTTGAGATTAATTGCAGGCATTCGATGGGCCCAGACAAACACGAATGAATTATTTCAATTTATTGATTTTCATGCCCAGATTTTGGTTTTTTTCGGGGGAGGTTCTTAAATCTGATAGATTGTGGAATTCGCTAGTGATTTTCAGCAGAAAAAATACCATTTTATAACCCAATAGAAAGCCTATGAAGATAAAAAAAAGGTTATTCAATTATAAAATGGGTTAAATTTAATAGAATTGTAACTTGGAACGCTCCTCCACCACAGTCCCAACCCCCTCTGTTGGCTTAGGATAATCGGTCGCCTACATAATCCTAATCGGGGGAATTGTTAACTAATGACAAAGCTATGGACCCGTCCCGTCCGTCCAGCCATGCAGGATATAGAGGAATTCAGTCAATTTGGGGCTGAGCCATGAAATATTGATTGGGGATTGGGGATTGCGGATTGGATATGGCTTAGCGAGGCCGAGGCAATTAACTTGGAATTATGATGGGGCGTCCGGGGGGAGCCGGACTTCGACAGACTCCTGTCAAATGCGTTTAAATGTTTTACGTTTCTTTCGAGTCCGCGGGGAGCCCGACGTTTTTCTACTTTGGCATTGCATTTCCCGGCTGCCATTCTGCAAATGTGAATTATTCAAGCTTGAAAGTTGCGACAGAGTTGGAGGAGTGGAGGAGTGCTGCAGAGGGCCAGAGGTGATGGGGCCATGAAGAGGTGAGCTAGGATAGTCGAGACGTGCCCAGCAGCGATGCGAAAGTGTGCAGCGAGCAGCAGAACGAGAACAGGACGTGCAACTTGTGCCCGACATGAGCAAACGTGTTTACGAGACCCAATGAACGAGGCAAAGTTTTTCTCTCTCCCCCCCCACCTCTTGGGGCAAGGGTTGAGGCATCCAAGGGTCGGCTCTACATCCAACAACAAAATGAATATGCATAAAGCGCAAGGTGGGATCCACATGAATTAGTTATGAGGTTATAAGGCATATTGCCAACTGCTTCATAGAGGCCAAAGTCCCCAGTCCCCAGTCCCCGGCCGACAGTCGACAGTCGCAGTTCCGAAAGCAGCCTTAATAAAATTACGTCAAGGCTTGCAAAAAAAAACAGGGGCAAAAAAGGTAGAGTAATGGAAGTGGAAACCCACAAGCCAGAAGGTATGTATGCTATTTGCCAACTACAGCACAGACACTCTCATAGATAAACAATGAAAGGGCCTCGACTCTGCGGATACCCCTGGGTAAGGCAACCGCCAATCGGCTGCGAAATGGTTAAGGGACTAGTGTGGATTACAGAGGCCGTCAGGGATTCGCCACCGTGGGATTTTCCCACCGAAAATTGGAGATATTCCAGCATTCTTTAAAGGGTATCAGACGCACATTTGTGCTTATGCATTTATGCAGATATTCATACAAATATTTATATGGCTTAACTCGAATGCTATCTGCCTGCCTGCCTGCCTGCCTGCCTGTCGCTGTGTCTATGTCATTTGCCAGACTTTTTACGCTGTGATATACAAAATGTTTGTCATAAATACGATAAAAAATAAAGGAATCAAAGGACACAAAAACAGAACCGGAGACAGAAACCCAGACAAAGAGATGGGTTACTCCGACTCCGACTCCGAGCCGGACTCTGACTTAGTAGTGCAATGAGAGAGTCGTTTGAATAAAGCTAAAATCAATTCGTAAATTGAATTCGTTCTTTGCAAGATATCATGCACGCTGCATGATATTCTATACTAGGGCTTGGCTCTTAAAGTTTGTCCTATCCCTACTGCCTTCTGCCTACTTCTGGCGACTTAGAATATTATTTGCCGCCCTCTTTGGCAATTAATTTGCTGCTGACTGCACCCAAAAGTGCATTTGATTGATTGGTGTAATTAGGTGGAAGGCCAGCGGCAGCAGCTGCAGCTGCATCAAGGCTTAGGCACTTGACCAGCCCACACAGCCTTCCCTCGTCTCTAATTTGCTCTCCTTTCAAGAGGCGCCACACCATTACATCAGCTGTACGCCATATGGCACGAAATCAACTTGATTCTCAGCGAAAATTGACATGGAAATTCCCAAGTAAGTGACTCAGTTTTCACTTTATTTTCCAGGCAATTGTCTTTGGCTTTGTGTCCTTGAAGAGCGACGTTGCCGCTGCCGTTGCCGTTGCCGTTGCGGTGGCCAGGGCCAAGCTGCAGAGGCGACATAAGCTTATGAAATTCCATAAGGATTTCGCAAGCGAATATTACAGCCAGCTACTTATAGCAAGGATTAGACAAACATGGCCCGACTCTACAAACTTTCCACAAACTTGCACACACACATGAAAGCATCGAGTAGAGGCTCGAGAGACGGAGACTGCGCAGCGGGAGGTCAATTCCACACCCACTGAGCTGAAGACAAGGGACTGTGCCAAAGCCTTTAACTGTTGACCAAGTCGTTGACACACATGCAACGCCAGTGCCTGGCACTTGCCACCCACCACCCAGCCACCCTGCCACACCACGTCTAAACGGCCACCAGCTGTGCCACTCAGCGGGCTGGCAGCACACTACTCGCTCGCGTGGCTGCAGCTCCCCAAAGCAGTTCGGCCACGTCCTCCGGCTATGAACAGCCAGCCAAAAGTGGAAGATTAAAAACCCAAATTAATAAACCTTTTCCATGCTTCCAGAGAACCGTGTTGTGAATTTTGCACTTTGGATTTAATTCCAGTGTCTTTTAGAAAGCCCCACCCACGACACATTCGACGTGCGATAATTTCTTATAGAAGGCAAAAGTCAGCAAAGTCCTGCGTGCCGGGGATTCGGATCCCGTCTAATTACTCCAAGGACCGTCTCTGATGGCGGTGGCAGCCACAGACACAGCCACACGCCTCACAACAAAGGCAAATAAGAGTAAAAAGTTTTTAGCATTTAATTAAAAGAAAAAAAAACGTACGCAAACCTCAAAAGCCTCAAGAGCGAAAGCCTCAGCGCACGCTCCGTGCCGCATATTCTCAGCTCCTACGGCACCATGGAGGCTATCAATAATGGCTTAAGAAAGACTGGTAGAAGCTTCAGTGTCTGATTCAGATTCAGATTTTGATGCCGATGAAGACGGGTGTGTGTGTGTGTGTGTGCATATGTAGATTCGGATGATGTGATTTGTCAGATCTGTCGCAGTGCGTGTCACGCGCTTGTCACGTGCCTGTCACGCACACACACGCACAGGCACTTGCCGAAAGACAGGCGTATAACTGACAGATGGAACTTGATTGCGGTCTGGCTGCTGGCCAATTGACAAGGGCGTGCTGGCGACCGTGGCGTATGCGCGATAATTTGTGAAGGGTGAAGGACTGGGGGGCGGGGGGCTTACACATGTGTGTAACTCGAATCTATAATTTTCATTTATGCCATACACTTGCATATATATGTACTACGAGTGCTTATTAGTCTTCTATCGCATACTGCTTTGCTTTCATGTAATTTCGTGCATTTTGTTTGCAGAGAATGAGTTCCTTGAATCGACTTTCAATGACTATAATTGCACAATTTGAAAACCTGATAATGAGGCTTTTAACTGAATTATTTCTAGCTAATTTATACATATTTTATATCTATCCTCTCGCTATTACGCATGCATTAAGTATGCGCCATGTGGCACACACTCGACTAGATTCCCTGGAAAAGTCTTACACGCACTCGGAGCGCACGGCAAGTTTGAAGTATGTAAGTGTCCTCCAATCGTACAATTTCTTGAGTATTTTACTCAATGGCTTTCTGAATAATTTTCCAAAAACCCCTTTCCACCTGCCCTTTTCTAGACACAGCAAAGAACAACAAAATTCAACAAGTACAATACACTACGATCTCCCGTACCTTACCACATGTATCATTGCTTTAAAGTTCCGTACCCAGTGGCCTTCAGTTAATTGTTTAATATCCACGGACGGCCGGCAATCTGTCGCAACTTCTGCCACTGACAATCTTTGACGCACTGGGAGAACAGGAAGAGAACCCCACTTCCACCGCCACTTGTCAGCTGTTGTTTCCTATTCCGGGGACAATATAGAAAAGACATGATAGAAGCAAGGCTTACAAGGGAAGGGGGCTACACCAATCGACTGGGGACTGGGCCAAATTGTTGGGCACAACAAAAGTTTTCTTATTTTCGCGGCTTTTGCATAGTTGCTCTCCGCTGGCCCGGTCTTAGCCTAAGCTCTCCTTCCCGCATGCCCCCAAGGGTGCTTTATTACAATTTAACTTTTCTTTTATTGCAGCATTTTTGTTGCCTTTGGCGTTGGGCTCTGTGGCTAACCAGGCCACCAGGCATCCCGAGCAAGGGCTACCCAAGACCCAAAGCTGAGTCCAAAAACCGTCCGTAACCCCTGACCCCTAACCCGTAACCCGAAACCTGGAAACCAAAATCAAAACGCCAAAGCCAACGCCGACACCGACACCAAAGCCCGGGCAAGAATGCCTTTTCCCCGGCTGAGGCTGAGGCTGGGACTGGGACTGAGGCTGAAGGACATTAGCTGCTGGCCGTGGAATAAACTGAGCGAAAATGGAGGAAACCAGCTCCAGAAGGGGTGGCCAAGGGTCTAATAATGTGTCATGTGGCATATGCACCCTGCCCTCTGCCATCTTTGAGTTGCAAAGTTTCAGCACCACCTGAGTATGTTCAATAGCCATTGGCTGCGGTCTGTTCAGGACCGTCTATCGAGATAGCCAAAGAATGCATGTAAAACGTGAATACTCGCGGAGCTACAGAGAGCGAAATGAAGGGTGCTGGAATTTCGTTTAAGAAACTCCATTACGGGTACTCCTTTCCTTGCCTGTCCTTCGATTTCAATATTTAATGGCCCTTGAATTGTGCTTGCAAGCGATCAGATTTGAAGCGTCTTTGAGAGGCTGAAAATCGGTTAAGAAATGATTTATCGAAAGATCATCAAATGCTGGCCACGAAACTGCAGTGAATTGATTGACGATCAATGACGACGGCTACAGGGTATAGCCGTACTCGTTAGCCAGACCGCAAGCTGCCTCTTCTGTTCCTCTACCCAGATTTCCATTCTCCATGCATGTGTGTGTGTGTTTGAATCTGTGGAAGCGTGAGTGTGCATTGTGGGTATGTGGGTTATGGGTTTTCTTTTATTTTATACGTATTTCACTTCATTTTGCCGTTGTATTGTTGTGTCCTGTTGCCTGCCCATCTTGCTCCCTCCTCCTCTTGCTCTCTCTATGTCTTTTTCTCCTTCTCCCCCTTCTTTCCCGTCTTGCCCACTTCTTCTTGGGCTCATGCATATTTGAAATTCCCTTAAAGGCACTTCAGTTCTTTAGTTCTTTTTGCTGCTGTTGTGGCTGCCTGCGCTTTGTGTATGAGTGTATGACTGTATGACTGTATGAGTGTGTGTGTGTGTGTGTATGAGCAACGCCAATGGCTGTTTAGTGTACCTCTGTGTGTGTGTGTGTGCGTGTGTGTGCTCTCTCTCTCTCTCTGTGTACTTCCCCTAGCAGTCCTGCCATTTGGTTCCTCTCACGTCGCTCCGTTTATCATTCTTATCATCATCAAGCGTTGACGGGCCTCGCCATTGTGGCGACCTTAATGGTCAAATTTAGCTGTGCTTCTGTGTGTGTGTGTTTGCATGTGTGTGGGTGATTCTGATATCCTTAAACTGCAAGTCATGCCTTCTGCTCCTTCTGCGGCTTCTACCTCTGTTCGTGCAATTGTGATGATGGCGCATTTTATTGCCAACGAAATTTAATCGAGTTTATCACATTATTTTTTTCTTTTTTATATATACATATATATGCATGTGTGTGTGTGTGTGCGGCACTTAAGACGTGCTTATTAGCCCTATTAGTAATAATTGCACTACTGAGCAAATTTAGTTGTCTTGTGCATCATCATCTTCCACTGGCAAAGGCAATGGCCCTGCCCCTGCCACAGGCCGAGCCACAACCACAGCCTCAGAGCCTCAGAGCCCCAGCCTCCTACGGCATTTGCACATTTTGGCTTATTTTGTGGCGGGCACTTAACTTTTGAAGCTTTTGCGAGCGTTGTCGTCCTTGGCCATCCTTGGCCCTTGGAATCGGGGTTTTGCGGCTTTTGTGTGCTCTTCAACTCGAACGGACTCTGTATCTGTATCTGTATCCGTATCCGTATCCCTCTGACGACTGCCTCCAAGGACCTGCATTTACTTAGCTATTTAGATATTTATCTTTATGGAGCTTGTCCAAGTGACTTTTATATGCGAATTAATATTTGAATAGGCTGCAGACCCCACCGAGATCGAGACCGAGACAGACAGCGAGAGGGTGGAGAACTGGCAGCCCGAGTGGTATATTTAATGGCTCGCATATCATGCGATAATTTGCCCCATTAATCCGCAACTAATTTATTCAGGCTCCTCGAATCGCTCTTCAAATGATGTCATAATCAATTCCCACTCACCGCCGCTTTAATACACAATATTGAGATTTAATTGAATCGGTCTGTGGGTGGGGGAGGCGGTTCTTTTTCAATGGAAACCACTCAATTATGCATTACAGTTGCAGTTTTTTTGTCCATTCAATTATCTCCGATTCGGTGGGGATGCCATGAAGGGAAGGCAGTCCCCACAGAACCCATCCACCTGGCACCTTATTCTCAAGTGGCTTGCTTGTTCCTGTTGCTATTCCTATCTCAAATCCTCTTTTCGTGCTATCTGCAACTATACCGAGAATTACCATTAAAAATGAATGGCCAGCCAAATATTTTGTTTAACAAATTGACAAACAAAAGGAGCCAAGCAATAAACAGGGGCCAATGTGTGCCATGTCCGGCAGGGAAATAAAATATATACATACATCTAAGAGCCCAGACAATCAACAAAATGCTTCTCTAATAAGGGAGATGTCGGTGTCGGCAGCAAGGACCTTTTATAATAGCGTCAAGGACGCGCCAAACTAATCTCCTTGTGGTGCGGGCAGCCAGGGCCGGACCGGGGCCAGACAGTTGAAGATCAAAGAGATGATAAACTCCCCCGACAATGACCCCCTGTGGGGAGTACAGTCGGTCGAGGGGGGGGGCGTCAGGGGCCAGCCCGAAACAATATTTAAACATTTCATGTTACAGAGCTGCTCCTTTCGCTCCGTTGTCTCCATTTTGCTCATTTTGCGTTTTTCATTCTTTTCACTTTCTCCTCCTGCTCCTCCCCCTCCTCCCCCATTCTTTCTGCGTGTCTTTTCCACCCACTCACAGACAGCCGTCGGCCATTTTATTGTTTGTCTTTCTGTTCATTTTGTATCTGCCTTTATCTTGGCACTTTTCCATTGTTTTATGTTCCCAGCCTCCCCTGCCAACGACTCGGCTTTAATTGCATTAAGCGCCTTATTAGATGTCTCAGCAATTTGCATTTTACCTTTTGTCAAATGTTTTCACTTTTCCCAAAGGCTCCCAAAGAGTGGCCCCCTGAGTGGGCCGCTGGCGAGTGGAGAGGGCAAACACTTTTCGCAATTCAAACGGAAATTAGCCCAAAACAAAGTAGTTCAGGCTGCAGATGGCTGCAATTAATTTAAACGATCTTCAATTAGGGCCAAAGGAGGGGTCACCTCACCTCACCCGAAATACTGCAATTAAAGATTACACATTATAACAAATAATATTCAATTAAGAGAAATTTCAATAAGGGCTTAATCGAAATGAATAGAGCTGGAAAGTGCAAAGAGTCGAAGCTGTGGAGATCCTGTAAAGGCGAACAGATCGTAAATGTGGATAAAAGATTGGACAATTTGTAGAAAACATTGCTGCATAATCATTCAAGGAAGGTTCACATTTGAAGATAGATCCTTAAAACACGTCTGCGGTCACCATAGTGTCTCCTGGACTCCAGGGTATCCGTATCTCCCCCAGCGATTATGGCCTCATTATGGTTTCCGCCATCCGCGGTACTCGCTCGAGGAATTCTTTTATTTGTCTTTGTATTTTTTGCATGGGTTTGGCGGAATTGTTGCATTGCCGGCAATTGTTTGTTTGCCATTTCATAATTTGCCAATCATTATTTATGGACGCTGGATTAACCTGGTTGATCCTTTTGCGGAAATTAAAAACTTTTCGCCCCCCTCGCCACACATAATATTTATATTATTTATTTGGATGCTGCCATTGCGGTCCGTCCAGACAGGTGGCCATAAATATGTTTAATGAATCGCACAAACCGAAAACCAACTCTGTTGACAGGAATCTGGCATGTTTCCATTACCCTGCCCAACCAATTTCCAAACGTTTTTTCCCTTTTCCACTCGAAAGCAAAAAGGACCCAACGAGAGAGCGAAACAAAAGCATCATTCTGTTGCACACAAAGCTAAATCCCGCTCAGGGCGAGAGAGGTGGGCGGTGGTCGGTGCAATTAAATTTATTAAAGTCCCAATCAATAATTCAGGACAAGCTCCGACCGCAGCTCAACTGCAACTCTTTCACTGCAAATATTTCGTTAGCCACAGCAAAAAACAAAAACAAAAACCAATACTAAAGAGTCGTCCAGTGGGGATAGGGCTATGAAATTGATTTGGCGCCTTTAGCGGCATTCAGGCAGAACCCCATTCGGGATCTACAATAATTTCAACTTGCAGATGGTTTAATCGAGCAAAAAAATAATATTCGGGGCTATCAGCATTCAATAGTAAATTAAAATAAAATTAAAAATAAATCATACGTATTTGAAGGGATTATCTTTAATGAAATTAATTAATTACTGAATTCACGGTCAATAAGTTTAGTACTAGTTACTACTGACTAAAATGTATTCGTTTCGAGGGCATCATCTCTTGAAAGAAGCACCGCCAATAGACCCTTGTTTCAGTAAATTTAAAGAGGTCTTCATCGTATACGTAATCTCACGCTCGCCATTTCTGGCTAAAACTTTCCAGAATCAACACTCCGATAACGTGTTTGGGCTTAATTGAATTCCATTCTCTATGTCTGTTTCTATGCCTTTCTCTGGGCAGTAATGTGATGGATGGACGGATGAGAAAGGGAGTGGAAGCCTGGCAAACAAGTCGGTCGGCCTGGCCTGGTTAAATGGCCTGCCAACATATGGCCATTAATTGCCAACGACTACTGACCACGGACCCAGAGCTCATCCCCCTCTCTCTCCGCAGTATCTTTAAGATACTTTCATCTGGTGGCATTGGGTTGATTGAGTTGGTAGGCCAGACGGCGCAAACAGTATTCTATGGAGACAGCGAGAGACAAAGAGCAAATATACCCCCTCTCTCTCTCGTTCTCTGGAGACTGGCTCTCTGGCTGCATTTTTTTGGGTAACAAATTCTTCTATTTTTTCTGTGGCAGTTCATAAAATACATGTACATGCCGCAAGGTCATTGCTTTGGGGTACAGCATCACAGGGGTTCGGTAGGGGGAAGGTAGAAAGGCTGGGAGGTGAGGCTGAACTTGACCTAGTTGGTGGGCGTGGCATGGTGTCCAATTGAATGCAACCATAAAAACAGTTTGGACCCAGTTTGAATTATTCAACGGCCCTACCAAATCAATTTGAACATTTTTTCCTACTTTCTCTTTACTCCAGGGGCCACTGTCAGAGTTTCCACCCCCCACTAAAGCCTTAATTGAGGCTCAGAGTAAAACTAAACGAGATTGCCACGCGGTAGCTATCGATCTTGGAATAGACGCAATGAGGCCAATGAAGGCAACCAAGTTTTGGAAATCAACAACAAACATCAGGAAAATTAACGAAAGAAATCTTTTCTTTGTAGAGTTTGTGGGAGTTCTTCCTCTCACCATGAAAACCTTTGATATTCTCCGTGATCTCGCACTTTTCATGGCAGACGGGAAAACTTATAGAAACATAATGCTCTAGTGTTAATTCTTACACTTCTTTTATCATATTTCCACTTAAAGAGTATTCCTTTTGGAACCACAAAGCTAATATACCCGTATATGCCGTGTGTATCGCCAGGGTATGATTTGGTGGCCAGCACTTCTTCTGCCTCTGTTCTGTGTACAATTGTTGGCGGGTATTTGTTACCAATTATCGCTCCATATTTGTTCCCCTCCATCTGGCCGCATGAACCCTCTCGCATGCTCTGTCGACCCTCAAGTATGAAATCAAATCGAAAGCCATTGGCCTGGCAATAATCTCACTTGGCTTTCTGCCTTTGGGGGATTGTAGTTTTAATTTGTTGCCCTCATTTGGCCAACACCGCTGCACTTGCACCTTTCCATGGACCCAATTGCCTTCCCTGGTCGTACCCTTGATTGAGAGTACCTTTTCCTTTCCCCTTCCCCTTCCCCTTCTCCATCCCATAAAGTACCATTAACCCGTTGGGTCTTTGGGGGCAACATTTCTGCTCGTTTTTTTCCATTTAATTGACCCAGTCAATTAATAAATGCTTTCGCTTTGACTCCACTCTGCTTCCTTGTGGTGCTGCCGTCGCTTTCTCCCTGTCTCGCTTTCCACTTGCTCCAAGCCTCGCTTTCTCTCATTGTTTCCACGCTCCGTTGAGTTTGCTGCAGTTGCAAATAAAGGAAGAGAGAGGGAGAGAGAGAAGGAGCAGGAGCAGGACCAAGTGGAATATCTTTATTACAACATAATTAAAAGTAAATTTTTATTTTATTTTAATTTACTCTCATTCTGCTCCTCCCCTCCTGCCACACCGCTCTGCTCTATTCTTTTACGCATTAAGTTAATGCGGAAAAAGGAGGAGCCGTAAAGAAGTCGCAAGGCATCGAGGCAGATAAACGCCAATGAAGTTGGATTAAGGGCGCTCGAAGAGGTCAACCTGCTCCCCGGCATCCGTGACTTTAAGTCAGTCACTAATTAAAGCCTCTACTCAATTACAAGGAAAGCAATCCTTTACGAAAACTGGAGGACGATAGAGTCCTGAGCCACAAATCGATACGAATATTTGCTTAAAGGAAGTCCCCACAGCTGGTTAGAGCACCCAGTTGTCGGTCTGGAAACTAAATTACGTGTATGTGGCATTAGCTTCGGGAAATAATAATTGATGAGGGTGGCCAGAGACGGGCCAGGGAGGTGGCATGGGGGCAGCGTGACCTGGAGCGAAGTGCTGCCTCTGACGCACACGCAACATCGCCAGAGTTTTATTTATAGCAGCCTCCCCTTCACTGAAGGAACAAACAACGGCCAAAAAAAAAAAAGCTTCCAGGGATCTGTCGAGGACAATGCATATGCTAGCTATATATACGCAAACACGCACACAAATAGACAAGTATACCCACACACACATACAAATATAGATGTATATAGAATGCATGTGTGTGTGTGTGGGGAAGCAAACAAAATCAAAATTTGGAGCCGGAATTTATTGAATTATTGATCAGAGTGCTGCTTTTTTCGACTCTTCAATTGAGATTGGAAAATTTAAAGGATTTCCAACGGCGATGATAGAAAACAGTCCCTCAGTCCCTGTTATCCCTATCACCGCTATCTGGATTGCGTAATAGGCCGGTCCCGTGACCGCCACGAACCGAAAGTGAATTTTGGATTATGGCCAGAAGGGTTGAAGTTGACCACACCGCGCCGCCCCCCCACGAGCCTCTGCCAGCCATAAATATCTGCTTGGGTTCCGCGAAAGCCCCTGTGCGCTTTGGCCGAAACCAATTAAAATGCAGTTAACGCGGATTGCAGTTCATACTCGTATTTTGTGCTCCTATTAGGCCCTGTTCGACTAGGTATTTTGGTGGATTCTATCCAAATCCGAGCGGATTACGAGCGGCCATTGTGAGAATAAGGCTTGCCTCTGCAAGGCCAGAAAATCTACCAGATTGCAGGATTTCGATAAGATCGAATTAATATTATGGAAGCAGCTAGAATATCACAAAAACTGAGTACCAGAGAATTGTCTTCTCATTCACTTCAGTCTGGAAATCCTGTCTTCAAGCCTTTAGCCACTAAAATTAGCACTACTTTCAGTCAGCTTTTTAGAGCTTCACTGCTGGATGTCCGACGCCATCACAAACTGTTGAGCCAAGGGCAAAAATCAACGGCTCTGGTCGGAGACATCTACGAAGGCAAAGGAGAACACTGAGGAGAGACCGCATGGCGTAAGGGTTAAGTGGAATGAGGGAAGAAGTCAGAATGAGATGGAGATGGAGATGGGTGCAATTGAGGAAGAGTGGTTCTGAGCCAAGGCGAACCTTTGATAATGACTACAAAGTCAACGTCTTCAGAGGCAAGACAGAGCCCGGGACCGGGGCTTGGTTTATGGCCAAGTGGTGACAACAAATGGCGACAGCGAATGGCGATGGCTATAGCGATGGCGATGGCGAATGTATCTGAGAGATACGCGCTCGCAGTGGCCGTGCAACATATTGTATAGTTTTACTACTTGGCTCGACTTGGCCCGCCTTGGCCGGGGCTCTAACTACTTTACACCAAGTAGTACGCACGAGTGTATGTTTGTGTGTGTGTGTGTGTGTGTGTGTGGTCGTATCTTTGTATCTGAGTATCTTTTTGTGCTGTCAACGACGTCAACTGACGACAGATTGACGCTCTGTTGCGTCCATGTGTCCATGAGTCTGTTAACCAGAATGTATTCCCCTTAAGAGCTATTTTCTATTTTTAGCCCTTGGCTTTATTTGCCATTCTTGTTTTGGTAGCCATTTCCCCAGTGGTCCTTGGCTCTCTCTGGCGACAATGCTGAGAGAGGATCTGCACACATATAGGGATATCCTGAATTTTTAATTTAACTGCTCAGTTTTTATTTGCGTGTGTGCGACATAAAAAGCAGATGAAAGACGACAAAGTTTTTGGCACGTACTCGCACTGGCACTCGCATTAAAGCTTTAAAGGGGGAGCGAAGGCTGGCCTCTAATTAACTGCGTCTCAACTTTTTCAGCTGCTCCACAAAGGAAAAAGGGAAAGCAGGGAAAGCAGGGAGCAGAAGGTCGTGGCAGAGCCAGAGCCCACTCGAGTGCAGCTAACAGTTAAGTAATTTCAATTTGAAGCGCTCAACGTCAGATTTGCCACACACGCTCGCACTGGCACTGGCACTGGCACTCTCGCCTACACACGGATACGAGTATACACAGGCACGGACAGACAGAGACAGAGACCGGCACAGGGCTAACAGCACACAGAGATACCCACACATGCCATGTAGCTCGTATCCGAGCGCTGCCTGCATATTAAAATGCTGTCAAAATTGCACGGCTAAATGTCATTTCATTTGGCATTGCTCTGCTTTCACTCCGTGTGCCACCCTGCCACTCTTTCACTGGGCATCTGTGTATGCCCCTCTCCTAATGACTACCGTCAGCTGCATGACACAGACATATATTACGTCTAATTACCACGCCCCCAACCAGCCAGCTCTGGCTTCATTCCGATTCATCGCTGCACTAAATTTCTCCCCACACATTCCTGGCTATGTTCCTCCGTGATTTTGTGGCTGACAAATCTGACAAATTTGATTTGTTTTTCAACAAAATTGAACCATTCGAAATTCAATTGGCAGTCTAATAGGTTTATAGTTTTCAATACAACAAAAAAAGGTTTTAATTAATTAATTAATAAAATATAAAATTAAACCATTAAGTAGTTAGGAGCGTTAGACATTTTTAGTAGTCTCTCTTTCGACCTAATGAAATGCTAAATTATTAGAATGATACGAATGAAACTTTTTAAAAAACTGAAAACATTTTGGGTTTATTTTGTGGGGAAAGTTAGGAACAAAGTCCACAACTAAATGTGTATTTTTATGCTCGTATCTTTCGAATGCCAAATGAAATGCATACATGACCAACTAACTATTTTATTGACTGATTAAAACAATTTAGCCATGAGGCAAGAGGGCATAAATATACAAATATAATAAATATATTTACTATTCATGTGGCGAATTTCCCCGTTTGTTTTGCAAATATTATTATTATAAATACTTAAATACTTGTAAAAACCGCTTACTTTTGTTAAAATACTAAAAATTCAATTGATATAATTTAAAAAAGAGAAATTGAGTCTCTCAAGCGCCTGGCTTGTCCTATTCAAGTGGCGTGGAGTGTACAATTTTACGTAGCGGTAGTATTAATTGGTTTTTTTTTAAAAAATACCTCAAGTTTTGTATTTGTCCCCAACGAACGTTTAAATATTTAATTATGCTAAAATGAAAAGTTTGCCCAAAGAAGTTTGTGGCACAAACATTTTGTGGGTAAAGAACTATTCGAAAGTGTCTGAAAATTCCAAATTACCAAAAAAATGTCCTCCAGTATTTTGGAGAGCATGGCAAAAAAGAGTGGCAAGGCGCCCAGAAAATGGCCAGAAAAGGAAGTGGGCTTGAAATCGATGTCAAGTGCTGGATCGGCTGGGGCAATGGGTACTGGGGGTACTGGGGGACCGTGCGAATTCCTTTACCTTAATTAAAAAAGTTTACAATTTCTCCTGGCACTGTGACAATGGCATACCCCACCCTGCAGTCCTGGTCCCCTAGGGCTACCCCTCGGGTTTCCCTTATCCACCGATGTGTGTGTGTGTGTGTGTGTGTGTGCTGGTGCGTGTGTGTTCGTGTCACATAATAAGCAGGCAAAGTGCGTCAAAAAATCAACTGCTAAACAATGAGAAACAACTTTCTCTCGCTCTGTCTTCCTCTTCCGCTCCCCATCACTCTCACTCTCATTCTGTGGCTCTGTTTCCATCTCCCTCTCCGTCTGTTGCTCCACTGCCGTCTCACTCTTGGGCGATGGCTTTGAAAAGCCTGCGGGAATCAGCTGCCAACTTATTTATTCCTTATTATACCCGATACTCAAAATGAGTATTGGGGTATATTAGATTTGTGGTAAAAGTGGATGTGTGTAACGTCCAGAAGGAATCGTTTCCGACCCTATAAAGTATATATATTCTTGATCAGCATCAATAGCCGAGTCGATTGAGCCCTGTCTGTCTGTCCGTCCGTCCGTCTGTCCGTCTGTCCGTCCCCTTCAGCGCCTAATGCTCAAAGACTATAAGAGCTAGAGCAACGATGTTTTGGATCCAGACTTCTGTGATATGTCACTGCTACAAAAATATTTCAAAACTTTGCCACGCCCACTTCCGCCCCCACAAAGGGCGAAAATCTGTGGCATCCACAATTTTAAAGATACGAGAAAACTAAAAACGCAGAATCGTAGAGAATGACCATATCTTTTAGACTGCAGAATCTGAAATCGATCGTATTATTATTATAGCCAGCATCAAGAATACAATTTCATTTTTTCTCGCCCTGTCTCTCTCTAACACACACGTAGCATAGGCAGCTATGCTTAGAGTAAAACATTAGCGCCTAGATCTCAGAGACTATAAAAGCTAGAGCAGCCAAATTTGGCATCCACACTCCTAATATATCGGACCGAGACGAGTTTGTTTTAAAATTTCGCCACACCCCCTTCCGCCCCCGCAAAGGATGCAAATCTGGGGATATTCACAAATCTCAGAGACTATTAAAGCTAGAGTAACCAAATTTAGTATCCGCACTCCTGTTAGATGTCACTATAAAACGTATATCTCAAAATTTCGCCCCACCCCCTTCCGCCCCCACAAAGGACGAAAATCTGTTGCATCCACAATATTGCAGATTTGAGAAAACTAAGAACGCAGAATCATAGATAATGACCATATATATCAGATTGCTGAATCTGGATCAGATCAGATAATTTTTGTAGCCAAAAGGAACAAATCAATTTGCAGTGGCTACGCAGCGCCCGACGTCACGCTCAGACTGATTTTCTGTCTCTCTCGCACGCTCTCTTTGTCGTGTCGTTTAATATTAGCGGCGTCTGCCGGAGGAGAGCCATACTGACTTAGTATCGGGTATAACCGTAGAGTTGCGGTGTCCGCAGCAACTCACAACGTTCCACCTCGTTTTATTTTATATTTTTCTTTTTTTTCTGTGCTTTTGTTGTGCTGTTGCTGGCGTCGGCTGGCGGAAAGTTTTAAAATAAACTTGCGTCATAAAAATTTAAAAAGTTTGGCCAAAGCACAAAACACAAAACGGAGACAGAGACGGGCAGGGAGAGGGAGAGGGAAGGGGATACCGAGCGGGAGCCGCCAGAGAATTTTGCGTTAGTTAAAGGAACAACAAGAAACGAAATGAAATGAAATGGAACCGAAACGGAAGCGAAGAGCGTGACGAGGGAGCGGAGTGGTGTACAGAATTCTTGCAACATTTGTTCTTTATGCAGAAGTTTGGCCTCCTGCAAGAATGTTTTAAAACCTGGTAATACACAAGGACATAATTACCGGAAAAGGGCGAGCGAGAGAGAGAGGGCATATGAGAGAAAAAGGGATAAAGCCATGGGAAAACTCAAGTTTCCGTATTTTCTTGGTCTTCAAAACTTGTTCCAATATTTTGCAGAATTTGCAGACTTTTTTTAAACATTTTGGAACAAATTTAAATAAGATATTCTGAAAAAAGAGGTTCCGAAATTTATTGAAATTTGAGAAGTTTTTAAAGTTGTTTTTAAAAATTGAGACCAGCAAAATTTAATAAAAATTCTTGCAAATTTCTTGATATTCTCCAGCTGTCGGAACACTTTTTGTAGCCTGATTGATGCCTCCTTTGTCATCATTATGGATGTTTCAACTCGTTTCCATTTTATGATCCGATTTGGAGGTAATAAAGCCAAGTGAGGCAACATTTTTTGCGTGGGCTACAAATCCGGTAAATCTTGCTCCCTTTCTCGACACTTTCTCCTTCGCCATTTTGTACTCTCTTTGGTACTGCCCCGGTTTTGGGGCTTTGTCTTGGCCAAGGCAGCGTGAATGACGAAGAAACGCATTAAAACTGATTTATTGCTGCAGATAAGTTTGGATTTATATGCCAAAGTCAAGGCAGTGCCCTGTCTTTTGCTTCCCAAGCCTCCCGAGCTACCCGAGCTTCTCGCCTAATCTCAGTTTCGTCCGGGGCTCGGGGCGAACCTCCGAAAGGCATCCGCAGCACATTTAATTAAGATTTAACCTTTAATTACGATTTAAAAGATTACAATGTCAAATGCACGCTATCATCCACCCCAATCGCAGTCCCAATCCCAATCCCATTCCCATTTATTGGCGATTCCACTAATGCTGAGAGCATTTCTCGATACGCTGCCACAGGAAGGATATGATTATGTCGATAACAATGGCATAGAATGGGAATGGGAGTGGGAACGGGAAGGGGATACTGCTACCCCTCTGACATATCATTTTCTATGCGCTGCAGGGGCACTCTCATTGTTATTTGCGGATTTTTTCCCATTGAATATTCTCTTTTATGGCCCCCGGCCCCATCCACGTTGCGTGCTAATTATGCAAGCGCTCGGCGTAGCAAACCCAATGATGCTTATCCATAATCGTTATCGTAATCGCCATCTTTATCGGCCTTGACATTATCCCACACTAGATGGCGATGCGATTCAGGCGGTTCAGGATGGCAAATATGTAAGTCCGTGTGGAGTATACCCTATGCTATATGTTTTTGACTTACAGATGGAAGATCTGCCTCTATACAATATCACAAGCTATGGCTAGCCTATTTGAATGTCATCTTAACAATTTTAAAGCGTCATTGATACTTAATTTGTCCTTTATCTGAGTCGTATGATTGTCGTATTTCTTTTTGTGCAAAACTTTCTTTAAAAAGCAACAAACAAACATTCTCAGAAAGCATATCTCTGGGTCTGGCTGTGTTTCTGGCTTATTTTCCATTGTTGTGCTTAGCTTTATTATGAGCCTTTGTTAAAGCCGCTAGTTGGAAGATGCTGTCCTGGCCAACACCTCGAACGCCTCCCCTTTGCTCTCCCTCAAGGGTCGGGGCGCTGGTATTCATTATAATGTCAAACGCAGTATCTGGGGACCTACAGACAGTCAGTCTTGCCTTTGTCGTCCTTTCTTTCAATGCTGCCACTCTCTGTCCTCGTCTAACCTCGCACATTTTTTCCGCCCTTCCCCCCACTGACTATCTTGAGTTTCCATTTGCTTTTTGCTATTTTATTTTATTTTATTTTACTTTATTTATTTAATTTACGAGTATGCCCATGGTCTCGGGCTGGGTCTCGGTCTCGGTCTCGACTTGCGTTCATAAGTTTATTATTTATAATCCCACTCAAGTGCGACACTTCTCTACGAGTGTGCTCACGAGTATGCCCTACTGCCACGCCTCCCAAGCACACCCTTACAATATATAGGTGGGTATATATATGTACATATATGTATGTACAGTTGGGCTCAGGCATTTACACCCCGCCCTTGGCAATCAGTTTATATTTTGTATGGTTTATTAACAATTTGCGCGCGCCCCGTCCGGCCCCAGAAAATAAAACAACACCAAAGTTTTTATGGCCATACTGCGACTCAAAAATATTGCCGCATCAGCACAAGAAAGTTGGAGTTTGAATTGGAGCTAGACCTGGGGCAGGAGCTGGAGCTGGCGCTGGAGCTGGCGCTGGAGTTCCGGGAAATGGGGCGAAGGGTATGAAATGCTTTTATTGCGTTCTATTATTGCTAAATACGTTTATATTTTTTTGCCTCGCACAAAGCCCCAATGGATTCTGGGACACTTTCAACCCTAGAAGGTCTTGTATATTATAAAATATTGAATACAATGATGCCACATCTTTAATTAGAATCATAAAGACTATTATTTTTATGTTCTCATGATTGGACACCTGAATCATTCCTAGATTAAAATTACAGACAAAGATCAATATTGGATCATTTGATATGGTAAAAGGCAGATAATAAAAAATAAACTGCAATGGGAAATTCAATTTATTTATGCAAGATACATTTGGTGCTTGATACAAAAGTGCTTTCCACATTTCTTATGGGAGCCAAAGTTCGGAGTACAGTGCTGCAATTGTAATTAAAAAACATTGGAACAGGCGAATCCACTCGTCTTTTCGCTTCTCCCATTCATACACCAAATTCTCAATAAGCTGATTGCAAAATTGCATATTTATCGTCGTCTTGTCAATGTTGTGTAAACACGTATTTGTCTATGAAGCTAGTCGTATTTGCCCCAATATTCGGAAAGCTTTTTTGGAAACCAATCTGCCAATTATCTGCTGTATTTGCTCGCATATATGTATGTAATATGTATGTAAATGCGAGAGGATTATGTATGACATATGTCTGTGAATGGAAAATATTGATACACAGAAATGTGCGTCGACAAATGTTTCTCCCTCAAGGAATTTGTCTAAATATTCATTCGATAGCCCATCAAATGAGAGGTTCCAATCTTTCGCCGCAATATTTGTTATCCGTAGATAATTCGAGTTCTTCACAGATAAAGCATCGTCCTCCCAAGCGGAGGATGGCTCTAGTCCTTCTGGGGTTTCAGCCTAATGGTAATAGATAATTGCATTCTGTTTTGTGTATCTTTTCTGTGTGGCAGCAGCTGCAAGCAGTAAGCGACTCCATCGATAGCGACTTCCTCTGAATGGACTCGTTCCACATGTAGTCACTGCTATCGATTACCATCTAACGGGTCATTGTGTTCTCCGGCGTTTATGTTGACGTTGACCCCCTCAGCACCCACCGCCCTCTCGTCACACTGATAATGAAGGGCGACGACTGAAAACTTATCGATTTTCGATTTGCCCACATATTCCTGGGTGCGTGTGCCCCATCCCGTGTGTGGCAGGCATTCAAATTGCGGTAACAAATGTCGCTGGCTCACAGGAGCCAAACGATTGTGGACTGTGGCTTGTGGGCAGAGGGCTCTCGTCCGCCGCAGGGCAGAAGTGAAAGAACAAATGTCAAAGAGCAACCCGACGTCGTTGTTGTGAGCGGCGCCTCCCTGATTGCCAAAAAAAAATACAAAATAAAGAAATGAACGGAGAGAGTAGAGGAAAGACGAAGAGCTGGGACGGTGGACAAAAGGGCACCATTGGCAGAAGGCAGAATGGGGGCAGAATGCCACTCGTGGAGCAAAGGGCAATGCGCTTAGCACAGCAGCCTGTTGAATGTCTGACTTTCTCCCCACTGCCCCCCCTCAATGGCGCTGACAATGAAAGCCATAAGAATGCCGCTGTCTATGGGAGTGAGTGAGTGAGTGACTCTGAATAGAACTGCAAATGGAATCGGAAATGGTGGGCCCTGTGGCTGGGGGTGAGAGACCATTCCATTTGCCTGTTTAATGCAATTTGTTTTTGCTTTTGATGATGTTGCTTCTCTGCTATGTACAATACATGCATATCAGTGCAGACTTCTGTGAAATGTCACTGTTACAAGATCGTATCATTAGGCTACGCAGCGCCCGAAGACACGTTCGGACTGATTTTCCGTCTCTACCGCACGCACTCTTTGTCGTTCAATGTTGGCGCCGTCGTTCGGAGGAGAGCCACGCTGACTAAGTATCGGGTATATGTTATGGTCCTTCTTTTAGACGTTAATTCTTTGTATTGTCCCAGCCTGCCTGTCTGTCTCTCTCTGTCTCTCTCTGGTACAATACACCTTTCTTTCTCTCGCCGTGGGATATTTGAACAGAGAACACAAACGCACGCAGGCACACACTCTCCAAAAAACACACACATAGACGCCGAAAACATGGCGTACAACGGTAAAGCAAAGTAAGAACAACACAACAACAAAATGTGGGTGGGTGCAGGGGCAAGGCAACAAAGCAACAACTAAAATTGAAAGGCAGACAAATAAAAAGCGCCGAAGGAGCACAAGACACACACACAGAGAGAGAAAGAGTGATGGGGAGGGAGAGGGGGGATGGGGGATGGGGTGAGAGTGGTGAGAGTGGGCCGAGAAAAAGGGATGCTGTGCGAGAGTAACAACAACAAGAACAACACCACCCAACACCCAACACTGAACAACATGATAAAGGCCCAAAAATCAATTTCTGTGTCAATTTTTTTTCGTCTGCCCCTCATCCCCATCTTAGTCCTTCTCTTTTTTTTTGGCGCTCCGTGTGAAGAAAACCGAGGGATAAAAAAGTGCGTGCGGCTTCCAAGGGAAAAAGCAGAGCCAAAAAGGAAAAGGGAACCGCAACAAATTCGGCTCATATTTCAAAGGAGTTTCGGGAATGTCCTTGGATTTGTTGGAGCTTGTTTTCGGGGCGGGCAGAACAGGACCCGGGCAGACGAGGGGCACCCACACCCACCAGGCAGAGAACCAAATTAAATGCAGTCCTCGCATAAATCTTGTACACAAAACAGGTCGCCATACCCGACCTGGAGTTCCGTTCCCCGAGCTGGGTCATTGTTATCGAACAGCCAATCGGATTGCAAAAAATCTCCAAGGACACCAAATAGACTTTACACATTTTTGGCTTCCCCAAAGGGAAGTGTGTCAAACATAAATACAAATTTTGGTTATTTATGGAATGCGGCAGCACTCTCACATATGCCACAAGTTGCCATCCCAGTCCATCCTTCCCAAAAGCAGACCCAGTGGGTGGTATATTCATCAAAGATATTTAAAGTCACGCTCGAAAAAGAGCTACTCGCAAATTGTTTTGATCAACTGTGGCAACAAATAAATTGAATTATAATGATTATAGTTTTAATGTGTTTTTAATAAGGAAGGAAATGGACCTTTTATATCTGAATAAATTACATTTCTGAAACGAATAAAAATGTCATAAAAGTAAACAACAATCAGACGACTAAAGTATTGCTTTTACGACCATTGTTGCCATGCAGCGATGATGGAGGTGATTTATAATTGTTTTTGGAGGAACTTGAAGCTTATTTATTATATAGTAAACATTGGATGTTTGTGCAAACACCATCTGCCGAGACGCACACAGATGTTTGGGCTTCAAATGATGAATTTTGAATGAAAACAGACGAAACTTCCTTAAAAATCCTGACATTCTGGCACACAAAATCTACAAGAACCAAAATGAGACGTCAGCCAGCAGAAAGGTAATCCCAGCAGGATCTAAAATAGCGATTTTCCAGCAGTGGATGCCACACGCGCACACGGCTTAGGTTGGGGCGTGGCAGGGGCAGGGGCAGGGCCATGGGCATGGGGGAATATGGCTAACAAGCGAAAAGCCTGAAGTGAGTTTATGTATTTTGTATTTTTTGCATAGCTCTGTAGTTTGATGTTGATGTGGTTTTGTATTTCGGGGTTATATTTATTGCATTGTTTACCGTGCATAAAAGCGAACGACAAGTCGGTCCATTTGTAGCTCTTCGGCCACGCCCCACTCTGCTTGCAACAAAGGTACGGGTTATTTATGTGTGTGTGTGTGTGTGTGCCCCTGTCTGTACGTGTTTGTTGCGTGTCTCTGCCTTCAATGCGAATTGAGGAAAGCGTTTTGATTATTTTACAGCCTTTTTTTTCGTTCAATTTTCGCTTTGATTTTTACCGTGGCCCGTTGCTCTTCTTTGGCTTTTACTCGCTCTCTCTCTCTCTCTCACCCTCTCTCCATCTCTGTTGCTGTTGCTGCAGGCTGTCTGGGAAATTTATGCCGACATCGCCTATATTTATAGATACCTTCACCTGTCTTGCCAAAAGTCACTTACGAAATTAAATTTGTTGCTGTCTTTCGCTCTGTCTCTCCCACTCTCTCTCTCTCTCTATCTAGCCCCCCTTTCCTCCCTCCTACTTCTTTGGCAACCCTCGCTCGAAATTGCTTTATATTTTTTGTGGGCTTGTCAACAGATTCTCAATTATGTTCGCTGCACATTTGCCGCAAATCAAATGGAAATGAGCAAATGAAAACAAGGAAGTACTGGAGGAAAATGAAGGAAAATGGATAACGGTTATGTCGATGGGGCAGTTAAAGTTACGGAAATGTGTTGTGCCCTGAAAGAAACAGATTTCCACTTGGCCTGCCTGTGGAGTACAGGTACAATACGATAATGGGGGGGAAGCAATTGAAAATTTGATTTGCTTTCGGAGAAACGACCACGAGGGTAGACATAGAGCAAAATAAACTAGTTTTCAGCTCTCTATTAGGGAAGGCGAAAGGAAAAAGCACAAGAACTTCCACGAGGATCAATAAGCATCTAGAAAAAACAAAAAGTATACGACTTTAGCGACGGACAACTGATGAGACGACTGATTAAGACGACGGCAGACAACTGAGTGAGGAGAGTCCTCTCTCGGGCGCTTGACGGCTCTCTGTGACGACCGCTCTCGCGCTCTAGTCATCCGCTCTCGCGCTCTAGTCATCCGCTCTCGCGTTCTAGTGATCCACTCTCGCGCTCTTGAGATCCACTCTCTGCTCTCTCGCTAACGGTTTTAGGACGCGAGCGTGCCGACAGCACAGCCTTCTTACATTTGTAAAGGAAAAATATTTGAATCAAGTTAACTTCTCTAGGTGAAATTATTTTACGGTTAAGCTAACTCCGGGGCACTGAGAGCACTAATTAATTTCAATTTGTTTTTGCTAGGAAACGATGAAAGCCAGCCACAGAAAGCTACAGAAAGTGAACTCCATAGTTTTTGGAAAAATGCGGTCTAAATCACTTCACTTACAAGGAACTTGCAACTTGGTTTAGGGGCATACAATAATTCGCGGAAAGTTTGGGTCTGAATTGAATTTCCTCTCTCGCGTATCTTTATGGCGCTTCCGAGTGCTCTCCCCCCCCCCCCCCCCCCCCCCCCCACTTGCTGAGTGGCGCTTTTACTTGTTCATTCTTGTTTGTGTTGGGCGGCAGCGGCAGCATTAGCAAGTTTGTTTTGTACAAAAATCAGGAAAATGAACGCGACGAAGAGGAATTAGTGGAAAAGGAAGAAAAATAAATGGAATAGGACGGAGAGATTGGAGGGAGTGGGCAGGAAGTAGAAAAAACAAACAAAAACAAACCCAAGAACATGTCTTTGACATATTAATAAATTATATTCGAGTAATCTCCTGGGCATATTATCATATACAAAACATACATACATACATACATACATACATCCGTATGTAAGTACGTACTCGCATGCCCCACTCAGTGTGCCCCATCCACCGTGTTGATGGGCCCCCTCTGGCTCCTCTTTCATTATTTATATTATTTTATTGTGTGCATTATTGTACATAGCATTTGCTGACAAAATGTTGTTTTCGTCATCGTCTCGTGCATTTGACTAATTTCTTAAAAATGTTCGCCCATGGCCAAAAGCAAAAGCCAGAAGGAGCGGCGGCCGAGATCAAAATCATCACAATATTATATTAAATAAATGCTGAGTGCCACACAACAAATTAAATCAAAAGTGGAATATTAAATCAAGTTCTATGGACTCCTAACCAAAATACTTTATGGCCTGAAAGTGTCTGAGAATATCGATATTTGAAGAGATTTTTTCCCATTCGCAGTACACGTTTCATATACATTATTTACTAGTATCGTGGAGATGATCTTCTGAAATCCTTTTTAAAATTCCCACATAGCCTCCGTTCCCTGTCACTCCTTGCCACATACTTGTATCTAGTGGCATGCTTTTGCTTGGCATTCCATTCGAGCTTCGTCCAGTAAACCGTGATTCATGGTAATATACATACATACATACATACATAGTTAGTGTTAAATTGTTATACGATCGAGTGTTGCAACATTTGCAGCCGCATTCCTGGGGCAGACTCACCTCAATCTGCCCCTCTATAGCCGTATCTATGTCGTCCCCATTCCTCCCTCGTTCACCCTTTCAACACAAATATTTGCAGTGTCACAGAATTGTAAATATTTTTGCCAGTAAAAAAATACAAAAATAAAAACAAAACAAAAACAAGTAGATAAATAAATCCGAGGGAAGGATAGTAAACAACTTAATGTTGTAGTTGTTGTTGTTGTTGTTGTTGTTGTTGTCGTTGTGGGTTGTTGATTTTTTTAGTGGTGATTAATGCAATGCCAGTGTGTTGGTGTGTTGGTGTTGGTGTTTTGGTGTAAGTATCTATGTGTTGAGCAGTTTTATGCACTCGCTGCTGGAATTCTCCTTATTTTCTACACCGAATCGTATTTCATTTAATCTTTTTTTTCTTTTTTTTCTGTGTATTGTACTTGGTGCACTGCACGGCTTCATAAATAATTTATTTACTTGGCTACTCACCCGCTGATGGTTGATTTTTGTCGTTATGATTTGTTGTTGTTGTTGTTGTTGTTGTGCTGTTGTTGTTGTTGATTTGTGTGCCGGATTGTTAGCTCATTGGTGACACAAATCAATCAAATGCCTGACATTCCAAATATACTATATACATTCGGTTTTTATTATTTTTCTACGATTTGATTTTAAGTCGTGTTTTTGTGTTTTAGAGTTTCTTAGGTTTTTCGTTGTTCCATCTATGATTTATGGCACAGAAATTTGTATTTCGTTCGTTTGTTTATATATTTAATTGACTCAATAATTAATTGCATCCAAAAATATATTTATAGCGGTCGACATTTTGGCAAAACTGCCATTTTGATTTATGTATTGATTGCAATAAAAAATAGTCACAAAAATAAACTCCAGGAAAGTAGAGCAAAAATATTTGATACCCAAATGGGGATACACAGAAAAGTCTGTAAAAACCTCTTTAGAACCATTAAAAACCCTTCACTTATGTGCCTTTCTTCTCAATTTGTACTTAATTTTCTCTAACAAACTCCCACTTCAAAGGGGATCCGCCCCTTGGCCACTCTATCGAAACGTAGACCAGGTATAATTTTTGACCGAAGCGAACTTCTTTCGTCGAACAATACTTCCCGACTGTGCGTAGGAATAACGAGGACTGTAATATGTGTGAGCGGTTCCGGGAAATACTCATGCAGCAACTGCTTAGTGCCCATCGTGGGCTGCAACGATCCAGAACACTATAATAACAATTACAATAAGCATTGGCGGCAGTGGCAGTGGCAGTGGCAGTGGCAAATATTTATCCACATAAATTTTGGTGCAGTGGTTCAAAGGTGGTTCCACCTTCCACCACAAAAATTGCACGCAAATCACAATTTTAATTTTAATTATTTTCCTCACATTTTTCGGGCGAAAAACGATTTTTGTTTATGCCATAAAAACGATGAAAAATTGCACAAAAAGGCTAAACAAATTTTCTTATGAATGAAAATGTGCCACAAGCGAATGAGTGTCCCGCGCCCCGCCCGCCGCGTCCTTGTCTCCTTTATCTAGTATTCTGTGTGGCATCAAACACCTAATGAAAATCAACAAATAATGTTTATCGACTACATGAGCCACACAAGTCCTTCTCGCACTCTGCTCTCTTTTTCTCCGAATGGATATCAAATGATGGCCAAGAGCAGCATCTATCTGGCCTTCAGAGTCTTGCATTCAGCACCGAATTTTCTCCTTTGAGCCAATCAGATTTTCACTAGGTTCATTCCAACGCTGAGTGACAGACGACCGACGGCTAGGGGGGGAAGGCGAAGGCCGAAAGATGAGAGGCGGCCTCAGAGCTGCTGTCCAGAGCTTGTACGAGTATCAAAGGTAAAGACAGGCTGGACACCGAGCTGGAGCTCTGAAAGCCAACAGAATCTGCCCCGAAGCTGAGTGGAAATTCGATATTGCCCAACACCAACGCAGATTGGTTTTTCAAATGTGATTGAAGTGCAAACTACCGTCAGTGCTGAGCTGGAATGTTTTCCTAGGACTCTGTAATTGTTTCTGTCTATAGTATAGTCAATACTTAACCTAATTATTGACCATTTGGTCACCTTGTATTTTTCCACATCAAGTTGGACAATTTTAGGGGCCTATTCGTATGAAAGGTAGGCCAGAAAGCAACTAAAAATTTCTAAAATTTCTTGAAAGGGCTGCTTGACTTCTCTAGCCTTCAACAAAAGGCGTAAGTTATGCATAAAGCTTTAAACTTTTATTGTATTATAATAATCAAAATAACAATACATAAATTCCACTTCAATTCTCTTTCAGGCATCACAATTTCATTTGAATTCTTTGGTCAAAACCAAGTAATTAATACCTTTAGAATTCTCAGAAGGAAACAACGTCCAATTTGAAATCATTTGAACTAATAGTAGGACTTTTCCTTTCAAAAGATTTTGAGCCAATCAGAAATGCCTATTAATTAGAATACTTAGAAAACTTCTAAGCTTTACAATTTGATCAACTTGCTGATGATTTCGTGTTTCCCCAAAAGAATATTTATGTTAATTATTATAACTATAATTGGGAAGCCCTCGAAATGTTTTTTGGGCAATCAGACAGCTTTGTTGTTTAAGATTGGAAGCCATTGGATTCCCGTACTCCTGCTCGCGAAACTTTGGTGTGCTTTAGAACTAATCAGACAAGAGTTCAGAGGAAGCTTAGCAGGCAGTGGCAGTGGCTTTCTTGCAGTTGGCTTTAATGCGGCAATTTTCATAAATTTCCAGCGCGCTTTTCGCAGACATTTCCATTCCGCTATTGCGCGCACAGCTGCGACCCAAGCGGCGTATGTGTAATATTTCTAATGCCAAAAAAGGGCTTGATTCCCACCGGCAGTGCCCAACGGCAGGGCTGCTGCAGCTGGCCAAACCAAATGCGCTCCAAATGCTTCAACGCACACTTGCACATACACTAAACGCACACGCACACACACACACACACACACACATACATGGCTCAACGTTTGTGTCTGCGCCACACGGCGTATGGGCAACATTTTTGATAATTATACGACGAGGCAGCTGCACGTTAAACACGCCAAATGCAATTAAGTGCTTCAAACGGTGTTTTCTTTTTTCCCCACACATTTTTCCTGTGAGCTTGTCACTCTTCTTCTTTTTTTTTTTTTTGGCTAGAGTGGGGCTGTTCTTGCTCCTCTGCTTCTGGACTTGGTTGGTGTGTTTCGCCGCTTTGTTTTGTTTTTTAATTAAAAATTGAAACTAAAACGCCCAAGCAGCTTAAATATTTAACAAGTGACAGAGAGAGAGAGGTATAGCCCGATTGGAGAACGCGCTTCTGTGCTGGGCGACAGAGACCAATGCAGAGACAATTAGAAATGTTTGTGGGTCAGGGCAGGGGGTAGAGGTGAGGGCGGAGATAGCGCGTGTGGCGAAATGGGAGCGGAAATTTGGGCAACTTTATGGCAATACCAGTCCACACTTTCGGGATTTCCCTGCTAGGCGAAGGACTCTCTACAGGGCGTGGGGTGGATTAGCGCTTTTCTCTTAAATTGCTCCATATATATTCTTCAAGAATTAGTCATTAGCTATGGAATTAGTATACATTTTTGACAAGTTCCAAACCCATGGAATGTGGGTCCAAACACTTGAAATTCCTTTTATTAAAATTGTATATTTTGGAATAATATTTAAGGCTTTTTTTATAAAATAAATACCAGTTTTAAGGGTGACTTGGAAGTGTTCCAGAACTCATTCAATTTTCAATAAACACGTTTAAAAGTTTGCTGATTTTCCTTAAACAATTTAGGAGATATAGAATGGGTCTAACCATTCGAAAACTTCATTTGGTCTATGTTCTTTTGTTACTAGAGCTCGAATTTGAACCCTACAATATTTAATGGGTTCTTAGATTAAGTTATCATAGTTTACATATCATATTTCGACCATTTATTGTTTGCTCATATCGCTTAAATGGTGTTTTAAAGGCTTATGCACTTTACTTTGAAGTTACCTTTGATTTTGAGAATATTTAGAAGTCAAGTGATAAATCAATGTCATGTTTTAAAGCCCTCCTCCTCCAATGGAATCACTAGCAAATATCCATTGCATACTTTCAGGTAGCCAGCTGAGAGATAAAGCTCATTTACAGGGTACAAACAGGGTCTGAGCTGTTAAGCACCTGCCACTCGGGCTGGCACACGACACGGCCTTTGTAATTAATTTAGCAGCAACAATTTGCCCAGACTCGGGCTTAGTGCTTTCTGTGGAACAAAGCAATCCTCCAGAGACCGAAAGGGACAGGAACTGGGACTGGGCCTGGGCTTGGGACTGCTGCTGTTGGGCCTTAAACATTTTGGGAATTAACACTTTAAGCTCGAACACGATGCTGCCTGATTGCGGCCAGGTGTTAAGCCGATTTAGCTATCTGAATAAGCTTACACTATTTAATTTGCCATCACAAACATTTGAGAGGGTTCATTTAAACCTATTCGGAAATCTTTTATGCTAACATCTTCATGGAAATCGTTTTATGGCTTTTGATTTCTTGTTCATTTATACCATTATTTATGCTTTATTTGTTGTTTTGGTACATCATTTGTTTGTTTCTGTTCATTGCACTTTAAAAAAAATATAGTAAAACAGCTAATGGAAACACTCTTCTAAGAACTGAAACTTTTCCAATTGAATTTCGTGGCGATATGCGAATTTTGATGGCCTGTGTTAACGTTTAATGGAGGTCACCGAAAAAAAAGAAACATCCCAAAGTTCAGAGGGAGTGGGACTCACACAAGAAATTGTTTTTCAAAAAATTGAACAGAATTCTTTGGCTGAGAAGTTTTCAATTTGCGTTTTTGTCTGGGCCGCGCCGAAGAACAACACGACAATTTCCCTGGGTTTTTCAGGTGATTTTCTTGGATTTCTGTGGAACACGTCGTGCCGTCGGCGAAGCTGAACGAGAACTGAAATCAGAATCGGAATCGAACGGGGCGAGTGTGCGAGTGGGCCAGTGTGCCACACTGCGAGGCGATGACGACGATGCCACAGCCGATGCCGAGACGCGACGAGGCGGCAACGAGGCGGCGACGGAGTGCGGAAAGTGTTTCGGTCTCGGTTTTTGGTTTCGCATCTGGGCCCCTTCCGGCTCCTCTTCGGCCATCCATCCATCCTCTTTCGGCCTTGTCGCATGCGAGAGATTTTCCTGCTGGTAGTGGGAAATTTTTTGAGCGGAGCACAAATTTCCCTGACGCAGCGAACGAAAGCGAAACCATGGGCGCCACGAGCCCTCAGCTCGGCTCGCGAACCAACGCGGCTGCCATCTGGGCTGATTTTAGCCATGACTGGGAGAACATTACCGTTTTTCTTCTCTTCTCTTTTGGCCAAAATGTGGGCCTACCTGTTGCTTAGCAACTCGGCCAGGCGCGGAGATGAGAGGCAGAGTTGGGCTGAATTCTGCTGAGCTGGGGCGGATTGGGGCGAATTGGGGCGGATTGGGGTAGGGTGGAAAGTAGCCATTGTCATAGTGCCAAATAGCATAAAAAAATAAATAAATAATAGAAGGAAGCTATCGCTCTTCCGTCCAAAATAAAGTTAAAGTTTTCCAGCAACAGCAGCTGTTTCCAATAAATAAAGTAAATTAATTTTCTGGAAAACTTCCAGAGATTTTGCATCGTTTTATTTCTGGAGAGCTCTCCCTCTCCCTCACCCTCACCCTCTCTCTTTCTCTTCTCTCTGTGTGTCTGTGTGTCTGTGTTTCTCTTCCTGCCCGCGCCTAGAAGTAGGCAAACACTTTTCTGCTACTTGAAGAGGGTCAAAGAAATGTGCGAGCAAAAAAAAAACAAAAACGAAGATAAACTAAGAGAATCCCCACATCCACAACCATATCCATATCCAATATGTGTATATATGTATGTATGGCTCTTTTCCCAGTTGCCCAAATCGATTGTTTTCGTATGCGCACTTGAGCTGCCTTCGATTGTCAAAACATCTAAATGACATTTGGCAAATTCGCATGTAAATGTCCTCCTGATGGTGGCTCGCCCTGCTACACGAGATGCTCAAGTGAGGCAGGACTCCTGTGGTGGGGAAACGGAATCAATTGCATATTGTAAATCGAATAAGTAACCAATTGGGGATTCAAAACCATTCAAATACCAGACCCCAGCACACGACCAAATTATTAAGTGCCAGGACATTTTCTGATGTCCTACCTTCAAAGAAGAAATACCTTCAGATATGTATATATAAATATAATTTTTTTTGCTATTTTTTGCCCTTCGTTGGGGATGGTTTAACCACATCCATGGAAGCGCATTCAAGTGAAATTCATGAAATTTTTCGCTGTGGTCAATCGTATTAGTATTTATTCATGGACGTCCAGATAAATTAATATAGATTTATTTCTAATTATTACTTTTTTAGTGCCTTTTTGCCATTTATTATTTATGTTTATTAGTTATTTTCATTAAATTCCTTCTTTTATTTTGACACAAACTTTGCCTTTTAAATTTTTAAAAATCCTTTCAGAAAATAATAATTGGCTGTAATTGGAGTCTTATTCACATTTACAAAAATCCTATATTTATTTTATTAACCCCAGAATTCTCTATGCTCAACTTTTTGCTCAATTATTTTCAATTGCCACTTTTAAAAATATCTTAAAGATGTATTTATGATGTATTTTAAAGGTCTTCGATATTTTGTCTCTTCTCAAATTTTTTTTTTTTTAATAAATCCAAATTATTGATTTCACACGGAGGAACTCCAATTGAACGAGAAATGAAATGTGAAAACGGGCAGAAGATATGAGAGGCAGAGAAAGAGACAGACACAGAGACAGAGACAGACTGAGAAAGACAGAGAAAACTTGCTTTTCGGCTTTTGTGCATAAATTTTAGGTTTGTTGAAAATGTTTGGTATTTTGTTTGTTCTACGCGTTGTGGCATGCCCAACTTTTTGGCAGTTGAGTTTATTGTTGGGCGGCTGTTCCTGTTTTTGTTGTTTGCATTTGGTAGAAGCAACACAGCACAAGGGGAAAAGTGGGAGTGAGAGGGAGAGGGAGAGTGCGAGTGGGATGCCACTCAACACTCAACATGCCAAATACAAACACAGAAGAGCACAGAACCCTGTCAAAAGGAGGTGGCTCTGAGGATGAGGGAAGAGAAATATCTGAAGGATGAAAGGGGGGAGGAGGAGTGAAAGAGTAAAAGAGAGACGAAAATAGGGGAATCCCTGGGCATATTGAGGCAGCAAGAAGTGTAAACAGGAAACGTGATATTTGACAGATGAGTGTAGATATTTAGATACCAACATAAATAGTACTTATGCCCTGGGAACCACCCCCTATAACCATTCTGCTTCGGCTCCTGCTCCGGCTCCGTCTCCGACTCCTGCTCCTGCTCCCTCACTCCCGGCACTCCCTCTGCTCCAGTCGGTCTGTCTCTGGTGTCTTATTGATTTTCTGCTATAGCTTTCACTTGCCGCAATTTGAAGTGCCACAGAGACAGGCACACTCAGCGACAGATGAACACAGAAGAGGCAGCGACAGACAATAAACACTCACACAGAAGGAGATGGAAAGAATTCCGACACAAAAGGCACAGAAATGAGATGAAACGATGAGTCTAAAAACAAGAGAAATTATGAGAAAATAATCGAAATTCATCAAATCATATTATTCTCATCGAAGTATACCTACTATATTTTTTCATGGCCATGTATTCAACTGTAACCCCACGTACCTACTGTACCTACTGTATATAGACATCAAATATGATTTGGACTAGACTGCTATTCGGGTCGCATGTGTCCCTCAAAGATGGTCTGTGAAAAGACCAAACCCAACGTTTACTTCCGCTTGAAATCCTAGTTTCACTCTCTTTTCAGCAGATTTCGTATCTTTTGTCCGGGAGCAATGCTAACTGGACTCATCGACTGCATTGTTTCACCTGTGTTCTCCTCCTTCAGGCATGGTGCTCGCCCACGCTCAGTGCCTGGCCCAGGAGCTCCTTCCAGGCCTCGTATAGATATAATTTTTGCTCATCATTTGCCAAAGGATCACTTTCTTCTATCGATAGTCGCCTTTAGCTGGTTCTGATCGATCTTAAAGCTACAGGTCTTAAGTAAGGCTATTTATATTCCTTTCAGATAATTAACTCAATCGATTTTCGACTTGTACCGATTCATATGCGTTGTCCGACTTCATTTGTGATGAAAATAAACTCGATGCTGTACAAAGAAACGATTTCGACATTCATTGTTATTGTCCAGTAATTGGCACTCTTCGAAAGCAGTCGACGCGCTGACAATCAAGAATATCCAGATGCCACGGCTCCTGCAACAGTGTACAGTGAGGGATCTCTGGGGCAGACACTCAAGGGAGATGCCGATGCCCCCCTTATAGCAGGTTTTATTCCCATCCGTTCCCATTTCTATAATTTGCAAAGTTTTGATCATACCCTAGTTTCTCTCAAAATGAATTTATAAATCTCGCATCGCGTGCTCGGTTCGCCAGCAGGGCTTTCACTGTTCTTAAGTGCATATGTACCACTCTTACTTATATAGTAAGAGATGCACATCATACACGTATCCATTTATCTCCCCGTCAAGTGCGTACTTGATGCTTAATGACTGACAGATTTCCATTCAATCGAGCTACCTTCACCACCCATCCAATCCCATCCCCACTCCCACTCCCACTTGATTGTATTTTTCCCCACAGAAACAATGAAAAAAAAATACAAAAAAATAAAAGAAAAGGGAAGAAAAGTAAAATCCCCATAAAAAAATGTATATTGAACGATAATCGAAGAGTGCGCAAAAAAAGGAGAAATAGGTAAAGAAAATATGATATGGAAATGAGTTTGCATTTTACTCACAGTCATAATAGTCATATCGATCCGCTTCGCTGGGATTATTGCTGCCCATGATTTTGCCAAAAACTGTGGAAAAAGTGCGACAAACAGAAAGAAAATAAGAAAACGATTTAAGATATACAGCCAAAGGGTTAACAACAATATCGAAAGGACGGGTAAAAGGGCCAAAAAGAGCAACAAAATGACGAGAAATCACAGCAATTCAATTAAAAACGCTGACACAGAGTCAAAGTGCTCTTCCATCCTCATCCCCAGCACTAGGGCTGGGGCGAGTCGGAACAGAGATTGGGGCAAGTGAAAATAGACGGTAAAAGGGTTAATGGGAAGTGCAGTTAGGTCTGGATATATATGTACCATTTTGTTTTGTTTAGGGTAGAACCGTAGAGAACAGGGCAATTAAACGGATGGTATAGGGGTGGCCTGACTAGGCTAAACCCATGATCTTCCTAAGAAAAGGTCCACTAAAGCTTTAGGTATTTACTCATGTAGACCACTAATGAAGGGTCAAGATTGGAAACATTATAATAGCTAGGCATATGGAAATAGAACTTCCATATAGAGTAGAACCAATGCCTTTCCGAAGCATGATCTGTAGAGTTTCAACTAGCAAAGCAAACCCAACTTATCAAAAAATATTGTCCGAAGACCGTTTATCTCTGGACCATTGAACGGGTAACAATGATCCCTGCTCTTTGTTTTTTCGCTGACAAAACCTCAACCAATAAAATTTCCATAGCTCAAATCTCTGTTCACATCCATTGTGCTTGTGGTCAACCTGGTCGTGGACTTGGCGTAGAGATGACCACGTTTGGGGCGTTTGAGTTATGTAAAGGGGGTCCCCACTGTGTAGGGAAGGGTGCTGTGCTCACTGGACCAACTCACGTTTGGCGAAGCTCTTGCGAACGCGCAGAAAGCAGGAACGCGACCGCGACAACTGGACGAGCTCCTCGGGATGGGATCCGTTCTGTATGCAAATGATGGGCGCCAGGGGTGTGATGCGGCAGCGGCTGTGACTGCGGCTGCGGCGGCGACGCTCCAGCAGGGGAATGGTGACAAAATGCGGTGACAATTGGTTTTGGTGTTGGCTTTGGTGAGGTTGTTGTTGTTGTTGAAGTTGTTGAAGCTGGAGTTCGCCCGAACCAAATCCTGTTTCCACTTCAGTATTGTTGTTGAAGTTGTTGGTATTGTTGTTGGTGTTGTTGTTGTTGTTGTTGCTGCTGCTGCTGTGGCTGTTGTTGTTGTTGTTATGATTGGTGCTGATGATGGTAATGACGTTGACGGCTGCTGTGGAAAGAAATACAACACGAAAATAGAATTCAGTTTGTAAAATAAAATGAAATTCCAAACACAAATGCGACCATCAAAGCCATCATCAAATAGCAAATGGAAAACCTCTCTTCCCCGCCCTGGACTTTCCTTTTTTCCCCACAAAGCAAAGAAATTCATTCCCATGTGTGTTTGACAAGTTTTCGCTTGACTTTTCTCCATCGAACTGCTGCATTCTCCCTCTCTTTTTCCACACATCATCTCGTAAATCATTGGAAAGACGAAAAATATCGAAGGCACTGTGCCAAATGTGCCAATGTGAGCCAAATCCAAATCCGAATCCGAATCCGAATGGGGCAAAAGTTAGGTGAAAATCAACTCCCCATCCTATCAGTTTCCTTTCTCTTTCAGTTACCTTTCTCTCTCCCACTCTAGCTCCCTTTTTCTCCCGTTTGCCCTGCCACGTAACCGTAAATGAAATCAATTTTGTTGTACTGCTAAAATTGCATGGATTGCACTTTGAGTGCTGGAAAATGGTGTACGAAATTCAATTTGCGCAGCACCCGCTCAGCCAGTGTTGGGTAAATTGCACACAATATTGTTGTAAGTGGGCTAAAAATGAATAGACCAGAAAATCGAAACACAATTGCTGTAGTTGAGTGCAATAATGTTTATGTCAGGGATCTTTTATAAAGCGATTCCTATACCTTTGGCTAGGCAGGATACAGAAGCATAAAGGATAATTTGACTTGTTTAACTATAAGGTCTGAGGTATGTAACCCTAAGCATCTTCCTCTGCTATTCTGTACTCGATTAAGTCCTTTCCACTTCTTTGAATTTGTGGAATGCAGCTCTTACAACTTCTTTGGTTTCCTTAAATCTATTTTCCTTCAAAACTGCAGCTTTCCTCATGTCCACCCAAACTTTTACTTCATAGATCCACAGATCCAAACACTCTGGCTTGCCAGCTAATCAAGTGTTGGGCAGCATTCAAGGGAAAGTGTTCGAGAAAGAATCTCGACTCCACTTACTTATCGTCTCGACAGCTTTTGGACTGTCATCTTCCCTTTGCCACCAGTGCAATTCATTTGATTTATCTACTCAGCCAGCTGCTTAGCTTGTTGCAAAATGCAACGGAGCTTGTTGCAATATGCTCTGAGGAAGGGAGGGGGAGATTGGATGGCTAGAGATATTGAAAGGGAGATCTATCCATCTGCACATTCTGGTCGGCCTTTGTTTGGTCCTAAGCTGGTCTCAGGGGCTCGGGCCAAGAGGAACTCTGTTGTGTGTGGGAAGATCCCCCCCTAAACTCCGCCCATGACTGACATCAGTGTGTTCCCGTCGTCGCCCCTTCCCCTGCCTCACGACATGGTTGGCTAATTTCTGGCTGAAAGCCAACTGCAGCAGCAGCCTCCTCCTCCTCCTCCTCCTCAGGCCACAGTGCGGTTTTGTTTCTCTTACGATGCTGCACTTGCTGTTGCTGGTCGTGTTTATTTGTTGCATAGTTTTTTGTGGCTCCAAAGTGGCAACAAATGTCGCACTCGACAAAGGCAGTGCAACAGGCTGGGCGTGGTTCAAAGGGTGCCAAAGGTGCCCTTTTAAACCGATCCATTTCTTATTTTAAACAATTTGTATTAGAATTTTATAGGCCCATTAGTTGAGAGCTAATCTAGACACCAAATACTGACAAAGTGTACCGATTCCATATTGTTTGTGTTCAGAAACCCCTTCAAGGAGCCCATTTCGGGTCATCTGATTCTTCTAGTCTTCCGTGCTTAAAGCCGTATGGCCGGGCACGGCGCTTTAAACATATTTTCCGCCCATAATTTTCTGCTTATAATCGATCAATTTCAACGCTTTCATAATTGCAAATTAGGCTGAAACGAGGCAAACACTCCATTTTCGTTCAAATTATTGCAGCAATTTGCAGCAGTTTGGAGAATATTAATTTATTCGTGGTCGTCGAACTGCAACATTTTTCAATGGAAATGTGTGGCACCATGGAATTGCTTTTAGCGCTGTCTGCGAGCCGTTAAGTGTTCACCAAAATTTTGAATTTGATTTAAACAAATGACCAGAGCACTGGCAATTATTATTATTATGATTATTGCTCAGAGGCACATGGGGATCGTTGGGGCTTTAAGCGTTAGGGCTGTAAATTTGCGCCCCATTAAAAATTGGACGAAAAACGATAAACCGCCAAACGTTTAGAACATTGTCAATGTCGTAAAGGCAACGGATTGCAAATGCTTAGAAATGGCTTAATGAAAATCCCCCTTTGGGACCCAATCGTTCAATGCCAAAAAGTATGCAAAAACGCAAGACCATTTTTTTTTCGCAAAGATATTTTCCAATGCCAAATATTTCCAGAAGCGCAAAAACATTTACCAGATATTTGCAGAAATTCTGGTTATTGCCATATGCATGGGTGTACTCGTACGAGTATATCTATTCACCACAAAGGCCAAAAAGCCAAATGGCCAAACAATTATTATTGTTATAATTCAGCTCGAAAAACAAGTAATTTTATATCCAAACATAAGCAAAAAAAATTTACAGAAACTCATAAAATCGCATGCGAAAAGCCAGAGCCAAAATATTTATATTAATGATATGCATAAATACACGCCTCCTGTCTCGCCCTACCGCCCTCCCGCCCCCCCATGTAAATTGTTCTCTTTAGATCGGGGCGGAATATATGTATATATGTACATATTTCTAACGAGAAACGGGACGCAATCTAAACAAAATTGCTGTATGCAATAGAAACATGTTCCAGACATTGTTTAGATCTTTGGTTTTCGGCTTTGGTTTTCGGCTTTCAAATTTTCAGCCTTTCAGTTTCACGTCTCAACGCTTCGGGACTCTGGGACTGTAGCTGTGGCTGTGGCTGTTGCAGTGTTAGATGGATAAACTATGGCTACACTCAGCCATAAATTGTCCCGAACCAAGGTCATTTCCAACACTGCCACGCTCTCCCCCACTCCAGCGTCTCGTCTCCCACGCCCGATAAAGATTGATATAATTATATTCTGGGCGAGATTTATGCCTCTGTGAGTTATCAATCCAAAATGTAATTACGCTGAGAGATCTGATGTGAACTCAATGAACTTTATGGCAGGGAAATCACCTTCCTGTGCGGCGCCATCTGCTGGCAGTAAATGTGGAAATGTGTTAAGTTGTGGAAATTCCAGGGATTTTTCTTGGGTAAACTTTGGTTTAATACACTAATTGCATCTGGAACTATAAACAGTCGGCCTTATGTTTGATAGCTCAAAAAAGAAATTTGTTAGTTTGAAATTCTGTTAGTTCTTTGGAAATTGTAGTTTTCCTTGGCTGCTCGTAGATGGCGCCCAATCTTTGATATTCTCTCCTCCGAGAGGCATCTAGTGTTGAATGGGAAACCAATTTTCGTGCAGCAGAGTGTAATTTTATTTTGCATCTGTCATTGCCCCCATTTCGGACTTCTGCAGCGCTGGAAATCGATCAAGCAGCAGCAGTGGGCAGAGATTGAGATTGAGATCCATTCCAGGCACCGCCCGGGTGCCTGACAGCTAAATGAACACATTTCGCCTTCACCCCCTGCCCCACACTCGCCCCTACACACGGGTAAAGCCAGCCAATAAACAATAATAAACACACGCACATATCGAGCAGAAAGTTTTGAGTTCTTTTCCGAAAAACATATTCGATATTCACCGTGTTTCTTTTTTGATGATTTCCGCTTTCGCGCGAATATATACGAAACTTGTTCCGTTCGATGGAGGCCAAAGCAAGGCCCCGGAATGGATTTCGAATGGTTATCGGTGGAACAGCTTGTGGCTGATGATATGGATATGGTTATGGTAATGGCATATCGGATAAAACTATGGCCTTGTTCCGACTATCTGCTAGAGCACTTACACCTATTATTAAATCTTTAATTGATTCTGCAATGCTACCTTTCAAACAAAGAAAAAACTGAACGTTGATTGCTCGTTTGTGTTCGATATAAAAATATCGCAGCGATAGGTATAATCTCTTAAATTTGTGTGGACAAAAATACATCGTTGGATAATCTTTCTACTATCCGTAACATCCCGTGGTGTTGAAGACTCTACTTTATAGTTGCGAAACGCACTGTACATGCCACTGAAGCGCACATGTTTCGCTAAGCTGTTTTAAATGATATTATGGGCCTTATTTATTTATCCAGATATGATAATTGCTCTTGTTATATGCAATTAATTGCCAGGCAATTGTAGGGCCATGTGATGCGAGTTCTTTGGAGGCAGAAATATGTATATTTCAAAATGCGAATCCCAAGCAATTCCAATTACCGGCTCGATGGGTGGCCTGAACAACCCCTGAAGAAGTGCTGGGAAAGTAGTGCGAACTGGGGGAAACTCTTTCATTTCGCTGGGAAATCGTGGGTGGTGGTGGGTGGCTTTTGTGTTTGGAAATCGCTTTGAAGTCCGCAGGTGGCAGCCGGAGCACCATTCAACGCCAACCAGCGCCATCAGCAGGAGCATATAAATGGAGAAATAGTGTAAATGCTTTCAACATAATCGAGTGTACAACGGGAAGTGCATTCGAAATCAAATACAAATAAATTCTTTATCTCATTCCGGTCTGTCGAAATTGCTGGACAAACAAACAAGAATTTTGTTGGGAATTCTTTTGTGGCTTTTTTGAGTCTCGCAAATAGCAAAATTTCGATACGAAATCAAATTAAAACCGCGGAATAGTACGAAAGCTTTCATTTAGATTGTTTATCCATGGATCTGCCATGTTATACATTTTTCGGTGTATTTAGATATAGTATATAGATAAATATAGACAATAAAGATTATGCCCTCTATGTCTCTATGCACAATCGACTCATTCGGAAGCGAATTGAAAGGTAAACCCAATCAGTAACAGTAGGGAATGAGTGCGGGTCGAATAACAGGGTACCCTCGCAATGTGCTCCAAAATCTACCAAAGTATTACTGATCCTAAGTTTATAGTTCTTGGTTTCGGGAAGAGATTGACACATGACAAAACGATACCAAAATCATTTAGATGGTACTGAAGATTTCATAATATTCCTTTGCAAAGACTTGGACTTCTCTCTAGAACTATATACAGAACCAATCATCTGGAATAGATGATGTTCAGATGATGATTTGTTTGACTGCAAAGGGGAATACCTCGAATAGTAAGGGTATTATCGGATGTCTGCACCTCTCAGTAAACCCAAAGAAAAAAGAAAGCGAAAACTATAAAGAAACCAATCAACTTACAGATGTCCACAATCTCCGAGGGTGCCTCCATTTCCATAGCATTCAAGATCTCCGGCATGGTTGCACTATGTGGGGTTTTGTTTTTATATGACTGTCGTATTTGTATGTCTATGAAGCTTTTAGTCTCCAAATCCCCAGATTTATTCACTGGGCGAACATTTTTCCGCGCTACGGCCTGCAGTCGGACTGCATCGGCGAATGGCTAAAATTAGTTTTAGCCCAAACCAAAACAAAATCCAAAATAACAGCAACAAAAATCCAAAAAATATAAATGAAGAAAATTACACACAGGGACCGGACCGCACAGAGAGAGCCGCACCGAAAACTATCCATCAAGTTGTGACATAAGAAAAAATCACACATTTACATATGTACCTATGGTATGTATATCTATACCGTACATATGGTAAATAAACTCTAAACTAGGTAATTATATGGCGATGGACCGCACAATGTTGCACTTGTTTTTCCTCAGAAATTCTCCATTGGAATCCGAATTTTCTTTCAACTTTACACTGCGACGCTCCATTCAGTTTCCATTCGATTCGGGACCAATTATTTGAGTAAATTTCACATTTAAGTGCAGCAAAAAATAATTAAATATATATGTATATGGAGCAGATCTTTTGCATTTCCCGCTGGATGGCCTTTCGCATTTCCCGTTATTCGTTCACGTCTGTTTGCGTTGATGGCTGTCCGGTTAATGTTTTCTTTTACTTTCCATTTCGTGCTTTATCGTGGGGGCGGTCCCACCAATGAATCCAAAACTGTGCAACAATGTGCGCGATCTGCTCATGGAATTTTCTGTTAAAAGAGACAGAGAGAGAGCCGATGGGTGGAAGCACTGCACGATCAGTTCGTTATCGCTTCGGTTCGGCCAGAAGCTTCGGCAGCTTTGTAGTGAGAGTAGGTGAGAAAAGCAGCAACAAGCGTCAACAATCGGCACAATGACAGAGACAGAGAGAGAGAGAGAGTGGCCAGCTATGATAAAGAAGAGCAGGGGATGCCTATGCCTATACCTTGGTATAGGTATATCCCGAAAGAACGCAAAAGGACACTGCGAAAATACTGTTTTATTGAATGATCCTGAAAGCTCCGAATTTCAGGGCTTTCCACACTTGTTACTGGTGATCTATTTCGATCTGAATATGAGTTTTTATACCGTAGAAAAATCTGACTAGAAGAAAACTCATAATATATGCTACATCCACCTGCATATAGTCGTAGATAAATATATAACATCTGAGAGCCGCATAGAACGGCGACCTGGAGTAAGAGAAGGGTAGCATGGGCTCTACATTATCCGAGCTGGCGTCTCCCCTTCTCAATCTTCCTTTTGCTCTCTCCTGTTCCATTTCCAACTTATACCCAAATCGAAATATTCAGTAAAATCATGCAAAGAGAGAGCCAATCACAGACAGAGAGAGAAAGAGAGCAATACATGAGCAAAGTTCATCTGTTCCCATCACACAGATGCATCAGTGCAAGGTAGACTAATACGAAGGTATGGTCATCCGTGCTAGTGACCTCTCTTTGAGGTATTCGTGGAATACCCTTCTTATTATATTGTAACGAGGGGGAACGTTGTGAGTTGCTGCGGACACCGCAACTCTACAGTTATACCCGATACTAAGTCAGTATGGCTCTCCTCCGGCAGACGCCGCTAATATTAAACGACACGACAAAGAGTGCGTGTGAGAGAGACAGAAAATCAGTCTGAGCGTGACGTCACGCGCTGCGTAGCCACTGCAAATTGATTTGTTTCCTTTGGCTATAAAAATGATCTGATCTGATTAAGATTCAGCAATCTGATAGATATGGTCGTTATCTATGATTTTGCGTTTTTAGTTTTCTCAAATCTGCAATATTGTGGATGCAACAGATTTTCGTCCTTTGTGTGGGCGGAAGGGGGTGGGGCGAAATTTTGAGATATACGTTTTATAGTGAGATCTAACAGAAGTGCGGATACCAAATTTGGTTACTCTAGCATTAATAGTCTCTGAGAATTGTGAATATCCCCAGATTTGCATCCTTTGCGGGGGCGGAAGGGGGTGTGGCGAAATTTTGAAACAAACTCGTCGCGGTCCGATATATTAGGAGTGTGGATACCAAATTTGGTTGCTCTAGCTTTTATAGTCTCTGAGATCTAGGCGCTAATGTTTTACTCTAAGCAAAGCCGCCTATGCTACGTGTGTGTTAGAGAGAGACAGGGCGAGAAAAAATGAAATTGTTTTCTTGATGCTGGCTATAATAGTAATACGATCCAATTCAGATTCTGCAGTCTAAAAGATATCGTCATTCTCTACGATTCTGCGTTTTTTGTTTTCTCGTTTCTTTAAAATTGTGGATGCCACAGATTTTCGCCCTTTGTGGGGGCGGAAGTGGGTGGGGCAAAGTTTTGAAATATTTTTGTAGCAGTGACATATCACAGAAGTCTGGATCCAAAACATCGTTGCTCTAGCTCTTATAGTCTTTGAGCATTAGGCGCTGAAGGGGACGGACAGACGGACAGACGGACGGACGGACAGACGGACAGACAGACAGGGCTCAATCGACTCGGCTATTGATGCTGATCAAGAATATATATACTTTATAGGGTCGGAAACGATTCCTTCTGGACGTTACACACATCCACTTTTACCACAAATCTAATATACCCCAATACTCATTTTGAGTATCGGGTATAAAAAGATTTTTGCCACTGTTTATACTCCTTGCAGGAGGGTCACACCATTAAGACTTGATTATTCCAAGCCCATAAGATATCACTAACCCTACTTATAAGATAACTGGTTAATACTTTGCACAGACCACAAAAATCATGTGAGACGGGTATTTGTCAAGGTACTTTTCTTGGTTTTGAAACATAATCCAGTCAAAGGTTACACATTGCCATACAAAATATGGAGTACAGTAGGCATTAGGTCGATCAGCCGTACCCTGCCAGACCGGGCCCATTAATCAGTTCTTCAACCCCATTTCCATTGGTATTTCCCCATAAATAATTTCCACATTAATAATTATGATTGCCAATTAACTTGAACGCCTGCGGGCGTGTCCAGCATTCGCCCCCACTCACACTAGGTGTCAAAATCGGTTTTCAGGAATCGCTTTTTGGTATCGCCCCGCATCGTGGCGTCGTGGCATCGTGGCACCCAGCAGGGCGAATGGAATTTAATAAATTCTCTTTAATACATTAGTGGCTTTTTCGATATTTAAAAACGACCGTGCCCGGCCATTCGCATTGAAACAATTTGCGGCTTGTTTCCGACGCCACAGAAACAAAGTTAAAACAATCACACAAGCATGATCGACTCAATATAAACTAATTGGAAAATGTTTCTGCCAGATACGTCACCGTTAAGGCAATGCGGTATACCCTGCAACGGGTGGAGTTGCTTGGGTAAGCTGAAGAGTATGCTGGGGAAAGGGCAAAAAAAGAGGGCTACTTACCTCTCAAATTCTGGGGATTTTAGGGCAAATAAAGTTAACTTTTGATCGATTTTTTCTTTCTCGATTTCGAACATTTCACCCGACCTAAACGATCTTCATACTCATAGATTGTTAAATTTCAAGCAAAAACCTTACTGAATACCGGTTTAACTATATTTATTTGCATACTTTTAGGATCTGAGAAAAATCAAACACTCCAGGGTATTGCCTAGTCGTGGACGACCACGATAAGTAGCCTCTCGCAATGCAAGCCAAAATAAATTACCATAATTTTTCACTATCAAGAATAATACAAATTTTCGTTTTGTATAAAAACACACACAGTCGCAAACAGAAAAACCGAATCAAAAATAGACAAGAACCAAAAAAAACATACAAAAATGCCACACAACAAAAACAGCTGGAGACAATAGAAAGAGAGGGAGAATCGGCCTGTACTCACCGCAAAAAACAATAACAAAAAACAATATACATACATATATGTTTACGTATATGTATATGGAAGTGGCACGAAAAAAATAATTATTATATCCGTGGAAATTGATTGCTTTTTATGCATTTCAATTCACCAAGCAAATTGTATTTTTTACACACGACAAAAAAACAAATATTATTCCTTTCTGGGGAGCAGTTTCCAAGGAGCTGTGGAGACTGGAGACAGAATGAAATTTCCTTCGTCACGCGGCGCTCTCTGCCAACCGATCGCTGGCCAACTGAACGAAATAGTAGTATTCCTAATCAGATTTTTGGACGGCAGTGCCAAAGCCCACTGACAGACACACACGCGCGACCACGGGAATTATGGAGCCAAATGAAATAAAATTGTTATTAAAAATAAATACACTTAGCCGGCGCGAATGGAAAAAACGTAAAAGATCGTCCAAAAATTCTCTTCTGCCTCTTGTGGCAGTGGCTGGCTCTTGGCTGTTGCTTCAGCGACGACGACACCGAACGCGGTCGCGGACAGAGGCAGTGTGCAGAGGCAGCGCCCGAGGCAGCGGCGCACAGTCGGAAACCCCACTAGAGATGGCCACGGGCCCGGATCATCGAGGCAGGGCAAAGAACTTCATTCCAAAATCGGCACAAACAAAATTCACGATTCAGCCATGTCCGTATGTCTATCTGAGCTGAAATTACCAACTAGAGCAGACTCATAAATATAGATACAACATATCTCTGATCTGATCTTTGCCTGCTCTGCACGGGCACACGCACGAATCATTCGGTTTGTCCATCTCTGGAGAGGAGAAGAACCAGAAGAAGCAGCAGCAGCTGGCTTAGCATCGGGCACCGGCACTGGGCCAGACATCAGACCAGAACCAGCTAAAGATAAACAAAAGTTATGATTTGGAAATAAACCAAAAATTTTGGATGTTTCTCAATGAGCGCGCGCGCCGGTTTCCATTTGGTAATTTGGCGTTTTTTTTTCCCCCATTTCCCACTTTATTCCCATTTGGTTTATTTTTGGCTCCTACAGTCTTTGGAATTCCAACGATTCGGTGATGCGCCGACAGCCAGATGCGGAAGCAGCAGCAGCAGCTGGAGTGGGATACCATCTCTACTCCGTGGCTCTCGATCGAGAGGAGATCTCCTCCGCAAGAACCCCATCTCTGTCCTTTAGTTAGTAAAAGCCTGGACTACACAAATCGATGGGTTTATAAACACTTTTAGTCTATAAACACTCTTATGGCTTCATTAAAATTCATGGACTCGAAACCGAAAGTCAATCCAAAACCATTGAGTAACCCATAACTTGTCCGATCGGTCGCTGAACCAAACTACCGGCCAAGAGGGAAAGCTACGTGATATTTCATTTCCCATTAGCGAGATCATCAAACTGGCATTTGTTCCACCACAGCGCCAGAAAGAAGGAGAAGTGCTGGCTATATTTAAATCAGGAAACCTCACCGGCCACTTCATTGGCATTCGCGTCACGTACAACCGTGCAACCGTGCAACTGACTGACAGAAATCCAACCCTCAGCTCCATAATAGACCCACACACTCACGAAGATGGGTACATATATGAGTGGGCGGAAGGAGAAGGATTTGGTATCCACGCGGACAAGACGGACCTCCGCCTCCCCCTAAGCGGCATCGGGAAACGTATCACTACCAGGATACAGGCATATCTCAATTGGTCGGGACATGATCAGACCATCGGAGTGAAAGAACCCCAAACTTGACTCAAGACAGAACTAAGGCCAAGATCAGAACCAGAACACCTCAACGGGGTGGGGTACCTCTTCCCTTCTTTATTTTTTGGGGCAGAAGCTAATCAAATTTTTATGTTCTTTTAGGCAAAAGACGACTTCATTTTGCAACACTTCAAAACTTTGATAATTTCTTTGGTCCCGCAAAAGAAATAAAAGCAATATTTCAAGAATCTAATGGTATTCCGGAAATCTCGAGCTATAGTCTTTTCTCGCATAGCTCAAGGATACAGCCAAAATATCGACCTTCTGTGAGCCCAAGACATTCAGCCCTGAGCCTCGTGAATAGTCTATCTGCTGTGTGTCATCTGTCGTTGTGTGGCGCGTGTGGCAACTCATTCGTCCCTTCCGGATTTGAATGCCTAAATGAACTGTTTCCCTGGGCTCTGCTTTAAAGGCCGCCGTTGCTGCCGTCTGGTGTCGCTGTTTGCGGCTGTTTAATTGTCATTTCGTGTGCAGAAACTGAAATGCCAAATAAACACATATTGGATGTGACCGATTGATGCATTTGTGAGCACTGGAGATGCCCACAGTAGAGCTGGTGGAAGGCAGATAAAGCAAGTTACATGCCAGTACTCTCTTCAAGGGCATACAAATGATATAATATGGTAGTTGAATATCTTATATCATGGAAATACACGGAATAAATACGAGTCTCTCCGCTTCAGGCTGGAAGCCTTCCAGGTGTAACCATTTGAAGCCGTCTTTCGGGGAAAGAAGGTCTATTCCTGGAGCACATTCGAGTGTCTACTTTAGCCAGTTGCCACTGTCCTTAGTCCCTTTGCATTTGTAATGAGAACCTTGAATTGCCAACTGCATTTTGGAGGCTGCCAATTCGATTCGACGCAGCCCCGGCGACTGCTGTTCGCCAGAATGGCAATCGCTGCTGGTGCGTATCATTGTTAACTTGGCTAAATTATATAAGCCCATGTACCCCCCACTTCAGGGCGCGTGTGTGTGCCTTAATTGCTGCCTCCATTTGGCCGCTGGCCTTTGGAAAATGAAATTTGCAAACGTTGCAGGGAAACCTTCCAAAATGAATTGTTCGCCGAAGTTCGGTCAACAATTTTCGCGCTATTCAGTGGTTGAAAATGAGATGACGCTGCACGTTTTCCAAATGCTGTTTATTTTCGGGCGCATTGTCAAAGAACTCGAGTTTTTGAAGCGACCTCGAGGGAATAACTCCGGAGGCCATCAAGGCTATTCATAAAACTGAAATAGGCATTCCGAAATGGTCTACTATCAAGTGTTTTCTTTCCTGATCAAAGGAAATATGGCCGTCCCTTTTACACATGGAATTTGTTGAAAGGAACCCAACCCAAAACATGTCGTGGCAGCTTCACTTGCCCACAGGTGGAGAGGCGACCCCCTGGAAGACTTTGCGCCAGAGGTGCTCCAGCAGGAAGGCGAGAAGGGCAAGCAGGTTGCCACCGAGGACGACATAGAAGGCCAACTGGAGGTCACCGATGGTGAGGACACGTGCGAGGTCGGCCTCAGCGTTGGCCTCGAGGGTGCGGGCGCGCATCTGGATGTCGACGCGGGACTTCTCGTCCGCGATCCACTTGACGATGAGGCCGGCGTTGAGGAGGCGCAGAAGGAGGGCATTGATGGCGTCCTCCCAGGGCGAGTCGCGCGGCATCACATAGGAGATGGTGTAGTACTTGGGGCACTCCGGCACCACCCAGATACGGCGCAGCAGCATGAAGAGGGAGGACTCCAGCATGAGGGAGGTATAGCGAGAGACACCGGCCTTGCCCCCGTTCCGGGCCACATCGTCAATGACGTCCGCATGGAGGTCGCGGTTCCAGGACAGCTTCTTGTTGAGACTGGCAAAGAGCGGCGAAGTCTCGCTGAAGAAAAGATCATCCGCCATGGAGGTGTACTTGTAGATCACCTTCAGACCACTGTCGTCCAGCTCCTGCATGGTGTTGATGTCCTTGTAGTACAGCGGATGGATGTACACCGTGGCCAGGCTCGACTCGAATATGGCCCCGAAGATCACGCTAACCAGGCACAGCGATCCAATGAACATCCGCTCCGTATAGCTCGCGGGCAGCCTCGCCAGATTCACGCGCACCCACACCACCCACGTGTCCACCATTATGCCCAGCGCCTGCTTGTACAGCTGCCGATCCCGCAGCTTGACGATCCCCAGGCGCAGGTTGATCAGGCGCAGCAGCAGCCAGATCAAGGCACAGCCAAAGGCGGACAGGATGAAGCCCAGCCAGATGTCGTAGCCGACCGCAAAGATGGGCAGTATGGACTGGGGTATGCGATGCGCCTTGGGCACGTAGATGCACAGCTCATCGTCGTAGACGGCCACCGTGAAGTCCATGTACTGCTGCACCAGGTAGTCCTTCACGAAGAAGCCCGTCAGGCAGATGTCCAAGCCATCCTGGATGATCGAACCGATGGCTCCGTTGTAGCTGCCATTTGCACTGCGTTCGCTGCAAAAGAGAATCATTCGATGGGACATTCGATTCCAACACAGATTTATGACCTACCCAAAGTAGTTCTTATCTGGCTGCTGCAGCAGCAGGGTAAAGTTGAGTTTCTCCTGCAGTATCTGCGCCACGGAGAAGTCGACGCCTGTGACACTGACCAGTAAACCCGTATTCGGGTCCAGCTCCGGCCGGGTGTAGACGGACTTGAACATTTGCACGCGTAGCGGATAGCCGCCCATGTCGTGGAAGAGGTACTTGGACAGCGGCTCATGGCCCGTGTAGGGGACCAGGCGGCCAAAGGCCTGTCCACTGCGCCGGAAGGGATCGTATATCCAGATCCCTTCCAGCGAGAGGATGTACCGGTTGTAGATCTTGTGGCGCGTCCACAGCTGTCGACAGCTCTCCTCCAGCTGGCCCTGCTCCCACACCGTGAGTCCCTCACTCTGATCGGCCAGTACGTAGAAGAAGACCCCGGCCCGCTGGCTGGGGCCGGCTGCACCCCGATTCGAGATGAGGTCCGCCAGAGTCATGACCAGAGCCAGATTCTCCCGACCAAAGCGGTCGTCCAGCCACTGGTCCTGGTCCGCCTCGTAGCCCAGAACTATTAGGGGCACCTGGGAGCGATGCAGCAACCACTGGACATAGACATTGGCGGCATCCCCGTGCTGATGACCCAAACGCAGCCACAGCTGCACCCGAGGCAGGTCCCTCGTGGGCACCGCCATTAAATCATCCAATTGGCTCAACTCCACACCGATGGAAGCGCTTCCCGCGGAGAGCAGCAGCAGTAGAAGCAGTAGGAGCAGCAGGATTGAGACTGCCATTCGTCTTGGCTTTGATATCACAAATGACTCAGGAAGTCCTCCAGTTCCTCCTGTTAATGTCCTGTGCCGTGCCTGCTCCTTGTTTTGACACCTGCAATTTTGTTTGTTTGCTTGCGCGTAATTAGAGACTCGTTGTGTCAGCTCTATCGCAGGTCCCGTCGCAGCTCCTGAGCAAACATCGCAGGGCGACACCCCCCACACAGGAGCTTATGTCTGTTTTTTTTTTCTCCTCTTGTTTTCCTGCCTGTGGGCGGCTACCACTCCCCCATAACTTCTGCTGCTTTTGTTGTCCCTTTTCCCAGGTTCGCATTCAGTTTTGACCATTCATTGCTAAATCAACTTGTTTGAACGCGGAAATCCCAGCAAAAAGGCCAACGAAAACGGAAAGCCCCCCCAGCCCCTCCCCAGTGACACAGTCCGCCCTGCGGCTGTAGTCCAGCGGAATTGTTAGATCAGAGAACATACAAGTTCTTTTATTGTATTGTATGACTGTCGGGTCAAGCAGCATAAATATCATAAATGATAGCCAGTGGTGCAGCCTAAAGTAAATCCATACTACGAGTATTTTATTGCTCGCTATTTGCACTGTCCACTGTACGAATCATTGTTACGGCATAGATATGTACATACATACATACATATGCTTACGCACAGCAGCGGCCGTTCCTTCGCGTCGCTATCCACCTTCGTTTCGTTAAGCCATTCTTTGCTCTCTATCTCCATCACTCGTGCTCGGCTCAGCCGCAGCCACGATTTGCTCTAGCGCTCTCTTTAGTTAGTTAATGCGCTTCGCTCGAGCCGATCTTCGTAGCCATCGGATCACATTGCTCTTCATCGGTCGCACACAATATTCATACATATGTATGCTTGCACATACGCATACGTCGCTCTTCATATAACAATAAATAGTGCCTATTAGAGTGAAAAAGCTCATTCACTATTCCCATTTGTATGCTTAGTAGTAACTACTGTAGCTACTGGACGCTATGGCGGGTCCAACATTTTTTGTCTTTGTTTTCGCTAGAAAAAAAAGTCACCTTCGCCTCTTTCCCTATATTCACATGCATATCTACATACGGATGTATGTATGTACGAGTATGTACAAGGAAATCTGTGAGTGGTCACGTCTGCCACTACTGTCCGCTGACAAGAGTAACAAAAACAGCCATCAATAAAGTTCTACTCTTTCCAACGCGCGCTCGATCCGCGCGGTGCGTGCCCGTGTACCTGGTGTGTCTGGTCTGTGAGTAGTTTTGAAAATGAAAAATAAATTGGAAAATTGAAAAAGCAATTCATCGCATTAGGAACGTGCAGTGAATGGCAGGACTCGCTGGTGTGCCTCCTCCTGCAGTTGCCAAAGTGATGCTCCCCCTCACGGACAATGGCAAGTTTTTATCACTCCACGGCAGGTGCGTTGCCGAGACAATGGAAACTGATGCACCACTCCATTTGCTCTTTCTCCTTCTTCATCTTGAGGTCCGCCTACCCGGTCCGCCATTTGTCTCATTTGCTCCCAGACTAGAGATGGGCATTTGCCATATGGCTGTATGTGACTCATGTGATAAGTGCATACGGAGGCCTGCCTGCTTTGCCCCCCGCTTTATTTTCATCATTCGAGCTGTCATATTCCACCAATCCGGTGGTCTTTTCTTTAGAGGTATTGCTCTTAAAGTCTCAGAGATCGACAGACGACGGAATATGGATGGTTCGTAAATGTTTTTCGTGCGTGTGCTTGTGCGTTCCGTGGCAGTCCGTCCCTGGCCGCGCCCATCGCCATCTGGGACCGAACTGCATTCAACACAAAACGAGCTGAGCTCAATGGGCGTGGCCAGCTTTTATGGTCCGGCGATAAAATCAAATTGAAGTTTTCCCGGCTTTCCTCAAAGACAGAGACACACAGGAGAGCGAGTGAGAGAGAGTGAGGAGTGAAAACGGTTGGCTCATTTATTATTATGAGGCGGCCGTTGTGTGGAACCGGAGGCATCCAGAAGGGAATGAAATCATTTGTAACCTGGCACGTGAAAATCAGCTCGAGCCAGGCATCCCGTTGCAAAGTTCGATTGGCCATTGTGGCAAAGCGCATTCTATGGGTTCATTCAGCCCTCTTTCGATTTGCCTCTAATCCGACCCCCCCACCGACAAAACTTTCTGTCCGCACCTTTGTCGGCTGGTTGGAGATAACCCGTTTGTGCCCAACTTCTTGCCTGTTAAATATATGTGAATTAACAAAAGCGCCAACGCTATTCTGCAGGGGAATGCATTTTAAATTTCCAGCGGATGCAGCACACTTTTGCGATAAGCTAGTGGCTCTTTATTTCCCACCAATATCCTTGGCTTGAAGCCCCATCACCAAATGGCAGAACCGAGCAGCAGCCACAGTCCCATTCACAATCCACAGCCCCTCCGCCCTGCCAAAGCCATTACTTCCATTGCATTTACTTCTTTTGGCAACGCAAATTGCTCGCAAGCGAAAAACATAAAGAAAATAAGAAACCAGAGTGCAATCATGTCGGATCAAATGAACTGAACTTAACCAAGCCGAATGGCATGGCAATGGGATTACCTTCAGCTGGAATTCACCAAAAAAAAAAAACCCCCAAGGGTTGCCGAAGCGTTAAATGCAAAGTGAAAATATCCATAATGAACTCAAAATTGTTTGTCTGCCGCATTCGTATGGAGAATGGCGAACACCAGCAAGTATCTCTAAAAATAAAAATGTATTTTTAAAGGTATATATTTATTTGTACACTGTATCCAATATTCAAGTCAAGCACTTCTGGACACTTCATCGATTCATCAAACACACCTCTAATCGCCTCGATAACTTTCGATTACCCCTTCCCGATGTGGGGAGAATGGCACTCCAAATGCTGTATTCCTCGAAAGGATTCTACGCCTAGGGAGGACGAAAGACACCATAATATTTCGCTTAACATGTTTATTTACAATATTTTGAATTGTTTTTAAATACCAAAAATAATACGCTTAATATCGAAAAATCAACAAGAAAAAAAAGGTGTCTAAGAACTAAGACTAAGAGAATAATCATTAATTCAATCAATCACTGGTCCATGGCCGTTGTCATGCACCGATCCACGCCGAAGTTCCTGCGCATGCGCTCCAGGGCTCCCAGATTGAAGCCCCGCGCCAGCAGCTCCGCCTCCGCCTGAGCGATCACCTCCCGCATGTGGTCCAGCACTCCGGCGCTCTCCGTCAGCTGGCTGCTGACGAACTTGTGACGGAAGCGCAGCTTGGCCTTCTTGATCTTGTTGTTGTAGCGCGACTTGCGGCAGGACTCGGCCCTCTGCCGCTGGGTGTCGTGGCGACTGCTGGCCATTGGAGCGGCTGCGGATGTGGCTCTGGGCGAGGGTGTTGGCACTGGTACTGTTCTGGATGCCTCTGTCGGGGATGGTGCGCCGGACGCTGTCGTCTCCGGCCTAGGTTGGGCCCGTCGCTCCACCACAATGGGGTTCGCGAGCAGCATCTGGTCCACATATCGTTGCTCCTCGTCGGCGTAGTGCGTCTTCAGGTGCTGCAGCTCCAGAGCCACCAGCTCGTCAATGTGCTCGGGTTGCTGCGTTGCCGGTCTGCTCTGCGGATGAAGGCCAGTGGCGCTGACCATGAGGGGTCCCGGACTGATCTGGGCGTAGAATTTATGCAGATAGAGATGGCTCTGTTCCATGGCGTGTTCGGGTGTGATGTGTGCTCTCCTCGAAGTGTGCAAGGCTTGTGCTGCCCCTCGTCCCTTCACGCCTCGCTTTTATAGAAAACAGGTAGCCCGAAATCGGCATTGGGTGGCACTGGGCCACCGCTGCAGGTCTGTTCATGAATGATCGCCATCCAACTGACAACTGGAACTTTTATGATCTTGTTTGCCTTTCCGTACCCCTTCCCTACCTGTCCAGGGATTGGTCCCTCACCGAAGATGTAAACAAAGGGATTAGCGTCCGAAGCTGAAAGTATCCTTAAGGAACTGCAGACAGGTATCCATTTTATATGTGTACCACCTTGTCATGATCAAACGTTGTCCAGAACATGGATACAATGTATTTATATTATATATCCGTTTAGGGAAGGCGACCCAATAGGTACAACTTAAATTCTACAAAATGATAAAGAAATTATGTTTGAATTTAATTTTCAGATGACACGCACTCAAATACAAAATATGGTTCTGTGGCAACTAATAAATTTTAATATATGCATTTTTAGAGCTATGGAATCGCGATGGAAAAGCTGCGTGTAAGTTATGTCTGGCACTGCATATACAGAGATACAGAGATAAGTGTCCGACACTCGATAGATATACATATTGGAAGGGTGGTATAAATGTGCCTAACGGATACACGCGCATGATAAGGTCCAAGGTCAACACAGTGGCCAACGCATGCAGAAACACCCACAGTATAGGGATAATCTACCGATGAGCGATAAGAGCCAATCAGTCGTCGATAAGGCTACCTGGAATTGGCAACCTCTGGCCCCTCGGGTACACATTTGGGTAGGTAGCCATAATTCAGTGAGAAATTAGCGGACATGTTGCGGCTTGTTGCGGGGCCCAGATAATCCCCCGGCACAGATCACAGCCCGTTGTATAATTAAATTAACAGCCCTCGACGAATCCCAAAAAAAAGAGGTGCGCCAGCCCGGGTAAAAGGGGATCGGGGTTAAACCCGTGCCCGAGCAGGCCAGCACTCACAAACATCTAAGCTATGGAAATCCTTCTGGATCCCAATTTATGATTGAACGATCAGCGCGAAACCTGGGCTTTGTAGAAGAGACTGTAGACTGTATACACATAGACTCCCATAGTCTCCCGATTATAAGGGGAAACCTGTAACAGACAAGTAATATCTGTACAAAAAAAAACATATCTTTGCTAAAAGAATTAGCTTAAGAGAAGATACTTGTATTGATCTGAATGGTTTCTCCTTTAAAAAACATGCCTCATAGGGTTATCAAGCAAAAGTATACAATTCCTAATAAGAGCCATTATTATTTATATTATGGGAAAGCTGTAGGAAGTGGTGAAGTGTATTCACTGTAAAAAAAAACGTAGCACAGATTTGGGAGGTTGTATTCGTACGAGTATATTGAGTACATCGTCTGATCTATACTCAATGATCATGATCTTCTGGAATGATCATCTGTATTCATCTGTTCGGCTATACCCCATTCCTCATGGAATCTTATCTTAATTCGAATGTAAATAGAGTGCTAGCGTTGTTGATTAGAAATTTTGTGGATTTTACGCTCTTTGTTGCTTATTTCTACATATTTCCATCTTCCATTTCCCAGCAGCTTAAATCCCTCACTCCATCCATTTATTTGGTAATCCATCCATGCGAACATATGTTTTATTCTAAAGAACAGCCCTGCCTGCTTCAATCCCACAAATAAAATTGTCAACAAAGCTTACATTTTCATGTTTTATATTGTTTGATAATATTGTCTAATGAATTTAGTTTGAAAATCACTACATTGTTTTACATTGCGATTTTAAGAAATCCTTTCTGCTGTCTGTCTCGGTATCGATGGTGTTGGAAGGTACAGGATTGCGCCGGAGTGGAGATCGGCTTCTGGTTGGAGCCGGGCCCCGGTTTTGGCTATCGCGTCGGTTTACAGGTCGGCCTCTGGCTTGACTACTGCGGCCAGATAAAGGGGTCAGGGACTTGACAATATAGTGTTCTCCTTGAAGCTGAAGGTACCCCAGCCTTTGTCCCGCCTCCAGCGTGGCCATAGTTTCGCGGCGGTCCTTATTTGACAAGGGACACCCATTGAGCTTCTCCATCTTGTCCAAGATCGCCTCATAGCACAAGGGTGTGCCCGATTCCGCCAACAGTTTGGCCATCAGCTCAACATTCTGAATGCTGCAAGAGAGTGGGAGAGTCACTGCCATAAGCCCGGGACTGGAGAGGGGAACCACAGATTACTCACTTGGATACGTTGTCTTTGGTGTACGAATTCATATCTCAGTCTGAAGTATCAGAAAATTTCACAAAGCTCAAAATGATACAAAATAGATGACACACAGCTTAAAACAGATATGTTCACTGTTCCACTCGTAGTTCCTAACTGAAATAAATGGGAAATCTGGAAACCTATATGCCTCGGATAAACAACACAGCCTCCTATGAAGGGGGGGGGGAACTTAATACTCGCAAAAGGCAGTAGCAAAGCGGCATACAGCCTCCTTAGCCTTCCGTTTTCAATGGACGTCTCGCTTCCAAACTCAAGGGCGCACTCGAGATATCCAAGGAGTTCTTAAAATATGCCTTAGATCTACTAAGAAAGTGTTGAAAGATGGAGCAGCAGTGTCCCCTACGGCTCCCTCTCCCTCTGCCAGCGATTGCCCCACAAATGGCCTATTTGTTCATCCTTCATCTATGTAGCTGTCGCTCCGTCTATGGTTCCATAATGTCTTTAACACTTTTCTTTTCTGTTTACTGTTCAGTACCTGTTCTTGCCTCTTCCATATGGAGTCTTCAATGATCAGTAAAATATAAGATGAATGATAGATTGGGTGAGGAGCAAGTAAGATAGTGGCTTTCACTTTCATCTAAGACCCTCTATTGTGGGCTCTTTATCCCTTATCCAACAGATGTCCAGCTCCACTACAGATGATACTTATTAGCGAATTGCAAGTGTCACACCATGTCAAACATGGTAAAGATTGTTCTCTTTAAAAAACATTTTATGATAGAAAGGAAACTACACGTGCACTAATTGAAAACGCTAATCTAACGCCAGTGGATAATTCGACATTTCTGTTTCCCAATCCAGGGGGGCTCCATAAGCTCCCATAGACATACTCGTTCAAGCATTCTCTATTCTCGATCAGCTGTCTGCTTTAACCCATATATTACATATATAATTTTGTGATACAGCAACCAGGTAATTATAAATGTTATTCCACATCTTTTGAAACCACAAAGAATGGTAAAAACTATGTCCTCTTCTAAACTTAGGAGATGTAAGGATCTAAGGTCCAAGTTCTTGTTGGATAAGGGAGAATTTTTACACCTAGTAGGACCAGTAAAAGATTCTCTATCTCTATCACTATATCAAGAAACTGATTAGAGGGTATCTCTTGGTCGAGACACGTCGAAATATTGTAGCCATCTCTCTTGTTTTAAATCTCTACTTTAATCGGGGCTGGGGCGGGCTGTCAGCGACAGATGGACCCATACCCAGACCCACACCCCGTGCTGGAAAATAATATTCCATTTGAATAATAAAACTGTCGCCCAATATGTGTTTTTCGAGAGATACGATTCTATTTCGGAAAGCGAAAATGAGAAAATATGCAGACAAGTATAATTAAAAAACGATTTATAATCATTTTCGCACAAATCCCAGTGGACCCCCAAACGCCTAACACCATCCCAACCCAACAGGCCGAGCACCCATCGACCCATGCGACGTCCCATGTCCATGTCTATGTCCAACACCAACGAGCACTTGAAGCCTGAGAATTTCCAAACTCGAAAAGAATGAAATAAAATGGAATGAGGGAATGAGAGCCAGAGCCAGAGCCAGAGCCATAAATACGGCCATAAAAGCAACGTGCTCATCGTGGAGACGGCACTGCCACCGTCACCGCCACTGCCACTTCCACCGGGGACATCCCCAACGACATTGAGTTTGAATTATGTCAACGCAGTAATAAATTGTTCAAGGCATTAAATTAAAATCTATGTACATGCAATTTCTGTGGGCGAGGCTGGGGGAGTGTGGCCAGCAGATAGGTGACCCCAATTTGGGATTTGCGTTGGATAATTTACAGCAGCGAAGGAGGCAGGCAAATCTCGGTTTAGTTTTAGATGCTCATCCTTTACAAAATCGTCAAAATTTACGTTTCGCTCTCTCTCTCTCTCTCTCTCTCTCTCTTTGAGTGGGTGGTGTCCCTGTCCATCTGTGGGTATATTGGCCATCGGATCAGCCCTCATGTCTAAAACACCTTTTTTTTGTACAGCCTACGCAAATCCTGCCACAACATTCGTTTAAAATACAATTTTACACTAAACTCTACAGGTGGTAGGGCTGATGGCATTTGCCAAGCAGCCGCGGGCCCTCCTCGAGGAGGGATTTGTGCACCCGACATATACTGTTGGTGGCAAAGTTGGTGACGCGCCTCTGTATGCATCGCAGGCAGCACTTCTTCACTTGGCAATCAGATTGCTGTCGGCGATCTTCTCCCGCAGGCAGTACTCGTTAAGCTCCCAATTAATGGCCTTACGGCGATAGAACAGGTCGTAGATGTAGCGCGTCTTCTGGTTGTGGATCTTGAACACGGGGCCATGCGGTTCCGTTTCGGCTGTAAATAAACATCAATGTTTCGCATTTTTCATCACTCCCTCCCTTTATCTCTCTTCATCGAACTGCGCAGCCGGCGAATCGTACGTTGGCTTACTTACACTCTCGCATTTTCTGCCCCAGCTTCTCCAGTGTGGTCTCTATTAGCTCGCAGCCTGGTGGGCCCATTCACAATTTAACGGATTAACTATAAACGGACAAGAGCTGTTCAAATTTGGGCTGCGAAGCCATCGATGGCATTATCGAAAATATCGATGGTCTTAGAATTGTGCGATAGTTTCTTATCAATTAAGAAAAAAGTAATATTTCGAAGTTTATAAAATATGAAGCTACAATATGCAAGTTGGACTTCTCCGGCATACGCATAGATAGTAAACGCAATAACGCATATATAGCAAACCGCCATTAAATTCAAAACGATAATTTACGAGCTTTTGTCAGATATCGATTCGATAATTTACATTTTGCATGAAGCTTACATGGTATATTGCACATACTGACTAAGTATTGGGGTTTAAATGTAGGGGCGCGACTCATAACGTTTCCTTCCCGGTCGTTGCTTATACAAAGTGAAAAGGACTCACTCGAAGGCTAAACGACAAGGTAATCCGCCAATCCATAGTATATGGATAGTATATCCATAGTATCATTGGCCTCTGCGTCCATGTTCGGGTTTTGGGTTTGATTTGATTTGAAACTCACCCAGCGCGGCTTAAGTATTTTGAGAACGCGTTAATAATTTTCTGCCCACGCGCTCGGCAGCTCGAGTGGACTCCAACGACTAGAAAATTGATTCACTAATCGGATAAAATTATATGGGCATGGCTAAATGTTCTATATAGCTGAGAATATTCCACGGAAGATCGAAAACGAGGAATATGTAAAATAGAACTTGAATTCGTCAGTATATTTACGGTATTTTTTTTAAATGAGACGGTATGTTTCGGTATATTTCTGATGGTCGGACGGTTTCGATGTTGTATCGATAAGTCCGCGTTGATTGAAGTTAAGTTGGGTTGATTGAATTGCGCCATATAGGTTTGCAAAGCGCTATAAATACATCTTTAATTGGACATCGAGTGCGACAGAACACACAACAAAGCTCTGGCACACACGTGTACACGTGCTCTCCATCTACAACTACAACTGCAGGCTGCATCTAAAGCTTCTCTGAACGAAAGTGTCGTCTGTGTGAGTGCACCTAAATAGATAAGAAAAAACCGCAAAAATTTTAAAAACTATTCAATTCGTGTAAACTGTTTTGCAAATTATACGTATCTACAATACGTCTTGATTTAGAACTTTGTGTACTTTGTTGGGGTACAAACCGGTTTCAAGTCCAACCTCTCACACGTGCGCTAACGCACAACCAGTGCCACATTGTGGTAAACTGTGGCGTATCAGTTGATAAACAAACTCAAAATAATACAACACATTTTGTTTTTTTTTTTCTATTTATAAGAATATTATTAATAATTATATATACTATTTGATCCATATTTAAACAATTGAATATGTTCATTTGTGCTCAACAGTGCCTGCATGTCGTGGCAGTGGTTGTAAGCTGTCTCAGTTCTCCGTTTTTGATAAGCGAAGAGAAGCGCTGTTCCAGACGGGAGCAACATGTTGTGCCAGACATCGAAAAACATAGAAGTGCGAGAGAGACAGACAAAAGTTCGTGAGAGCGTTTCTTGTGTGTGTGTATAAAGAGAACCGCAAGTTTGCTTTTATCGTATACGGGTTTAACGCTATCCTGTACTCGTCCAGTAGAAGGGAGTATTAGACGAAAGAAAGCTTTTATACATATGGATATGTGTGTACCTTGTACTCGTATATCGTATCGAGGGTATATTGTAAGCTAATCTTTATAGGCAGAATAGGTACACAAATAAAATGATTTGCTTAGCATCTCTCTCACTCTCTTTGTACCTTCTGTGGACAGGATAAAGATGCGACAAGTGGACTGTTACCTGGTGCTGGAGGATGGCACCGTCATGCCGGGGCTGTCGTTCGGACATGTGGCCAAGAATAGTCCGGTGGGAGGCGAGGTTGTCTTCCAAACAGGCATGGTCGGCTACACCGAGGCGCTGACAGATCGCTCGTACAGTGGACAGATTCTGGTGCTGACCTACCCGCTGATTGGTAACTATGGAGTGCCCTGCCCGGAGGAGGACGAGCACGGCCTGCCCAAGCACTTTGAGTGGCTCAAGGGAGCCGTGCAGGCCACCGCCCTTGTGGTGGGCGAAGTGGCCGAGTGCGCCTGGCACTGGCGTAGCTCCAAGACGCTGCCCAAGTGGTTGGCTGAGCACAAGGTGCCTGGCATCAGTGGCGTGGACACACGCGCCCTTACCAAAAAGTTGCGGGAGCAGGGCAGCCTTCTGGGTCGCATCGTGTACAAGGCCCCCAAGGAGGGGCCAAACAAACTAATCTTTGAGGATCCCAACACCCGTAATCTAGCCAAGGAGTGCAGCGTACGGAAGAAGATGGTCTTCGGGGATGCCACCAGTGGCAAGGGCCCACGCATCGCCATCATAGACTGCGGCCTGAAGCTCAATCAGTTGCGCTGCCTGCTGCAGCGTGGTGCCTCTGTGCAGCTGCTGCCATGGAGCGCTGACCTGAAGGATGAGGACTACGATGCCCTCTTCCTGTCCAACGGACCCGGCAATCCGGAGAGCTGCGACGCGATTGTTGAGGAGGTGCGGCGCGTCATCCGGGCTGGCACCAAGCCCATCTTCGGCATCTGTCTGGGCCACCAGCTGCTGGCCAAGGCCATTGGCTGCTCCACCTTCAAGATGAAGTACGGCAACCGTGGCCACAACCTGCCCTGCCTGCACCGCGCCACTGGCCGCTGCCTGATGACCTCACAGAACCACGGCTACGCAGTGGATCTGCAGGATCTACCCGGCGAATGGGAGGAGCTCTTTGTGAATGCCAATGACGGCACCAACGAGGGCATTGTCCACCGCTCCAAGCCCTACTTCTCAGTGCAGTTTCATCCGGAGCATCATGCAGGGCCCTGCGACACCGAATTCCTTTTCGATGTCTTTATGGAATCCATCCGTACTCCCCAGCTGAGTGTGCCAGAACTTATTAGTCGACGACTGCGTCCCGCCAAGCTGCTGCCCGTCCAGCCTAAGCCGCGCAAGGTGCTCATCCTGGGCTCTGGTGGCCTCTCCATTGGCCAGGCGGGCGAATTCGATTACTCCGGCTCACAGGCCATCAAGGCGATGCGAGAGTCTGGCATCCAGACGGTGCTCATCAATCCGAATATCGCCACCGTGCAGACCTCAAAGGGAATGGCGGACAAATGCTATTTCCTGCCCCTGACCCCCCACTACGTGGAGGAGGTGATCAAGTCGGAGCGCCCCAACGGAGTGCTGCTCACCTTTGGCGGCCAGACGGCCCTCAATTGCGGCGTGGAACTGGACCGGGCCGGAGTCTTTGAGAAGTACAATGTCCGCATTCTGGGCACACCCATCCAGTCGATCATCGAAACGGAGGATCGTAAGCTTTTCGCCCAGCGCGTCAACGATATTGGGGAGCAGGTGGCGCCATCGGAGGCCGTCTATTCGGTGGCTGAGGCTCTGGAGGCGGCCGGCCGTCTCGGCTATCCGGTGATGGCCAGGGCCGCCTTCTCGCTGGGCGGCCTGGGCTCTGGCTTTGCCAACAACGAACAGGAGCTGGAGAACCTCGCCGAGCAGGCGCTGGCCCACTCTAGCCAGCTGATTGTGGACAAATCGCTCAAAGGCTGGAAGGAGGTCGAGTACGAAGTGGTGCGCGATGCCTTCGACAACTGCATCACCGTCTGCAACATGGAGAACTTCGATCCGCTTGGCATCCACACGGGCGAGAGCATTGTGGTGGCCCCCTCGCAGACGCTTTCGGACCGGGAGTATCAAATGCTCCGCAACACCGCCCTGAAGGTCATCCGGCATCTGGGCGTTGTGGGGGAGTGCAACATCCAGTATGCGCTCTGCCCCCACTCGGAGCAGTTCTACATCATCGAAGTGAATGCGCGGCTGTCGCGCAGCTCGGCGCTGGCCAGCAAGGCCACCGGCTATCCCCTGGCCTATGTGGCCGCCAAGCTGGCTTTGGGCCTGCCCCTGCCCGAGATCAAGAACTCGGTGACGGGGAATACGACGGCCTGCTTTGAGCCCTCACTCGACTACTGTGTGGTGAAGATACCGCGCTGGGATCTGGCCAAATTCACGCGCGTCAGCAAGCACATCGGCAGCTCCATGAAGAGCGTCGGCGAGGTGATGTCCATCGGACGAAGCTTCGAGGAGGCCTTCCAGAAGGCCCTACGCATGGTCGACAGCGATGTGCTGGGCTTCGATGCTGACGTTGTGGTCGTCGACGAGCAGAAGCTGGCGGATCAGCTCTCAGAGCCGACGGATCGACGGCCCTTTTTCTTGGCCGCCGCCCTGACCATGGGCATGGATATCCAGCAGCTGCATAAGCTCACCAAAATCGATCAGTGGTTCCTGCACAAGCTGGAGCGAATCGTCTTTTTCAACCACCATCTCAGCCGCCTCAATGCCTCGGGCAGCCAGCTGGGTCCCGATCTGCTGCTCAAAGCCAAGCGTCTGGGCTTCTCCGACAAGCAGATAGCCAAGGCCACCAAAAGCACAGAGCTGGTGGTGCGCCAGCAGCGTCACCAGCTGGGAATCCGTCCGTTTGTCAAACAGATCGACACGGTGGCAGGGGAGTGGCCAGCGAGCACCAATTATCTGTATACGACCTATCACGGCACCGAGCATGACGTGGAGTTCCCCGGGGGCCACATCATTGTGGTGGGGTCGGGCGTTTACCGCATTGGCTCCTCGGTGGAGTTTGACTGGTGCGCCGTGGGCTGCCTGCGGGAGCTGCGGAAGCTGCAGAAGCCAACGATCATGATCAACTACAACCCGGAGACGGTCTCCACCGACTACGACATGTGCGATCGGCTGTACTTTGAGGAGATCAGCTTTGAGGTGGTGATGGACATCTACGAACTGGAGTCCTCCGAGGGCATCATCCTCTCGATGGGGGGCCAGCTGCCCAATAACATTGCCATGGATCTCCACCGGCAGCAGGCCAAGGTTTTGGGCACTTCCCCGGACTCGATCGACTGTGCCGAGAATCGTTTCAAGTTCTCGCGCATGCTGGACCGGAAGGGCATCCTCCAGCCGCGCTGGAAGGAGTTGACCAACCTCAAGTCGGCCATCGAGTTCTGCGAGGAGGTGGGCTACCCTTGCCTGGTCAGACCCTCGTATGTGCTGTCCGGGGCGGCCATGAATGTGGCCTACTCCAACCAGGACCTGGAGACGTATCTGAACGCCGCCTCGGAGGTTAGTCGCGAGCATCCGGTGGTCATATCCAAGTTTCTCACCGAGGCCAAGGAAATCGACGTTGATGCCGTGGCCGCCGACGGCCAGATCCTTTGCATGGCCGTCTCTGAGCATGTGGAGAATGCGGGCGTCCATTCGGGCGATGCCACGCTGGTCACCCCGCCGCAGGATCTCAACGCCGAGACGCTGGAGGCCATCAAGCGGATCACATGCGCCTTGGCCAGCCTCCTGGACGTTACCGGACCCTTCAACATGCAACTGATTGCCAAGAACAACGAACTCAAGGTCATTGAATGCAACGTGCGCGTATCGCGCTCCTTCCCCTTCGTCTCGAAGACCCTCGATCACGACTTTGTGGCAACCGCCACCAGAGCCATTGTCGGCATGGACGTGGAGCCCATCGATGTGCTCCATGGGGTCGGCAAGGTCGGAGTGAAGGTGCCACAGTTTAGTTTCTCCCGCCTCGCGGGCGCCGATGTCCAGCTGGGCGTCGAGATGGCCTCCACCGGAGAGGTGGCCGGCTTCGGCGACAACCGCTACGAAGCCTACCTCAAAGCCATGATGTCCACCGGCTTTCAGATACCCAAGAATGCCGTACTCCTCTCCATCGGTAGCTTCAAGGTGAGCGTTCGGTTCCATGTTTTCTATTTTAAGAGGACTTTTCCATTTATAATTCGTATTCGTTTCGTTTCCTTCTCCTTTTTGGGCAGCACAAAATGGAACTGCTTCCTTCCATACGGGATCTGGCCAAAATGGGCTACAAACTGTACGCCTCCATGGGCACCGGCGATTTCTATGCAGAACATGGCGTTGATGTAAGTACAAAAACGTTTTATAAAATCAACTTGTCAGGATTCCTTTAACGAGGGGAATCATTGTCTTTTGCTGGGGAAGTGCTGAGGATTCAGACCATGCTTCCAAAGAGAATCCCCAAGAATAGTAAAAAAAAACCAATTACATGCCATGTGCATGAGGCAGCAGATCGATGCTGGAATCGAGACTCGCGATAAGCTAAAAAACCAAAATCAATTTACTTCTCGTGTGCATGAATCGCCACAGTGATGCCCGACTCGCGTGCACAAGCGAATGCTTCAACGACCATCTAGTCTAAGCTTGGCTTCCAAGAAAAGAAAACGAAAACAAATTGCATGTCGTGTGTATTAAGAGTCATATTGCTGCTTGACTCAAGACAAGCAAAAAACGACATACATTGCATGTGCATGACGCAATAGATTGATGCTCTGCACGAGCTTCGCTGTGATTTCGACTTAAAATAGTCTTTATCTTAGTTTTTTATCGAAAGATCTTTTCTTTTCTTTACTGAATGGAAAATAAGATTCCGATTTGCTTATAGAAAACACTTTCAAAGACACTTTAGCTAGATTCAGGGCCAAGGCACCAAGGAACTCTGGAAGAACAACTATAGTAGCTGTGATACGCAATAGTTATATCCTAGGAGGAAGGCTGATAAATCGATTCATGCCATTAGTTCTGAAAGATCTGAATTTCGTTGTATTTTATTTTATTGTAAATATGTACATATGTAGATATCTGTACATCTTCAGATATGGAAGATAGTATTAAGTAGTGCTTTATTTGGAGCCTTTACCTATTATAATAACTTTGATTTCAAACCTTAAGTCAAAGTGAAACAGAAACCCTCTCATAGTCACTTGAGCTCTCTTAAGTATTCCTAATGGATTTAGTAGCACAAGGTACGAGTTCCTTCCAGAAGAGTACTCGATGGGTCTTATCTTTGAGTGGGGGACTTAAAAATACAGATATGGATATCAACGAATATACGAGCATATACTGCTTAGGATTGGGGTTGGATTCAGTTGAAGGCTTCCTTGATCTTCTGCGTGTTCCGCCTGAGGATGTCGCGTAGCTCTTCGCGCGTCGCCTCCGATGGTGCCAGGGTCTGGATGACCTGCTCCGTCTTACTGCTCAGGGTCTGTAGTCTGTCCGGGTCCACGTTGAGGCGCTGTAGCAGAGTGTTGAGTGATAGAATGCTCTCGCTGGGAGTGGCCATTGTTTGGGCTGGGTCTTCCTTAACCTCTTGCACCTCGCCCTCTGGTTTGGGCTGTGTGTTTCCCTTCAGGATGCCCGGTGGTGTGTTGTGTGGCAGGGGCAGGACCTGCCTGGACATGGGATCGGGTGAGTGGATCTGCACTACGTGCTCCATGAATTTAATGGACTTGCGACGCTGCTGGGGAGTCATCGGAGAAGGATGGGGCGATGGGGCTGGCGATGGCGAACAACTGATTGATCCGGAGAAGCTGCGTCGTGGTAGGGCCGGCGGAGCCTCCGCACCGGCCACACACATCCGCTCAATGCGCCCAGACGCCTGCTGCAGCTCCTCCACATAGTGTTGGGCATTCTGGGAGCATCCGAGCTTCTGATACAGTCGGCACAGCCTCTGGGCCTGCTCCAAAAAGAGCTCCGCATGCATCCGATTGCCAAACTGTGTGGCCTTGGCCAGCATGGCCAGCAAATGGTCGATCAGCAACTCCAGCAGATTGGTGCGCCGCAGTATCTCCAGGCCGTTGTTCAGCTGCGGCCCGTCGGGGGACTGCGACTGGGGAGTGTCCTGAAGGCTGCGGGAGCGCGCTAGCAGCCACTGCATGGACATATCCATCGATGAGTCCTGGGAGGGACGCCGCTGCTCGGTCAACTGCTGCTGCTGGCTGGAGGCTCGCAGCATTTGGGTCTTGCGCCGCAGCTTGCCCCGTGAGCGCTCCTGGTGCTGCGGCATGCCGAGGAGTCCCCGGGCATCGGTGACCTCCTCTCGCTGCTTTTCCTGCTGCTGCTGCTGCTGTTCATCCTGCTGCTGTTGCTGCTGGTGCGCCTGCTGCAGAATGGAGTTGCCCGAGCGGGAGAACTTGCCCCAGCTGTGCAGCTGCAGGTAGTCCTGGCAGAAGAAGTTGTCCAGCAGCCGCTTGTAGTCCATTTTAGGATAGAAGTCGGGAGCATGCTCGATGTTGCGCAACGCTTGCACCAGATGGAGGAGCGGCTGTTCGGCAATCCCAGCCATGATGGAGCGCAGCTCCATGAGTGCGTCCTCCGGGACATGCTCGAACAGGTTGCGCCGCTCGATGAAGTAATCGCTGAGGTGCTTCCGGGCCAGGCACTCGTCGAAGGAGCGGACAAAGCGCAGCAGCCGCTCCCCGAGAAACTCCTCGGGCCAGTCGTTGCTGTGCCGCTCGCACTGCCAGAAGAGATGCGCTCGCAGCTGCTCCACCAGGGAGCCCATGGCCTGGCACTTGTCGCTCACAAAGGTACGCACGAGCACCTTCATCAGGAGGAACACCTTCAGCTGCATGGCCGTCAGCTGGCGCTCGAGGAACTGTTCCGCCTGGGGGAAGACGATGCGCCACTCGAGCTCCCGGAAGGGATTCCGAGAATGCTTCGGCGCATACCCCACTGGGACCACATGGAAGCCAAAGGAGCGAATGCGGTTCCTCATCTGCTCCGTGGGCCACTGGAACTTCTCGTCGGTGTGCAGATTGGTGAGACGCGGGCGCGCCCTCAGATTGAACTCGAAGGCACAGTCGGGCCAAGCGTTGGGCACATGGATGGCCGGCACCAGCTCCTCCCTGTCCGTGTACACGCTGCATCCCCTATAGCTGCCACTCGCCAGCAGCGAGGGGGGGATCTGCAGCTCTCGGGAGAGCTGCTGCCGCAGAAGATCCCCAAAGTACTTCATGAACTGATCGGAGCTGAGGTAACTCTGCTGGAGCAGGGCCTGACGGCGCTGCTGCTCCACACGGCACTGCCGTAGCACCTGGACGGTCTCGTAGGCGGAACGCGGACCCTCTTCTGGAGCCTCTTCTTTGCCAGCCTCCTCCCCATCGCTGTCGCCGGACAAGTCCTCCTCGTCGTCGTCGTCGTCGTCTTCGTCGTCTGATTGCTCCAGCCAGGCGGGCAGGCAGCTGGCCAGCCGGCATACGCATCCCTCCGGCAGGACGTTCCTCTCCAGCGGAGTGGCGCTGCCCATTCTCAGCTCCTCCATGGACCGGAGAGTGTTGAGGCGTGCCAGATAGACGTGATCGTAGTCACCCTCCCGCCAGCTGCCCGAACTGTAGCCGGATGTCGATCCTCCACCGTCCGTGTAGATGCCATCGCCCTCCCCTTCCCCCTCATCGCCGCTGCTGGTGGGCATGGCCCCAATCGGAACGAGTGGGTGTGCCGGGTCGTGGGCCTGCTCCCTGAGCTTCAGGCGCACATAGCCCATCCAGCGGGACTGCTCCATCAGCTGAACGTACTCGGATCGGCAGGGCGTGGATGTGTAGTAGTCGGACTCCAGCAGCACCTTGCAGAGGGTGGCAATCGAGTCGTAGTTGGCATCGTTCGGCCGTGATATGTCCACGTTCTCGAACACCACATACGTCAGGGGCTTCTGCAGGGGCTGGGAGTGCTTCGCAGCTCTAAAAAAAAAGAACATCGAGAGATCAGGAGAGGTCTGGAGAGGAGGGAAGACTGGGGAGTGCCACCTACATGGGCTTAAAGTGCAGATGCTTGGACACGGTCACATCTATGGCGCTGGCCTGCAGAAGGCTGTGCTCGGTGAGGGACTGGCCACAGGCACGCCTCTGAGCCTGCAGCTCCTCGTCCATGGCCCCCATCTCGGCATCAAAGTGCGCGAAGAACTGCAGGCCCAGCAGCAGTTGGTTGAGCAGGAACGTGGGCAGCTCCTTGTCCAGCTGTTGCAGTGTCTTTTGCTCGATGGTGCGCTGCAGCTCCTCCCGCTGGTGCTCCAAGGTGCGGGCATACAACGCACTTACACACTCGGTGGCACTGCTCCCATTACTGCCGCCCAGCAGGCGCAGCTGCAGGGCCAGATCCTGGCTCGGTTTGCCGCTAATACGGCGGCGTCGTATTGATCCTGATGAACCACCGCTCGATCCTCGCTTTTGCTGTCGCCTGCGGGCATTGCGCTTCTGGAGCTTCTGCAGCTGACGCATCCGCTTTTCCTCCTGTTGGCGTCGCCGCTGGACGCGCGGTGGGGCAATGCCCGCCTGCAGTGGACTCGGCGTGGATCCTTCGTATTCCGATGGCCTCGAGCAGGAGCAACCCATGGCTGACTTTTGCTTCTTTACTGACGGACGGCTCCGTCTGTGTCTCTGATCGGGTTCGATTGTCTTGTCGCCAGCACTCTTCTCCCTGATAAGGTCGTGCCAATCAACACCAATCAACAATCAAACAATCACAATCATCAGCCATCAGCGGAGATAAGTGCTGACTCTGACTACACTTCCGGCTGGGGGAGGGGCGCGGGGTTGGTTCCAAACGACTATTTTCACTCTACTGTGGGACCAAACATTCCACCACTCCATCGAATGAACATTCAGGCAGGCTCTGAAAAAGTGAAGCCATGCTATTGGGTAATATGAGGATACATTATATATATGTATAAATCCATTTCCAGGGACACTAAGGACTATAATTTGTATTATATAAATCATAGATAACTCTTGGAAACCTTTTATTAAATGGATATTTGTATTCTTATAGTTAATAGGATATATAATAATATTTTAATCGTGGTCAGCCTTCTCCCTTTCACCATTGTGCGCGTGTCTGGACCCACTGTGCCATAGAAACGGGGGCGGGGGGCTATTACCTATATTTTCTGGAATCTCTACAACATCCCATAAAAATCGATATCTGTGTGTGGCGTGGGCAAACAATTGATTGCATTTGAAGTTGAAGATTGCCACTGACGTACACTTGGCCTTGGGAATGCCCTCTCACTATGTAATGCTCTCCTTTCTCTGCTCTCTACAGGTGGAATCCGTACAGTGGACTTTCGATAAGACAACGCCGGATGACATCAATGGGGAGCTGCGTCATTTGGCCGAGTTCCTGGCCAATAAACAGTTCGATCTGGTCATCAATTTGCCAATGAGTGGCGGAGGTGTCAGAAGGTGAGTTCAGAAATGCTGCCCCCCCTCCTAGCACTGATGGCTTATGGATGCACTTGTCCTTGCCTTTTAGGGTGTCCTCCTTCATGACGCATGGCTATCGCACCCGTCGTCTGGCCGTGGACTACTCCATACCATTGGTGACGGATGTCAAGTGCACCAAACTGCTGGTGGAATCGATGCGCCTGATGGGTGGCCAGCCGGCGATGAAGACCCACACGGACTGCATGACCTCGCGGCGGATTGTCAAGCTGCCGGGCTTCATCGATGTCCATGTGCATCTGCGAGAGCCGGGTGCCACGCACAAAGAGGACTTTTCCAGCGGCACAGCCGCTGCCTTGGCTGGCGGGGTCACCCTGGTCTGTGCCATGCCCAACACCAATCCCTCGATCGTCGACAAGGAGACGTTTGCCCAGTTCCAGGAGCTGGCCCGCCTCGGTGCGCGCTGTGACTATGCCCTATATTTGGGCGCCTCCGATGCGAACTGGGCCCAGGCCCACGAATTGGCCTCGCAGGCGTGTGGCCTGAAGATGTACCTCAACGACACGTACGGCACACTGAGGCTCAGCGATATGACGGCCTGGCAGCGACACCTCTCACACTGGCCCAAACGGGCCCCGATCGTTTGCCACGCGGAGAAGCAGAGCATGGCGGCTGTGGTGCTGCTGGCACATCTGCTGGATCGCCATGTGCACATTTGTCATGTGGCCAGGAAGGAGGAGATCCAGCTGATTCGGGCGGCCAAGGAGAAGGGCATCAAGGTAACGTGCGAGGTGTGCCCGCACCACTTGTTCCTTAGCACCAAAGATGTGGATCGTCTGGGCTCCGGCATGTCCGAGGTGCGTCCGCTCCTCTGCTCACCCGAAGACCAGGAGGCGCTGTGGGAGCACATGGAGTACATCGATGTGTTCGCCACCGACCATGCACCGCACACGCTCGAGGAGAAGCAATCGGAGCGTCCACCGCCCGGCTTTCCCGGCCTGGAGACCATCCTGCCGCTCCTACTGCAGGCCGTCCACGAGGGCCGGCTAACCATGGAGGATATCAAACGCAAGCTGCACCGCAATCCGCGCAACATCTTCAACCTGCCCGAGCAGCCGCACACCTATGTGGAGGTCGATCTGGACGAGGAGTGGACCATCTCCGGCAGCGAGCTGAAGACCAAGGCCGGCTGGACGCCCTTCGAGGGGACCAAGGTCACGGGTCGTGTCCATCGCGTGGTCCTGCGCGGCGAGGTGGCCTTCATCGACGGCCAGGTGCTCGTGCAGCCCGGCTTCGGGCAGAATGTCCGCAACAAAGCGGGCGCCCAGCAGCTGCTCTCCGAGGCCACCCAGGAGCTGCCCAGCGATAGGGACGCCAACGACACCTTTGCCCGCCTCCTGACTGTGGAGGGTGCCGCGAAGGTCCACTTTGTGGACGAGGCCAACAATTCAAACAGCTTCCTGCGGCCGATCTCCCCGTCGCCGCGCCACCGCCTGGACTCGTCCAGCAACACCACCCTGAGGGACTACCTGCAGCGGACCGCCATGTCTGTGTCTGGATCGGCATCGGGGTCGGTGGCGGCCAACCAGTACTCTCAGCCCAGTCCCAACCCGGTGGCCCATTCGCTGGTGGGCAAGCACATCCTGGCCGTGGACATGTTCAGCAAGGACCACCTAAACGACATCTTCAATCTGGCGCAGCTGCTCAAGTCGCGTGTGACCAAGGACCGGCCGTTGGACGATCTGCTGCGCGGCAAGATCATGGCCAGCGTCTTCTACGAGGTGAGCACACGGACGCAGTGCAGCTTTGCCGCCGCCATGCTCCGACTGGGCGGACGGGTGATCAGCATGGATCAGCTGACATCGTCGGTGAAGAAGGGCGAGTCCCTGGAGGACAGCATCAAAGTGATGGCCAGCTATGCGGATGTCATGGTGCTGCGCCATCCCCTACCCGGAGCTGTGGCTGTAAGTATGCAATGGATTGACGCCCTTTCCATTCGTTAATCTCTCATTTATTGGCTCTCAGCGTGCCGCCTTGTACTCCCGCAAGCCGGTGATCAATGCTGGCGACGGCGTCGGGGAGCATCCCACCCAGGCACTGCTGGACATATTCACCATTCGGGAGGAGATCGGCACCGTAAACGGGCTCACCATCACCATGTGTGGAGATCTGAAAAATGGTCGCACCGTCCACTCGCTGGCACGTCTCCTCACCCTCTACAATGTGACGCTGCAGTATGTGGCGCCCGAGACTCTCCAGATGCCGGACGAAATCACCAAGTTTGTTAATGAGCGGGGCGTCAAACAGGTGTTCTACAACGCCCTGGCCCTGGACGCTCTGGCCGACACCGATGTGCTCTACATGACGCGTATACAGCGCGAGCGCTTCGACAGCGACAGCGAGTATCAGAAGGTAAGCCCCCAGGATAATCCAGATGCTGCCAGCTGATGCTGATATATGCTTGGTACTTGCAGTGCAACGGTCCCTTCATTGTCACGCCCAAGCTGATGACTCTGGCCAAAAAGCGTATGATTGTGCTCCACCCGTTGCCGCGTCTGGACGAGATCAGTCGCGACTTTGACTTGGATCCGCGCGCTGCCTACTTCCGGCAGGCCGAGTACGGTATGTACATCCGCATGGCTCTGCTGGCCATGGTCGTCGGATGCCGCAGCACGGCTCTCTAAAGGAGCTCCCGTGGAGCAGTTATTTTTTACCATATATTTTTCTATAAAATTATGCCCCTGCATTCAGATACACATATATTGTGTGTTAGTGATTAAAGACATCCTTCAGTTGGTTACAACACAAAAATTACCTGACAACTCGGTCGCTCCTATGGCACCTGCAATATATAGAACCTTCTTTCGACCTCCCCCTGCCTTGCACATCTCATTGGGGGACTTGTAGCTGTCCCAATCCAAACACAAAAAAAAGTACACTTGTCCATTGAACCACAAACACATTCGGAGTAACTTTATTTAAAATTGTAATTTACGAGTAAGTATAATATTTTTGCATAATATGTAGACATTAATTTTCAGCATCTAATTGTAAGCCGATGGAGGGCCAAGGATGTCCGAATCACCAGCATCGGTAATGGCCAAGGAGCTCACACGGAAGGATTTGCCGCAGGCGATGCCCAACTCCTTGTTGGTCCCTCCATAATTCTGGATCCTGACCTTGGCAATTGCGGCGCTTTGCTCAAGCTTAATCCGCATAATTGTGGGGATGTTGCTGGCGATGACAACCAGCTTAGCCTCCCCACGATTCAAAGTCCTCAGCGTCTGTCTAATGCCCAAGAAGCATTCTCCCGATTTGACCGCAACTACGATGCTTCTATGTATGCCCTTCATCACTTTTTATACGTCCACACGCGTTTTGTTGATGTTTTGAAGCTGTTTTTGTTTTGAGGGCAGAGCTGGAACTGCAACTGCAACTGCGAGTGCAACAGTTGTATAGTGCGCGATAATATTTTCACTGCTATCGGAACCTGTTGCCTTTGAAGCTTAGATCAGATGTAGGTTGAGTTGACCTCTCGCCTGGCGGATCGCAATCAGCAAAAGACTTGACTTTTTCTTTTAAGTGGGTTTCTCCTTAGTAGAGTACTACGCAATAACTTTCCTGCTGAACGCACTAGTGTTGGTACACGGAACGACGAAAATTTCAGGACCTCCGGAGTGCAGTCGTTGCAGTCCAACTATCGTTGGAGGGGGGGTTGCAGCATCCCCAATGCGCTTTACAGACAGCTGATATCAAAATTACTCATCGATACAAAATGTTTACCTCCACTTCTTACCGGCGCTATGTTATATGTTACTTTTCTGGTGGCCCTTTAAAAGTTACTTTCTATGCTTTTCTTTGCTTTCCTTCTAATTGAATTATGTTACTATTGGCGGTCTATGCACTGACTTTCCATGTTGCTACTTTTAAATGCATTCCTTTATATGTAAATCGAATGAGCTTATAGTTGAAATACCTGCTTATTTATTATATACTAAAATCAGAACACTCTCCTTACCTTCCTGGTAACCCATACAAATTACTTTCTACTTTCTTTCTTTTATTGGAAATAATTACATGTGTATTATGGTATTACTTATGAAATATTCAATGATTCTTTATACTTGCTTCCCATATGTAGACAACATATTTATCGAGATATATACATATATATATATATATATATATATATATATATATGCATTTGAGGACGGTAAATCACCATACTTTACTAATAATATATTTAAATACACAGAAAGCCCTTAGGACATTTTCAAATGCTCGACCACTACGAGTGCCTGCAGGTTCCGGCCCAATCTCATCCAGCTTTCTCTGGACTTATCACCGCGTACATACCGAGGACATAACACACCCGAGACTATGAAATTAATTATATAAAAAGGAACATGTTTTACCGGTTTTGGCTTAACAGAGTATTTCCGTAGTGCGTTCAAAGGTGCGCAACAGAGTTGCCCCTATATCGCACTGGTGCGCAACAGTGGCCATTACCCCTATATACGGACGTTGTTCAACACTAAACACCTGCGTAATAGAGCCAACTACCCTTTGGAGCCAATCCCTACTATGATGATCTAACAGGAAAATTGTATCCTATCTCGTCTTTTACGTAGGATCCTTTTCCGGAGGTCTGTCCCTTCCACTTCCGCATTATTATCCGATCAGACTACATTGAAAGTACATCGCAATTGACCCAAAGAGACATTTGGTACCACTTATCATGCTCCTCCCACTTTCTAATATAAGACAATTCCATCTCTCCCCGTGCATCCCCTACCGTTACATCGGAGCCATGGATCAGATTCTTGTTCTCACGTCTTAATAACAAATTTCGGAACTATTACTATTTATCGTTGCCCCCTACGGCTGTGGCCTTAACCTCTGTTTGCGATTGGCTTTACCGCGTCTCACTACACACTTTCATTTGCTGCAAAGTGGCAAAGCCTGGCTAATTTTTCGAGGTTTGGAAGAGGACTCTGTTAGCAAATTTCCACCCGTTTTTTTCTACAGCTGGATATGGAATGAGTGTAAGGACCACCGGTTGAGACATCGGAGCGGATGATTAAGATGGTGCCGAAAACGGTGCACAGTCGCATTTTATAAGGGGGGCAGCAGAAAAAATCAGTATGAGTGCCGCATGCAGGGTACCCCATATTGACTCGCAAATTGGATCCTCATGGTCCTGGGAAAGTATATCCTTCGCCGATTTGCCTATCTGACCGAGATATAAGGGTATACTATTAAAAATATTATAAAGTTTTCCAATCGCTTAGAATGTGAAATACAAACATTTACGGACCTTAAAACGTTCGCATAAAATAACAGATCCTTGAAAATATGCAGTTCCCGGTAGAGGCTCACATTATTAATGAAAAGTCATGGATTTTTATGTTTTTTTTGTTGTTGGTTTCTTTTTTTTTTGTTTTTTTTTTTATTTGAGTGTTCTGTTTTGTGTATTTTTTTCGATCTTTTTCTCATTGTTTTAAAATGTATCTTTTTGTTTACTCATTTGCCTTTGCGGTGTATATTTATTACTCATCATCATTTCATTTAAATTAATTTTTTGTTTTTTTTTTAAGTTTTTCATTTTAATATAGTAGATATATGTATATGTATATACTATATTCATTATGTATATATATGTATACAGCATACTGTATATTAAATTAGTTAATAATAATGGGCGTCTGTAGCTCTCTCTATCTTCTTCCCTCGCACTTTCCAACTCTCCTTCTCACTCGCTCACTAACTTTCGGAAAACTATTAAAAGTTGAAAAAACGTTTCTTCAGTGATCTTTACATGGTTTAAAATCATTCATATATACCATATGATGTATGTATGTATATATATATATTTCTGCTTATAATTTTTTCATATATAATTTAGTTCTTTTAATGGTCATTTCGTTTATTTTATTGTTGTATGTTTGAATATATAAAATAAGCTTTTTTATTTTATTTCTCGATTCCCATATCGTCTTCTCTCTGTCTCTGTCTCAGTTTTTTGTTTCTGTTTCTGATTCTGGTTTTTATATTTTATTTTTTTTTTTAGTTAGTTTCCGTATTATTCTGTGGCTTACACTTTCTTGCTACATAAAGAAGAATTTGGGTATTTATTTTGGTTTGCTTGATTTTGGCAGAGTCTCTGTTCTTCTGTTCGTAAAAGTCGTGTTTTTTTAATTGTTAAGAGAAATGTTTTTAATTTGTTTTAAAGCTTTTTAGCATAGCTGTGTGTCTGTGTGGCAATAGATTAAAGCTTCGGATTGTTGGAATGCTTTTTCGTTCCTTTTTTATCAAGGGAAAATATGAATCCGAGACCCGTCAAAATTGTGTGTTCCGTCTTTTTGCTACATATTTACAGCGATTGGTACAAAAACTTGTATTATTTTTTCCGTTTTGTAAAATTAGTTTTCAAGTTTTTATTTTAGTGGTTTTCTATTTAAGCTTTCAACATGCCAATGCATTTCCGTGTATAAATATTCTTGCTTAATTTATTTTCTATTTTCTTCCTTTGCATCTCCTTGCATTTATATATGTATATTTTTTGGTGACTTTATTCCAGCTTTTAGTTAAAAAGAACACTTTTGTCGCGTTTCTATGGTTTGTTTTCTGGTTTTTTGTTGTTTTTTTTTTTATTTTCCAAAGTCGAATAAAACGCTAAAATATGCAATGTAAATAAGTATTGTATATATATATATATATATATATATATTTATATATGTATGTATATATATATTTTGTATATAATAGTTTTTGTTGGTTTTTTTTTACTCATTTTTCTGTAGGCGTATATATAAATAACGTCGTTTCATTGTATATATATATATGTATATATATATATAATATATATTTATGTAGATATATTTGCATGATAAACTTTTTGCGCGTTTTGAAGCTATTTTCGTAGTTTTTGTTTTTGTTTTTCAAATTATTATGTATATTTTTTTTTAGTTTTTACAGTGCAAAATGTACAAATAGCCAGGAGTAACGCAAATGCCAAATGCCTCCGAAACAAGTCTGAGGTTAAAGGTTAAAGCGGATGCTCGGAGAGAGATCTGATATCTAGAACGATCTCAAAGAATTTTCATAAGCCCAAAGATGACGGCTATCTCTCCCCAAAATATCGATTTCTTCGTCCATATTTCACAACAAATCAAATGATAGCATTTCCATAAAGCCTATGTTCGATTGCTACAAAAAAATGTCCTATTTCTAAGAATTTTTCTTGTAATATATAGATGTATATATATCTATGCATGTGTATATGTATATCTATGTATATAATATATATATGTATGTATATTGAGTGATCTACTACTGGTAACTTTCATCATCATAAGTATTTAAAGTATGAGGTAATGCTTTATTTCCGACTTAAGATTAACGTGAAGTATAGTATGCCCGTGTTTGTCTGTAGTTGTGTCTGTGTCCGTATATGTATATATGTATAATTTGTGCGGATCCCAACAGGGAGCTGATTTGCAGAGCGATATAGCCGGACCATATCCAGTCCCCCATCAGCTCCGAGTGCACCAGTTTTCGTCTGCATTTGTCTGTGTTTAGTTGTGTGTGTGTGTGTGTGTGTGTGTGTGTTGTGAGGCTATATACACTTTGCTATGCTGAGATTCAGATAGTCTTCTATATCTATGACTGCATCTCTTGGGTTTGCTTTAAGGTTAATGTGGCTGCCTAAGGTATTGAGGTACCCACACATATCGAGTGAATTTGAGGAAAGGAGTTCCCGGAGCGAATATGTTCACAAATAAATTGAGAACATTGAATATACATATGAACTTTTTTAAAGTGATAAAGTCCCCACAGAAAATAATGATCGCTTTCACGGAGGCTGGTGACATATATCGTATATCCTGAATCCGGGGTCTGACTTTTTTGAATAACAAAACAGCTTGGGGAAACCTCAGCTCACTCCACTCTCAATGGATGGTTTTACTCAGATTTACTCAGTTCCTAATCTATGAGGGGAGTTGGGAAGGTTTCGAGGTGAGTGGGGATTTCTGGTGGCTATACCTACTATTTATGTGGAATTGGTTCACTACGCTTGTGTAAAATATGCGCTAAATGTGATCTAAAGGCTAATCGGCTACGTTAACATTTGGTTTTCAATTATTCATATTTTTGTATAAAGTTTTCCATATACTTTTCCTGCTGCTTTTCACTTATTGGTTTATTTGGTGTTCTGTCTATGGCTTTCGTTCCTTTAGTTTAATCAATATTTTCCGTGTCTACCTCTACGATTACTACTTTTCTGATTGGGATTATAGCGTGTATAATTTACAAATATCGGTTAAACAAAGCTGGGTGTATCCGGTTCTCGTTAATCATTTGGTTTTGAATTGTTTTGGTTTTGTTTTTCATGGAAAAAAGTTAACTATATATGTATATATATATAAATATAAATATATATGTCGATCTATATATGTATATATAGAGTTTTCTCTCTTTTTTTTAATATAATTTAAAAACAGTTATGTTACTTATTTCAATGTACAGATTGCATTCGTTTTTTATATAGAAATAAACCTATGTGTGTTGATTCTTTTAATATCTTCTTTCTTTTCTTTTCGTTTCGTTTTAATATTTATTTATTTCGTTTCTCATTTATGTTTTTATTTTTGCCTGTATAAAACTTTCCCCACTAAATGTTTACAGCTTACTTGATTGCTTGCCGATAATCCGAGATTCGATCTTGCTTAAGTATTTTATCCACATGTTCTCTGGAGTGGTCTACGATTTTATAAAAAAAAAACACGAAGGAGATTCACAATATTTATATACGATTTTTTTTATTTACAATCTCTAAGCAGGGACTGAGGACCGAGGACTGAGGACTAAGAGGATGGCCAGGGCCTCACTGGTCCACAGATCGACCCTGGCGCAACCTTCGCGCTAACGGGGGGCTGGTTTCGGTTTCGGGGACTCGCGATACTGTATTCCTAAATATATAATGTAGTAAGTATTATAGTACATATAACTATGACACTACGCAATCCTCAGGACAGTGGCAGTTTCTTTTATAGTTTTGTTTCGATGCTTTTAAGGATGGTTTCTTATGGGATGATGGTTGGGGCAGGTTGGGGGTATTGGGCTACTGCTTTGACCAGCACAAGCAATCAATGAAATGGACCGCAGTCTGATGATGATCCTCGCTAGTAAAGGGGCTTTGTCCCGCGAAACGTAAATAAAAGATCATTAACTCAATAAATTCCAAATGGATCAGATAGAAATATTTTTGTGATAAATTTCTTATAAATTGTAATCACCACAAAATGTGGCAAAAATCTGGAGTAAATTCCCTCTTAAGCTGTGGAGTTTTTAATTTACAGAAATGTTAAGAAATTGCATAAATAAAATAACAATGCTAACGTTAATAAATGTTTTACATTTGAGCTCTGTAAATGTTTTGCAGTTTTCGGAAAGGTGTAGTTTTGGTTCCCGAATAAATAAAAAATTAATGTGTGACAAATAAAACAAACTTTAATTATTTTGTGTTTTTGTTTTTTTTTCGCTTTTTTTTTGTTGCGTTTTGAAATAAATCCAAAAAACCATATTTATTCAAAACTGCATTAGGTGTATATATAAAAATTTTTTTTTCCATCTTTTTTTTTTTGGGCGTGTATAAATATAGAACTTGATGTTTTTAAAAAAATATTTATGTTTCATAGACATAATAAAAAAAAAGCATTGATAAAATTCAAATGTATTTAAAAAATAAACACAATTGTAAAGCAAAAAAAAAATTGTTTTTTTTTGTTTGATTTTTGTGGTTTTTTCTTTTTTTGTTAAATTGTATAAATAGAAAGTTTTCTGCTGCTCTTTTTTTTCCACCTAACAAAATTCTAGATCAATGTGTTTGCTTCATCAACAAAAAACTATAATATAATTTATATATTGAATATGAAAAAGGTAATGTCTATAAACTATAAAGAAATCTGTTTAGATTGTTTCAGTATTCAAATCTCGTCATTATCTTGTGGCCAGAGACTGACAAACAGGTCCAATGAGTGTCTGCCTGCCACCGGATAAAGTAATATAAGTAGGCTGAAGAAATAGCGGCAATTTGTCTTAAATATTTGCTCTCCGCGGGTTCTAATACTCCCATATAGATAGATGTACATATTTATGTCCTGCCGGCCCTACGATGCGCTCAAATTTGTTGTTTAAATCTTGACAAAGCAATTTCCGCAATTAAGCTGAAATTGTTTTCGAAAAGATTTTCAAAAGATATTCCCAGGACTCGCAAAAAAAATAACAACAGGGTATATTTAATATTTGAAAATGTATGAAACTGGGCAGAATAACGCTTTCCCCGCCAGTCTCTCAACAAAACTGTCCCCGTAGATTGCCAGATGATTATACGAAGAGCTGAATTTTGGAGACTATGAAAGCTAGGAACAGCCCAATTCGATGTTTGATTGAAAGTCTCGTGGAATCCAATATTGAAGGTAAACAGATTGTGATCGGATAATTATTACAGCCAGAACGGAGAGAGTTCTGGAAATTGAAGCAAGGAAGAGGCTTTGCTTTAATGGTTTTTTGATATTAGAGCAGTTCGATTGGGTCCTACATTCTCTGAAACCCATCGTCAGCTGACAATTTATCTGATAGTGTTTATTTGTATTGAGATCTGGCCAAGTCTTTTGCTGCTGGGGTGTAAATATTTAAAACAAACTGCTCAACTGCTCCCCAATAACGTCTTCTACTACTTCGATTAAACACGGATTGATTGCATTAACATTGTTTATACTATATACATAGAAGTATATCGAATATATATAGAACTATGTATAGGTATATATATGTTGATATTGTTATGCCAGAAAAAATTTGAAAATCCTAAACATTGCTTATCCACAATACATTAAATATATATAAAATTTCGTATAAAGTGTTTTGTTTTTCTTTTTCCACTTATCCTATAGATCGTAAAATTAATAAAAAAATAAGGTTTAGGCTTAAATTAGAGAAAATTACTTCTGATTCAAGATCGAAAAATAATAATATAAAAAAAAAACACATACAATAAGAAAGATATATACGTGGTTAGAGCTACAGATAGTAGAGGGTAGAAAACTATTAGATAGATCGTCTATAAATACGTTAGTTTAACTGAACACATTCTCAAAAACAAAGTCATAAAGAGTTCCGTCTTCTCTTTTTTCGGTCTGTTTTTTGTCTGTTTTCTGTGGCTTTTCTTGTTGTGTGTCTGGGTGTGCGGTTGTTGTTGTTGTTGTTGTTTGTTGTTGTTGTTGCTGTTGGCAGATTTCTCAGTCTAATATATCAAACCCACACACATACACACACACAGATACGAACCACACAAAATCTGTAGTTAATGGATACAAAAATTCATACGATACGATTACGAAAGAAATTCGAAATAAACTCGAACTAAAAACTAACGTACAAAATTATATTTAACATTAACTAAGTGCGGTGGTTGTTGTTTCAGAGGGATGTTTGTGGGCTGTTTGGGGGACTATGGGGATGTGGGAGATTTGGGTTCAGGGGATTTTGGTGCCTTGGTGGTTTTTGTGGGCGTCACCGGGTTATCATCCGAAGCATCGGCATCAGAAGCATCATTAGCAGCGGCACCAGCAGCACTAGCAGGCCCATCATCAGAAGAGGCAGAAGCACCATCATCACTAGCCTGTCCCTCGCCTGTCGGCAGTGGCAGTAGCGGCGGACGACGTGCATTTCCTGCGCTATTGGGTTGGGGCCTGCCGCATGGGCAGGCGGATGCGAGTGCGGCTGCGGCCGGATGCAGGCGACAGCAGCCGGGTCCTTGTGGCCACCACTGCCAAAGCGCTGGAGGGATGCGATTAGGCGCGCCAGGGGCAGCGCCGCTGGCACGTTGTTAAAGCTGCTGATGATAGTGACTGAGGGACTGCAGCTGGTACTGATGGGGGTGTGCATGGGGCGCCAGCGGGTGGCCATGTACATGGTTATGGTGGTTGTGTGCATGCTGTGCCAGCTGTCGCGCCACATTCGCCGCCTGATAGTAGGACAGCGACTGATAGGCAGCGTGCACGGACGCTGCTGCTGCTGCCACTGCAGCGGCTGATCTGGGTATTAATGGCGGACCCACCATCGGTGTGGTTGTTGTTGGTGGCATTGGTCCACCTCCCAGAAGGGGTGGACGCACATAGCCCTGTCCGGACGGGGCTGACGTTGTTGCTGTCGATGTTGTGGCAGCTCCAGCTGTTGTTGCTGCCGCAGCAGTTGTTGTCACCGTTGCCGCCGCTGCTGCTGCTGCTGCTGTAGGCGAGGCTGTGCTGGTTGTGGGCGTCTCCAGTAGATAATGTAGTGTTTTCCTGTGTAGGGCTGTTTTCCCTGCTGCCGGATCGTTGCTGGTTTTGTTCGTGTTACTGCCAATGCCGCTACCGCTACCGCTGCCAAGGCTGTTGCTGGTGGTCGCTGCTGCTGCTGTTGTTGATTTGCTTTGTTGTTGTTTTGCTTCTGAACTGCTGCCTGCATCTGTATTCGATCCCGTTGTGGTGGCTGTTGCAACTGTCGTTGTGGTGGTGCCGCCGGCCGCCGCCGTTACCGCCGCTGCGGCCGCTGCTGCTGTTGCATTTGCCACTGCCGTCATCAGAGTGCAGGAGTCAAGTCTTTGTCATTTAGAATTGCTTTGGAGCGCCGCATTGATCTGTGTCCACAGTTCCTTCTTGCAGGATTTCGATCTGTCACACAAAATAAAAAACCAAAAATTAATGAGTACAAAACTTTCCTTTTAATCCCCAATTCGATGGAACCCACCTCTTGATGGACTGCAGCCAGTCCTTGAACTGGGCACTGCCCTCGGGCGTGATCTGAAAAGCGGCCCTGGCGGCCACCACAATGCTGGCAAACTCCTCGTAATCCCCCTGCGTCAGATGATACAGCTTCTGGTGTATGCACTGGATGTACCTGAAAGAAAGAAACGCACATTCAGAGATCGGGTGTTCCTGGCACTCCCTGGGGTCTACTCACATCTGCTGACACTTCTGCACCAGCGGCGTCAACGCCGAACGCAGATGCTGCATCACCAGCTGATGGTTATTCCTGCCCAGATAGTGGGCCGACTCAATGGCCACGTCGTGCAGCACAAACGGACTCACGATCGAGTTGACAGCACAGATGCAGAACTGGTGGAGATACTGGGTGCCCAGCTTCTTGCTGATCCTCAGCAGCCACTTGACATCCTCGCCGTATGGAGGATTGCGGGCATATTTGGCCTGCGGACGATCATCGTGAACGCGTCGCGCCAGCGTCTCCATGGCCAGCATTCCCACATTGTAGGCGGCCAGCAGATAACGCAGCTGAGTGGATCTGTGGAAGAGAGAATATATACATTATACATTTGGTCGACATATTCCGCCAGTGCACGTATGGACACTCACGTGAATTGATGTGGCTGACGCTGTCGCACTTGCGGCTGGGAGGGAGGTGGCTGCTGCTGCTGGGGCGGAGGTGGTGGCGCCTGCTGCATGAATGGATACACGGGATGTTGATGCTGATGCTGGCGCATGGGCACACCCACGCCCACTCCAACGGGCGGACCATTGGGCGGCGGCGGAGGCGGCGGTCCGTAATAGCCTTGCGGTGGTCCCATCGGCGGTCCTGGCGGTCCCGCCTGCAGGGCCTGATACGCCTGTGGCGGCAGTGCCTGGAAAGCGCCCGGTGGCGGCGCCTGGAATGCTGGCGGCGGCTGGTGGCCCTGCACCGGATGACCCGGCGGCGCCTGGCCAGACATCTGCACCTGCTGTTGCTGCTGCTGCTGTTGCTGTTGCTGTGTCGACGGCTGCTGCTGCGGCTGCTGCTGGTATCCGGCGTAGGCCTGGGGCGGAGGCGGTGGACCCGCGGAGATGTACATCTGCATCTGGCTCGGCGGGTAGCTGAGATTGTGGTGATGCGCATATATTCCCTGGCAGAAGCTGTACGGCGCATACGGAGCCAGCCCGATGGGCGCCAAAGCAGCCACGCCTACGCCCACGTTCACTCCGACGCCGGGCTGGAAAGCCTGCGGCGTGTTCACGGATGTGACAACGGGCGAGGGCACCGCCACAGAAAGGGGACCCGCTCCTGGCCCTCCGGGATTCGACATTCCCAGCTGCTGTTGTTGCTGCTGCTGCTGTTGTTGTTGTTGCTGCTGTTGCTGCTGCTGCTGCTGGGCCGCCGCCTGCTGTTGCTGCTGCTGCTGGTGAGCCGCCACCTGCTGCTGCATCTCGTGCTGCTGCTGGGATTCGATGAGGGCGCTCAGGCTGACCGCCGAGTGGTCCATGGGGTCCTCGTGCTGATCGTGCTCGCTGTTGTTGGGAGAGACGCGCATATACAGCTCGTACCAGTAGCGGGCCACCTGGAAGAGCACCTCCGGATAGACGCCGCCGCCCTTGGCTGCCGTTTCGACGGTGAGGCAGGCCCGCTCCAGCATGAGATCGCTCTGCTCCTTGCACTGCAGTATGGCGCGCTGTATCTCATTGGGATTGAGGGCGGCGGCATGCGGCAGGACGGACAACGCCAGCTCGGCGGCCGGATACACCATGTTGCTGTCCCAGCCGCGTGAGGCCCGATCTGCCATGCCAGCCGCCTCGGGCGGCGTCAAATGCGCCTCCCAGGTGTCTATCAGGAAACTGATGGCCGGCGCCCCAATCTCCATGGCCTGGCCGAGGATCCAGGAGACGTGCGACGAGTACGTGCGCGACAGCCAGTTCGGGCTGACGCAGTTGTGCAGCCCGAGGGCGTACAGACCCAGCTGGAAGGCGCACATGTGCAGCGCCCGATGGGGTCCGTGGTGGTTCTGGCTGGTGCTCGCCTGCGTAAACAGCGAGGTGGAGCTATTGCCGCCGGCCTTTGTCAGCACGTTCTTGGCCAGCTCGAACATAAAGTGGGCGCTCGCCTCCGAGGGCTGGTTGGGTATCGAGGGGTAGGCCCGTTTGCCCTTGTATCGGCTCTCCTTGCTCCGGCCGCTGCTGTTGCTTCCGCCTCCTCCTCCGGAGCCATTGGGATTACCATTGGGATTGTTGTTGTTGCTGTTGCCGCCGCTGCCAGAGGTGCCGGCATTGGCCCCCGTTCCCGAGTTGCCGCCGCCGCCGCCCGCCTGACCACCGCCTCCTCCTCCGCCGGGGAGCATGCCCTGGCCGGACTGGCTGCCCGCACTGCTGATGGCCATGCTCAAAGCGCACATGCTCAGCTCCAGTTCGGCACTGGTCGAGCTATGGGGCCGGCTGTTGCCACCCACACTGCCATAGTCCGCCGGCAACAGTTCGCAGAGATTGACAACGCCCGAGCCGGGATTACAGCTCGATGCTCCTCCACCTCCACTGCAGCCAGAGCCTCCACTGGATCCTCCCCCATAGTCGTGCTCCTCGCGCCGCGAGGGTTGATTGCTGGGCGTCCGCACCGGGGGATTGCTGGAGTAGTAGGCAGAGAGGAGAGGGGCCTTCAGCAGGGTGTGTATATCCCTGTCCAGCAGCTTCTCCATGATCTTGGCTATCTTCCGGGGCTCGTCCTTGTAGTGGTAGAGCAGGGTCAGGGCCAGATCGCCACGTTGTCGTCGCGTTCCCTCGCACAGCAACGGATGCTCTGCCTCGGAGACATTGGCCTTCAGCCCCAGAGCGGCCACGGCGGCCTCAAAGCCCAGATTCTCGTCGTTGTTCTGCTTGTAGAGGAGCAGCCGCGAACCGCAGCTGACCAGGCTCTTGTTAGGCAGCGATCCCGCCACCGAGACGGAGCTGGAGCCCACGGTCTGCTGACTGAGGGTGACCAAAGCATCAAAGATGAAGGTGGCCAGATTGATGGGCAGCAGGGCCTCGCCGCGGGTCTTGAATGTGCCGCTGCGTAGCTGTTCGGCCCGCTCTCGTATCACCTGCAGCTCCGCGGCGGCCAGGGGCAGGCGCTTGAGGAGAGCCAAAATGTCCGCCTCCTGGTTGGCCAGCTTCACCTCCAGCGGCTTGGTGCTGGCCGGCGGTCGAGGCATCTCCAGCGCGAACAGGCATATCCGGAAGCCGATGTGATAGTGCTCCGAGTTCTCCGACAGAACCGTGCAGAGGAAGGCGCACTTGGACAGGGTGGCCGAGGCCACCACCGTCAGCTGATGGGAGATCGGATTCACGTTCTGCTTCTTGCCCTTCCGCTTGGGCACGGGCGGCAGCTCCAGCAGCAGATTGGGGGGATTGGCCAGCATCTGTTCGGCCAGACGCACGGCCAGTATGCACGCCTCCTGGCCATGGCCGTGAGCATGCAGTCCCTCGGCCCGGGCCAGCAGTATGTCCCACGCATCCTCTGTGGGCCGCACATTCGAGAAGATGTGCGGTTTGTCGTGGGCCACAGCCACGGCGGCAGCCAGGGCACGGGCCGCTGCAAAATTGGAGTGGGAGACGCTGCTGCCGCTGGGTGGGTGTGGATTCATCGATGCTCCTCCCAGTCCCATTCCCATTCCCAGTCCTATGCCCATTGCCATGCCCATGCCGATGCCGATCCCTGCTCCTGGCAGGTGAGGCGTCTGCACGGCTGCCTGTCCCATGGCTGTGGAGCCAGAACCTGCCGCCAGTGCCGCTCGAGCCGCTGCCGAGGTGCTGGGCACAGGCGTCAAATCGCCTCCTGCTGGTATGGGCACTCCTCCGCTGCCAGATGGCATGGCTCCGCCTCTTCCCACCGCTGCATGGGCGAAGTCATCGCTGCTGCTGCTGAAGGACTCGTCCTTGCTCAACCTTCGGGCTGGCTGCTGCGTCGAGGAGCCTCCTTCCACAACTGCCTCCTGTCCGGCCATCAGCATGGATGAGGTGGAACTGTTCGAGCTGCCCGAAGCCGTCGATGCCGACGAGGATGACGATGCCGACGAGGTGTCCGAGGTGGAGCAAACTCCCTGCTCCCCGGCACCACCCACACCGCCGGGGCCTACGCCACCGCCGGGCCCCAGGCCGGGCTCGTCTTTGCTCTGCTGGGAGACGGCATCGAAGCTGCTCTGCGAATCGGACTCGGTAAGGGTCGACTTCTGGCCGGGCACAGCCTGCGCCGGTGTGCAATAGTTGTGGCTGCTGCTGTTGTCGCCTCCGAAGTCGTCGTTCTCGCAGAATCCCTCGCTGCTGGCGCTCGAACGGTTGCCATCGGCACGACCAGCACTTGCTGGTGCTCTTCGCACGCCTCCTCCTCCTACGACGTTCGGGCCCGCTCCCGATCCACTGGCTCCCGCCGAGCTGCTCGGCATTTGCTGCTGTGCGGCATCGGCCTCGCCATTGGACATGCCACCTCCTGCTCCAGCACCTCCTCCGTTTACTGCCGCCACTCCTCCCACGCCGCTGCTGCCACCTGCCTCGGCAGCAAGTCCCAGACCCGCGGAATATTGGCGTCCCGCTCCGGCCAGGATGGGCGACTCGATGGCAGGACTCGCATACAGTCGGTCGCGGAAGGGTCGATCCAGGCGCTGCTTGAAGGCACCCGGATGCAGGCCACCGGATGCATGCTCGTTGGAGGAGCTAAAGTAGTTGTAGTGCTTGTTGTTGCTCATCAGGGCCTGGGTGGCAATGAGCGTGCCCGGGGGAATGGCTGCACCGTCGCCCTTGATCTCCGTGTGCTTGAAGCAGGTGAAGGGGGAGTAGTAAATGGGATTCGTGTCGTGGGTGTGGGTCACGCCCGGTATTTGATAGTCCTCCCAGTCCAGATAGCACGCCTCAATGGCCGGCTTGAAGCCAATGAAGAGCTCCGTGTCCGAGCGGGAGTTTATCTGGTGCTTGTTCGTGTACGAGGAGGGCATCATGCGGCTCTTCACCACCCGATCGAGTATCTTCAGATGCCAGGCGGTGAACTGGGCATGCAGCATGTCCCGCTCGTCCGGCGCCAGGCCGGGATTCAGAGCGGCCAGCCGCCACAGGGCCACAATCTCGTCGCACAGCGAACTGCACGCATGCTGCAGGGCCGTCGAATTCGAGTGCGTGTTCGAGTGCTTACCCCCGCTGTGTCCATGGGAGCCCATCATCAGGGCCAGCTTCGTTTGGAACCACCATATGAGTATCTGGTCGCAGGCCATACACTCCTCCGTGATGATCTCCAGCAAACGTACCGCGTTCCGATCGCACCGCCTGTACATCTCCCTCACAATCGACAACAGATTCCACATGCCCTCGGGCTCTCTGCCCCGCAACGGTCGCAGGAGTGAGCTCCATTCGGCCGCCGCTGGGGGAGCCGAATTGGTCAGATAGTTGACATCACTACAGAGACAAAGAGAAAGCCGATGGAGATGGGCAGAGGGAGGGGGAAGGGGGGGATTAGAGCCTTTCTAAGCGGACTAAAAGCGTTCGGATTATACCTGAATACAATCGGGGCGGGCAAACAGAATTTGATGAGGATCCGCTTAATGTTGTTGTGCAGCGTCTTCTCGTCCAGATACCAGCTGGTTTGGTCATTAATCGATGCCCCCGCCGTCGGATCTGGGGCCCCGCACACCGTATTGATGGCCGTCGGCTGGGCACTCAACAGCTCGTCCAGGAGCCGCTGGGCCGTCGGCAGAATCTGCTGCGGCAGCTCACTGATTAAATATTGGGCGAACTTTTGCAGCTGATCCCTTTGGAGGCGTGTCAGGGACTCGGAGACAGGGGCACGCAGGCAGACCTCCTGCGGCTGTAAAGCGAAAAGACGGGAGAAAGTCAGTTTGGGCGGGTATCTGGAGGATAACTGTCGTGCAAGATGGGGACACTCACGCAATGGATGCGATGCAGACAGACTGCCACCACATGGGAGCACCAGTATGCCGACGAGGTGCACGTGCAATTGCAGGAGGAGATGCGACGCCGGTCAAAGGTCACCGCCACATTAAAGTACGCACGCGGCGTCTGATTAACCACGCTGGCCGACAGATGAAAGCCTGTAAGAGCGAAAGCAGAGCCGTTTATCAGAGTGTTCAGAGCAGGAAGCCAGCAAGCCAGATCCTTTCTTACCTATCTGCAGGGGATCCTTGACAGCTCGCATGCGAAACAGTTGATCGCCCCGATTGAACTCATCCGCCGAGCTATTGGCCAGGCAGGAGTACAGCCGTATGTCCTCCTCATTGTCCGGGAAACTCCAGAAAGCGATGCGCAGCTGCAGTTGCTCCGGCACCGGCGGATAGACATGCTCCACCAGCTCGAACGGTATGTAGGAGGCGACACAGCGGGCGGACAGTTCGGCCAATGTGGAAACCTCTGTGGAAAACACAACACAAAGAAACCGAAACTTAATTAAATGTGTCCAGCAAACCAAAATTATACCTCAGAGAGGGAAAAAGAAATGAAATGAAATGAAATGCCTGTCGGACAAGTTCTAGAGATTAAAGGACACCTCAAATTACATTCCACAAGATGATGGGGGAAAAGGATCAAATGAAATGAGAGTGCCGAAAGCAATTACGCTTGAACTCAAAGGGAATTTTTGTAAGCTTTCCCCCCCTCCAGCAACAGTGGTAATTATTGCATAGTATTTTTGAAATATCTTTGCTCCAGTGAGACACCCCCCCTCGGCTTACACTCAACTGGAGGGGAGTGGGAGAGTTGTAGTTCAAGGAAAAACCCAATGCAAATGGCCATACGTATATCGTTATTTTCCAGCCCATTTCATGAGTCGCAGCAATTCAAGGACATGGAGGAAATCCAATCAAATTAAATGAAAGATTATGCTCATTGGTGGCGTTGCCACCCAGGGACAAGCAGCTGTAAATAAATGCTCTCTTCACATTGCAATGCAAATGAATTGGAAAGGTCAGCATTATACTCTGGCGAGAGAGTATATGGTATCATTGATTAAGGAGCATCAGAAATGACTAATTCCACATCTCTCTTGCTCACGCTCACTCTCACTCTCTCACTCTCTCTCTCTCTCTTGGCCAATAATTAAAGACAAACAAAGCGGGGTAAAGCTACACGCACTCTCTCGCACACAAGACAAGACAGAGAGACAGACACACATACATACATATGTACATATGTATGCACACATGTCAGACATTTATTAATTAAAGAACTTTTATATGGCGCACGGCCAATGACCAGGAGAGCCCAGAGCGCAGTCCGAGGAGAACAGAGAGCATAGAGAAGAGAGCACAGAGCAGAGGAGTGCAGAGGAGTGCAAAGCAGTGCAAAGAGAGAGGTCAACAACGTGCTGGCTGTCGCTGCTTCTTCGCTGTGTATGCACATACATACATACATGTGCGTGCGAGGGAAAACCTTCTTGCACGTATGCACGCCTGGCTGTGTGTGTGTGTGTTTGCGTGCGTGCGTGAGTATCTTGGCCACGCATTTTTAGCCCTCTATTTGTTGTCGGTTGTGCTCCTCCTCTCTTTGTGGACGCTATTATTGCAGCAAAATTGAGTTGTAGATAAACAAAACAAAATAAAATTCAAAAATTCAATGAATTGGCATGCAAATAAACAAATGCAAAAGGCAAATGCTACCGACGACAGAGCGGTGCCCGCGGGGGAAGCGAGCGAGACCAACAACAACAACAATGGCCTGCATTTTAAAGGTCTCGTTCCCATTATTTTTTTGTTTGCTTTAAAGCTCAAAAGCAAAGCAAAGCAAAAAAAACGCAAAAGCCCACACGAGCAAATGCAAAACAAAGAAGCGACACAAAACAGAACTGAACTGAAAGAAGAGAAGTTTTCTTGTGTGCTTTAGCATAAGGAGCGAGGGGAAGTGCAGCAACCAGCAGCAAACAAAAAAAAAGTTCAAGTTCGCCCACGCAAAGAGAGAGGGTGGAGGCTGATTTAGAGGAAGAAAGAGACAGAAAGAGGCAGTCTAAGCGACAGAGAGCCGAGTCATCTAGAGAAGAGCGTTTAACATTTGACCGGAGAAACCAGATCCGAAAGCTTTCACTATCATTATGGGTTAATGGACTCCTCTCCAGCCCTTGGATACCATCCATGAGCCAGGGCTCTCCTAACGGACAGGACTAGTAGCAACCTTACTTCTCATTTACCAAGACTCTGCTCATATTATGTAAAATAGAACTGCACATCTATTCTATTAAATACTCAACAATTTTGAGCAAGTAAAGCGTAAATCTATTCTATTTTAAGGGAAAAATATGTTTGACAATCGCATATAGGAATCTATCGGGGTTAAAAAAAACAAAAATGGTTTACGCAACGAGTAAAGCCACTTTACAGGCTTTTCTGTACTGCATGTGTGCACTTAATGGGAGTATTCAAATTAAAAATCATACCACTTATTCACATGAACCTTTCAATTACCATGATTACATGGGCAATCCAAGTCACTAAGAAATTCGATTAGAAAAAGTTTTTGTTCGAAAATCCACACGCGTTAAAGCACAAAAATATATTAACCATCCTGCAGGATACAAAACTAAAACTCAGTCTCTCAGTCGAAATCGATTCGGTAATAATAGCTTTTCCATATAAATTGCGCAGTTGGGAAATAGTTCAATTACAGTTTTCTATTGAGGATGTTAGGCGTAATTGGCTTACGGAAAGGAATATAAAAATTATGAAAATACGTTCAGAAAATACAGAAATTTCCAAATCGATGACACTTCAAAAAAATGCATAAATATGTGCCATTAAGTGATCGATACTCCGATAAACTGGCTGTGGTTCGCATTAAATGTGGCCATAATAAAGCTGAATCGACAGCACTGAACAGCTCTTTGTTTTGTTTGTTTGTTTGTTTGTTTTCTTCCCCTCGTTCGTTCTCATTTTTCGGTTTCGCTCTCGCTCTCGCTCGCGGTCGGGCAAGCTGCAAACCAGCTCCGTTCGTGCGCCGTGACGACGTTGGCTGGTGTCGTGGTCGTCGCTTAATTTTCAGACACTTTGGCACCATTTTATTCAAAGTCATTTTCCGCAAGCGTTAACTTATTGCTCATGCCTATCCCTCCTCATATACGGATACGGAGACACACCTCATACCCCCATAAATATAAAAATAATTTCTGCTTTACTCATTTCAATTCCATTTGCCTCAGCAGGAAAATAAATGAAACAACAACGGAATGAAAATAAAACAATTAAATGCATTTGTCCGATGAAAAATCGACTTAGCTAAGGCTGGGGCTGGGGCCATCGGCTCGGATGTTAATGGTGATTCCAATATCCCAATGAGTCACACAAATTTGATTGAAGAAGGTTTAATAACCGATTCGTTTGTGTTTCTTTCAGCTGGTTCAAGGCTATTGCTTCAAACAGGTTTGTTTTGTATTGTATTCCGTTCCCCTCTTTTATATGCAGGTACTCTGCTGACTCTGTTTTCCCCCCACCTTCCCTATCTATTTGAGCTCGCCTCTGGTCTGGTCTGCTCTGCTCTTTCCTTGCTCTTGCCCACTCCTTCCTCTTGGCGATTTTTCGTATGCATTTCAATTTGTTTTCCATTTGCAACGAACAAGATATGTAACAATCATAGTACTCGTAATAATAAAAACAAACCTCATGCTCCAATTATTTTTGTTATTACGGAACGAATTCCCCAAAACAAAGTTGGGCAAGAGGTGCTGTATGCTAGATTGCTAAAGTCCGATTGTGCATCCGTCATGTGTTGAACAGCCATCGACGGCGACGTTCCCTGGCCTCCCAGATAGTAGTAGTCGTGCCGAAAATGATGCTCGTCCGCTCAACATATCCCATATGGTCTAGTGGCTAGGACCGCGTTCTGACCCTCTCCCTAAGGGCCGGCATTCGATTCCTGGTATGTTTTTCAGTTTTTTTTTAATGTTCAACAAAGTTTTTTGTGTTGCCTGCATGTTTCGGGTTTTGTCTGTTGTTCGACATGACAAATTCAGGTTATACAGAACAAAAAGTTTGGCTCGAAAAAGAAACAAAACAAAAAACAAAGAGAAAAAGATAAACTAAGGAAAAAGAGGTCAAAATGCAAACCATCATTTCCATGGTGTGTGTGTGTGTGTGTGCCGTACTGTGGTGGATCTGGTCTGTCTTGCATATGCTCGTGTAATTGTTGGGACTGCGGAAGTGCATGAAACTGATATGCACAGCGAAAAGTATGAAAAACTGAATGCATTCCCGTTGGGTCGAGCGAAACTTAATTCGAAATTGACACACACAGCCCTCGACCCACTAATTAGATGATGACATGTGGCAACGCCAAGCACTTAACACGCACACATACTCGTAGGCCCCCGACTAACGCAGAGTTGCACTGTCAGCAATGCAGCGTGACCGATACACGGTTCATTTGGGGTCGTTACATATCGACAAAAATAACAATATCTTGCATTTTGAAAAGATATAACTCCAGCCAGCCTTCAATAGAATATAATAAAATATCTGAAGATCCTCTGGGATCTATTCAGGGTTTATTTTGGTACTTTTGTAAAAACCAGTATCTTTATGTAATGAACAAATATGACTTTTGAAACATGTTCATTCGTCTCTGGCTATACAAATTTGCAAAAGAAAATATTTATTTACTTAACCCTCTTCAGACCCTATAATCGGACTGAGGTTCGTCTAAGGCGATAGTTTTGTGGCAACAATATATAAGAATACATATATACATAGATCAAATCAAATCAATTGCTTTCCCTGTCGCTCCTTTTCACGTGATCAAGGCTGTCTGCAAAAGGGAGAATGGAATCGTTCATGTCGCTGTATGTCTTTATTTTTTATTACATCCCCCTCGGGCAGGTGTTGGGTGTGCGGTGCGTTGTGGTGGTATCCTTGAAAAGGTTCTTTGACACAACACAATGAAGCAAAGGAGCAGGCAAGGAATAAGAAGATGGGGGAAAAAGAAGATAAAGCAGACGGCATCGGCGACGTCAGCGTCACTGCTGGCAGCGACATAATTTTGAAGCAATTTTGTTGTTTCTTTTTGCGTTTTGCGGTTATTGTCTTTCGAGCATGAAAATGCAGCTGGCATTACACACACACACACACACTCACCTAGAATAGAGGATGGACGAATGAAAGGTGTATTTTAAAAGGTAAGGGCTTTTCTTTTCCACCCTCACTCTTGCTCTCGTTCAGCGAAAATATTTTTTGGGATTTCACCAAGTGTAAATACACCTTTGATGGATGATAAACTCTCCATCAAGGTGTCTTAATAAAAGGAAAAGCATTCATGCTCTCCTCGCTTAAGGCCCCTATCGTTATCGTCTCAGCGCATACCTCACCTTGTACTAATACACCATGCCATCTGCTAAACTGCACGAAGATGCTTTCAATCTTTTTCTCTCTCTTTCTGTGTATGTTGTCCTCTCCCCAAGGCTACTGGACGCTCTCTACAACAATCTTACAAAGAATCAAACGAAGGCAGAGGAGCTAAGAGAGAGACGACCAGACGAGCTAGCAGCGCCGTCGTAGTCGCAGCCGCAGTCGCAGCTAAAGATTACATGCTGATAATGCTGCTGCGACGGCGCACAGGATACAAGATAGAGAGTGTCAGAACGTCGTCTCTCTCTCTCTCTGTCGCTCTCTTTCTCTAGCTCCGAAGGGCCCAAAAACACACACACGCGCACACACACAGTCGAAAAATACGTAATAAGCCACAAGACAAGAAAGGAAACAGAAACAAAATACGAGGAAAAAAAAACGTAACTAACAAAAGTCGTGATTTTGACTTTAGCGATAAGCAGGCGAGGACATTGGACGGATATGTCTGGCCGGTCTGTTTCTGTACTTGTTCTGAGGCAAGAAGGAAGGTAGGGCTCAGACCCCAGACCCCAGAACAGGCAATACCATTGCAGATAATGTAATTGTGCTTGTTGTTGCTCTTAAGCCAATTTTACACAATTTACAAAAGAGCGAAGAAAAGGTCATGCGTATGATTTCAGACAGGCCAGACAGACAGAGCAGTGTTGCCAGATCAACGACAAAACCGAAGAGAAAAACAAGGAACAGGAGTTCCTATTTTCTCGTCCAAAAACCTAAACGAGCATAATATATAATTAATAATAAATATAATATTTAATAAGCCGCAACTACCATTCGATTTTCTTGACATCCCATACAAAATGTCATCAAACTGGAAATCCTAGAAATGTCGCTCATGAGAAAAATAGCCAGATAATAAAACCAACAGAGGATCGTTAAAGATATTTTTTTTTTTGCAGCCCCCTCCCTCTAGGTATTATAACTGCTGCACGGAAAAATACATAGCCTTTTTCAAGCAGAGATTAAAAGTCTCGCGTACCGAGGATTTCGCGAAGGGTCGGCCCGGATTTTTTTCTATGCATGATTTTATGATTATATGAAAGATTATATGAACATTTTTGTTCTACTAATAAGCATGCTTAAGGTAGACAAGGGTCTATTTTGACATCTCAGCGATTAGAACTGCGATTGTCAGGCTTTTTGGGAGCAGTCCAACTACAGAAACAACAAAAATCTGTTCAAGCGAATGTGCCTCGTGATGCACACGCAATGCATGTTGTTTTTGCAATTCTCCAGCATGCTCCTCTGTAGAATTGTGTTGTGTGTTTCGACACATTATCGTCATTTTTGTGCTGATTTAGATCGTTTTAGATTGCTTTCTTATTTTTGGGTTGAGTCAGCTGTTCAGAGTTCGGTATTTCACTAAGGCTATATAAGGCTATACCTCTGTTTTCGAATAAGAAAACGCAACTAACAAATTTGTAGCTCTAATTTAACGCTCACCAAATATAAATCTTTACGCAATAAACATTTTTTAAAAATTCTTCTGTCCTCCCAAAACTACAAGATACTACATTTCTGAGAAAACCCCCCAAGTTGTGTGTTTTTTATCTCGGGGTGGGGGGTGACCATATTATAGTTAAAGTATTGTCTTGAGGAATTATTCAATCCACTCAGCACCGAAATAAATAATGTCCACTCACCATGATATCTGCCGCAGGCTGACATCGTTACCATGGCCGAACTGCTTCCGCCCGGTCCACAGGAGCCGGGAGCGCCGGCTCCCATTCCGCCGACCGTTCCAAATGGTGCCATACCCATGCCGAGTCCGGCCCCAGGTCCGCCGGCTGCATTGGTGGGCTTCTTCCAGCCGCGCCAATTGTTGCACAACGATTCGGGCTCTGAGCTCCAGCTGCACAGCGAGTCCTCCTCGAAGCGGATGGAGTCGTCGAAGCTGAAGCGGTCCATTTCTTCGGGATTCCATTCATTGGCACCGCCACCGCCTACTCCACCTCCGGCGTTTGCTTCGGCGCCAGCGCCTGCACCTCCTCCGTTGCCACCGCCACCGCCGGCACCACCGCCGCCGCCTGCTCCTCCGCCATTATTGTTGTTGTTTCGGTTAGAGCCAGTGGCCACTGAAGGACCTGCGGGTCCTCCGTCCCCTCCTCCACCGGCACCGGAGTCGCCTCCTCTGTTGTTGCTGCTGCCGCTGCGATTCGCCAGCGTGAGGCTGAGATTATATTGATGTGTATGGGTGTGGGTGTGGGTGTGAGTGTGTGCGTGTGTGTGTGTGGGTGTTGCGGCCCTGCTCCGCTGTTTCTGGCTCTATTTCCCGTTCCTTTGCTCCGAGCGCGCGTTTGTATTCGTGTGATTTTTGGAGCTTATTTATTTTATTTGTTAATTATTTTATTTTACTTGTTTAATTTATTATTATTATTTTATTTTTTTGGATGGATGAAATTCTCGAATCCGTGAACGCTCAATTGCAATCGTGTAAAAGGCGAATATTTTGTTGAGCGTTTTTGACGTTTTCCTCTATGTTTTTTTGTTTTACTTTGCCTTTTGCTTTTTAATTAAAATTTTACATTCCTTTTACTTTGCGATGTTATTTTACCGTTATTGTATATTTTGGGGCTTAAGGATTCTTTAAATTGATTTAAAAACTATTTATTTTTCGTTTTATATATATACAAAATACATTTATTTCGTCGACTGGGGCTCTGGCTCTGCCTGTGTCGTCTGCGTCGACTGCGAGCGCGACTGCGATTCCCACTGCCACTTCTGCTGCTGCCTCTGGCGCTGCTGCTGCTGCTGCTTCTGCTGCTGCTGCTATTGTTTTTTGTCGTTGTTGTTGCATGTGAATTTTTCGTACCCCCCACTGAAGCAGTGGCTGGGGGAGAGAGCAACACCAAACCAAAAGACAGAGAGAGAGAATGAGAGAGAGATTTGACGACGACGACTGCCAAAAATAAGAATGGTCGCAGGAGAGGAGGGGAGAACAACGCCAAAATGGCCAATTTGTAGGGGAATCGCTGTTCGACCGCTGCTCCGTTTCACTCTTTCCACACACCACACCGTACACCGTACACCGAACACTGCTGCACCGCACAGTACCGCTCCTTCGACCACTGCCAGGCAACCTTTAATTATTTTTCACTTTTATGCTTTGGCTCATCTTCGTCGCTCCTGTTTTATCCTGCTGCCTTCACTCACTTTACGTGTGTGTGTTTCTGTGTGAGTGCCTCTTTACCGCGAAACCTGCGCGCGCTCTCCTTCTCTCTCGCTCACACGCTTGTCGATTTTCACTGCCTTTTTGCCTGCTTTCTTTGTGTATATGCGCTGCGCGTTGGTTTTGCGTGAGTGTGTGTTGTGTGTGAACGAAATGCGTTCAAAGAGAACGTTGAGAAAAAAAAAACTTTTCCTTTTGCGTTATTTTGTCCCGTTTGTCCATGTCAAGAAATTGTTTTTCAACTGCACTCAGCACTTAATTGTCGTTCCAATCGATGTTAATTAGAGCTAGAGTTACGATTTGTTTGATATAACACACACTTTTTGAATATTTTTACACGGGACGGGCTTTGTTTTTTTTTAGGCCATCGCAAAATAGAGCTGTGTGCACAGTGTGACCGCGGATTTATCGTTAAAATATACCGTCCGACCCTCCGAAATACACCAAAACATACCGTTTTATTTCGTAAACATACCGTACATATACTGACTAATTCAAGTTATATTTTACATATTTCTCGATTTTGAAATTCCGTGGAATATTACTAGCTAGATAGAACTCTCAGCCCTACCCTTATATTTTTATCCGATTAAAGAATCAATTTTCTATTCGACTAGTTTGTTTTAAGTACTTGAATTGTTTTTATGCTACGGCGATTGCTGTTTTTGTTCCCCAACAACAATATAGCGTTTCGTTATGATGAAAAAACGAACTTAGCCCACTTCAGCCCCCTCTAATTAAATAGTTTAAAAACTTGAGGTACATAGCTGAAAATATTAACGATTGTAAATTCTTCTTGTAGATTCATCTGAATTTAAAAATAAGAACGCTAGCTTTCACCTGAACTGCGCTGAAATTATTAAATATTCATTATTTTTCGGTGGAAAATTGAAATACCCCTTTGGCTTATAATAGGTTAATTGTTCTCCGTCAAGGATTGGAAACCATATTGTCCTTTTGTTTTGTTCCGTCGAATATTATTAGTTAGATAGAACATTTAGCCATACCCACGTAGTTTTATACGATTATAAATCTATTTTCTATTTGACTGGCTTATTCTAAATACTTGCTTTATTGTATTTTGACTAAAACAAGGTTTAAACAAAATAGTTCAATAAAAAAAAAGTCGTAATGATGCTGGTACATGTTGTGTGTAAGCCGTAGTATAGGCCTATGTACATATGTATGTACATATACCCCAATTTCGTTTATTTCATATGAAGATTTTTAATTATTTTTGACTATTCTTACTGCTTAGAGCTCGATTCTGTCTCGGTGCGCGAGAATATCCGAGTCAGGGACATGCGCCGCCATGAAAAAAAAAATATGGGGAAAATCGTCTGCACCATCGGCACAGTTCCAGCCATCGCAGAGCAGGGTGGCCGATATGCAAAGCTGTGTGAAGGTGGAGTAGAATATTGTTAGTTTAAGAATTTTGACAGATATTGTGTCTTTCCACTCACCTTCCTGATGGGACACTGAAAGTCTCCTGGCCGCTTACAGCAGTCGACCTCATCGTGGCCATTATCACAGTTGGTGGTGGCATCCCAGACCAGAGCCTTGTCAATGCACTCGACTGGCAGCTGAACTGATCCACCGACATGTGGGACATCCCACTTCACATTTGGGCCTCACATTTGGGCTTCACAGCGCCAGGAGCCGGGTGTGCTGTCCTTGTTCATGTCACTGCTCCCGCCACTGGGGCCGCCACTGGGGGCCCCAGACCGGATACGCAGCAGTTCTCCTTGTCCTCCAGCATCATCAGATGCTGGGGGCACGAGCAGACGTCGCGCGCTCTGCGTGCCAATGGCTATGCAGATGAGAAAACACTTTGTGCTGCTGTGCAGACACGTGTGGTTATGTGATCGGTGATCTGTGGCAGACGCTACAGCTCCGCGGAACGACGCTCACTGTTGAAAGTGATCCGTTCCACTCCGGTCTTGTCGTCCAGCCAGTACACAAGTCCCTCCACGGCGGCAATGTTGATCACCTGCGAGATGTGCATCGAAACAAGGGAGCAGGGGATTACACATGTGTCCAAAGGATATCCATATTCGTTGCTTACTTGTTCCTTTCATCGATTCGCTTGCCATGGGCATAGTAGATCATATCGGACTGTTGATCCAGGGCCAGCGCCGTGACTCCTTCCAGCTTGTAGACCAGCCGCTCATTGCCATCGACTAAATGATTCCTGGATAATGGCCTGTAGGCTGTCTACATCTGTCCAGAAGAGCAGACACGCCTTCATTGTGTGCACGGCAGTGTTGCGAGGCTTCTACGAGTTCGTCCAGAAAATTAAAAGGGGCAACGTTTTAGAATAGGAGAGAGAGCTTTACCTGGCCCGGATATTCTTGCCGGACATCGGCAGCGGCACATTTAGGTAGACAGTCGTAGCTGGGGGGATGCAGGGCACGCACTTGGCGAGGCCGACCTCTGTCCGGCTGTCCATCCCCTTTAAAGGATGCGCGCCCCGGCGTTCAAACTAAATCAATTCCCAGTGCTTCTTCTTCACCTGTCAGAGATTTAATAACAAAAAAAAAAAAGAAGTGGGTCAGACCGGACCGCTTGCTTATTTCCTCATAATGTGCTGTTAGCGCAAAATTGTTGCGGTACGGTCACACTGTTACTGTTAACGCAATGAAAACTTTTTACGCAATAAGGAAGATTTTAAACGTTGGAACTTTTGTTGCTATGGTCAAAATAAGAAATTTTTATTGGGCAAAAGCGAAAGCAAAAATGAAGATATGATATGAAGGTAAAACGAAATTAATAAGGACCCTTGCTCAGATTTATATGTTATTGAAATATTCATGCATATGATTAGTGTCTTGTATATAAATCCCGATCCCGATACCTACTAATGGTCTCTGTAGGAAGACACTGCTGCACAATGTCGTTGAAATAGCTTTAAACAGAGACTGACACTAGTCAGCAATAATTAGAGTGGATTGCGGACATTTTCTCAATTATATAAAATCCTTTTTATAGGGTATGCAATGTTGCTTGCATGTTGCCGCAACATGGAACGCGATTTTTGTTTCGGCCTGAAATTTTTTGACGATTTCATTGGCCGAAAAAATGTTGCTGCAGCAACATGTTTTGAAATGCTTTTTTGACGATTTTCATTGGCCGAGAGAAAAAATCGCGTCGACCCGTTTGTAGTTTGGGTTTGGGGATATTCACCCTAATTCGATATCCAAGTACAGTAATTTAAGTATATAATTTTAAAGTATGGACTGAGACTCATAGTTGTCAACCGGAGGTCCTTACCCGATTCAAGTTCGGCTATCGATACTATCGACTGGATACGAGAGGTGCGCGCCAAATAGAAATTGTTTGAAATTAAATGAATGAAAGGATTTAAATGCAATCTATTGAAATAAATGATACACGTAAGTACGATTTGTGAGCGAAAATTAAAGAACCCAGCGTATGGAAGTTTCTATCCCCATTCTGAGCCTGTCCAGAACTGGAGGGATTGGATTGGCTTGAAACCAGGGCTATCATGCACAACTATAGTTGAATCGGTATTTTTTGACAAAAAAGTTTAAAACAAAATCTTTGTTTGAAAGACAGATCCCATCAGCAGCAGTCGACTTTTTCCGAGGCATTAAAATGACTGTAGAGCAAAGCCTCCCTCAATGCATTAATCTAACTATAAAGCACGATAGCTTCAATCATCCAGCAGCCCTCGATTCAAATTGAACAAATCGATAATCGATTCCAGAGCTGCAGCATCACCTCCAAAATGGGTCGATAGATTTTAATTTCCACCAACAGACAGGATCCTTGCTCCAAATTTCTCATTCCCCCACCCACTACATGTGATCATCAGAATCTTACTAGAACATGCAAATTTAATATTTTGAATTGGTGGATATTACAAATAGAGATTACATTTTATAGAGTTTCAAAGCCAATAAACATAAACTAAACGAATACAAGATCATAATGGTGTTAAGCTGAGAAAATTTATAGAGCGCCGCCACGAAGACGCAATACCAAGTGCAAAGTGGATTCCTTCTGGATGTTGTAATCGGACAAAGTACGTCCGTCCTCCAGCTGCTTGCCGGCGAAGATCAAACGCTGCTGATCTGGGGGAATGCCCTCCTTGTCCTGGATCTTAGCCTTGACATTCTCGATGGTGTCCGAGGGCTCGACCTCGAGGGTGATGGTCTTGCCAGTCAGAGTCTTGACAAAGATCTGCATGCCACCGCGCAGGCGGAGCACCAAATGCAAGGTGGACTCCTTCTGGATGTTGTAATCGGACAAAGTACGTCCGTCCTCCAGCTGCTTGCCGGCGAAGATCAAACGCTGCTGATCTGGGGGAATGCCCTCCTTGTCCTGGATCTTAGCCTTGACATTCTCGATGGTGTCCGAGGGCTCGACCTCGAGGGTGATGGTCTTGCCAGTCAGGGTCTTCACGAAGATCTGCATGCCACCGCGCAGGCGGAGCACCAAATGCAAGGTGGACTCCTTCTGGATGTTGTAATCGGACAAAGTACGTCCGTCCTCCAGCTGCTTGCCGGCGAAGATCAAACGCTGCTGATCTGGGGGAATGCCCTCCTTGTCCTGGATCTTAGCCTTGACATTCTCGATGGTGTCCGAGGGCTCGACCTCGAGGGTGATGGTCTTGCCAGTCAGGGTCTTCACGAAGATCTGCATGCCACCGCGCAGGCGGAGCACCAAATGCAAGGTGGACTCCTTCTGGATGTTGTAATCGGACAAAGTACGTCCGTCCTCCAGCTGCTTGCCGGCGAAGATCAAACGCTGCTGATCTGGGGGAATGCCCTCCTTGTCCTGGATCTTAGCCTTGACATTCTCGATGGTGTCCGAGGGCTCGACCTCGAGGGTGATGGTCTTGCCAGTCAGGGTCTTCACGAAGATCTGCATGCCTCCGCGCAGGCGGAGCACCAAATGCAAGGTGGACTCCTTCTGGATGTTGTAATCGGACAAAGTACGTCCGTCCTCCAGCTGCTTGCCGGCGAAGATCAAACGCTGCTGATCTGGGGGAATGCCCTCCTTGTCCTGGATCTTAGCCTTGACATTCTCGATGGTGTCCGAGGGCTCGACCTCGAGGGTGATGGTCTTGCCAGTCAGGGTCTTCACGAAGATCTGCATGCCACCGCGCAGGCGGAGCACCAAATGCAAGGTGGACTCCTTCTGGATGTTGTAATCGGACAAAGTACGTCCGTCCTCCAGCTGCTTGCCGGCGAAGATCAAACGCTGCTGATCTGGGGGAATGCCCTCCTTGTCCTGGATCTTAGCCTTGACATTCTCGATGGTGTCCGAGGGCTCGACCTCGAGGGTGATGGTCTTGCCAGTCAGAGTCTTGACAAAGATCTGCATGCCACCGCGCAGGCGGAGCACCAAATGCAAGGTGGACTCCTTCTGGATGTTGTAATCGGACAAAGTACGTCCGTCCTCCAGCTGCTTGCCGGCGAAGATCAAACGCTGCTGATCTGGGGGAATGCCCTCCTTGTCCTGGATCTTAGCCTTGACATTCTCGATGGTGTCCGAGGGCTCGACCTCGAGGGTGATGGTCTTGCCAGTCAGAGTCTTGACAAAGATCTGCATGCCACCGCGCAGGCGGAGCACCAAATGCAAGGTGGACTCCTTCTGGATGTTGTAATCGGACAAAGTACGTCCGTCCTCCAGCTGCTTGCCGGCGAAGATCAAACGCTGCTGATCTGGGGGAATGCCCTCCTTGTCCTGGATCTTAGCCTTGACATTCTCGATGGTGTCCGAGGGCTCGACCTCGAGGGTGATGGTCTTGCCAGTCAGAGTCTTGACAAAGATCTGCATGCCACCGCGCAGGCGGAGCACCAAATGCAAGGTGGACTCCTTCTGGATGTTGTAGTCGGACAAAGTACGTCCGTCCTCCAGCTGCTTGCCGGCGAAGATCAAACGCTGCTGATCTGGGGGAATGCCCTCCTTGTCCTGGATCTTAGCCTTGACATTCTCGATGGTGTCCGAAGGCTCGACCTCGAGGGTGATGGTCTTGCCAGTCAGAGTCTTCACGAAGATCTGCATGCCTCCGCGCAGGCGGAGCACCAAGTGGAGGGTCGACTCCTTCTGGATGTTGTAGTCGGACAAAGTACGTCCGTCCTCCAGCTGCTTGCCGGCGAAGATCAAACGCTGCTGATCTGGGGGAATGCCCTCCTTGTCCTGGATCTTGGCCTTGACATTCTCGATGGTGTCCGAGGGCTCGACCTCGAGGGTGATGGTCTTGCCAGTCAGAGTCTTGACAAAGATCTGCATGCCACCGCGCAGGCGGAGCACCAAATGCAAGGTGGACTCCTTCTGGATGTTGTAGTCGGACAAAGTACGTCCGTCCTCCAGCTGCTTGCCGGCGAAGATCAAACGCTGCTGATCTGGGGGAATGCCCTCCTTGTCCTGGATCTTAGCCTTGACATTCTCGATGGTGTCCGAGGGCTCGACCTCGAGGGTGATGGTCTTGCCAGTCAGAGTCTTGACAAAGATCTGCATGCCACCGCGCAGGCGGAGCACCAAATGCAAGGTGGACTCCTTCTGGATGTTGTAATCGGACAAAGTACGTCCGTCCTCCAGCTGCTTGCCGGCGAAGATCAAACGCTGCTGATCTGGGGGAATGCCCTCCTTGTCCTGGATCTTGGCCTTGACATTCTCGATGGTGTCCGAGGGCTCGACCTCGAGGGTGATGGTCTTGCCAGTCAGAGTCTTGACAAAGATCTGCATGCCACCGCGCAGGCGGAGCACCAAATGCAAGGTGGACTCCTTCTGGATGTTGTAGTCGGACAAAGTACGTCCGTCCTCCAGCTGCTTGCCGGCGAAGATCAAACGCTGCTGATCTGGGGGAATGCCCTCCTTGTCCTGGATCTTGGCCTTGACATTCTCGATGGTGTCCGAGGGCTCAACCTCGAGGGTGATGGTCTTGCCAGTCAGGGTCTTCACGAAGATCTGCATTTTGGCTATAGGTGCGAGAAATAGAGAAAAGAAAATTGTAGCTGTGTGCATGTATAGATGTAGCTGTGTGTGTAAATGTGTATCTGTTTCTGTGAACGCAATGGCGCAGTTAGTATGCCTGCGTGGTGACCCATTTTACCGTTTAGCGAAAAAAAGTGTTCTGGTATACACACACACACATATGTACACAGTATGAGAGGTGATTTCTCGATTATAAATGATTTCACAACAATGTCTAATTCGCAAGAATGACTAATCTCGCACTAAAAAAAACAAAGGCTTCAGTGGGTACACACACAAAGCAATGCACGAGAGCTAAAACCTTAGTTTATTTTCCCTGCACTTTTTCTTTGGTTACGACGCCATTTTGGTTGCACTTGAACAAAAGAAAAAAAAAACCCGAACAAAATGTACTTGCCACTATTTCATATCGCATTACTTACCTAATTTACGTTTGCAGCACAATGTATTTTAATAATAAATATATATAATGCGTATTCTTTTTTAATTTAATAATCTTGCACTTTTTGGATAACAAAAACTTGCTCAGGCTTGTGTACTCGACAAAATTTTCACAGCTATTTAGACCAGCTCAGGCGAGTCAGTCCTATTTATACAGGCGAGCAAAGGCGACCCGAGTCGTGCTAGCTCACTCACTCTCAGGCAATTTATGATTTTTCTTATACGTTGTTTGGCTCTGCTGGGTCTTTGTGGTGCACGGAAATATGATCAAAAATTAATTTTTTTCTAAACTCCTGTGTGGGATGAAGGCCAATTGAATTGTCTTGTTAAAAGTCTCGTATTAGCCATTTAAAATAAAATGCGTTGTGCGTCAGTGCAGTCTAGTTGTCTCGCTCACACAGCTAATCGGACCACTTACAACACTGCCCCAAGAATGAATGTGTGTGTGAAAAATATGTATGCATTTGTATATTTTTGGTGTATGTATGTAATTATTATTTCTATATTTCCTTGTGTTAGCAGATTTGTATGTATGTGCATACATCTGATGACGTCTCTTTGTTTGGCGAGTTAAATGACCTTTGTTTCTTTTTACGCCGCATGGGAGATTTTGGTCTTCGCTTTGGTTAACAGTCCCAGAGATAGACCCACACATACACACGTACTTGTAAATATGTTTACATAAGTAGTGGCAGACGGCCAATTCCCCCAATCAATCAATAATGCGCCTGTGTCTGTGTGTGACTAACTGCATCTGGAAGGTTCCAAGTAACCTGCTTCCAGGCTGATGAAACCGCATGCAACACAATCGTCAGCAGCCCCCTTAACAGCCATTAATGTATACAAATTTCGCTTCTTTTATTCGGGTTTCTTTTGTGGTAAATGCAATCTAGAGCCTTCCGTTAGGCCGCGCTATTTTCACAGATGATCGATCCATTTAAACGAAATACGCCGCCAGTTGGGCCATCTTGTCCTTGGGCGGTCCACGTCCACGTCCGCCGCGCCCACCACCCCCACCTCTGCCGCCAGCAGCCGCTTCCCCGCCAGCAGCAACAGCCCCAGCTGCACCAGCGGCACCGCCGCGTCCACCCTTGCCGCCACGCGGTCCACCGCTGCGCACGGGCCTCGAGGCCACAGCCCGATGCTTCTCCACCAGATGTGAAAAGTCGCTGGAACAGAAGACGCAACCGATCTTCTCCTCGGTGCCATCCTTAAACTTTGACTTGTCCGATTTGTACACGACATTCACCTGCTGGGCGCCGCACTCCGAGCACTTGGCCTCTGCAAGAGAAAAGATAGATGTCAGGATCGGGATACCGAAGCTGCTGCTGGTACTGGCACTGTAAACCCACCTTCCACTGTGATCTTTGTGGCCCCCTTGAAGCAGTTGATGATCACGTCGCAGCGATTGCAGCCCAACTTCCAGGTGGGTGCCAGGGTGCTGTCCAGTACAAGGATGCCGGTGGGGCATTCCACGCACCCTGAAATGCCCAGCGTGTTGAGGGAGTGGGGACAGGTGGCATGGGTGCAGGTGTTGCACCCACCCAGAGATGGCATATCGCTAAACGGCGGATGGTTGTAGCAGTAGGGGCAGAAGGGGAACGACTTCCCCTTGACACCCGTCGAGAAGGCCAGCAGCTCGAAATCGTCCAGCGGGCACTTGAACTCGCGATACACCTTCACATTGCCATTGGGCAGGGAGTAGGTCTCATCGCAGTGCGAGCAGTGCAGGCGAGCGGGTTTCGTCTGTTGGGAGGGACAAAAGCAGAAAGGGCAAGATTAAATCTTTTTCAGAATCCACAGGCAGGAGCCCCTGCAGCAACCCACCTGAATGTACTTCATGTAGCGACGACACTTGCCGCAGCGTGAATGTGCCTTCCCCGACTCGGCCAGCGGCGAGAAGGACACCTCAAAAAGGGCATCCATGCTGGCTATATTCTTTACATAATACATAAACTTGAGCTTGAATATGGTGATGGCATGCTGCAGGACATCCTGAAAGTCGGCCGAACCCTTGGCAATCAGCGTCAGCATGCGCTCCACCTCCGAGCGCATTGTGGGCAGCACCAGCTCCGGATCGATCTTCGTATAGCCATGGACCAGCACAATCCCCAGCGTGGTCGGTATCAGCTTGCGTCCGTTCTCGATTCGCACGTAATTGCGCTGGCAAATATTGTTAATGTGCACCGGTATGGAGGCGTCCGTACCGATCCCGTGCTGCTCCATGAGGGTGATAAGCTCTGCCTCGGTTAGATAATCGGGCGGACCCGTTTGACTCTCCGCCAGCCGGACATCGTTGATGGCCACCTGGGTGCCCTGGACGAAGGGCGGCATTGGCTCGTCGCGTCCAAAGGCCAGCCAGGTCATCACCTTGGTGTAGCCCTGATCGAGCAGAACATTGGCGGTGCACGAGAACGTCTCCATGCCCACCTTTAGCTTGGCCGTGGTCGTCCGGTACTTCAGGTCCCGTGACAAGGTGCCCATGAAATGACGACAAATGAACTCGTAGACACGCCAGGTGTCGCGATCAAAGTCGCTGCGGTTGGCCAGCTTCATGGGCGTGATCGGTGGATGGTCGCCGGCATCTTTGCCCTTGCGCGGCGCCTGTATGTCGCCCAGAATCGAGCGAGCCTCGTCCCCAAAGTCACCAGATGGCTGCAGCACGCGCAGCACGGCGGGCAAATCAAAGTTCTCCGGATACTGGTTGGTCTCCGTGCGCGGATAGCTGACATAGCCCTGGGTATACAGACGTTCGGCTATTTGCATCGCCTGGAAGGGCCCAATGCCCAGGCCCGAGCTGCAGATCCGCATCAGTTCGACGGTATTGAGGGCTAGCGGCTTGCTCTTGAACGCCTCCTTGCTGCTGACGCTCTCCACGCTGGCAAAGTAGGAGAAAGTTATGAATGGATTGGTTTTCAGGGATAGCTGATGGCTTCCTTACGTGGCCTCCTTATGCTCCTTGACGCGATTAAGCAGCATGATGGCAATGTCCTTCTTGAACACACGTCCACGACCCCACTCCAGCGTGAATTCGGGCTGGCCGGCAAGCATCTGCAAGTACCAGAAGCTCTCCGGCTTAAAGGTCTGTATATCGTCGTGCCGCTTCACACAGAAGCCCAGGGTGGGCGTCTGACAGGGGCCGTACGAGATGAGTGAGGAGTCCAGGTCGCCATAGCGATCCTGGAAGAACTTCGTTTGGAACCGAGTAAAGGCACAACCGATGCGCAGATCCAGCTCCTGGCGGGCGTCCACAGACTTGGCCTCGTTCTCGTTGGGATGGCCCAGCGTCTCCATGGCCCCCTTGATATCCTTGTCGGTGATGGCCGAAAAGTGAGCCCGATATGTCACCTGCTTGCTATACACGTTGCTAATGACGCCCTGGACAGCGTCCATCACTTCAAAGCAAATGTTCTCGCCCTCCTTGTCGCAATCGAGCCAGAGGACCAGATAATCGCAGCCGCGTGCCTCGTGCGCCAGAAACGTGCGCATATGCTGCTTGGGGCTGGTCTCTTTCTTCTCGGTGGGACAGCCGAAGAGCTGCACAGGGTCCACCTTGTCCCAGGAGTTGTATTTGCTAATGAAATCCAATGACATCACATGGCCGCATACCGACGTCATCCGAAAGTGGACGGTGCCCTCGTTGCGGAAGGTGCCGGTCCACTCGTGGGTGGAGCAGCCATTGCCAGTGCCTAGAAAATACACCAAAAACGTTATAAGCATTAGCCGGGTGCGGCCACAGGGAGTGGCGGACAACTTTCGCTTACGAACCTCTTTTCACCGTACAGCGTCCGTTGGAGAGGATTGTGGCTAGGGAGGCGGCCAGCGAGGGCTTCTCCGCAACCATCAGCACATTCTTCATGGCCTAAATATAATTGATGACTTTTTCGTGAGCTGCGAAGATTCCTCTATTTCCTTCTCTGTCTCGCGCATGGGATGAAGCTGGTTGAGCAGCCGTTTGCCGGTTTTTGACCAAGAGCGGAGTTGAGCGCGGTTTCTTCAGGAACGCCCACGCATGAGCTTTGTTTATGATCAATATAGCCGTTTTACTATATAATTTGTCACATATGCATATATATCTCTGGATTGGATGGGCATTTGGAGCAGACCAGAGCAGGGAATTATGTGCAACAAAAAACAGCACGCTGCGTAAACGAACCCGAGAACGAGACACTTTGGTCAAAAAAACGAGCGGCCGGAACAGTTATTTTTCCTTTTTTTTTTGCTTGACACAAAAAAAAAAGAAGAATCAAACAGAAACGTCGAATCAAAGCGTTTTATTCTAAAAATTTGACATTTGTGTTTTTTTTTTCTTTACGGAGAAAAAACTCTACACGGTACACGACTCCTACACATTTGCTACATAATGGAAGGAAAAATAGGGTGTGGACAAGAGGCAACACGGCCCAGAAAATACAAGGTGATATCTACCCCATTTGCTTAATATACCTTGAAAACGAAATCGGTGAGGGGGTTCATGCGAACTTTGCAATTTGCCTTGGTTGTTTTTGCCTGTTGTCCATACCCCTTTTTACAGCCCATTCAAAATTAGGACACATTTTTTCGTCCCATGAATTAGCACTTATCGGACCTATCGATAAGATATACCAAGAAATGACTCCAGAAATATAGCAATAAAAAAGACCTTAGCCCACTTAACTCCTTTATATTTAAACAGGCGACAACTGGAGCTAAGCCACGAAAAACAAAACCGTTGGTAAATTCTTCATCTTTTCTATTTCCTTACAACAAAAGCAACCAAGATATGTTTCATCGTTTTAATATTTTTGTGGAACTATTTGAATACCCTGGTCGACTATGGGATAATCGTTCTCTGCCATGGTCAGATATCATATTCCATCATTCCGAAAATTGTAAGTCAGTTATATAATCATAAATTTAAAATAAAAAAATTAAATAAACTAAATCTATAGAATTTCAAAAATCGATAGGTCGATTAATGGAATCATTTTTTCTCACTGTGGCGCCATCTGTTCTCACTCTTTTTCAGCTATCTGGCCCGAGATGACAACGGTTATGAGGTTGGGGTCTGGCAGCTCTACATGGCGCATTGCTTTTGAATTTGAATCTGTGTTTGCCATTTGCAATGAAATTTGTCAATTGTTGCAATTTTTCGAATTCCATTGTCTTGCGTGAGGTGTTTCTTTATTTATAGAGTTGATAAAGATATTCAATGCCGGCGCATTTGAAATAATCAACCGGTTTTGCTCTTTCACACTGCCTTAAAGGTTAATTACACCACAAACTGTAAATAAAAGCCACACCTGCGCACTGTGGAATGAAATGGGAAATCTGAGCCTGATTCAAATGGGTGCAGCGATCTATTTAAAAGAATAATATCGGAATGAGCATTCAGAGTAGATTCCATTTCCAAGTGTGACCTATGTAGACTCAAAAATTCAAGGATCCACCCCACTAATTTCTGCAAAACACAATAATTCACGTTGAAGCCAAGTCCCACTGTGCCTGTGGGCTCATTTGCATACAAAAGAGCAAGAGTAGAGTTGACAAACCGCTGGATCAGGGCAATAGAGGCAACGTCTTCGTTATTCTGGGAAAGGCTTAAGCCATTCAGAGCGAAGTCCGTGATCTGATGTGGGTCAGCCCCAAATCTGATCCCTGGCGATCCGGACAATTGAAAGACATTTTCCTGGTTGATTTTGTTCTGTTTGGTTTCATTGATATTTGCCAAAAAGCTTTATTGTACGATAAGTATAAATAGTTTAGTTTAGTTGTTGTTTTTAGTCAATGACAATTGCAAACATCATTTGGATGTTTGCGTATATAGTGTATACATGCATATATGTATTTATGTAATATATTTGCTTGTGTAGAGTATACGTTGATATATCTATCCCTATTTAGCTGCACATGAATGCCAAGTTCTGGCGAGTTTTTCAGTTTCAGTTTCGGTTTCATTTAATTGCCATTTCAGACAATTTCGTTCCGCATGTTTATCTATAAAAATGTTCTCTCTGTGGGCCATAAATTAATAGAATACAACAAGGGAAGAGCCCAGTCGCAGTGGCAGTCGCACGCCTCCAAAAGCGAATTATTGATATATTCCTTATGAATGCCATACATTATATGATAATTATCGTTAAAATACTCTTCTTTCTTTCTCTCTGCGGGGGAAACAATTTTAAATATTTTGCCATGGAGCGCGTTCGCGTTTTGGGGAGGAATCTCATTACGTGCATGCAGACTTGTATTGTATGTGTTTTTTTTTTAGTTCATAAAATTGTATCGTAAAGACTTAGCATCGATCTACAGGCTAGAACTTAGCAATTAGACATTCGTTGTTGGGTTACACGTTGCAGGGATTCGAGTTAAATGGATATATGTAGAGATATATCAGGGCAAATAAAAAAAAAAAAATGATTTTAGGATCTTAGGCTAGTCAATATATGGGTTACACTTATATACAATAGTCGTTAGTATCAAAAATATGCTCTAGATATAAAGTATTCGCTGCCTTTATCAGTTCAGTCATTGGATATCATCATAATTTCAAGTTCAATTCGTTGCTTTGATCCAAAATACTTAAATACATTTAAAATAAGACATATTTTCTCGTTTAGTATATACAATTAAACATATAAACAATTGAATTTTACAAATATGTGTACAATACAAATGGATATATCGCTATGTGGGGGAAAATTAACTTTTGGCCTGAACACTTTGGAAGTTCTCTCTTACATAATACATGCCCGCTTACGCTATTCGATAGTATTCGATAATTACGCACGTTAGACGCGGCAACTAAATATTGTATGCACAAGTTCAGAAATAAATTACAATTAAATAATGGACAAAAAAATAAAATTAAATACAAAAACAATAAGAAATAATAATTGTACTGCTTTTAGTTTCTGTGTGTTTCAGGGATTAAAACATAAAAATACAAGAGGGGAGGGAGGGGTGAATACATTCTGAATTGGGCGCCTCAAAAGGATATAAATCGATATCGATAGTAGGCCGACTAAAAACACTAACGGAACAATGCGATTATAGAGTGTGTGCGCGTGTGTGAGTGCGTGTATGATGGATGGGCTGATCATTGTTTAATTGAACGCGCTTTCCTTTTTGGCATCTGCTGCGCCCACATTTTTTTTCAACCTTTTAACCTTGATCGATCAGTATCGTTGAACTTTTGATGATAAATTTGATTGTGCGCGCGCGCACGCACTTGTGTGTGTGTCTTTGTACAGAAAAAAAAAAAATATTAAGAAAACAATTAGACATACACACATGCACTTATTTGTTTGTTTACGCCTGCGCGAGTAAATAAATTCCCGTTTGTTTAGTTTACAAAAAACAAACGAACTCCAACAAAACAAAAAAGAAATGTTTAATTTAAAACAGATTGCTGCCCCACACATAAAAATAGTGCCAGAATCCACTTGGACGATTGTTAAAGAATGCAAGAATCAAATTATTGAGCAATGCTGAATGACACACACACACACATACACTAATCTAATACAAAGACTGTGGTCTGACAGAGAGAGAGAGAGTGAGAGCAAGAGAGGAAGCGGGTACGTGTGACGCAGCACGTCTAAATCAAATGCCAGCAGCTTTTTTTTGGTGCAATCTTCTCAATGGGAATCAAAATGGAAATCCAAATTCAAACCAGAGCCCAGCATCCAGAATCGACTAATTTAAATGTTAAACAATCTACATGTATGCATGTATTTATATGGACGTATGAATGTGTGTGTGTGTGTTTGTTTGTTCTATCTGCTGGCGGCTGCTGGTTTTCTCACACTTGAGATTTTTGTGAGGCTAGAAAAGCCCCAGCAGAATATCACGAGAGTACAACAAAAATGCCTCAACAATAAATTCCTTGTGGTTGTGCGCTGCATTCAGCAGCAGAAGCAGCGGCGTCAGCGACAGCGGCAGCTGTCCAAGTTCTATTGGAGATCTCCGTGGAAAGAGTAGAAGGAGAAGCAAAACCCCCGTCATTAACAATAGCTCTGCTTTGTCTATTGTGCATTCCTGTTTGCGGCATTTGTACATATGTAGTTTTGCGTTTTGCAACACTTACCCATGTCTGGGCTCAATTCAATTAAAACGTGTTAATCTGACCCTGTCCTGCCCTGTTATCCCCCATCTAACCTACCGTTATGCTGTGCTCAAGTTACATACATTTATATACACATACTCATGTATATGAATAAAATACTCTTACATTTCTTTTGTGTTTAGCTCAAATTGAAGTTGAATACTGAATTACTGTCGGCCATTGGCCGCTACCGCTACCGCTGCCCCTGCTTCTGCTTCTGCTGCCGCCTGTTGGCTGATTTCAAAATCACGCGCAAGACGGTCACACACATACACTCACTTTTACACACACTCTCAAACACATAGACAATTAGCTGGGCCGGTCAATGCGCGTGCTTGAATGTTGGTTACGCTGTTGCTGCTGCTGCTGCTGCCGTTGCTGCTATTGCGCAAGTGTGCCTCGGATACGATACTACGGTTCCCCAGCTCCATTGCCATTATTTTCGTTGGACTCGGGATGGGATCGAAAGGGGGAGGGGGTTTACTTTCGCATTGTCGCTCGTCTCGTCTCCAGTTGTCTGCAAGAGAAATATGAAATAAAGAAAAAAGGGCAAAAATAAATAAAAATACAATTGCAAGTATGCATGTGTGTCTATATGTGCACATATACAGTAATGCGCCGCCTGTTTCCTTCTCACTCTGACGGAATCAGATGACTGCGACGGCGACGTTGGAGCCGCAAATTAAAAAAATAATGCCTTTGCGTAAAATGTAAATGGGCCACATTGTAATTATAACTTGAAAAAAAAACCAACAAAAAAAAAACTGCAGAACGTTCAAATTAAAAATTGCCGCTAAACTCAATTAACGGGAGGCATATACTATATACGTATGTGTGTGTGTATGGGTGCATATGCATTTTTATGAAATTTTTGATAATTTGTAAGAATTGAAACAGGAAAGAATTCATTAGGCACAAACACACACACACACACACGCACACAGCACTTCTGTGTGTGTCAAACGATGCGCTGCCCCCATCCTTTCATTCATGCTTTTGCTTTCGTTCTTCCCTGTGCATCCTGATGCCCATAGAAAACTCCATTGGAAGCGATTCAGCGATTCCAATGTGGACCACGAGAGCCGTGACCGGTGCTGGAATGAGCGTGACGGGGACACGTTGCCCGGGGATTATGCAAAAGAAAAGAAATTGCACAGCAGCTGCAATTTCCACACGCACAAAATACACACACACAACCATGCGTATACATGTACATACATACATACATGCCTGCGTGCAAGAGCAAAAGCAAAAGCTATCTACAGTTTGAGAGGAACTACGATCGTCAGGTCACAGCATCAGCAGCAGCGTGAGCCACAGTTTTGAGGGGCTTTTGTACGAATTATTCGATTGCATAACCCCCTCTAAATGGGCCCATGGGCCCAAAAACCCAACGTCCGTCTGTTTTTTTTGTTTGTTTTGTTTTCTCTTTCGGCCATATATTTTTGGGCCGGGCAAAACCTCAGCGCGACACGGACCCCGGACACACAGTCACCGACGGCATTGGCATCTGTTTCTTAAAGCCAGATCACACAAAAGTGACGTGAAACGAAAAAACCAAACTAAAAGGGGCAACACACATTACGATTGCGGGTATTACGACTTTCCCATACCCTCTAGTTCGGGTTCCAATTGGAAAAACAAAAAAGAATGGCCTTAGCTTTCTACTGTGTCGACCCTTTACCAACACTAGTTTAGCTTTTATCTCTGTCTTTCAAAGTAGAATGGTCTTGAAGTGCAATGGAATATATAGTCCTCCTTAAATGATGGTTTCGCTATCACTTTGAAGATATTTCCCAAAAATTCTGCCTTCTCTAGCTTTTAACATGTGTTTTCTTAATTTTCTGCAAAATGTATGTGCTGTTTCTCTGGCTCTTACATAGTCTCTGTCTCTCCTCCTGGCAATATGTTCTTTCTCAAGTATTTTTTTATAGACTCTGCAAAATGTGTTGTTTCTGGTTTTTTTATAGTAGTACTACAGAATATCTGCTAAAGGTAATTTCTCCAGAATTTATAGTAACTTGGAAACATGTGGTGTGGTTTTGGTAGTTCGTTCTAATAGTTTCCAACCAAATATGGTTTCTTCGCTCCCGTCTTGCCGCCTATCACATGGATCTGAACGAACCCAAAAATACCCTTACCTCTGAATACTGGAATGAGATGGGATGGGATGGCGTTTACTTTGGCTCATTTGCGATGTGTCAAGACCACTTGAGACGGCGGCTGAAGCGGTGCTTATCACATATTTGACGCCCGCCGATGCCGATGCCGATGCCGGTGCCGTTGCCGCCGCCGGTGAGTCCAATTTAAACTCAATTTTCAATTTTCCCTTTCCTCCAGATGCAGATACACTGGCATACATTATCTCCATGTGCTTGTGTGTGTGTCAAGGGTTGCGCCGTTGATTATTTTATTATTTTATGGCCATGTGGAAATCTACAGGAAACAGAGAGCCTGAACTCGAAACTCTGACCCAATACCCAAACGCTGTTTGTCTTCGTTTTCCCAAAAAAATTTCCACCGAACAAAACGTGGCAGCATTTTCACTTTATGGCCATTTCTCAAGTGCCCAAAAACGATGCCAAATCGCTTAATCGTAAACTTGGCGCATGGCTGTAAATGCAGGCAAACTGTAGGCCAGGGCCAGGGGCAGGGCCAGGCCACACAGTAAGAACCGAACCCTGGCGCAAAGGGTATAATAAAACCCAGCCCAAAACAAAACCAAATGCTTGACAATGAAAACGTGTTGGACTTTTTCTCTGACAGGCGCCGCTCTCCGCTCCGCTCCGCTCCTCTGCTGTGCTGCCTGCTGGGAGATATCTGGGTAAATCTTATGCGAATCTCATCCAGGAATCCCATGGCGATTCCACGTGTAAAAGAAGGACTGTTCCTATGACTAAAATTTGCTAGGTCAGGATTAATCCCTCGTACGGAGCAAATCATAGCCCCCATATCTATAATCATATTATAGATCAATAAAGGCTACAATTTGGTCAACGAAAAGAGCCAAAACCATAGCATTTATAGCATTATTGCCTCTCTTTAGGTATATTTGAAGGGGATTATCTTTTGAGAGTTCTTCAGACAGAGATTTTGGTAATTTTTATCTCAGCATTGAGTCAATAGAAAGCTTGGAAACCGACCAAAGACCCGAAACATCGGCATATATGTACACATGTACATATCTCTGTTTGCACCACAAAATCTCCCTATCGCTGTGTGTTATCTGCTATCTGTCGCTTATCGGTCGATCCACTTACCTTTAGCAAACGGTTTCCATCTTCGCAGTGGGCGGAGGCATTGTGGGGTTCGTTGTTGTCGTCGTTGGTGGAGCTGTGGTGGCATCGCCACTTGGTGGGGAGAGACTGCTGGGGGCCGTCGAGCTGGCCGAGCACTGCATCGTGGTGGTGTTTTGGGTAAACTCTGTCCCGCAGCCGGCCATCGAGGGCAGGCCCTGGGAGCTGCTCGAGTGCTGGACCCCATTGGTGGTGTTGGTGATGTCGTGACGGAGCCGTGGACAGCAGATGCGCCGGCAGGCGGTCCACACCTGCGGCTGGCATCCCACCACAATGAAAATGAAGACACCCTGTAGGGCATTGATCAGATCGGTAACGAACCAGGCGCCATGGGGCCCGCCCACCAGCCACGACATAATGTCCGCTATCCATGTGACGCCCATAACGACGACCAGCTTGAGGCAGACCTTGCCTAGGGCTGACTTTTCCGTGGACGACTTGACATCGTCCCGCTTCCACAGGCCGCAGGTCAGTTGGTGGGTGGTGGAGATGAACAGGGCAATATTGGCGCACAGCAGCAGCCCAATGGGTCCGTAAAAGTAGGCAAAAATCGAGACCGATCGATTGTCGAACCAGCAATAGAGCTGCCCAAAGCCCGGCCTCAGCAGCGTCGTCTCCGGCAGCTGGTCCACACAGGCGGCTATCGTTGAGATCAGCAGGGGCACGCCCCAGGCGTACACGGAGTAGAGGAGTAGTCGCAGTGCCTCCTGATTCCGTTCGAGGGAGCTCGGCCGAAAGTCCCGGAACGTCCACCAGATATTGAAGCACATCGTGTTCAGCCAGAAGAAGGCCGACAGGAAGAAGAACTGCATGCCAACGGCCAGCAGCAGACAGGCCACGGATCCCGGCATCAGCGAGGTGTTGAGCTCCTCAATGGCCAGCAGCACCTTGCCCACCAGTAGGCAGAAGACGTAGCAGATCTGACAGCGCCAGTGCAGGGCATGATGGACGGCGGGCAGCATAAAGCCAGCCACCAGTGTGGCCGCCAGAAACACCACCGAAATGAGTATGCCGCCGGTTAGTACGGCTTTCTGTAGTCGCATGCCCGAGCTTTGGCCATCCTCGTCCAGTCCGCTAGAGCCCCCATCCTGCCCGTCGCCGTGCTGGGCGTTTGAGAAGTGATGCGAACAGGCAATGATTTTCACCTCTCCCTCGCGTTGCGTGTGCTCCAGGCAGTACTGGCTGGCACTGAGATTCGTGTGATGCGACAGCCGGATCTCGCCCGAGGAGCGATTCAGCTGAGCATCGCGCCAGTCGCCGGCAATGGCATAGCCGACATTGGCATTTGCATTTGCATTGATGCCTACTCCTACGCTCACGCACTCGGGCAGGCCGTAGCTGGTCTGATAGCTGCCCTCCGGTAGTTGCGGGCCCAGCCGGAGCTGGCCGTCGGTGGGGGGACTGGGCTGCAGGTTACAGGTCTTGAGGCTGGTGTCGTAGCTGCCCCACTTGCCACAGCATTTGCGCATGCGCAGCGTGGCAGGCTGCGTCACCAGGGATGCGGCTGCTGTCTCGTTTCCCGCTGCAAGGGCATTCTCTCGATTGATTGCTCCTGCCGCGGGCGCTTCCAGGCAGACCAACGCCACGTCCCGATCGACGCAATAGTTTTGTGGCTCCACCAGTATCAGGCGTTCGCGCACCGACAGCGTGCCATTGGGGAAAATGAAGGCATTGCCCAGCCGACTGCTAAACAGCTCCAGCTGCTGCTCCTGGCAGACGGGTCGCACGTGGGCGGTGAACTTCATGAAGCGGGGACTGGCGCCGATGGGCTCAAAGAAGCGCTGCTGCTGTATGAGATACACCATGGGCACCCACAGTTCCGAATTGCCGGCTATGCAGGAGCGGGTGGTGGCATTCAGATACTCCCCCAAATGGCAGCATTTGTTGAGCTTCACGCGGGGCGGCGGTCGTGCCGGCCCAGGTGCTGTTGTGCTGCTGCTGCTGCTGCTGCTGCTGGTCTCTTCGGGGGGCAACTGCTGGCCAAGCAGGGCTCCGATGAGCAATAATGTGATTAGCAATTGTATGCTAAAGTCTTTGATGGCCATGATGAGGCGGTTGCTTGGCGATGAGGCGATGACGATGTGTTTGTG